>NC_134817.1:28557196-29217196 GCF_046742065.1 Oratosquilla oratoria | reverse complement strand
CTTTGTCTGAGCTTTCTTGCAAAACCTGTTCGATATGGGTGACCCTGCAGAGATTTCTTCTCTATCGACATAGCTTTTGTAATCATTAAAATTCTCAAGCCTACCCACCACGTCAAGGTGTCAACTCTCGGATAGGAAGGTGCTTGGCAAGTATAATAAAAACCCGAGAGGCTCTCTACCTTTATGTTTGAAACAAAGTTTACAATCAATACATTCTGCCAGCAATAACCTACTTGGAAACTAACGAAGGCGATAGAAACAAAGCTAAGGACTACACTGAGGAGAATGGAGAGATCAATGATTGGAATAACGCTGAGAGACCGAAAGAGAGCAAGTTGGGTGAGAGCAGACTATAGTGAAAGATTTTGTGGAGGCGGTAAAAGAGAGGAAGTGGAATTGGGCAGGTAAGTTAGTGCAAACGACTGATGAGCGATGGAGCAAGTGTGTTACCGGATGGACGCCGCGAGATGGGAAGCGTGGAGGAGGGAGACCAGACAGGTGGTGGAGGGGCGAGATTGATTAGTTTGTAGGAGTTACGTGGCAGAGGTTGGCGCGGTCGTGCAAATCATGGAATGCTATGAAGGAGGCCTTTGTTCAGCAGTGGACTCAGGATAGCTGATTTGATTGACTGATGTGTATAATGGCCCGGGAGAACACTACAAGCGCAGTTATTTTTCCCTAACGCCAGAAATTATTCATAAAGTTAACAGATATTAAAATGTATATATCTACGTAGAACCGCCCCCATGTGAGCGAGGTGGGGTTGGGGAGGGGGTTTCTATGCAAATATACGAGATATATGAGCAACTTCTACTTTTATTTTATTAATGGTGCTTGGAGCGTTCTCCCGCTGCGCTACTCATGTAACCTATCGAATGGAATACACCTAAGGAAACTATTAGTGTTTTTATACCACAAAGCAACATAGTTCTATGAGTTGGACTATCTCCTCACAGATGTCACTGTAGGACAGAATAATCATTCTACACTTTCGAAATATTAAATAGTTAACACAAACCCTTCTCTCCCCCGGGGTGAATTTATTTATTTATTTTTCGTATTGAAAATGCAATACGAAACATGAAACATCATCGCGCTGGTAGCAAAGCCGATAAACTAATGGGAATTTCCTTCTACAGTTAAAACGTGGCAGGGGAAATATATACATACATATATATATATATATATATATATATATACACATGTATATATATATATATACATATGTATATATATGTGTATATATATATATATATATATATATATATATATAAATATATATATATGTATATATTATTGGTCCGCTCACTGGTACATGATGCTGATTTTTGAATATCAGGTAGCCTTTTTATCAGGACTACAAAATTGAATATTTTTTTTAAATCGACTGTACACCACTTTTTTTTAAGATTCCGGAGGTCGAGGGGATGGCAGTTTGAACTCTGCCTCCAGCGAGTCGGACCAAGGGCACGGTTCATTGAATTCCACGCTACAAAGTCCTCTGTAAGGGGCACCGAACTAGCCTCCTGATAAGGGGAGTTTTCGCGACGTTAAACCGAGTGATTACATTTAACAAAAGAACAGACCTGATAGACCGCATCTATCTATACACACACACACACACACACACATATATATATATATATAATCCAAAATCAGCCAAATATAACCTCGCTTACATTAGGAAGATAAAAAAAAAAAAAAAAAAAAAAAGCGCAACACAGTTAATTTGTTTTCTCGGAACGGCCCCCAGAGACGCAATTCGCCCGTAATGAAGTTTCTTCGAGTGCTTTTTTCTGGTTATCTACCGACGGTGTTATTGAGCCCAAGAGGAGAAAGAAATCGCTTGACAATTCTAATCAGCTGATGGAAACCACTTGCTGAAGAGTATAAACTCTACACAGGAGAATAGATTCGCAACATGTACATATATGTGTGTGTGATTCACCATGGTCTTGGATCACGTGTTGTGCTCGTGATCGATAGCCATTTCCCTCCCGGAAGAGAGCTCAGAGCTCATATATGACCGATCTATGGGTAACGCTGTGAGCTTACACGCACAAACCCCCAACTCCCCGCCCACGAGAGTTGGGGTAACAACCCGCAGCGCAGCGATAGTGAAATTATATCAACCCTGGGCGGGAGTCGAACCCGGACCGCCGTAGTAGCAGCCGGGAACTCTACCAACCGCGCCACAAGGTGTGTGTGTGCGTGTGCGCGCATCCTTGGGCCATGTTTAACCTAGGGAAACGAACACCATTAAGAGATCAAGGAAATTAATAATAAGAACACAAAACTTGCCCGCCGGCCCGACCGCCACGGGAAGCAGCCTCGCCCGGGAGGACGGGTCTCGCTCAGCGCCTACAACGAAAACACACACGCAGCGCTCAACGTATGCACAGCACGACCCCAAAGTTCTGCAACACGGCCGCGTTTGCGGTCTACGTGCAACTTCAGTGGACGTCAGTCCCTATGCAATGAGTTACATCGAATTACAATGACAGGAGACCTTTCGGTCCATAACGAGGCTGGATGTAGAGAGAAAAAAAAATATATATATATATGCAAAATAACCACAGGAGAAGGGAAACTTGTAGACAGTAAGTACTTTCGTATATTACATCTTCAGACTGAAGATGTAATATACGAAAGTACTTACTGTCTACAAGTTTCCCTTCTCCTGTGATTATTTTGCATGTTTGTATCACGGTGATGTGATTGCTTGCATATTATATATATAATCATAAAACAAATAGGAAACGCCTAATTTCCGGATTATGCTATCAACCCTGAATCGACCTTTGAAAGTAGAGTGACCACTTCAAGGACTGTTGTGGTCAAAGCCTAACAAGTCAATCCAGTTTACAGAAACTTATTAATCTTTTGCGAGTTAAATCACAATAAAACTACTTCCATTAACCCTCTGACATCTTAATTCCTTCCGTGCCGAGTTGCTCGCAGTTCTTTTCATTCTGGCTGTTGCCAGACGATTTAATTCAGGTCCGTGACACCACCCTCCTGGCATCCTTTCACGATCACTGTTCCTGTCTGGCCACGCTTACTGGAGGGAGAGGGAGAGATAGATAGATAGATAGAGAGAGAGAGAGAGAGTGTGTGTGTGTGTGTGTGTGTGTGTGTGTGTGTGTGTGTGTGTGTGTGTGTGTGTGAAGAGACAAAAGAAACAGGAGACAGAGATAGAGGGGACACAGGGTTAGTGATAAGAGTGAAAGACATCCTTAACAAGATTCACAAGCGTTTTCCAGTCGACAACTGTAGTACCTTCGCCCCCAGAGGGGGGGGGGGTGAGATGTCACTCAGTATAACAAAACAGACAGGCAGCATAAAAAAATCACCGTCCAGTGTTGATGGAATTGGTAGTGATAAGCTTAAATTCTTATGCGTGAGGAAGGCCTAGCAACTGAATAAAACATGCAGGCGGGTTAAGAAACAACAAAAGAAACCTCGTAGGAAAGTCAGAAAAGAAAATTAACCGTGACAAACATAGGACTCGGGCAGCAAAGACACTAATTTAATTTTACATACCATTCCCAGGAACCACAACAATCGATATATCTACAGTGCAGTCACATACTATTCCCAAAAACTACAACAATCTATGCATCTATAGAGTAGTAACCTGCATTCAAGAAAACCTACATACTGTGCACAGCAAAGCCTAAAGGACAACCACAATTTGCACCAAAACTATATCTTCACTCGAACAAATAAACGTACTCTTGAGGCAGCACATAAACACGATTGTGATAGAGACCTCAAACCAACACAACGCATCACACAACCCTAATCCATAAGATCCAGCATGCATACCATCACACCTACCACAAACCTTTACCGTACAACCACACCTCAATACGAAAATACACATCTTAAAAACATATTCTGTAGACAAACATCTACAGCACTAGACCGATGACTTCCCTTTCCATGACAAACCTAGAAAGGAAAGTACTTACATGGCAAAAGGGTGAGAGAGAGAGGGAGGAAAAAATCGACCATCAAGCAACACTAACACAATAGCAACACATAACAGGCCATAAAACGACTCTATATGCCCCAGATGCAGCCACCAGACACTGAAAAAATTGCCATACACTCCTCAGCACCCATCCAATTCAGACAATACATTTTCCTTCGATGAACTACAGACCAGACTAGTGGCCGTGGCCGGTTTGCATGGGCCGCGGATCATGTGCAAGATATAGGGTTCTCCTTAGCTGCATAAAACAATCTGGCCTTAGCTAGAAATATTCATAGAGACGATAAATCTCGCAGAAACAAATTGCAACAATCAGAGGTAAATTTTATGTTTATGTAAAATAATTGCTTTCACGGCTGGAAATTGCAAACACTAAACGCCCCCCCCCCACCCCCACGGTAATGCATCCTCGCAGTTCAACATTCATCAGGAACTGAATTTATACTCTAAACTGATTTAATCTCCCTGCCAAGTCTCACATGCCCATCGTGCAGTCAGACACTTAAACCCTGATCTCAGTCTTCAATGACAACAGCCAGACCCGTGTGTGTGAAGTCTGCTGCCCAAAAAGAAAAAGAAAAATATCCCAACCAGTGGTTCTAGAACCCGGTGACCACCATGCAAGTAAAATATACTAAAACTGAAATGGCACTACGACCAGTCAAAGTTGGCGGACGGTCGACTGAAGAAAAAATATACAGACAGGCACAATAACAACTTGAGCGAAATACAGGTCTTAACCCCCAAGAAAAATAAAACTGAACTGACGAAAAACTAATCTAATTAAACATCTAAATTGTAAACCCGACATTAAGTGACACTCGTCAAGCATATCTCCGACCAGGTTAGAAAGAATTGAGTTTTGGCGAAGCCTCCCTAACATAATAAAAACTATGAGGACGCTAACTCCTGCCGGACTGGCTTACGTAAGAACCACAAATACCTTTGTTCCCTGCCCGTGACGACACAGACCCGCTTCAATATATTCCTCACTCTAATCCCAGCGACCTCGTCAACCATTCACACGAAGACCAGTATCATTTCAGTTTAGGTGCATTTCTATGTAACCTGGACCAGTCCTTCAAGGTTCTATCTTCTATACAAACGAAGATAGCATCGCATGTTCGAGCCACGCCTCTGAGCTCCAAGCCCGTGACCATAAACACTACAGTGGTTGAGCTCCGTGGCGTGCAAATGCGTGTATTGCATTTACATTCATTGTCCGTTTGCTGTAATGAATCTGCACTACCAGATTACTGGATTTGACTTAAACCTGAGGATCTATTTCGCGCACATTCAGCTTTATCGCGTGAATAGAGATATAGTTACGGCCACACCTGTACATCGGTGATAAACTCTCGTGCAATATCTGAAACATCACCCTGCTGGTCACACGTGTTGCACGAAAAATCAAACGATTAATGCCAAATTATTCTATATAAACACGAAGTCCAGATTTTATAGATAATAATAATAACAGCTGACATATCATTAAGATTTTTTCGTACATTACTCAATGATAAAGTACGAATTTCTATATTTTGTTGTTGATGCTTTCCAAAGGTATTAAGATATTGCAGCTTCAATGTCACGCATCTTGAAACTAGAAAATTCCTCTATAAAACTAATATTTAACTGCTGAACTAACCATATTATTACAATATAAGCATTTACATCAATTTACATAAACATACAAACCAGGCTATCATATCTAACACGAAATAAATATATTCACAAGATTTATCTTACGGTCAAGCAGCGTTCAAATGAATGCCACGCGCCGTACAGGAAGATTCAGTTAAATATTCAAGAACTGATTAATACGTATTACATACAGGTCATAATATGTATAACATGTTTCCCCCAATACCTATTTCTTCCGTGTTTTCTAACGTTATATCAACTATAGATGAAGTGAATATTTAAGAAAAAATCTTAACTACCCGACACATTATTCAGAGCAAGAAAAATAATCGTCTTACCATAAGTGCCGCCAGAGCATTTCATTTAGTCCCGTTGCCACCTCCCCCCCCCCATTAACAAAGATTTAAAGAGTTTTGTTTCCACCCAGCATCATCTTTTGCTTCACCACTGAATTCTGAAACTATCCATGAGCTTTTCAAAAACCATCCATCCATCGTTCTCACACTGCCATCACAGAGAACCACACTGTACCCACCGTCTTGGTCTATTTACACGAGCGGGTTTTACAGGATTCACTGTTTTCGTTGTCAGCGCGTATGTGCGTGCATGTAAGCGCGCATATGCATGCGTGTGTCCGTGTATGTACGAGTGCGCACGCGTAGTTATCTGCAGTGTAGAGGAAAGGAGTTACACTGGAGAGGTTCCGTCTCTTAGTGTCTTCTTTGTGTACGCGTGTTTATTTAATTGTAGTACTCAGGAAAGGTGCAATGATCGTTGTCTCCATACAATATATACCCAACTGTGTGTGTGTGTGTGTGATTACTTGTGACAAAATGCTTCCATCGGTCCAGCTTACCTATTCACTTGCAAATGTGTTCATTCATGTGCGTATTTTTGTTCGCGTATGTGTGGCGGAGGTCAATTCCGTAAAACTTCAAGTTTAATCCTTTCGCTGTAGTTTACTTCAATCAATTAGTATAACTGTTGGCATACGATTCTTATTCATTTGGAAGAAATCGGACCGAAATGATTAAACATGCAAGAAAACCTAAGTACTTTCCAACCCAATCCAGTGAACACCTGACATTTAATGTACAACAGTTTAATCAATTTTAGTTGACACTAGTCATCACATGACAATAAAAAAGATATATATACCAATACATCTTTAGGCTATTATAAAGTTTACACCGAGTGAATATTTTCATCAAAATAAAAATAATTTTCACTTTCGAAAGGTTTGGTTTAAAACGTCTTCGCATCCCACTCACAAACTTGTAAAGTTGTGCTCAAACACACACAAGGTAGTTGTCTTTTGGCGACGCTGGGTAGTTCCCACACAATACCAACAATCAACCAAGTTTTCCTTCCTCAATTTCAACAACCAGAAAGACAAAAGTAATACAACAAATGAGAGGAAACCTGTTCCCCGCCACGAGTTGCAAAGTAGTTGAAAGTTTGAGTAAAGATGTGTGGAGGTAGAAGGGGCATTTCAAATGTTTGGAGCTAGGTTGCTGCCGCACGGAGAGCGTTGGGAACCGTCTTATAACCATTTTCACTTCTTCATTAGCGCCTTCCAAAGTCATTCCCAAGTTTTTCCACTTCACAAGAGCCGGACACATTTTAATATATCACAGAAACCGAATAATATTTCACACAAAAACAAATTGTAGTAGTACTACTAACAACAAGTGATAGTTCGGTGTAGCGCACTCCCACGTCTAACTCTGGACGAGTTGCCCAGCTCACTGAATGCTTCAACGCTGCTCTGCTGCTTCTCCGAGGCAAGTAGTGATTCGATCTTCTGCCGCTAGAGGACTCTGCCACTTAACCCCGGGTCAGAACACATGCCTGTTCAAATTCATGGCTGCAAAACATTGATATTAACATCGCCTCATCCACTGTGAATTACACATTTGCAAGTTCGTAGAATACTGATACACATCTTTCATATTTTTAAAATAGAGTGATCTGCAAAGGGAATAATAACGGAATATGGAGCGATATTAACTACAGGTGGGTAAATTTACGTGTCCTTCCAGATTACATTTAACAGTATCCTTAAGTTGTGTAAAATACAATACAATGAAAAGAAATGATGATAAATTAACACCCCGATTATTTCCAAATCTAAAATCACAAATATTCATATAGTTCGACCAAATTTCTCCCAAAACTTGTATACATGCAAGGATAGCTGGAAAAATCTTAGACTCTTACGTACCGGGTGACATTTCTATTTCATTTAATTCTGTTTTCTACCAGATTATCTTCTTCATGCCTGTGGAACTCATCAGGTAGCGAGGGGATTAAATCCTACATCGTTTCATCCCTTCTGTGCCAAGTGACACTTGTAGGACAACTGGCTACTTCCAAGTGATTCTATTTTATGTCATTGGCAACCCCCCCCACCCCATCTGCATCACGGAAGTAGCACAGGTGTATGTCCACGCACGCACACACGCAAATAAGTTAGGCATGATAAATTGGAGAGTAGCAGACGGGGTCCCACGAGCGTTGCTCCTTACCTGGAAACTACAATTAGGCAAATGACTCTCGCACACATAGCCAACCCCTTCCGTACCGGATGGTACTTTTTCATGTTTTTTTCTGCCGCCAGATGATTTCATTCGCCTCTCTGGCACCTCCCCCCTCCCCAACACTTCCATACCAATGGATCTGCGATAACAATTAAAAATAATAATGATAATTAAATATAATATAATCATGTCACATTTTGACCATGTCTGGAATATGTCGCAATAGCATGGAATCTGCATAAGAAAAGGAAAGAAGGAAAAATAAAAAAGAAGGAAAATTAAGTATTCTTCCTTTCCTTCCTCTTCCCACCTTCATTCCCTCTTCTTTTCCCTTCCCCTCATCCCCCCTTCCACCTTTCTTTTCATCTTTTACTCTCTCCCTTTCCGTCTTTCTCTATACCTTCTTCCCCTTCCACCCCTCCTCCCTCTCAAATACCTTTCCCTTTCCCTCATCCTTCTTGGTCTTTTTTCCCTCTCTCCCTTTCCCCCTCCTCCTCCTCCTCCTCCCCTCTCTAACCACTTCCTCCTCCTCAGCGTCATTTCCATATGGGGGTTCATTTGCGATATTTTCGTTTTTCTTTTTTTTTTTCCTTGCCAACCTATTTTTTCTTGTATAAGCAATTAGAGCTGCGGAAGTGAGAACATTATTCCATTTACTTAATACAGATATTTTTTCTTTTACCTTTTCCCGTGTTCTTTCACTGGATAATTTTTTTTCGTGATGGAGGTCGACGCGTGCTTTCTGTGTTCATTTCGAGCTCCATATTTCCGCTTAAATTCCAGCTTCAAGTCATAAGATAAGAATGTTTACTGAAATGACAAATGCAATAATGATGACAAATTTCATAAACATATATCAAATGGATGCATCTATATTTCTATGTTGAACCTAAAATGTAATCTTCCACGTCATGAAGGAAGAGCGATTATTTTCAGTTGGAAAAAAAAGAAACTACGCGGAGGGGGAGGGGGCAGATCATCCTTTGATTGAATAAAATCGCCTGACGGCAGCTATCACAAAGGTCCAAGTCACGAATAACAGTGAAAGGGTTAGCCTTAGCGCAAATTGAGACGCAGGTGACACAGGCGACGCAGGTGACACAGGCGACGCAGCGCAGACTTCCTGTTGCTGAACTGAAGTATAGTTTGAACTTCTCTCTCATTTGAAATGGTTCTAGATGTACTACATCAGCAGATCAAACTCTTATTTCAATTCACCAACAGGAAGAAGTCTGTCTCTCCCGTGCTGCGTCGCCTTTGCTTAGGCTAAGACTGCGAAACTGGTGGAATTCAGTGATGAGTGACCATTTCATCATTATTTTGTCATTCCACGCCGTGTTAACTCAAACTAACCTCACTGTAACCTATGACGTCACAGATGACGTATGTGGCCACGTCGTCAACCTTTTAGGCCTTTCAGTCTTAGGCAGAAGATCTAGAGGAAGAGGACCGAAGAAGAGACGGGAATCGTGAAGTCGAATGGACAAGGGACGTTGGGGGAGAAATGGAAGGAAGAAAGCTTTGTGAGGAGGACTAACTGGAGAAGAGTGTTGACTCGCCTGACAGGCTAAAAGCCTACCTGGAAGCAGAAGTGACGTGAAGTAAAAGATTTACCCTAACCGACTTGCATGACCATTACAAGGTCAAGAATATAGAATTGAAAATAAAATGTCTTGAAGATGAGAAAATGCATTTTCACACACACACACACACACACACACACACACACATATATATATATATATATACATATATATATAGAAATATATATATATACACATATATATATATACATATGTACATATAATAATATATATATATATATATATATACATATATGCTCCTGGAATAGCATAAATGATCCGGCCTATGCTGGAACCATACATGAATCTAAAACAAGGAATGACGGGGTCCCACGAGCGTAACTCCTTTCCTATGTACAAGTGTGTGGAAATGAAAGGCTGACGCAGGCAAAGACGTAACTGCAAACATGACATCCAAGTAAAGAACATATTTTTATCCCACATTATCTAAACAATGCCCACAAAATTTACATTTAATTCAGATATATAAAATGTGTTAAAATAAAGATTAATAAATAAATGTGTACAAACGAGAGCTTGAAGTAAGCAATCATACATAAAAAAATGAAGTGCATAGGTTTTTATGTAATCGGTATTTCAGAAAGCGGGAGGGAAGGGAGACTTCAGCGACACCTTTACGGATCAGACCTACGCGGTGCTATTTAATAATGGGAAACTACTCGACATTAAAAAAATTATCACATTTAATTTTTACTCGACTTTAGCGACACCTTTACGGATCAGACCTACGCAGTGCTATTTAATGATGGGAAACTACTCTACATTAAAAAAAGGATCACATTTAATTTTTACTCGACTTTAGCGACGCCTTTACGGATCAGACCTACGCAGTGCTATTTAATAATGGGAAACTACTCTACATTGAAAAAAGGATCACATTTAATTTTTACTCGACTTTAGCGACACCTTTACGGATCAGACCTACGCAGTGCTATTTAATAATGGGAAACTACTCTACATTAAAAAATTATCACATTTAATTCTTACTCGACTTTAGCGACACCTTTACGGATCAGACCTACGCGGTGCTATTTAATAATGGGAAACTACTCTACATAAAAAAAATGATGATCACATTTAATTTTTACTCTCCCTCCTTTCTTTTGCTTGGCTTAAATCTCTCCTCTGAAATTCTCTCTTTGACTCGAACACATAGGTGACGGATTCGGCTAAAGCTTAGTGTCTCCTGGCGTAAGCTCGTTATTTCACCCTAATAAAGGCCTTTGTTCACCCAATCACGCACATAATGTGTAACTAAACTTCTTCTATAGGACAACGTTCCATCAGGTGATTAAAATCGCATGCCGACATTCACCAGTAAATGACCTACCAGCTGTGACCTCCACTGACCTGAGCAGAATCGCTTGACGTTACGAGACGTCATGGCATTTATATAGCCAGAATAAAATCATTAAAGTGAACGGTTTTATATGAGGAACTGAAGATTTCCCTGCTTGTTCTACTCAGAAAGTTTTGAGCCAATTTACTGAGCGGTAATTAAAGTCTTAGGAGTTATTTTGAAATAATTTACTGTAATGTTGTCAGTTCGGTGCGGTGGAAAGGGTTTGGGGTGCCCACCCCCCCTCTCCCCCCGCCGTCTGCAGTGAGGAAGATAAATGTGATGCGGAGGACAAAGATGAGGAACGGGAGGAGGAGAAGGAAGAAGATGAAAGAGAAGAGAACGAAGAAAAGGGATGAGGAGGAGGAGGAGAAGGAAGAAGATGAAGGAGAGGAGGAGGAGGAGGAGAAGGAGGACGAACAGGATAATGAGAAGGAGAAGTAAGAAATGGAAGAAAAGGAAGGAGGAGGAGGAGAAGCAAGAAGAGGAAGAAGATGAAGGAGAGGAGGAGGAGGAAGCGGAGGAGAAGGAGGACGAACAGGATAAAGTGAAGGAGAAGGAAGAAAAGAAAGAAGGAGGAGGAGGAGAAGGAAGAAGAGGATGAAGAGGAGGAGAAGAAGGAGGAAAAGGACGAGCAGGATAAAGAGAAGGAGAAGGAAGAAATGGAAGGAGGAGAAGGAAGAAGATGAAGGAGAGAAGGAGGGCGAACAGGATAAGGAGAAGGAGGAGGAGAAGGAAGAAGATGAAAGAGAGGAGGAGAAGGCGGAGGAGGAAGAGAAGGAGGACGAACAAGTTAGAGAGAAGGAGAGGGAAGAAAAGGAAGAAGGAGGAGGAGGAGAAGGAGGACGAACAAGTTAGAGAGAAGGAGAGGGAAGAAAAGGAAGAAGGAGGAGGAGGAGAAGGAAGAAAAGGATGAAGAGGAGGAGAAGAAGGAGGAGGAGGAGGAGGAGGACGAACAGGATAAAGAGAAGGATAAAGAAGAAAAGGAAGTGGGAAAAGTATGAAGAGGATGATGGTGATGACGAAGAGGGAGGAGACGAAGGAGGAGAAGAAAGAGGACCAGGAAGAGGAGAACTCGCAACAGAAGGATGGGGGGCGAATGCAGGAGACACATCATGAGCAGTGGGAGGCGGAAAGGGAGAGAAACAGAAAGGAGAGGAAGAAGAGGACAAGAAAGTCTTATATGAAGAGGAAGAATAGGAACGAAAGGAGGAGGAGGAGGAGGAAGAGGAAATAGGAGTATGATATGGAAGAACAGAAATGGGGAAAATAGAATAGGTAGGCCGGGGGGAAGGAAGAAAAGTATTAGCAGGAGGAGGAATAAGACAGGGGGGAGGGGGGAGGAGGCGGCAAGTAAGAAATCATTGCAGAAGAGGAAGCGGAGACAGGAAAATGAGAAAGTAAATACAGAGAGGAGGGGAGAAGGAGGAGAAAGAGAAGGAGGAGGAGGAGGAGGAGGAGGGGAGGAGAGAGGAGGAGGAGAGAGGAAGGGCGAAGAGGAGGAGGAGGAGAAGGAGAGAGGAAGGACGAAAAAGGAGGACGTTGAGGAGGGGAGGAAAGGGAGGAGGCGAAAAATGAGGGAGGAGGAGAGAGGAAAGGCGAGGAGAAGGAGGGCAAGGAGGAGGAGGAGGAAGAGGAGAAAGAGAGGAAGGAGGAGGCTGGGAAGGAGTAGGAGAAAGAGAGGAAGGAGGAGGCGGGGAAGGAGTAGGAGAAAGAGAGGAAGGAGGTGGATGAGGTGAGGAGGAAGAGGAGAAGGAGAGGAAGGAGGAGGCGGAGAAGGCAAATCGGGAGGGAGGGAGGCAAGACGTATAGATGGAGGATGCGGAAGAGGAGAAGAGAGGAGGAGGAGGAGGGGGAGGAGGAGGAGGAGGTGCTGAGTGACTGAGACTGCAATAAAATGTGAGAGAAGTTTAAGATACTCTAGTGTTAACACCCCCATTCCTTTCATTTATGCTTCTGGGAAGCCCCTCCCCCCTCACACACACACCTCCTGCCCCCCCCCTTCCCCCCAACTGGCAGACAACACAGAACCTTCATGAAGTGAATTTCAGTATTTCGAGCCTTTACCACAACGTTCTGGTAAACCAGGAGACACCATCAGCCATTAAAGAGACATGATCAATTAGTGTTTAGTGGTACTTCCATTCCGGCTACCACTAGACTGTTTAATTACACACGCATACAAAAAAAAAAAAAAAAAAAAATCCGGGGTTTCACAGTATGCGGAAAGTGGATTCTTCTGTGTACTCAGAGACTTCAAAGTCATCATTTCAAATACTTATCGGTGTGATGACTTCATCAGGAAACCCGACCTCATCGCTGTACCGTGGGAAGGAGTGGGGGTGCCTCGAGGGATGAATAAAATTGCCTGGGGGGGGGGATCTATCGCTTTCTTGCTTACCACCCGGTACTAAGCAATGGTTTCTGTGTGTGTGTGTGTCTGTGTGTGTGTGTGTGTGTGTGTGTGTGTGAGAGAGAGAGAGAGAGAGAGAGAGAGAGAGAGAGAGAGAGAGAGAGAGGGAGAGAGAGAAAGGGAGAGCGAGCGATCGAGAAAGAGCGAGGAGGGTGTTCCTCGGTTGAATAAAATAAAATCGCTTGTTGGCAGCCAGAACAAATCTAAGATACAAATAACAATGAAGAAATGGCTAAATAAATAGGTTACATATGTTCAGAATTTTTCTAAAACTATTACTTGACGCAGCCCGAAGGTATTTCTCCCCGTCTTCTCCTTTTCTGCAAGAGGGGACCGAGAGGGGGGGTCGCCGATTTAATGAAGCGGCCTTGCTGTGGATGTGCTGTGTCTTGTGACACTACTTCTGACCCAGGACAGTGGGCGAGATGCAGGGATGACCCGTCATCCAGGAGGTGCCAAGATAAGAGGGAGGGAAGAGGGTGGAGGGGAGGGGAGTGTGATAGGGATGGAATGGGTGGGGGTGGTTTTTCTGCCTTTGTTTTTTGGCTACCTCCCTTATAAGGGGGAAAAAGCCTTTGGTATATGTATGTATTATATATTACACTACTCTCGATATATTTTTGTCAATCTCAGCACAGTGATCCAAACAATAAAGTGATATATTCAATATTGAATAACAATATTGAATAACAAATTTAACAATTTAAAAGGACACGGAAAAGAATGTATTAAAAAAACAATGATAATTTATTCATTCCTCTCCCAAAAGTATATTGTTGATCATAGTTTTCAAAAGAATCAGAAAGCTGTGTACAACTGATCAAGCTTCCGTGGCACAGTGCCTTGGCACCTCACCTGAGTGGCATTTCAGTGCCTGGCCAAAGACTTGCGTACCACAAAGTAGCACTTTTCCTCATCTTTATTCTGGTTGGCGCCAGGGTATTCTATTCACCTCGGTACCACCTCGACTGAGCCCCTTCCTTACCGGGTGTCACTTTCCCTTTGCCTGTCGCCAGGTGATTTTATTAATCTCCGTGGCACCCAATCCCTCGGTAGCGAGGAAGTTTCGAAACAGTTTCGAACGTCCGGCCGACCATTTTTATTTTATTCTGGCTAACGCTTGACGGTTTTATTCGGCTGAGAGAAACCCTACACCCTAAAAGGTATAAGGTTTCATCCTTAGAGCCTGTTTCTTTTAACTCGGCGGAGGAGTTTTGTTGTTGAGTATTGGGACTGGAATTATCAACTTCCATCGAAAAACAGTTTCCTCTTTAAAAAAAAGTTCTTTGAAGACGGTTGTTTTGATTTATTTTCTTTTTCTTCCTGTCACACAAATGTCCGCCAATTTTATCTATTCAGCTCGTCGGGGGATGGGGGTTGAGAAACTATACTGACTAAACCTATGAATAACTTAGCCGATTTGTATAATTTTCCTATCTACCGCCAGGCGATTTTATTTATCTACGTGTAAAGACCAGGTCCAGGCGAATGTCCTATTTTTTTTTTTTTTTTTTTAAAGGTTTGCGGGACTCGCACCCGCCCGGATCTCAATCTTCAGTAGTATGTACTTTTTTTTTTTCTTTTTTCTTTGGGGGGGAGGGGTTACGCTTGTCAAGCCGGATACAGACGCCCGGACTTCGTCACTGGAGAGCACACTCGGGCCAACCCGACATGAGAACGAACACCGGAGGGAAATGAGATTGTACTTCGTGGAGAGATGAGACTTCGCGATCACACTTCGAAGGACCCTTCTCCCTCTCCACACTCCACACCTCCGCCTCCAAGTTCCAGAGATTCTTCTTCGAGGAAAACTGTCAACATTCTTTCAACTTTCCTCACTGATGCCAGAGGGCCAGAGGGCTTACTGCAGTGGTCTCCACACATCGACCTCCACCTGCAGCAGGAAAACCTTTCACACACACACACTCGCATATAATTTAGCTTAACGTCACAAACTCCCCCCTAACGGGAGGGTAGGACGGTGCTCCATTCAGAGGACTTTTTTTGTAGCGTGGAATTTAATTAACCATGCCCTTGGTTCAAATTCGCCGGTGGCGAATAAATAAATATATATATATATATATGTATATATATATATATGTATATATGTATACATGTATATATACATATATATATATATATATATATATATAATGTATATATACATACACACACACACACACACACACACACACACACACACACATATATATATATATATATATAATGCTAAATTCATTTCGCTGGGAGGTTGCATCGTTCCCCCAAGGGATAGGCCGGTGGTCCTGTATGAGACCATCAAGAATGAACGCCCTGTAATGACTTCTTAACCCATTCCGTACGTGGTGGTACTTATCATCTGACTCTGTCTCCCGCCTGGCTCCTTTATTCAGATAGGCATGAAACAGCTTCCCTGCCGGGCAGTCCTTTCCCTTTCATTGTGATTGCCGCCAGGCGATTTTATTCAACGGTGCGTGACCTCTTCCGTAGTGAAAGTGGGATCTTACAGATTTATGTTCCGTTTGACACCAAACTATGTGACGTCATCTGGTCATCTGCTTCTGAAATAGGCTGAAAGAATTGGATATTTTCTAATGAGGTTGGATTCCTTTTAAGAGGATTCGGATCCTCTCAGAGGAATCCAACCCCATTAAGAGGGATCCAACTCCATTAAGAATGATCCAATCCCATTTTTAGAATCCAAGCCCTTTAATTGTTTAAATTTAGGAAATTTTAAGAAAAAGTTTAAAAAACTGTTTAAGGATTTTGTTCTGGCTTACTCCAAATGATTTTATTCAGCTTAAAGGCCTCTACTGACAACTAACTCGCTTAGATTAAATAATCTCGATTAAAAACTTCCTCACATAAATAAAGCCACCATGCATTGATGAGAGCAGAAATCTGATAATAATTGTAATAATTATAATACTAATACTATTAATAACAGTGTAATAATAATAATAATAATAATAATAATAATAATAATAATAATAATAATATAGTGACAATAACAATAAACAAATAAATAAGCAATTTCTCCACGTGTTTATCAGACCCATTGATTCAGAGGGAGGCTAGTAGTGGCCGACGTGGTCAAAAACAGATATGCTTTCGAATCGTTGGTAAACAAGCAAACGAATAAATAAAAAGAAATAAATACATGAATAGATATAAAAACGTCACTCGTCCCAATGCAATAACGTGATTATCAATTTCGCCTTTCCGCGTTTGGTATATTCCCCCCACAAAAAAAAAAAAAAAAATGTAGCGAAGTCTTAATAACCGAAGTTGTGTTTGCACAAGAAAATTTACTTGAAGCGATAGGCAGGTTTTTCTTGAAGGAATAATTTTTCATTTTATCAAAGTAAAAAAAAAAATGGTCATCACTTGTATTCTTTATATAATTAAACGCTACTGCATTACATAAATGTGTAGCCCACAAAAGTAAATAATAAATAAATATATAATTGATAAAACAGATTATTCAACAAAAATCGTATTCACAAGAAAACAACGTATACACATAATCTGAATGTTGCGCCCTATCGGAAAAAGTTTGATTAGTGTTCTCAAAGAATATACTTTTCCTGAGATATTTTTATAATCTGCCTTCCGCACAAAGAAAAAAAAAAACACTTTTTTTTAATCTGGTTGCCACCAGGGGATTTGATTCATCTTCTGGGGTTGTGCCATGATTATTTTCGTGCAACTGCAAAGGACAATAATTAAGACGACTTGCTGTCACTTGAACGCACGAACATCTCATAAAGAACACAAAATGGCCAGTTCTGCTAATGCAGTCGTAAGGTCCGAGAAGGAGACAAAACAACAGAAGAAATTAAAATTCTTTGGGATATTTCCGCTTCCATGTAAATAGGGAAGTGCGGTGATGTACATGTGCATAAACTATGTTCCACATGCATGGAGGCGGGGGCTTAACAATGACGTCCTGTCGTCCTGTCCAGAGTTCGAATTCAAAGAACGTCTGAGAGCGATGTGACGTCATGTCGATACCGAAGACATCTGCTATTTGGACAGTTATTATGCGAGTATAATAATGGATGTATTTTTATTTACTGATACAGTCTCTGTAACACGGGTCGTACTAAATCGGAAGGCAATGCAAGCTCACCCAATTATATTCGCGCCCAATCGGCCTTTCGATATGGACCGTTATTGCAATTCCAGAATGATAATAAAGAAAAAATGAAATAAGAATATGCAATCGCAACATTATTTCTAATCTTTTCAGAACACAAAACAATTACGAATTTGTGATTTTTTTCTTAATTAATAAGAGTAGCATATTATTTTTACCTGGGAAAGTCGATTAAGCTGATTTGGCGTACAGGTGCTTACATAGGGCAGCCAACCTTTCCGATACAGAAGCTGTGAGGCCTGCCAACTGCGGCTTCTCGAAATTTTGGGGCGACGACGCAATTGACATCAAAATTACCCGCGCCCCTGTCCTATGGATGAGGTCCATCCCAATATTTGTGTGGTCCCATACTTGCAATGAAAATACGGATGATAAATTTTGGATGTTGAATTTTACACAAAACTATCTTTAGGATTTTGTACGAAGCAAAATGTCACGAGATGATAATTTTTTAAACACACACACACACACACACACACACACACACATATATATATATATATATATAGTATTTTAAGTAAAATAATAATAACAAGATGTGGCTGGCCTAATGAGAGAGAGCCAATGTTTTTTTCAGCGTGTACAAGCATTCCGAGACATAAATCGTATAATAACGTCTCACCCATCACACATCTCAATAAAGATACTTTTATATACGACTATATCGTATGCTTGAACGCTTGGCATACGCAACGTACAATAACATAATTATTTACATTGACTACCCACAGGAACCCATATCTTCATTATGACATACACCCTAGACAAACCCCAAATATTTTGAAATAAAGAATAACTGGCAACATGTAAGAAAATTGATCTATATGTTAAAACTAGGCAAGGCCATATTTACATTACATAATTCTGCTACGCACCACACTGCTGTTCCTGTTCGTACAATATAGACATCATCAGTTTGTCTACAAGAGAACAATGATATTCTGTTCTTTCATTTTCTGTGTCTTCTCCCAAACGCCAAGACTTTATTTCTGTCACGCGGCCCGACAAAGCTACAAATAAACACGCGACATGACGTCATACCTCGATGACGTCAACGCACTCTCGGCCAATCACCGATCGACGCTTCCTAAAACTCCACTCAACACTATGACGTTTCTGTACCAGAAAGGGCGTCTTTATAAATCATTAGTATTTCTTATACATTTAATCTTCTGTCAAGCTATTTGATTTATCTTCAATAACAATGCGATAAGAAAAAATCTGGAAATAGACATATACATTTCAAAAGAAAACTGAAGAGAATAAAGACGAATACAATGATTCCTACATAGTTGACACGCAAGTAATGTACACATACCTGGAACTACTCCAAAGCTTGCTATCGTTTGGCAGGCACATCTCTATACACTTTACTTTAGTTATCATTTTTCTTTACTATGTGAAACGTTCAACAAGCTTTCAAACAACAAGACAACCGATATTACCTTTAAAAAATTCGTATTGGGTGGTAGTTTTCTACCTCTCACAGCTGTCACCAAACAATTTTATTCATTTCCTTCCCCCATCCTCAGTTGTGAAGATGAATGATAATTACGGTTGAGCGACAGCATATCATAAGCTACGTTACCTGCATTCTCGCCGCTCGCCTCAGTTACTCATTTGTCTTTGTGGTTGTTTGTTTATGTTTTATATGCAGGAATGTGTCTGCAGCGCGATTGGCGTAGCAGACGACGTCCACTGCGGTACAAATGACAACAAAGAGAAAGTTACAGATGAAGTGTCTTCATCTTAGCTTTTGAATCATACACGTGTGTGTGGGGGGGCGTGCATATAAACGCATACATAACATAAATGATTGCGATCACTTCGCTACCGAGATGAATAAAACCACCTGACGACAGTCCAGACCAAGAGGAAAGTCCCAACAGTAAACACTAAGGCCCTGTTCACACTAGCGGTTTCAACCGCCGCGGTTCAATTACAATGTAAGTCAACAGAGGCGTTCACACACAACCGCGTAGTTTTTCCTAGACTATGCGGTACCGGTAGTGTGAATAGGGCCTAAACCAAAGTCATACGGTGTAGTACAGGCGAAGCAAAGGGGTTATTCGAAAAGGAAGGAAATAAACAAGAGTTGGTTTACCAGCAGAGAATATTAGATAACGTTATGGATGGGGATGATGGGTAGGAATGGGCATGGAACTGCCTAGTGTAGGCCTTATGGTATCTTGCAGTCTACTTCGTTATGTTCTTATGTGTGTACCTTCAACCACCGCCATGGTGAGGAGATTGGTTTTAACTTTATGGATTGATGAGCAATGCTTGAATAACACAAACTTCACAACAGAGTAACTAAGAACTGATGAATGCAAATAATTAATGTGATATCGTGGACATATTTCGCATAAAGAAGAAGAAGAAGAATGAAAAAATGTGAGGAAACTTGAAACTTCGAGGGAAAAATAACAATAAAAGAATAAAGGAAAAATAATACTCAATTCTGGAAAGCACAGTAAAGCAATTTCGACATCTTTAATAAAATGGAAAAGTTAAAACACACGTTATAAATGACTTAAGCTAATAAAAACAAAATAACAACACATAACGCAATGGTTTAAAAAGTGCTTGGTAAATATAGAAACATGATGACAGATTCCATACCTGTTTGCCTGAGAGGTAAAGTTTACAATCATTGTGTAAACTCAGGTACGATCTACAGATATGAAACATGGAAATTGAGGCAAAGGTAAAGAGAGCACAGGGAGCAATGGGGAGATTAGTGCTAGATATAACACTGAAAGGTAGTAAATGGGTCAGAGAGCAGACTGAAATGAAAGCTATCGTAGAGGTGACCAAAATGAAATAGAATCGGACAATTGATGTGGCCAGAAAGGAGATGGGAGACGGACCAAGTGTGATTCTGGTCGTGCGGCGTGAATTGAAAAACAAAGAAGAAGACCAAAGATGGAAAGTCATGATAGAGATGTGTGCTCAAGTGACGTTGCAGAGGTTGGCACAGTCATGCGACTCATGGGAAAGCTTGGAAGAGACCTTTGTTCAGCAATGGATTTTCTACGTGCTCAAGAACAGATTAGGAAAGCTAAGAGCATGCAATTCTGAGTTGGAGGTCTTCTTTAACCATGCACTTATCCTATTTTGGGTACGGGACGGTCATTCTAAGTTATCCACTAAACGACCACAAACCTTCCCCAACCACTGCACCTTCGATGACTGGAAGTTTCCCCTCAGATGAATAAAGCGGACCATACACGATCAACATTATTGCGCAACATTCCGTATTTTGCAATATTACTGACTGTAGGGATGGTATTGAAGAGGCTCGCCTGTTTGGCCTGTACATTTGGTGTCTTCAATATATTGTCATTCTTCGTTACCATCGCGACACCGTTAATAGTATTGTACAATACGGAATATTACACAATAATATTGTTCATGTAAGGCCCGCTTAAAAATGTCTGATGTTTGACAGAATAAAATCACTTACAGCCAGCGACGTCTCACCAACGCCCAGAGATCCTTTCCAACTGAATAAATCCGCCTGGAGTTAAGCAGGACGAAATTGTTAAAGACAACACGGGAGCCTTCAAGGGTGTGGGGCAAAGAGTTTGCCTTGCCAAGGGGGGCACAGCTCCAAGGACAAAAAGACCTTTGTCGCAGGTCTCGACAAAGGACGAGACTAAATTGGGTGAGAAAGCGACCCGGCCACAGTTTCAAAGGAGGACAGGCGAGACAAAGGACAGTCATCTATCCAATTGACAGGCAGCTGTCTTCGAGTCACGTGACCCCTGAAGGGCGCATCTAGTAAATAAGAGATGATTGGTGATGGTATTCATGTTACACGTGTGTACATTCACGAGAAGGTTCCGCTATTCCAACCAGTTACGCAAATGTCAATAGATCTTTGTTTACGGCCACAGGGAGGCTGTGGAACTTCATAATATGACTCTTAACCCATTCAACTCCGATGACAAGATGTCTTGTCATTTGGTCAAATAAAACAAAAAATCATAAAACACCAAAATGTTTGATCAAACACCAGAAAAATATGACGTCAGTCCTCCTCGCTTCGCTGCGAGCGAAGCGAGGACTGACGTCATATTTTTCTGGTGTTTGATCAAACATTTTGGTGTTTTATGATTTTTTGTTTTATTTGACCAAATGACAAGACATCTTGTCATCCGAGTTGAATGGGTTAATATTCTTTTGAAAGTATCCATACCGGATGTGGAACAGAACAAATCCAGAAACAACCTCTCCTCGGATATCTTCCTTATGTAAGTCGGTAATTAAACGTCACAGAAGGAAAGCAAACCCTTGTATTGTTTCTCTGGGGGTACCTTGTACGTTGCTGATGGTGAGACTTGCACTGCCGGGTGGCACAGCTCAATTGTGTCTACTGTGCGGTGTCACCTCTGTCTAGGGCAGGGATTAATCCCAACATATTTATTTTTACGAGTACATAGATGTTTTCTGGGTAATACGAGATGACTACTATAATCTTGGACATAATGTAGCAGTGTCATTAGTAAGATATGAAAAAAATCTATATATAATGATAATTACTTTCATCATTCAGATGAGACTGGTATTTATTAGCACTTCATAGATGAGATTTTTCAGTGAGAACCAACTTTTTGTCACATGTAGTTCTACAAAAAGCTGCTGCTCGCTAACACATTGTATTTTTATTATTTTCTTTTATCTATTTATTTATTTAATCGTGAAGGAATATTGAGACCATCACAGAACATCCGAGTGCTCGCGAGCCACTGGTTGGGCATCCCTGGTCTAGATATTGAAGATGTTGTCTCAACACGGTAGTCGAGTGTCACTTGTTCATCAGGTACTCAAGACGCTGACGACGCGAATGGTGATATAAAAAAAAAAAAAAAAAAAAAAAAAGTCATGTTGACAGTGGTCTTGTTGGTCGACCAAGAGAGACCAAACCGAACCATCCTAAAATGGTTGACATTTGCAACCTTGTCCTGTGAGTCTGTTGTTGTAGGAAGTTATTTTGATTATCAAGTGACAGACTTTGTATGCTCCATGGCAGCAGTTTCCATTTTATTTTTCTATTAATTTGTCTATTTGTCTATTAACTTATATATCCTTTTATTTTGTAGCACATCAGGCCCATCCTTCCAGCCACTAACTCGTGAACACTTAAAAACAACAAAATAATAGCTAATTCTGCTACAAATGCATACACTGCTTAAACTTTATACAATATGCATTCAGCTTAAAACGACATAATTCCAGGAAAACAACAGTAAATAAATTAACAAATAAATATAAAAAATAAATTCTAAATTCTGTCTGTTTTTCCGTCCGGGACCCCTGTATCTCAGTCTACGTTTGTTATACATAGACATATTATACCTTTATGAAATCAGGACGATCCCGGGAGGGAAAATCGCCCCTTCATCTGGTCCTCGACCACCCAGCATTGGGATCAGGTTTGGATGAGGCTTTGTTACATGCTAACAGTCGGAAATTCAAGTTAGAGCGAGAGGTTTTCGTGTTCGTGAGCTAGCTTAAAACTCCGCACGTAGTTCGGCTTTTAAGCTTGCAAGTAAATAAATGAAATGAAATGAGAGAATCTCCCTGAGAACCACAGATCACCGATTGGGAACTCCTCGGGAGTATTCCAAACAGGAAGAGGGCAACAGGTGGGGAGCCGCAACAGACTCCCCCTACCAAGGACGATCCCCCCGAACGAACAAGGACTTTTCTAATTATGCCGAGACGAATAAAGTGATTAGCTAACCAAATACTGCGCCTTAATGGCGACTCGTCGACAAAAATCCAACGCTTCCACTGGCCTAGCGACGTCGGCGGGGAAATTCCTTCAAGAATACTGGCGAATCTGGTTTTTGCTTTGAGGGTTAAGGGTTGACGGCTATCCAGTTAGTTTAAAGATGATAAGAATTCAGTTTCCCTAAAAAAAGGATGTATATGTAGCACACGGATAATTATTGCTATTATTGTTACCGTTATTATTATTATCACTGTTACTATTGTTATAATTCTTATTACCACCATTATTGTTATTATTACTATGATCATTTATTATAATTTTCTGTTATTATTATTATTACTACACCAGATGCTTGCAGTGGCATCTGCTCTGGAGACTTTGCGGAAGTTTGCGGAAAGTTGCGGAAGTGGAGGTCTTCAGCTTCTCATGGAGGCAGGAGGACGTACAGAAAGCGACGACGTCCACATATGCAAATCAAAAGTCGTTCACTATCCCTGCGTGCGTGTTGACGGCAATGCTTGTCCTCAGGTGCGTGCACACACACACACATTGCCAAGCATGACTCTAGAGCGTGATACAAGACACGTTAAAAAAAAAAAAAAAAAAAAAAAAAGAGAGAGAGAGAGAGATACAAACCGTATACAGGTGGTGGATGTCCATGCTTGAGTAAAACTAAAAACGCCTGAGGGCTGCATGACGCCATGTCGACTTCAAGGAGACTCGGTAAATATGGACAGCAGTGCACTATGATTTTTCTTTTTTTTAGGGGGGCTGTTGTTGTACTTGAGTAAAGTTCGGAGGAGTACGAGGAATTGATAACATTATGTTTACAAAATTTTCGCCCGTCATGGTCTCCTGACCTGTGGCGGGCGAGTTTTTCTGTTCTCGCAAGGAGTAGGCCCTGACGGCAAACATCTCGATCCCTAACCACCACGACCACTAACGTGGTTGTCTTCATTAGACACCAGAAATGGGGAAATTCCCGTCAAAAAGTGACAAATCCCGCCAGAAGTGACATATCCCGCCAAAAAGTGGCATATCCCGCCAAAAAGTGACAAAGCCCGCCAAAATAGCCAATTCTCGCTAAAAAAAATAATGGCGGGAAACAAGCAGAACAACTATGCTGGAACAACAAATGAAAACACTACCACTTGACGAAGGCACCTTTCACATGAACCGGTGCGACTCTGCCTTTCATGAAAAAAAAAAAAAAAAAAAAAAGGAGCCGGAAAAACAAGTCTATATACAGAGAGTGTCCCCCCCTGTAAAAGAGGTAGCCAAGTCAGAGGCACGTACCTATTTCCACCCGTTTTACTCGCCTTCACCCCTCCCATCTCAGCTCCTCATGGATGACGGGTCATCCCTGCATCCGCCAACTGCCCTGGGTCAAACGCAATGCAACACATTGCATCTACAATAAGGCCGCTTCACTTAATCGGCGACCCACCCCCGTCTTCGTTCCCTCATGCAGAAAAAGAGAAAACGGGGAGAAATCACTTTGGGCTGCGTCAAAATATCATTCACACATAATCAACCCCTAACCCTACCTCCCTCCTTTCCTTGCATAATAGTATGATCCATACACAACCATTCTCCACTCATCCCTACATCTTGCTTTCTCCCTTCCTTGCTCAACAGACAGTCCCCTCTTGCTCAGGGCCCCCTTCACCCCATCCATCCATCTCATCCTCGGTCGTCCCCTCCACCTCTGCCTTCCACACCACTTTTACTCATTTTTCATCACTCATTCTTTCCGTGACTAAATCATCCCAATATTTTTTCATCAGCTCCATCTCCCATCTTCTTTTCCATTCCTTCTCACTCTATCCAACCTAGTAACCCTTACCATACTTCTCAGACATTTCATTTCAAACACATTTAAACATTTCCTCTCTGCCTCTCTTAAATTCTAAGTCTGTGTTCCATACAATGCCGTCGGCACAACCAATCCTTCATACAATTTCCTCTTTGCATCCATTCCCAGTTGCCAATTCTCATAGCATTTTTTATTCCCCAAGGCTTTTACTTGCTTCTCTCAATCTACAAATTACCTCCATCTCTACTCCTCCCAAACCTGCTACATGTGACCCCAAATACCTAAAGCTATCCACTTCCTCCAGCCTCTCTCCTTTTAGACTTACTTCCAACTCACTGCCACCCTCTACCCTTGTACATCTCATCACCTTACTTTTACCCACATTTACCTTCAACTTTCTCCTATCGCATACCTTCCCAAACTCTGTCACTAACTCCCTTAATCCTTCCTCTGATCCTGCCACAAGCGCAGTGTCGTCAGCAAACAACAACTGGCTCACCTCCCACTTTTCTCCATTTTCTTTAACCATCTCCAGTCCCCTGCCCATTACCCTCGCCTTTACCTCACACACCACCCCATCCATGTACACATTGAACAGCCATGGCAACATGACACATCCCTGGTGTGAAGTCCCATTTTTACCTCAAACTACTCCTTTACCCATTCTAACAGTCTCTATTACTCTTGTAAAAACTCTTGGCTGCCCTTAACAGCTTCCCCCAATCCTATATATCTGCGAAACCTCCCACAGTGCCTTCCTCTCTACTGCCATAAGCCTTTTACAAATCCATAAAGGCCCAAAAAACATTCTTACCTTTTCCTAAAGTTTTCTCACATATCTGCCTTACCACAAAAATCTGATCCACGCAACTCCTGCCTTTCCTAAACCCATACCTTCACCAATTACTCCTCCTGTACCTCTCCTAACCCTCCCACAAGCCTTCCCAAATACACTCACCAAACTGAGCCCTCTGAAAGTACTGCACTCACAAATGTCCCCTTTTCCCTTGTAAAACGGAACTAGACAGGCACTCCTCAAGTCATCAGACATTCTAACCTCCTTTTGACATATATTAAACCTCACTAGCCAGTTTACTATTACTGTACCTCTTTTCTTCAGCCACTGCATGAGAGCCATCTAACCCAGGTGCCTTACCTGTTCTCATAATTTTCAGAGCTTCTTGCATCTCATCTTTTCTTATTTCTCCTCCATTTTCATCTTCCATCACCGTCATTTTCTTAGCGCCTCCCACTGCAACCACCAATCCCTCCCTATCCTCCTCCACATTCCACAGCTCGCTAAAATACTCCTCCAATCCTCCCCTTGCCACCTCCTCTTTGGGGCTACAGAGAGCAGGATGTCTAGTCCCACACTCCGTCCCGTTTTAGCCGCCCTTACGGCCTGAATGGGAAGACTTGGTGGCAGTATTCTTTTTCCCTCTACCAATGATAAAATAAAAATGTAAGCATTCTTTAATTTAACGGACTCTGAACAGGGCGACTGTGATAAGACAGATGTCATCAGTTAACCTTCCTTCATGGCTGGTGCGAGAGTCAGGTGCTGCGCAAGAGGCCGGATATACTCGTACAATAACAAATATGTAAATAAATAAATAAACAAACAAATAACTGAGATAAATAGACAAATAAATAACTATGAATAACCATATACACAAAGTAGGTATAAAAAGATAAACACATATGAGTAACTAGATAAAGAGACAGGCAGAGGGATAGGCACGTATATTGATATAGATAGAGGATAATATATATATATATATATATATATATATATATATATATATATATATATATATAAACAGAAAAAGACATAAATGAATTCTCATTTCTCAATATACATCCTTATGATGTGTCCGTACCATCTCAGTTTACTTCTGTCAACAAATTCTAATACTGATTCGGTGTCCAGTTCTTCCCTGATATCATCATTTCTTAAACGATGTCTTCTTGTTACTCCCTTTATCAAACACAACACTCATCTCTGCTGCTTGTATCTTACTCTTTAATCTCGTTGTTAGTGTTCAGGCCTCTGAGCTATATTTTAATACTGGTTCTAGTATCGTTTTATATATGATGACCTGTACTCTTGATGGTATGAGTCTATCTTTTAGAAGTGGATACATTAATCTTAGATTATCTGTATACTTCCCAATTCTCCTCGTTATTTTTCTCCATGTAATACATCTCGTTGATTTGAACTCTCAAGTACTTAAGGTCTTCAACCAATTTCCATTGTACTCCATCTTTTTCATTCTCATTATCGTCTTTCTCTCTCGCCACCATCTTTACCTCAGTCTTATTTGCATTTATTTTCATCCCTGGCGGGTTCCGTTTTTCATTCCAAGCATTCAGGGTATCCTACAGCACTGTATAAGATTTTGTGACAAGCGCAATATCATCGGCATAAGTCAAAATAGTCACCTCCGCCCCAAATATCAATCTCCTCATGCACGTGTCCATGAAGAGTACAAACAGAAATGGAGATATCACACCATCCTGTCTTACACTCTCTGTTACATTAAGCCAGTTGTCTTCTCTTAGCTGGGTCCTCACAGCGCTGACACCATCTCTGTAAAGACTCTTTATAATTCTAAATAATGAGGGTTCTATCTCATACATTGGGCCTTCTAAGGTTTCCTATATATCTTTCCTTGGTAACCTGTCAAAAGTTTTTTCTAGATCTACAAAACCAATATACACATGTTGGTCCTATTTCCAGTTCTTTTCCGTTATCGTCTTCTGTGTAAATATTGCATCTGATGTTCCTCTTAGGGGTCTAAATCCATATTGTCATTTTTCCAGCTTGTCCTCAACTACTATTCTTAATCTCTTTCATATATCTTCCCCACTTGTGACAGCAAAGAAATTCCTCTAGTTCTTACATTCAGTGCGACTACCTTTTGCTTTATTTTACAAATAATTGCCTTC
The DNA here is from genome assembly GCF_046742065.1 of Oratosquilla oratoria. Taxonomy (NCBI): domain Eukaryota; kingdom Metazoa; phylum Arthropoda; class Malacostraca; order Stomatopoda; family Squillidae; genus Oratosquilla; species Oratosquilla oratoria. Next base: position 29,188,995 of record NC_134817.1, on the reverse strand, counting down.
TCCTAATCAGCCGGCACTTTACCTTCATTCCAAGCTAAGTTAAAAACTCTAGCTGGCCACTTTACTATATCTTCATTTCCCTTCTGTAGTTCAATTGGTATAATATCACTTCTAGGGCTTTTTCCATTTTCATACCTTTGACACCATCTTTAATTTCATTTGTTGTTATTCTGCTATTTTGTTCTATTCTTGGAGCAACTTCTTCATATGATGGTCTCTCCAGTTCTACTGGATTAAGAAGCTCTGAGACGTAATCCTTCCATCTTTTGTCCACTCAACCTTCCTCTGTAAGTAGCTCTCTTTTCTTATTCTTAATTCTATTCACTCCACTTTCATCTTTCTATAAGTTCTTTTAGCTATACTGTATGCAAATTTCTTTGTTCCCTGTATGTCATTTTCCAGTTCGTTTCCTAGCCTCTCCCATGTATTTCTCTGTTTTTTTTTTACTCTCTCAGCTTCGTTTCTTGCCGTTTCGTATTCTGTTCTGCTTTCAGGGTTTCTTTTCTTCATCCACTTTCTAAAAGCTCACAAATGAATAAATGAATAAATACAATCTTAGGTAGAACATACACTAATAAACAATGAAACGTACAAATATTTCGAAATTTGATTGATTCATTTATTAATCAATTAATTTATTTCTAACCCAAATGGCCGTAGCAGGCTCACGTACTGCATCAGGCAATGGGAGCCGCAGAGCAAGTCCCATAGTACACGGGCCACGGCACCGATGACAGTTCACACAAGATGGAATATTGTTTACAGAAGAGTTGGTCCTTGTTTGGACAGGAAGGAGGCTGTTGCCATACGAGCGAAGAGTAGGAAGAGGAGGAGGAGAAAGAGGAGGAATAGGAGGAGGAGGAGGGGGAGGACCTACCGATACCAGACACCCTCGGAGCGGGAGGGCCTGTGTCTGGTCGAGTCGGGTCGGGTCAGGTCGCGAATTTCCCGACTGTAACAAGGATGGTGCTGTGTCTCGCTGCAATGCCTTCGATCTGAGCAGTGTAATGGGAGACGGGGATGCCCCTGCATTCATAAGGCGCTGAGGTGGGTGTGTACATACACACACACATACACCACTGCCACTACGGCGGTCCGGGTTCGAATCCCGCCCAGGGCTGAAATAATTTCAGTATCGCTGCGCTGGGAGTTGTTACTCTAGCTCTCGTGGGCTAGGAGCTGTGTGTGTGTGTGTGTGTGTGTGTGTGTGTGTAAGGTCACAACATTACCCACAGATCGGTCATATATGAGGTCTGAGCTCTCTTCCGGGAGGGGAATAGCTGTTGATCACGAGTCCAATTCGTGATCCAAGACCATGGTGATTCACACACACACAGCAAAGTTGGAGACCTGAAGCCAGGGAGACGGTTCAAATTTAGGTTTAAATTCAGCTTTGGTTATACCTCATGGAGAGAGATTGGTACAAGCTTAATGTAACATTGGATAACCTACGTTAGATTAAAAACAATCAAGCTCTCTCCTGTTTTCTTTCCCCTTCTACCCTTAGCTTATACCTGTCAGTATGGACTACTCTCTTATACTTTATGTTATTCCAAGGCAAAACATGGCGGAGGCTCGAGTGAACACATTTCTTAATAAACTCAAGCAACAGACCAGTTTTGAGGTGTCACGATGAATATTCATTAATCAATCTAGGTAAGTTCAGTTTTTGTGAGGAGATGCCGTTCTAGGGTAAACATTTATCAGGCAGCGAGAGAGAGAGAGAGAGAGAGAGAGAGAGAGAGAGAGAGAGAGAGAGAGAGAGAGGAGAGACAGAGGGAGAAAGAGATACAGAGACGGAGAGAGAGAGAACTTGCGTGAGTTCGCCATCCCGACATCGTCTTTGGCCTTAATGGTCCACTACAGGACCACCGGTCTATCTCCTGTGGGATAATACCTCATGAGGTTGGTCGGGTAGGATGAGGGCATGTAGGACAACACTGTCGTAGAGTATGGAGCAAGGTAGAGGGGGTGTTGTGGTGTTAGACTGTCTGGGGGAGAGGGGGGTCGGAGAGAAAGGGGGAGGGGGGAAAGGGACGGGAGGAGGGGGAAAGGGAAGGGGGGGGTAAGGGGAGGTTAATCCGGTGGCCAGATATGGGAAGGGAGGGAGCCGAGGCGGAGAGCAGGTGGTGGAGGTTCCGTCCTGGTAGACAAATAACAACATGCGATTGCCTATTTGTGGGTTCCATAACTTTTCCTACTCTATCGTTTGTTTATCCATTTATCTATTTACGCCATATTGTTTATTTTGTTTAACTTTTGAGGCATAATGTATCACTACTTCCTATGACAAGAGAGTGTAGATTCCAACGCTCCCACCGTATCAAATTTGATGTTCGTACCCGCTTAAAGGGCTATCACACTAGGCTATTTTTCCTCCGACATCCTACTACCTCCAACCTCCATTTCAATAACTAGAATGTGGCTTCGCTTACAAAAATCTAGACTTCTCTAAGAACATTTCAGCAATATGTCTAACATTTGTATAGGTTTATACTCTCTTAGTTCATCATTCAGTTTTACTACATGGAACGGAAAGATAATTTGTTATTTGAAGATTTGAAAAACAGAATATTGTTACCGAAGTCGTGTTTACTCAAACGAACTCTCACTGCCCGCCGATAATTTGTTTAAATTTTATTAACAAATGATAAAAGAAGACAGTAAATGTGATGCGTACAGTATCATACTCATAATACTGATTAACCTTAATTGTTATTAATGTAAAAATATTGAAATATATACTACGAATATCTTATGGTGGTACATCACTCGCAAAGTAAACCTAACTTGACCTGATCTGACCTAGCTTGTACAGATCGAGTTACGCTCGGGGTGTCCCGTTTCTTCTTACATTTCCTCCGTACAAATGCGGTGATGGAAATGGGTTCTGGGCACCCGATATACAATGCTTGGGATGCTGCATTCAGGATTTGATCTTGGGTTATATGTCTTCATCAGTGCAGAGATCGAATTAGAAAAAAAAAGAATGAAAAAAAGAAAGAAAATATAAAAAGAAAAGACAAATCACGCACCGCCAGCCCGTGGAAATGACCCCCCCCCCCAAAAAAAAAAAAAAAAAAAAAAAAAACGTAATTTCTAGTTCAAAGCAGTATCCTCTCTATAGACAGAGCTCGCTCCGGCCGTCCTCTGGCATGTGTTCGACAACCAGCGTCCCCCCCACCCCTCAAGCAACCAACGCGTACGAAACTGCACGTCCAGAATGCGGTGTAAATGATCTTCACATCCTGTGCTCCCTGTCACAAGCGTCTCTCAGTGTACGACACATTCTCAAATCACCAAGACAGTCATTACGGACGGAAGGAATAAAGAATACATCATCAGAATTTCCTTTCAAATTGACTGAAATGTTATGTACATATTAATATGAACTGGTTTATCTATAATTCATTATAATAAATTTCACATTTTCTTGTAATAATTCATTATAATATATGATAACTTATTTACAATTGCCTCGAAGCGACGAGAGGGCGAGTTCAAAACGAATTAATGATCGGATTCGGTCCGCTGGCTGGCAGATGAACAGCAGCTCCGCAATGGCGATAGCTGACACAGCAAGAATAGAATTCTCTCCTATTGGGTCCCTTCCTCAACTTCGAAAACATATCCTAACAGGGCCCCCAACTTCGAAAATACTTCCCGATAGGTCCTTTCCCCAACTTCGAACTTCGATTTTGAAGTCACTGCACTAACCTTCTTTGCCGTAATGTCAGAAATTATCTATGACACGTAGAACGCGTGGAACACCACAACGGAATAGAGAGATAACAGATAGAGAGAGAGAGGGGAGAGAGAGAATGAGAGAGAGAGATGGAGAGAATAAGAGGAGAGGGAGAGAGAGAGAGAGAGAGATAGAGAGAATAAGAGAAGAGGGAGAGAGATAATGAAAGAAAAAGAGGAGAGGGAGAGAGAGAGAGAGAGAGAGAGAGAGAGAGAGAGAGAGAGAGAGAGAGAGAGAGAGACGAAAGAAAGGACAAGGAGCCTCGAGGTAAACCAGAGGGTTGTTGTTGGTGGTGGTGAGGTTAGTGAGGGATTAACCCCCTTTCCCCATCCTCGCCCTCACCCTCAGCCTTGGCTGCCGTGGCGTCCCGGAGACGCCCTCTACGTTATTTAATTCTGTCTAATATTAGACGATTTTATTCTGGTGAAGCGGGGAGGGGGGTGAAGGGGGTAACCCCTTCCGTACCGGGTGGCACTCTTCCTTTAGCTCTAGCTGTCGCCAAGCGATTTTATTCGTCTCTGTGACACCCCCAGTCTGCACAAGAACAGGTCAGTTCACGTCACGAGAACGTGCGACAAGCAACTCTTTCCAGCCCCTGCGCACCATCACATGTCATAAATATATTCTTCCCGAACTGAACTGACCTGTTCTTGTTCTGACCTTGCTACCACTGATGCCTCTGGTCGACCTCTCCCTCCTCCACCTTCCCACCCTACTTCACTGTCCCATGTTTACCAAGAAAGGCGGGCTCACAGTATGAGATATTGATTGCATAAGTTTTAGGCATCCAATATTTTTGTGACTTTTGTGACATCCCTACGGTCCAGAGCTACAAGGCACTGTCTTATGACAAGAGATATTTACTAAAAAAAAAAAAAAAAAAAAAAAAAAAAATATATATATATATACACACACACACACACGTATATACTTATATTACTACCAATAATGACAAAAGTAATAATAATAATGAGTTGTAACTTATAAATAGGATTTCCTGTACCCCCTCTGTGACAAAACTTCGGTGCAATATTGTCCTCACGGATAGAAACGCTAGTCATTGGCCATCAAACACTAAAGAGCACCTTCCCACCCACCCACCGACCTCGCCCCCACGTCGCTCCCTATCTGCCTCTTCACTACATCTGCTTCTCCTCCCCTCGTCCCCCACCCAGCCTCTACCCCCCCCCTCCCCGGGTGACCCTCCTTCCCTCCCTCGGGGCTCCGCGGCCAGGGAGGACGTCGGCCCCCGAGGGTATATGCGAGGACTCCGGGTCTCCTTTGTGGGTGAGTTTCATCGGGTCGGTCACGTCGTACACGGAACACAGACTCGAGACCAATGGCATCTAGTGACGGAAACTAGGTGTCCGCTAGGGTTGCATTTAGGATGTATGCTCTCAAGTGACATCCATGACTGCAAAGACTAAATGAAGAGATAAACAATACTGGGAAGTTAGTATCGTCAGGACTCCTCCACTAACTCTCCCTAATCTCTTCTTGAGACGAACCCTTTGGCTTCTCTTCTTCCTCTAGCCATGAGAGTATACATCCCTAAAACCTCTCCAATCCCGAATCGCAATTCCCCTCCCATCATCACCCTGATCATGTCGAATTGATCTCATCTTGAGCACAAAGCAACCAATCACAAACAGACCCGACAGTTTCATAAAATTTAAGTTTGTTGAGATTTCGTCTCTCAAATTCCATTTACAGTAAAATAATATGCCACTTTTTTATTTTGTTTCCATTGCACTACAGAGTAATGACAGCAATTAGAAATGAACTGGAACTATTAATTATCATCTGAGATAAATACTATTATAATAAAATATGAGGAAATATTGTAATATTAATATTGCAATATTAGGAAATATTGTTATAAGGGATTTCTGAAAATAAGAATGGAATGTGAAATTACTACAATTTAAGAAGCATTTATAGAACGGAGGATCTTAGTCAGAGAGAGAGAGAGAGAGAGAGAGAGAGAGAGAGAGAGAGAGAGAGAGAGAGAGAGAGAGAGAAACTTAGAGGGAAAGTCCTGCCTACCCTTTCCTAATCAAAACTGTCTTTTCCTATTTGACCTTACTCCTCTTTGTGACTTTCCTTTTTTTACTTTCCTTTCACGTTCTGTCGTCTTCCCATTTTCATGGAGTTACATATGACAACTTCACTACCGTGGGAGGTTTCACCGAAGCGAACAAAATATCCTGTTTCCAGGAGGGAAGGACATGTCGCCCCCGGAACAGACGGGTGTCAAAGGCGACCCCCAGACGGAACATGGAGGTCTATCCTGCCGGCGGTGTGGCCGAAAGGGGAGACCACATACCATCGGGAACACGGGGGCGGGGGGGGGGGGAGCTTATACGGGTTAGTTTGATTAATGTGAAGATCTTGTATTCACTCCAACCGGATGTCGGGCTGAGAGCGCCGGGGCTACAGAGTGCATAGAGCAACGGACGGGTCGATCTGATGTGGTCGAGGGACGCCAGATTTATGGTCGAAGGGATAGGGTGGGGTGGAGGGAGGGGAGTCCTCTCTCTCTCTCTCCCTCTCTTGCAGGTTTAGGTGGACCACGCCAGGTTTTGGAGTAGGTGGGTGAGGACCTTGGAGTAGGAGGCAGGGTTTATTTATTTATTTTATCCTGGCTGCCGCCAGACGATTTCATTCACTTTCGTGGCATCCCCTCGGGATCGACGGGAGACATCTTGATGAAGCTAACCTGCCGCACCGGGCGACATTCTTCACTTCATTCTGGCTGCCGTCGAGCTTTTTGGTCTAATGCCGTGGTGCCCTCCTTTCAGATGCAGGAGGGGGGGGAGGGGGTCAGCCCCCTTCCCCGTAAGACATTCTATTTAAATCACTTCAGAGCTAAATGATGACGGTCCAACATATGATAAGCCCTTTAATTTGTTGCAGATTAGTAGTAGCGTGTTAAACGTAGGGCTACACAACCCCGAAAATAGATACAACTTAGATAACACGTTTTTAGAAAAATCTGAGTGCGAGAGGGACTTGGGAGTTCTGGTGAGTCCGGACCTTAAAACCAGAAAGCAGTGCATTAGCGCCAGAAATAAAGCTAACAGGTCATTAGGCTTCATTGCTAGGACGGTAACGAATAGAAGTGCAGAGGTAATTATTAAACTCTATCTAGCGATAGTTAGACCCATCCTTGACTATGCGGTACAGTTTTGGTCTCCGTCCTACAGAATGGACATAAATTCACTTGAATCAGTACAGAGAAGAATGACCAAAATGATACAAGGACTCGGAAATTTGCCTTACAAAGAGAGGCTTAGGCACCTAAACTTACACTCTCTGGAAAGACGCAGAGTGCGGGGTGATCTAACAGAAGTGTTCAAGTGGATCAAAGGCTATAACAAGGGTGATGCAAACAAGGTCATCATAATAAAACAACAGGGCAGGACTCGCAGTAATGGGTATAAACTGGACAGATTTAGATTTAAGAAGGAAATAGGCAAGAATTGGTTTACTAATAGGGTGGTCGATGAATGGAATAAACTTAGTAACCATGTAGTAAGCGCTGAAACTATCAGTTGTTTTAAAAAACGATTAGACAACTTTATGGATGGGGATGACAGGTGGTGATGGATACGGAGCTGCCTAGTGTAGGCCTTATGGTCTTTTGCAGTCTCCTTTATTCTTATGTTCTTATGTTCTTATGAATATTTTTCTTATTTCTAATGATAGGAAAATGCCCAGTACGCATCTGCACATACTCTTGGTAGTGAAGGTGTTACCGGAACGGATGATTCAGTCACATACCGGGTTCAGGTGAACTTCCCGTGGGCAATGCACGTGCCCAAATCCACCCATGTCGATGCGCACTTGGGACTCGTCTTGCGGAGCCTTTTCCGCCTCTCTCTTTCTCTTTCTCTCTCTCTCTCTCTCTTTTTTTTTTTACTCCAGCAGTGCCATCTGATCCTCCCATCAGTCTTACTCGAACGCTTCGCTGTTTTGGGGCAGTACTTTCACAGTTACATATGAAAAGACATATTTACGTCCTTCCTGAAATATGTTAACCCTATCAACGCAACTACTTCACAAGATGAAAGAATGTATGCTCATTAGGTCTTACCTAGCAAGATCCTGTAGGAGTCTATGTGGATCCTAGGTATTTCAGTATTTCTATCTTCCTAGAATTTCTAGAAACGCAGTCCTCTATAAAATTTGCGCTGCGGGATCCTCAAAACTGAGTGTTCAGTTGTGATACCCGAACGTGGTAGATTTGTGACCAAAATTCATTCCCCATTTTTCTGCCTCGATCCATTTTTCGTCCTTGCGGTCCACAAGGGAGACTGTGAATGAAAACGACAAATTATCCATAATTTATTACTATTGTTATTATCATAATCATCATTATTATTATTTATTATTATTGGTGGGGTTGCTCTTCTCTTAAAATCTTACTTCCCTTCCACTTAGGGGCGCCCGCGGAAACTTTTGTAGGGGGGAGGGCAGAATTGAAGATATTATACACATATGGTTAATGATACAGGGTTATATCAAGAAACATGCTTCAAATTGGTCGGAGAGGCGTATATTCATATTATCTACACGAGTTACAAGCTGACATTCATCAACCATATACTGATATTCTATAACTTAGAAATGTAACGAAATTAGACGTGATGACCAACAAAGTTTCAATCAGACCCTGGAATTTTACGAGGGGGCAACTCTCCCCCCCCCACCCCCCGTTGATATATCCTACCAGCGTGAGTACATAATATCTCTTATAATCATTAATGTGAATTTATGGCAAATGGTGCAATGTGCAACGTGAAAGTCTAAATCAAAGCACATTCGCCTTTATTTAACATTATTATAATTCTAATTGCCATTGTTGTTGTTGCTGCTATCATTGTTGTAGTTGTCACTGGCACTGTCACGTGTCAACCCAGAGTTATTCAAAGACGGCGGCACATGAAGAATGTGAGATCAATGTAATCACTTGAACATTTGCTGATTTGAAGAAGAGGAAGAAGAAGCGGAAGAAGCGCAAGAAGACGAGGAAGAAGAGGAATATGAAGAAGCGGAAGAAGACGAAGAAGAAGCGGAAGAAGAAGACTGAAAAAAAGTGGGAGGGAAGAGAAAAGTTTTGATGTAGACCTTTCAGTCCACAACAAAGTCGGATGCAGAAAAATAACAACAGCAATAATAATAATAATAATAATAATAATTAATAATAATAATAATAATAATAATAACAATATGTAAATAAACATCCTAACAGCAAAAAAGAAAAAAAAATACTGACCAACATTATAGTATTTTGCCCGGTTGTTTGGCAAGGGAATCTTTAAATCTGAAACTGTACCAAATCCAGCTGCCTCGGAGGGGGACTTGACTCACTGAGGGATCACGACATGATCTAATCTTCCCAGAGTGGAAACCATCACGAACACATTTTAATCTAATTGGGTCCATCTTGTAACTTGATATCGTGTGAGAAAATTGTAACAGACGAACAAAATCTAAGAGAGGCATATGTATGTGTGTATATATATATATATATATATATATATATATATATATATATGCTATGAAGGTAAGACAGATGAGTGGAGAAAGTGGTAGAGAAACGCGGGTTCTCGCTCCAATCCGCGTTTCTCTACCACCTTTTCCACTCATATATATATATATATATATATATATATATATATATATATATATATATATATATCATTACCTGCGGCCCTGACCGATTTCCAACTCCTCACCCATGTTCTCTCTCTCTCTACCCTCCTCCTGGCGGTAGCACCAAGTCTTTCTTCACGTTGTCGCCTCGCCCGACGAGTTGTCGCCCATTCCTATCAGCTTTCTGTGTTGTCGCCGCGCCACTCTATAATCCAATTTTGAAATATCCAATATACGATACAAGATGGGAAGAAAGCGAATACTACGGTCGAGGCAGTGAACCAGGACATATTCAGAGAGAAGCTGGCACCGAGAATAATAATAATAATAATTTGATTTGGCATTGAATCAATATACATGAAGTAGAGATAAAGAAAATAAGACATATTTCGAAATAACAATTACAAATGCTGAGGATAACACAAAAAAGCATGTAAGCTTATTTCCATTGTGGTGAATACAACAGTTGCATCATGTGGAGAACACCACATCCTTATTTCATGTGAACTGTTCCGGACCACAGCAAGGGCGGGTGACAGCCCCCCCCCCAAAAAAAAAAAAAAAAAAATGAATAAATAAATAATAGAATAAATAAATAAGATAAATAAAAAGACATATATATATATATATATATATATATATATATATATATATATATATAAAAGTACCAGTTAAGTCTGGCACTCTGAGTGCCCATGTGCGGGCCCTGACCGTTAACCACATGCCCTTCAGGGCCTGTAAATGGGCCCTGGACCACGTGGCGGGGTCATTCGGTAGTGTTGGGGGCTCCTTTTAGTGCGCCCACGTTCCCTGCCGTTCGTCCTTTCTTTGTTTATTGTGTCATTCTCCATTTCTTCACTTATTCCACAATTTATTTCTGTTGACATTTGTGTGCGTCTTCTTTGATGCTGAATAATTTTGGTCCGAGACACCTTTAATGATGCAAATTCTTTCATCACCAATTTGCCGTTCTTATTGGGTTTGTAGCAGGGGTGGGGGGAGGCTGGGGGGGGGAGAGGTAAAGAGTAGTTCTAACTACAATCTTCTAAGAATAGTCGTAGTCGTGTCATCTCCACCGAGGCCTAGAAATCATATAAAATCCAGTTCGATTCCCGCGAAGTGGCGTTATTTATTCATATACATATGATGTGTAAACAAGTAAACATATATGTGCATACACACATTCCAAGGTCTGGCACACGCAACAAAATATATACGAGATCTTGAAACTATTTGGGGCACACAGCACACAATCCTGGGGTTACTCTACCACTACCTGACGATGTTTGGTGGTACAGGCGAAACGTTGAAAGTCAGAAATATCTATATACTAAAGGCCTCTTCCCCCTTACAAGGAGGGTAGCCAGCCAAAGCGCGCACTCAATCCCACACATTTCATTTCCATCCATTGTTTCCCACTCATCTTTGATTTTCGTTGGGTGAAAGGGGCTTTGAGCAAGAGAAGAATGTCTGTTGAGCAAGGGGAGGGAGAAGGCAGGGGATAGGTGCGAGTGGAGGATGGTTGACGCAGCCCGAAGAGAGAGGAAAAGTATATTTGTTTATATAGTTGCAGTTGGTCATCTTGTATTTTCTCTTCTATTTGCTGCTTAGGAGTGACATGGAAATAAGAAAATTACAGGACATTGTTTGGAAGATACAAATGACAATGGCAGTCATATAAGACAAAATACGTAGATTACCGAACCTTTGGTTCCATGAGTTTAAGAAAGAAACATCGAGAGAGAGAGAGAGAGAGAGAGAGAGAGAGAGAGAGAGAGAGAGAGAGAGAGATGGAGTAGACAGAAGAGAAGGACATCGAAAAAAACAACAGAACAAAAGGGTCACTGATACAAATGGTATTTCAGGAGAGCTATTGAAAGACTACGCATTTGAATTAAACTGTTCTGCCACAGATGTATTCAACCACTCAATACACAAAAGGAATTTACCATCTATCCGTATCCATGACAACCTTTCGGTGAAAGAGAGAGAGGGAGAGAGAAAGAGAGAGAGAGAGAAATGAGAGAGGGGGAGACAGAGAGAGAGAGAGATAAAGATAGATAGAGGCAGAGACACAGATAGAAAGAGAGGGAGAGAGAGATAAAGGTTACCTGGGAGATACTACAGCTACAGCATTTTCCCTGCTGACATCATCAAAGTTTTCATTATTTTCAAAAACCAAATCGGGGTTATCCTTCAGCAAAACCTAAGAACAAAAGTACCAACTTGGGGAACCAGAGAGAAGCAGTTACGAGTGGATTAGAAACGGGTTTGTCTTTGTAAACAACAAGTTGCTCTGAACAGCAAAACTGGATGGACGATTGAGCCAACAAAAGTCCGGCCAAAAACGAAGTTACTGTAAGAAAAAAAAAAACGAACAAAAATACACAAAAAAAACTATTTATATACCCACTTACTAATCATGACTACCATGTCCCTGATAATAAAATTCGTAAAACTATTCCCTTGTGACACTGATGCACATAATCTTTACCCCTAAACTGTATAAATCACTCATTATTTTGAAATGAAGTCGACCGCTGAGAAGCTATACAATTTAATGCTCTGAAAACTAGCTTAGTGAACTCAAACTCCGAACGGCTATGCTCTACATAATTTGAATTGTTTTAGTTAAGTTAGCCTCTTGAGAAACTGTGTCATTGATCTAGTTACATTTGGAAACTAAAGACCTTTCGTGTAACTCCAATAACAATAACGACAACGCACATGACTTCAACTTCAAGTACGGCACGGGTCCAAGACCTTTATCATAGAAAATGGGTGTGATGGAAAATCAAAAACAGGCTAGGAAAAGAGAAAAAGAGAGGGAAAAAAAAAAAAAAAAAAAAAAACCGCTGGAGCACATTTAACATCGAATGATTAACCAATAGAACACACACACACACACACACACACACACACTATATATATATATATATATATATATATATATATGTACGTATATGTATGTACTGTATATATATGAGGAAATACACGTAAACACACACACACACACACATATATATATATATATATATATATATATATATATATATATATATATATATATATATGCAGAAAGATCACTATAAACAACACGTGATCCACAAATTTTGCTGGTAACCACTAAGGAAATCGGAAGAAAACAGTATATCCCAAGCGCTTTCGTGTAATTCACATCTTCCCCTGAAGATGTGAATTACACGAAAGCGCGTGGGATATACTGTTTTCTTCCGATTTCCTTTGTGGGTACCAGCAAAATATATATTTATATATATATATATATATATATATATATATATATATATATATATATATATGTGTGTGTGTGTGTACGTATATGTATGTACTGTATATATATGAGGAAATACACGTAAACACACACACACACACATATACATATATATATACATATATATACATATATATATATATGCAGAAAGATCACTATAAACAACACGTGATCCACAAATTTTGCTGGTAACCACTAAGGAAATCGGAAGAAAACAGTATATCCCAAGCGCTTTCGTGTAATTCACACCTTCCCCTGAAGATGTGAATTACACGAAAGCGCTTGGGATATACTGTTTTCTTCCGATTTCCTTAGTGGTTACCAGCAATATATATATATATATATATATATATATATATATATATATATATATATATATATATATATATATATATATATATATATAGAGACATTGGGACAAATTATGGGAAAGGTGGAGGGGGAAACACGGGTCTTTATCTGATTATCGAGTTTATTCCTGACCGGTTTCGCTTACAATAGCTTCTTCAGAGGAGTGTTACTCTGGGTCGAAGTTGGCGGTGTATATAGTGAGTCAGGCCCACGTTCCCTCCTTGTGGAGTGGTTGGTGGCTGGTTCCAGTACATGTCAAACAGCACCGGTACAATATGATACAATAATAGTAATATAATAATAATACAACACAACACGATCTATGATACAATATAAATTATAATATATAATATAATATACCAAATCATATCATGGTATATCACATTATAATACAACATAATAATTAGCATCGATACATAATCAATAATAATAAGAATAAATATGAAAATAAATGTCATCGTGATATTTTGTCACCGTGTTATGTCTGAGTTGTCCTGGGCGTCTTTCATTCCGTCCACTCCATTTCTCCCATCTCCCGGCCCGTGCTGTGTCCGGCAGTCATGTGTGATGTTTCAACTGTTCCAGTATGACACCTCAAACAGCATCGGTATAACATATGATAATAATAATAATAGTACTAATAATAATAATAATAATAATAATCGATACTAATTATTAGTATTATGTTATGTTATTATACTGTAATATAATTATATTGCATTATTATATATTATATTGTATGTTATTATTTTTACAGTATTATTATTATTATTATTATTATTATTATTATTATTATTATTATTATTAGTACTATTATTATTATTATCATATGTTATACCGATGCTGTTTGAGGTGTCATACTGGAACAGTTGAAACATCACACATGACTGCCGGACACAGCACGGGCCGGGAGATGGGAGAAATGGAGTGGACGGAATGAAAGACGCCCAGGACAACTCAGACATAACACGGTGACAAAATATCACGATGACATTTATTTTCATATTTATTCTTATTATTATTGATTATGTATCGATGCTAATTATTATGTTGTATTATAATGTGATATACCATGATATGATTTGGTATATTATATTATATATTATAATTTATATTGTATCATAGATCGTGTTGTGTTGTATTATTATTATATTACTATTATTGTATCATATTGTACCGGTGCTGTTTGACATGTACTGGAACCAGCCACCAACCACTCCACAAGGAGGGAACGTGGGCCTGACTCACTATATACACCGCCAACTTCGACCCAGAGTAACACTCCTCTGAAGAAGCTATTGTAAGCGAAACCGGTCAGGAATAAACTCGATAATCAGATAAAGACCCGTGTTTCCCCCTCCACCTTTCCCATAATACATATATATATGAAACACAAATATAAACAGTAAATCAAGATATAAAATGAATAGATAAATAATAGTCCAAGGGGTCTTTAACCTTCTTCCGCATTGGGGCTACGGTGGCCCCGCCAGGGAGCGGATGTTGGGCCACATAAATTGAATGATCTCAAGTTCCAGGCCACAAGTTGCCGACCTTTGGCTCAAAAACTTGTAAAACACACAAAGCCATACGGGCCTTTGACACCGACACGATGCGTCCATCCCTTCACAAAAAGAAAAGAAGAAAATAAAAGGATAAAAGACTAAGGAAATATCTTAATATGGACTGGAAAAACAAGTGGCCATATATATATATATATATATATATATATATATATATATATATATATATATATATATATATATATATAAGTGCTCCAAGAAAATAAAAGGAAAAATTATTTTATTGGTACATCAATTTGTATAATAGTCAGTAGTAATTAGTACATTAAAACACACGTTTATAGACAAATATGATCGATAAAAACCGAGACGGGATTCCACGTACAAAGTTCTATCCCTGTATAATGCAATTACGTAAATACACACACATACAAAACTCTTTCTCTTACATACAGACAGTGATATAGAGACAGCGAGAAAGAGAATGAGAGAGGGGGGGAAGAAAAGGTGAAGAGAGAGAGAGAGAGAGAGGGAGCCATCTCAACCCCACATAATTTCGTTATTTTATATCAAATCGACATTGCTTGCCAAATTGTGTTATGAATTAATCATACCGGTAATGCACCATCTAAATGTAAATGTATTACTGGGGTGTGGATCTTCACTGATGGTAAGGTTCCGTGTGTGTGTGTGTGTGTGTGTGTGTGTGTGTGTGTGCGCGTCTCCGTGAGGTAACGACACTTGTGTACACAAGGCGAGCCCCACTTTCATCCTACACCACGGGTAGCCTTCTAATGACACTCGTAAGGTGGTTTCTTCGCTTTCTCACCAAGGGCCGATGACCTTTCTGGCCTCAGCAGCATCCGAAGTCATCTTTCCAAAGGGAAGGCCACAAAATCCCTGTGGCCAGTGGAAGAAGAAGAAGAAGAAGAAGAAGAAGAAGAAGAAGAAGAAGAAGAAGAAGAGGAGGAAAAAAAGATAACAAAAAGAAAAAGACGAAGAAGAGGAGGAAGAAAAAGAAGACAAAGAAAAGGAAGAAGAAAAAAGACAAAGAAAAATAAGAGGATGAGGAGGGCGAAGAGGAAGAAGAAGACATGCATTTACATAATCATTATCGTTGTTATTATTATTATTATTATTATTATTATTATTACTATTATTATTATTTCGTGGCCAGTAGATCTCAATCTCGTTCAATTTCATCGCCTTTAGAGGGTATCCCACTGGGTTTGCCTATCCGAGAGTTGACACCTTGACGTGGTGAATAGGCTTGAGAATCTTAATGATTACAAAAGCTATGTCGAAAGAGAGGAAATATCTGCAGGGTTACCCATATCGAACAGGTTTTGTAAGAAAAATCAGACAAAGAGCAGCTCACACAAACAGTCGCAGGACCCACTGCTAACTGGCACGTCCCTGATGGCAAACAGGGAAATTTCCCATAGATATATGGGGTACCGTCATAATGACGGCGTGGACCATTGGGCACCCTATAGATATATTGGGCTTCACCGAATATAATGAATAAGGTGACACCAGAGAAATATCTCACCAGAAACTAGTTGGCAGGGAGGTGAGATTACTGCCAAAAGCCTTTCATAGCAAACATGAACAGCACAAACAAAACAAAACCGGGCGTTCCTGTTGGATCATCGTCTCCTAAAGGTCCAACCGCATTGCCTCATGTGCTTACGGGCAGTGTGCCACCGAATGTGAGTAAGCACTGTCCAAGCAGATCCAAGCCTTGGACATTAAACAGTATGAAGAAAATGAAGATCTATACCTACAACGTAAGAACTCTCTCAGAAGACCACAGGCTGGAGAGTTTAATGGAAGAACTAGACAACATCAAGTGGGACATCGTAGGACTGAGCGAAGTCCGAAGAACGGAAGAAAAGCTGATACAATTACAAGATGGTCACCACCTGTTCTACTATAGAGGTAAGGACAAAGAAAGATCTAGTGGAGTAGGATTCTTGATCAACCGAGAGATTGCTGGTAACGTAGTCAAGTTCAGTAGTTTATCAGACAGGGTAGCTTGGATTGTGATTAGGCTGTGTAAAAGGTACACTCTAAAAATAGTTTAGGTTTATGCACCAACTTCACAGAGTTCAGACGATGAAATTGAATCCTTCTATGATGATTTAAGTCGGGTAATGGAGCAAGAAAAAAGTACACGTTGGAAATAGGCGACTTTAATGCAAGTGGGGAAGAAGATGGGAGATGAGTCGTGCACTGGGAAGTTTGGAGTAGGTGAAAGAAATTACAGAGGCGAGATGTTAGTCAATTCTGCAGAGAACTACAAAACGAGGATAAAGAATACTTTCTTCAAAAAACGTGTAGGTCGTAAATGGACCTGGAGAAATCCAAATGGAACAACAAAGAACGAATAGACTTCATATTAGGAGATGAGAGCAAAAGCATTAGCAATGTTACGGTCATAAATAAAGTCAAGATAGGTAGTGACCATAGAATGGTAGGGTGCACAGCTAAATTCAATTTCAGAGCCGAGAGAAATAAACTAGTTTTAAAAAAGAAAATAAGCCTTGCACAGGTTAAGGATAATAAGAAGGAATTTCAGTTAGAAATTAAAAATAGATTCGAAGCTCTGAGAACTAACGAGTACACCGTCGAAGATATGAATTTGAATTTAGTGAATATCATTAGGGAATCGGCAGAGAAGGTAGGAAGCACAAAAAGTATTAGAAAAAAACAAATATTCCAAAGCTACAAATGACTTAATTTAAAGAAGGACGACCATGCAGATCAAAAGGAGGAAACACGAAATAAAAAGAGTAGAACTAAACAAGCTTATCAACAAAAGGCAGAGATTAGAGAAAAGAAAGAAAAACATGGATGAAATGCGGAGACAGAATGATAAAACGAGTAGAAGAATTTTACCAAGACCTTTACTCGTCAAAGACCATAGTTGAGTCAGTAAATTCATCTGTAGAGGTTAGTAGTCTACCAGATATTACAACGAAGTAGAATTTGCTCTAAAATATGAAACGAGGAAAAGCACCTGGGGAAGATGGTATACCAATAGATCTGTTGAAAGACGCAGGGAAAGAAGTCCATATTAAGTTAGCTCAGTTGTACACCCAGTGCTTACGTCAAGAAAGCGTTCCTGAATCATGGTGCAATGCTATAGTGATTTTGCTTCATAAAAAAGGAGACCAGAAAGACCTTAGTAACTATCGACCGATTAGCTTGCTATCAAATGTATATAAAGTATTCTCCAAGATCATTACAAATAGACTAAGTCAAGTTTTAGATGGAAACCAACCGAGAGAACAGGCAGGCTTTAGGAGCGGATATTCGACTTAAGACCATTTGCAGGCGATGAACCAACTAATCGAGAAAACGACAGAATACAATGTTCCTCTGTGTTTAGCTTTTGTAGATTACGAGAAGGCCTTCGACTCCGTAGGACAAATAGCAATACTAAACTCGCTACACAATAAGGGTACAAACGAACAGATCGTAAGAGTTTTAGAAAAGATTTATGCGAAATGTACCGCTATAATTCGACTACATAAAGATACAGAAAAGATCAGAATCGAGAAAGGAGTACGACAAGGCGATACAATTTCACCCAAATTATTTACAGCTTATTTGGAAGAGATTTTCAGAAGGTTGAGTTGGGAAGAGAAAGGTTTGAAGATTAATGGCGAATATTTGAACCACCTATGATTTGCGGATGACATTATTCTTATTTCAAAAAGAGCAGAAGACTTGCAAGATATGCTGAGTGATCTAAATAAAGTCTCAAAGTAGGTTTAGAAATGAATAAGAGTAAAACAAAAGTAATGTTCAACACGAAAGTTCAAAGTAAAAAGATTGTAACTGATGGTGAGTCTTGAGGAAGTTGAAGAGTATAACTATTTAGGCCAGATGGTGAAGGTGACGAAAGATCATGATAATGAAATAAAAAGACGTATTACAATTGGTTGGAAAGTGTTTGGTAAGTATAATAAAATCCTGAGAAGCTCTCTACCTTTATGTTTGAAACGTTTAAGTTTACAATCAATGCATTCTGCCAGCAATAATCTACGGGTGTGAGACTTGGAAGCTGACGAGGGCGATGGAAACAAAACTAAGGACTGCCCAGAAGAGAATGGAGAGATCAATGATGGGAATAACGCTGAGAGACCGAAAGAGAGCAAGTTGGGTGAGAGAGCAGACTAGAGTGAAAGATATTGTGGAGGCGGTGAAAGAAAGGAAGTGGAATTGGGCAGGTAAGTTAGCACGAACGACTGATGAGCGATGGAGCAAGTGTGTTACTGAGTGGACGCCGCGAGATGGGAAACGTGGAAGAGGGAGACGAGATTGAGAGGTTTGCAGGAGTGACGTGGCAGAGGTTGGCTCGGTCGTGTGGATCATGGAATGCTACGAAGGAGGCCTTTGTTCAGCAATGGACTCAGGGTGGCTGATTTGATTGACTGACACTGGGTTTGAGTAAAAAAGACTTCAGTTAAAATATCTAAATTTTCAAATCTCCAAATATTATCTTTCCGTCATATATAGCAAAGCTATATATGAAGTCTAGATTTTTGTAAGCGAAGTTGTATTCAAATGAAGGTTGGAGGTAGGAGGTAGGATGTGGGAGGAAAAACAGCCCAGTGTGATAACAACCTATATACGCCAAGTGGGACTGAACGGCGCCGGTCGGTTTCCAAACGGCCGCAATTATGGAGTCGCCCGACTGAAAAATGCTCCCATTATGCAGCAGCATCGTCTTTCGTGTACATTTCCTAACCGTGCATCCATCATCAGTATCACGTCTGATAAATTAAGTGTCATATTTATCGTGATGCATCGACAAATTATGTTGGCACTCTTTACGTTCGTGTAAGGGAGAATTCTTCGCGGCATCCTTCTGTGTATATCTTTTGGCACTTTTTTTTTTTAATCTTATTCTGGCTACCGCCAGGTGATTTTATTCATCTCCGTGGTACTCCTGAAGTTAGTGCCTACCTCAACAACCCACTCCCGTACCCGGTGATACTTTTCCTTTCGTTAAGACTGCCGCCGGGCGATTTCTTTCGTCTCAATGGTATCTCCTTGGGAGCGAAGAGGTTCAAGTTTATCTCGGTTAGTCTTTCCGGACTGCCTTGGTCCCATATGAGGTAATGACCGTGATTAATGTAACCGATATTTTGGGAACTCCAGTGACGTCCCTACGGACCAGAGTTACTCAGCATTCTTTTTATGAACGGAGACTATTATTCCCTTAAAAGGAAATCCTGATCACTTTTAATTTCTACCCACCCTCCGTTCTGCTACCTTTTCCTTACTAAGTCTCTCACTTCTTTGGCTTCATCTCTTTGTACGATATTGTTACCAAGGAAAGAGCCGCTGGTTAATATTGATAATACACCAAACATTCGACTGTTTTAGTGGAGGAGCCAACTAGCGAACCTCAAGTCTTCTTATTTTTTCTTTTTCTTAACAAAAAGAGAGAGAGAGAGAGAGAGAGAGAGAGAGAGAGAGAGAGAGAGAGAGAAAACTTCCGAAATGAGGACCCTCCAGTCGCGATGTGGACTACCTTGGCTCCTGGCTCCGCCCGGGCGGGCCTTCGCTTGTCCTCGCGACCAGAGGGACAAGTCCCACAAAACAAACAAAAACTTTTCTTGTCAGTGTCCTAACGGAGATATGTGTTGTTGCTCTCGCCTACCTGGTCTTGAGGAACTGGTTTCTTTAGTCCTCCTCCTCTAGAGGCCCGCTCCAAGCAGCCCACCACTTCGAAAGGCCACTAGACCTCCATGAGAGGCAAGTGACCGTGCAGGAGACCACACGACGGAGGCAAAACATGGGAGACCAAAAGTCATTACGTTGCACCGTCTCCTCCTGTCCTCTACCGCTAACCGGCGAGGTGTCCGTCGACATCCTTGCACGGTGCTCCGTGGGCTGCTACCGGTCCCTGCCGGTCATCCTGAAACTTCTAGAAAATATGGTTTTAACCCATATGTGTACTTGTCGTACTTCAGATATTTTGTTCTTACTGACGCAATTTTTTTTTAATCGACAGAACGGGCAATACGTGGGTGGTGTAGGACGGGTAACAGCTTCACTAGGCCACCCCCTTACATGGGGGAAGGGTCCTTTTGAGTATTTGTATGTATGTATGAACGAAATAGACTTCATATTAGGAGACGAGAGCAAAAGCGTTAGCAATGTTACGGTCATAAATAAAGTCAACATAGGTAGTGACCATAGAATGGTAGGTTGCACAGCTAAATTTAATTTCAGAGCCGAGAGAAATAAACTAGTTTTAAAAAAGAAAATAAGCCTTGGGGAGGACAGCGTGGAAGATATGAATTTGAATTTAGT
The DNA here is from genome assembly GCF_046742065.1 of Oratosquilla oratoria. NCBI lineage: Eukaryota > Metazoa > Arthropoda > Malacostraca > Stomatopoda > Squillidae > Oratosquilla > Oratosquilla oratoria. The sequence continues at coordinate 29,168,093 of NC_134817.1, read as the reverse complement.
GAATATCATTAGGGAATCGGCAGAAAAAGTAGGAAGTGCAAAAAACATTAGAGAGAACAAACACTCCAAAGCTACAAATGACCTAATTAATAGAAGAAGGACCATGCAGATTAAAAGCAGGAGAGACGAAATAGAAAGAGTAGAACTAAACAAGCTTATCAATAAAAGACAGAGATTAGAGAAAAGAAAGAAAAACATGGATGAAATAGAGGAAACTATTCGGAAAGGTAAAAGCATTAAGGTGACCGAGCGCAGACATACTTTAGGAAGACAGCAAATGATATGTTTGAAAGATAGAAATAGAGAAATAATTAAATGTAGAGACAAAATGGTAAAAAAGAGCAGAAGAATTTTACCAAAAGCTTTACTCGTCGAAGACCGTAATTGAGTTAGTAAATTCATCTGTAGAGGTTAGTAGTCTACCAGATATTACAACGAAGTAGAATTTGCTCTAAAACTATGAAACGAGGGAAAGAATCTGGGGAAGATGGTATATCAATAGATCTGTTGAAAGACGCAAGGAAAGAAGTTCATATTAAATTAGCTGAGTTGTACACCCAGTGCTTACGTCAAGAAAGCGCCCCCTGAATCGTGGTGCAATGCTATAGTGATTTTCCTTCATAAAAAAGGAGACCAGAAGGACTTTAGTACCTATCGATCGATTAGCTTGCTATCAAATGTATATAAAGTATTCTCCAAGATCATTACAAATAGACTAAGTCAAGTTTTAGATGGAAACCAAGAGAACAGGCAGGCTTTTGGAGCGGATATTCGACTTTAGACCATTTGCAGGCAACGAACCAACTAATCGAGAAAACAACAGAATACAATGTTCCTCTGTGTTTAACTTTTGTAGATTACGAGAAGGCCTTCGACTCGGTAGAACAAATAGCAATACTAAACTCGCTACGCAAACAGGGTACAAACAAACATATCGTAAAAGTTTTAGAAAAGATTTATGCGAAAGGTACCGCTATAATTCGACTACATAAAGATACAGAAAAGATCAGAATCGAGAAAGGAGTACGACAAGGCGATACAATTTCACCCAAATCATTTACAGCTTGTTTGGAAGATATTTTCAGAAGGTTGAGTTGGGAAGAAAAAGGTTTGAAGGTTAATGGCGAATATTTGAACCATCTAAGGTTTGGTGATGACATTATTCTTATTTCAGAAAGATCAGAAGACTTGCAAGATATGCTGAGCGATCTAAATAAAGTCTCAAAGTAGGTTTAAAAATGAATAAAAGTAAAACCAAAGTAATGTTTAACACGAAGGTTCAAAGTAAAGAGATTGTAATTGATGGTGAGTCTTGAGGAAGTTGAAGAGTATAACTATTTAGGCCAGATGGTGAGGGTGACGAAAGATCATGATAATGAAATAAAAAGACAGACGCATTACAATTGGTTGGAAAGTGTTTGGTAAGTATAATAAAATCCTGAGAGGCTCTCTACCTTTATGTCTGAAACGTAAAGTTTACAATCAATGCATTCTGCCAGCAATAATCTACGGGTGTGAGACTTGGAAGCTGACGAGGGCGATGGAAACAAAGCTAAGGACTGCCCAGAGGAGAATGGAGAGATCAATGATGGGAATAACACTGAGAGGCCGAAAGAGAGCAGACTAAAGTGAAACATATTGTGGAGGCAGTAAAAGAAAGGAAGTGGAATTGGGCAGGTAAGTTAGAGCGAACGACTGATGAGCAATGGAGCAAGCGTGTAACTGAGTGGACACAGAGAGATAGGAAGTGTGGAAGAGGGAGACCATACAGAAGGTGGAGAGACGAGATCGAGAGGTTTGCAGGAGTGACGTGGCAGAGGGTGGCGCGGTCATGTGATTCATGGAATGCTATGAAGGAGACCTTTGTTCAGCAGTGGACTCAGGATGGCTGGTTTGATTGATTGATGCACACCAACAACAGACGACTTAATTCAGCTAAAAACTAATCTGTAGATGAATTGGTTAGTTATTGGAATTTCATATTTGTAAGAAAGTGGCAGTTGCCGACATGACTATCGAAATAAACACCAAAAGTGAGGACAGAGCCTTTAGAATATTAGTAGGACGTTTCGCTTGTTTCAGCTTTTTTCAAGTACACAGTCGTGATACACACGGCTGAGATCAAATAAGAGGAACTGGGGGAACGGGGAGGAGGAGGAGGAGGTGGGGAGAGAGGAAAGAAGGTGACCCCCCTCCCCCGTTCCCTCAGTTCTTATTATAATCTGTAATGTGTATTACGACTATGTACTTCAAAAGGCTGTAATAAGAGAAAGGTCGTACTAATTAAGGTTCCGTCCTCACGTGGAGTTTATTTCGAATTTCATATTTCTAAATCTGTTTATTAACATTTCTATTTCATTGATGCTCATGGATCGCGTGCTGGACTTATGATCGTCAGATATTGCGCTCCCTAATGAGATTTGAGCTAAAATAGTCAACGGTCAATTTTGTTATGTTTAATTCACTCATCTCATTGCTCATGGGAGACAGTAACAGTTTGCAATGATAGTTTTCGTTCACAAAGTGTTATGTCGACAGGATTATCTTTGATATAGATGAATAAACGAAAAGAAAGAATCAGAAGAGGAGGAGGAGTAGGAGGAGGAGGAGGAGGAGGAGGAAGAAGAATAAGGGTGTACATGTGTGTGGCAAAGTCAAGACGCACGCCCATGCAACTACAATCAAAACCCATTCAATGACACCCCCCCACCCCTCCCCTCCACACACGCAATCTCAGCATCTCGCGGAGAAGGGGCTATCTCTGACTCCGCCACACTGCTTGGGACGAAGGCAATGCAGCGAGACACAGCGCGTCAACAACAGAACCCGAGAGCTGAAGATGGGTTACCCCCCACTGCTTCATCACACGGCAACTCCCTTTCTCATTCACTCACAAAATCAAGTACTCAAGATAAACTTGTATATAAAAAGAGAAATACGTAAACCTTAAATATACATTAAAATACACTTTGCACAAAATATTTATACCACTCTTTTATATGAATTATTTTGGCTTCTGAATAAATCATAAAAAAAAAAAAAATGCTGCGGTGAAATATTCACGTGTGACATTTTGGGGCATAACGAAATGGCCCCAATAACGGTTGAGCGGACGCGGAAATAATTATGGTGATTTGGGGGCCCCACATTACCCTCTAAAAAACCGAATGTATATAGGGAATGATGTTCCAGAGCCGAAAATACAACCATAAGTATTAAACTGCTGCTGCTGCAGATCTGGGCGCTGATCATTCTCTAAACCCTATCAGTACTGGATGACTCTACCCCCGTACAATTTACCTCTATAAAAGTCTTCCTTACCGAGTAGCACTTTTCCTTGTGATCGAGTTGTCGCTTGAATATGGCATTTATTTCCGTGGTAACCTCTACGTAATCAAGGGGTTAAATATGACCAAGAACGATAAATGAGAATATTGTTGTGAAACTTCCAAAGCGTTTGAATGTTCATGTTTCCTCAACTGCTACTACCCCCCTCCCCTGTGATTACGTCTTACGCCTCCCCCCTCCCATCTCCAGGGATCCTACTTTGCCAACGATTTCGCCCGAATATAAGTATATACTATACATAAAATCAATAACATTCACGTGCAGGGAAGCGGGGGATATGGGGTAACTTCGCATGGCCCATAATCACAGAATGTTGTGACGTCATGTCGACTCAACGAAGTTTCCTGCACATGTGGACAAATTTTGTGCGTTTATTTTTATTTTTTTTTGTCAAACTAACATTCATATTATCTTACTTCATTATATTAATATTTTTTCTTCACTGTAAGCAATGAGAAATATATTTCACACGTCCGTGTTAATTTTTGTAAATATGTATCTGTAAGACATAATAATCAGTACTCACACATCTTATAAGCATTAAACATGGGTTGATGAACTGTGGTGAGGCAATCTCAATGCTTCAGTATCGTAAGAAGATAAATGAATAAACAGATAAGTAAACAAATAAATAAAACACAAAGAATACATCAGTAGATAAATGAATAAATTGACAAGTAAATAAACAAATAAATTAAACACAATGAATATATAAATAAATAAATAAATAAGATATCTATTTATATACCAATAGATAAACGCCCAAAAATCCAGACTCCCGCAGTGACCGTTGCAGCGCGGGAGTCTTCGATTTGTGCCAGTGTGACGTCACTATCGATCGCGTTCGAGTTGAGGCTGCCTAAGGATAGAGAGCCTTTTCGTCCAAGGTCTCACGTTTTCCAGGGAAACACTCATCTCCTCTGGGAAACGGACACATCTGCTGTAAGAAAACGTTCATTTTCCCTCCACGATAGCACTCGTTTCTCCAACAGGAAAATATCTTCTCAATGAAGACATTTTTGTTTTTAATCTAGGATAATAATGTCTCCTCCAGAGAACTGTTAATTTAATTTTAGGAAAAATACAGGAAAACGTTCGTTCGAAAGGAAGCCGTTGTTGAGATTGAAGCCTTCACTACCATATCATCAAAGCTGAATAAAGTCGTTTGGCGTAAGCCATACTAGAATCCACATTTCAATTTCGTTACAATGTATGAAGGTCCTTCACCCCAACGATGCCGGGTGACGATTTTTTATTTAATTTAACTACGTATTACATTTAATATCCCCGTCTGGTGTATTGGCTGGATGTTATTTTGGGATTAAAAAGTGCTCAGTAGCATGCAGCTGATACTTTAGGGTCTATATGGGGAGCCCCAACGGACCAGAGCCATACATAATTTTGTCTGTGATAGAGGAAATTTCTATTCATCGAGAAATGATACTAGTTTATAATACTGCGACTGTCCATCCGTTATGCTGTCCCCCCACTTTTAATACCTGTACCAATTCTCTGAATATTCATTTACTTTTTTCACCGAATCCTGTGGTAGGGGAGAGTCTTCCCATTTGAGTCGTAAAAGGCGACAAAAACAAGACGGGGATAGGACTAGGCATCCTACTCTCAGTAGCCCCAAAAGGAACATTCCTGTGAGAAGTCAAGGCATAAGATTTTCTGGTAGTTTTCCAACCAGAACCCTAAGGTTTGGGTCTTTTAATGTGCGTGGATGTGGTACAGATGACAGTAAAAAGGAAAAGATAGGCAGTATGTTTGTGAGAAGATGGATCTGTTGGCGTTGAGTGAAACTAAGTTGAAAGGGAGGGGCGAGTTTGAGTTTGGGAGTGTAGTTGGGAGGGTATCAGGAGGGAGGACGAGGGAGAGAAGGGGTGGCTATACTAGTAAGGGAAGAGATAGGTAAGCGTGTGATGGAGTGGAAGGAGGTTTCTTCAAGGTTTATGTGGATGAAGAGGAAACTGGGAAAGGATATGTGGATCTTTGTAAGGGTATATGGGCCTGGTAGTGAGAAGAGTGTAGAGGCAAGGGACTTTTTTGGGTGGATTTAAATGAGTGTACAGAGGGCTTAGGGGGTAATGTCAATGTATTATTATTGGGAGATCTCAATGCTAGGGTAGGAGACGAACCAATAGATGATTTGATTAGTGTGTAGTTCCAGGAAAAATCTTAATGGAGAGATGATGGTGGTGTGTTTAGAAAGTTGATGATAGCAAATACAGTGTTTAGGAAGAAAGTAAAGCATAAGTACACATGGAATAGGGTGATAGATGGGTGGTAGATAAGGCTTTAATGGACTTTATAGTGGTAACTAGAAGAGTAGGAAGTTTTGGATGTACATGTTCTAAGGGGAGAGAGTGGGGGTGGATATCAGATCAATTTTGGTGGAAGGTAAGTTGAGAGTGGGGGAGAGATGGAGAAAGAGGAAAAGGGCAGAGGGTAGGGAGGTGCTTAGAGTAAACTGCTTAAATGAGAAAGAAAAGGACAAGTACAAGAAGCTGAGAGAAGAGTGGGAGGGACTGAAGGATAAAGTAGAACTACGAGTGCAGGAGGAATGGGGATAGTTCAAGGAGGGAGTCACAAGATGTGCAAAGATGGTGTGTGGAACAAGGAGGACGGGAGGAAATAGAAGGAAGGGTAGTGAGTGGTGGGATGATGAAGCGAAAAAAGGTTATTGAAAAGAAGAAACGAGCATTCACAGATTGGTTACAAAATAGGACGAAAGAATCATATGAGAGGTACAAAGAAAAGAGAAGTAAAGCATAATATAATGGAGACAAAATGGAAAGATATGCAATGGGCTAAGAGTATGACAGAATTTTTTTAAAGTAATAAAAAGATGTTTTCCAAGGAAATTAAGTGAGGAAAGAGAGGCAAATCAATTAGAGGAGAAAAGGTAGTAGATGGAGAGCTGATAATGGAAGAGACGGCAGTAAGAGAAAGATGGGCAGATTGTCTTAAGAAGTTGCTAAATGTGGAGAATAGGGAGGGAAAGGTAGCTTCAGTGGGAAACACTAAGAAAATGACAGTGATGAATGAGGAAAATGAAGGAGAAATAAGGAAAGAGGAGGTGAAAGTAGATTTAAAATTTATGAGAGTAGGTAAGGCACCTGGGTTGAATGGGTGTCATGCGGAGTGTCTAAAAAAGGGAGGTACAGTGATGGTGGACTGGCTGGTGAGGTTGTTTAATGTTTGTCTAAAAGAGGGTAAAGTTCCATAGGACTGGAGGAGTGTCCGTGTAGTTCCGCTTTACAAGGGAAAAGGGGACAAGCCTAAGTGTAGTAGTATCAAAGGGATCAGTTTGTTGAGTGTAGTTGGGAAGGCTTTTTGGAGGGTTTTGATTAAGAGTATTAGTAGATGAACAGAGGGTGTAATTGGTGAGGAACAGTGTGGGTTTAGGATAGGTAGGGGCTGCGTGGATCAGATTTTTGTGGTAAGGCAGATATGTGAGAAAGCTTTAGGAAAAGGTAAAGACTTTTTTTTTGCCTTTATGAATTTGGAAAAGGCTTATGACAGGGTTATACAGGAAGGCACTGTGGGAGGTATTGCAGATATATAGGATAGAAGGAAAACTGTCAATAACAGTCAAGAGTTTTCACGATAGTAGTAGAGTCTGTGTTAGAATTAGAAATGAAGAGAGTGTGTGATTCCAGGTAAAGGTGGGACTTCGTCAGGGATGTCATGTCACCATGGCGGTTCAATTTATATATGGATGGAGTGGTGTGAGAGATAAATATGAGGGTAATAGGCCGGGGATTGGAGATGATTAAAGATAATGGAGAAAAATGGGAGATAAGCTAATTGTTGTTTGCTGACGACACTGCGCTTGTAGCAGAATCAGAGGAGGGATAAAGGAAGTTAGTGACGGAGTTTGGGAAGGTGCGCGAAAGAAGGAAGTTTAAGAAAAATGTCGGTAAAAGTAAGGTGGTGAGATGTACAAGGGGAGAGAATGGCAGCAAATTGGAAGCGAGTATTAAGAGAGAACTGAACGAAGTCCGAAGAACGGAAGAAAAGCTGATACAATTACAAGATGGTCACCACCTGTTCTACTATAGATGTAAGTACAAAGAAAGATCTAGTGGAGTAGGATTCTTGATAAACAGAGAAGTTGCTGGTAACGTAGTCAAGTTCAGTAGTTTATCAGACAGGGTAGCTAGGATTGTGATTAGACTGTGTAAAAGGTACACTCTAAAAATAGTTTAGGTTTATGCACCAACTTCACAGAGTTCAGACCATGAAATTGAATCCTTCTATGATGATTTAAGTCGGGTAAAGGATCAAGAAAAAAGTAAGTATACGTTGGTAATATGCGACTTTAATACTAAAGTGGGGAAGAAGATAGGAGATTAGTCGTGCATTGGGAAGTTTGGAGTAGGTGAAAGAAATGACAGAGGCGAGATGTTGGACAATTTTGCAGAGAACTACAACATGAGGATAATGAACTCTTTCTTCGAAAAGCGTGTAGGTCGCAAATGGAACAATAAGAACCGAGACGAGAGCAAGAGAATTAATAATGTTACGGTGATAAATAAAGTCAACATAGGTAATGGCCATAGAATGGTAGGTTGCACAGCTAAATTCAATTTCAGAGCCGAGAGAAATAAACTAGTTTTAGAATAGCAAATCAGCATTGCAAAGATTACGGATAACAAGAAGCTATTTCAATTAGAAATTAAAAATAGATTTGAAGCTCTAAGAACTAACGAGGACACCGTCGAAGATATGAATTTGAATTTAGTGAATATCATTAGGGAATCGGCAGAGAAAGTAGGAAGTACAAAAAGTATTAGAGAAAACAAATATTCCAAAGCTACAAATGACCTAATTAAAAGAAGAAGGAACATGCAGATTAAAAGCAGGAGAGACGAAATAGAAAGATTAGAACTAAACAAGCTTATCAACAAAAGGCAGAGATCAGAGAAAAGAGAAACATGGATAAAATAGAGGAAACTATTCGGAAAAGGCAAAAGTATTAAAGAGACCGAGCGCTGGCATGCTTTAGGAAGACAGCAAATGATATTTTTGAAAGATAGGAATGGAGAAATCATTAAATGTATAGACAGAATGGTAAAAGGAGTAGAAGAAATTTACCAAGAGCTTTACTCGTCGAAGACAGTAGTTGAGTCAGTAAATTCATCTGTAGACGTTAATAGTGTACCAGATATTGCAAAGGAAGTAGAATTTGCTCTAAAAAATATGAAACGAGGAAAAGCACCTGGGGAAGATGGTATATCAATAGATCTGTTGAAAGACGAAGGGAAAGAAGTCCATATTAAGTTAGCTCGGTTGTACACCCAGTGCTTACGTCAAGAAAGCGTTCCTGAATCGTAGTGCAATGCTATAGTGATTTTCCTTCATAAAAAAAAGGGAGACCAGAAGGACCTTAGTAACTATTGACCGATTAGCTTGCTATCAAATGTATATAAAGTATTCTCCTAGATCCTTACAAATAGACTAAGTCAAGTTTTATATGGAAACCAACCGAGACAACAGGCAGGCTTTTGGAGCGGATATTCGACTTTAGACCATTTGCAGGCGATGAACTAACTAATCGAGGAAACGACAGAATACAATATACCTCTGTGTTTAGCTTTTGTAGATTACGAGAAGACCTTTGACTCGGTAGAACAAATAGCAATACTAAACTCGTTGTTCAATCAGGGTACAAACGAACAGATCGTAAGAGTTTTAGAAAATAATTCGACTACATAACGATACGGAAACTATCAAAATCAAGAAAGGAATACGGCAAGATGATACCATGGAAGAGATTTTCAGAAGGTTGAGTTGGGAAGAGAAAGGTTTGAAGATTAATGGCGAATATCTAAACAATCTAACATTAGCGGATGACATTATTCTTATTTCAGAAAGAGCAAAAGACTTGCAAGATATGCTGAGTGATCTGAACAAAGAAGGTCTCAAAGTAGGTTTAAAAATGAATAAGAGTAAAACCAAAGTAACGTTTAACACGAAAGTTCAAAGTAAAGAGATTATAATCGATGGTGAGTGTCTTGAAGAAGTTGAAGAGTATAATTATTTAGACCAGATGGTGAAAGTGACGAAAGATCATGATAAGGAAAAAAAAGTATTACAATTGGTTGGAAAGTGTTTGGTAAGTATAATGAAATCCTGAGAGGCTCTCTACCTTTATGTTTGAAACGTAAAGTTTACAATCAATGCATTCTGCCAGCAATATAATCTACGGGTGTGAGACTTGGAAACTAACGAAGGCGATGGAAACAAAGCTAAGGACTGCACAGAAGAGAATGGAGAGATCAATGTTGGGAATAACGCTGAGAGGCCGAAAGAGAGCAGACTAGAGTGAAATATATCGTGGAGGCGGTAAAAGAGAGGAAGTGGAATTGAGCAGGTAAGTTCGTGCGAACGACTGATGAGCAATGGAGCAAGTGTTACAGAGTGGACGTCGCGAGATGGGAAGCGTGGGGGAGACCAGACAGAAGGTGGAGAAATGAGATTGAGAGGTTTGCATGAGTGACGTGGGAGAGGTTGACGCGGTCGTGTGAATTATGGAATGCTATGAAGGAGGCCTTTGTTCAGCAGTGGACTCAGGGTGGCTGATTTGATTGAATGACTGATTAAGAGACTGGAGGAAGTGGATAGCTTAAGATAATTGGGTGCGAATGTGACGGGAAAGGGAGGAGTGGAGGTAGAATGTAGATTGAGAGAAGCAAGTAAATGCCTTGGGGGATTAAAAAGAGTAATGATAAATGGGCATTTAGGAATGGACGCTAAGAGGAGATTATATGAAGGAGTCATTGTGCCGATAGCACTGTATGGGGCAGAAACAGGGAACATTACAGGGGAAGAGAGGAAGAGTTTAAATGTGTTCATGAGGAGTATGGTAAGGGTTACTGGGCTGGATAGAGTGAGAAACAAGGTGAGGAAGAAGGTGGGGGTGAAAAGGGAGTTGGTAGAGTTGATGAAATAGTATTGGATGGTTTGGGCACATGGAAAGGATGAATGAAGAAAGATTAGTAAAAGAGGCCTGGAAGGCAGAGGTGGATGGAGTGAACATGAGGGGGCAACCAAGGATGAGATAGATAGATGGGGGTAAAAAGGGCATTGGGAAAGAAGGGAATGTCTGTTTAGAAAGGGAGAGGACAGAAGATAGGGGTCAATGGAGAATGGTTGTGTAAGGATGATGCTGTGGTGCAAGGAAGGGAGTGGGTGGGGGATGGAGGGGGTGAGGAAGTATGTTTGAATGATAATTTGACGCAGCTCGAAGATATTTCTTACCGTCTTCTCTTTTTCTGCATGAGGGGACGGAGAGAAGGGGTCACCGATGGAATGGAGCAGTCTTGCTGTGCATGTGCTGTGTCTTGCTGCATCGCTTCTGACCCAGGGCAGTGGGTGAGATGCAGGGATGACCTGTCATCCAGGAGGAGAGAAAAAAAAAAAAAAAAAAAAAGAGGGGTGGTGAATGGGATGAAATGAGTGGGAGTGGATTTATGCTTTTGGCTTTGGCTACCTCCCATATAGGGGGAAAAAGTCCTTGATATATGTATTTACTTGTAAAAATTAATTTGAGGAAACTGACAAGACAAAATAGAGCTGTCTCTCTCCGCTGAATAAAATCAACAGGAGGGAATTCCCTGCGACCGAGGTCACTACCTTTGCTCTATGTGTTCTGATAGCCAGGGCAAGTGACAGTTACCAGTAATCGTTGAACTCAGGTTGAACAAGATCCTCCATTCGTCATACTCAGCCAAAGGAAAATATACAAAGACGATAATAGAGCCTCACAAAAAAAAAAAAAAAAAAAAAAAAAAAAAAAAAAAATATATATATATATATATATATATATATATATATATATATATATACAAATAAAAAATATACACTGAAATGCAGTACACAACACATCTAAATATTTGCAATATTTTGGGATGACATTATCTGCGGTAGCTGCAAAAAGTCAATTAAAAACAATAAACAAACTGGATCATCCGCCTCCGTTTATACTACGACAACCATCTCCATCTCTGGGGACAACATCGCGTAGTCCATTTCAAAAAGAGAGACGAATTTAGAGCCAAGTCTGATCGATGAAGAGAGACGGGGCCCTACGAGCGCAATTCCTTTTTCTGCATGTTGCAATGGAGTTTATGCAAGTCATTAAACATCCTGCCAGTAACTGTCAACTCCCTTATGGACCCGAGTTACGCCTCATTCTTTTATGACGGAACAGTTTTCGAAAATACTGACAATTTTTAACTTTTCTCCTCCTTTGATGAAATATTGCCTCCAAGGATAGAAACGCTGGTTAGCGTCGACGTAAAGGTCCTGTTCACACTAGCGGGTCGTACCGCGCGGAAACTGTTGCAGTACCGCATAGTTGAAGAAAAAATGTGCGGTTATGTGTGAACAGCTCCATTGACTTAGTGCTCGTAATTGAATCTCCTCGTTTCAAAACGCGTCGGTCAAAACCGCTTTCCAAAGGTTCAACCAGGGAGGGGCTGAGGCGATCCCTTGGGGAGGGAGGGAGGGAGAGAGAGAGAGAAACAGGAATTTCTCAATTTTATTTGTTATTCTCTTAACGAGAGCCTACACCAGTAGCTGAGAAGTTTCGTTAAACTGGGTGGCAAAAAACAGGAGAATCCCTTGGTCGAGAATTTGATCTTGGATGACTTGACAAGTTCAAGCCTTCCCCGGGAAAGCTCGTTTCCTATTAAGCAGCTGTGTAAAAGAGGAAATACAGTTCTGCCACCTCATGGAAAGCTGTACAAGAGCAGCAACTATTTTTCATGATGTATGAAATTTCCAGGAAAACAAACTTTCGTGGTGGGATTAAGTACATATCTTTAATACTGTTTTTAATATGGAAGGGAGTTTTATTCATAGATGCAAGGGGGGGCCTTTGTCTTCCGAATTCGGAAGATTCCTTTTGTCGGCCGTTTTACACGCACGTGCTGTTGCTGTAGTTGAACAACATATAATTTTGTATCTATATTTTTCAATAATTCTTTATTTTCCATAACTGAAACGTATAGCTTGATTTATCCCCTTGTAACTCAGACTAGTTACACACACACACATGCACAGAGAGAGAGAGAGAGAGAGAGAGAGAGAGAGAGAGAGAGAGAGAGAGAGAGAGAGAGAGAGAGAGAGAGAAAGAGAGAGAGAAGTGTTAACATGACTAATACAGACCTGGATATGATAGTTAATAAACTATAGACCCAACAGGTTCAAATAAACAGCATAATAAGATATCTATGGTTGGTGGGAACATGTGAGATGCCGCGAAACGCAAAAAGACGAAGAGTGGTTTCTAATTATCCTTTCTTTCTACGTACCAGTCATACATCATTCTATTATGACTGGAGACCAATCCTCAAGTAAATAAATAAATGAATAAATAGATAATAATTAAATTAAATAAGGACAATTTATAATATATAAAATGCCAATACTATTCCGATCATTTACAATTAATAATAAATGAATTAATAATTTTCCTGTATCACTCCAATCGGTTATGCTTGACCATCTGCATGACCCCACCTCTCCGTTGCTATATTGACTTCATAGAAAAAAAAAAGTCCAGATTAATCATGGCTGCTGTCCGCCGACGTTAGAAACGAGAGTTGCCATTTCCATATAAAGAATGCAATTATCCATTCGCCATTGTGAGAACAATGAGACAGCCTGAGCACAGTAAGAGGTCAAACGCAACTCTGTACGGGGCGATTTTAAAACATTTCTATATGAAATATTGCTCCGTTACCTTTCTTTCCATGGATGGTTCCTGTATACTGGCACGTACAAAAAAAAAGAAAAAAAGAAAACACTTGTGTACCTTCATTCCAATAAACAATAATTTTATCTAAGTTCTTTGTATTTTAAAACATGCTTCATTCAACTTTCCGCGCAGTTATTCCATTACTTGAAAACACAATTCCAGTGTTTTAGCGCACATTATGGCTTCTTCCAATGTTTCATACGTATATGTTTGCAAAATGTGCTAGTAAACTAAGCCTACTTTAAAATGTTCTATACTACTAAAATACATTTTGCTACCGTACCTGATAACAAGACAGGGCACGTGAAATGACGACACGATGGCTTCCTTACCTGGTTTTCGCATTATTTCTTGAAGGGGCCAGAACTAGCTTATGAAACACTACTTCAATTCCATTGGCTTACTCTGCAGATCTAGGTTTCCAGTTTTTCAAATTTCCTGTTTTCCAGGTTTTTGAATGTTAGTCGTTTTAATACACTTTTCTCTAAGACGTCCACTGAGACCATGGTTGCCAAATTCGTTACTTAACACTGCATTAGTAAATCAAGTGAAATAACTAAAACATATTACTTATGAATTGCAAAATTACTTTTAACATATAGATATGAACCACATTTTGCTTGAAAACAATATAAAATCAAATACATGAAAGTAAACATCTTAAAAGTTTTCGCGTCACATTGAGATTATACCGACAGTTTAGAAAGCATTGCCAACAGATTTTCTCTTTCAAATAAACTCCTTCCACGACAGGCAGAATAAACGCACAAGACACAAAGAGGAGGTTACTCGATAAAAACTTGACAATTTAATAGGGAAAGGAAGCCTTAGTCGATTTAATCTGGTAAAAAAATCAAATTAATTTAGAGCTGAAACGCAGCAAAACGGTTACATGACAGTGGGAAGGAGGAGGTCCCCTTATTGAAACAGATCATTTGACGAGAGAAAATGCATAATATTGGCACCGTGTTCACCGATAGATTTAAACTCTTAAATAATGTGATGGGGTGTCCCCTAAACCGAATGAAATAATTTGAAGATACAAAGTAATTACGAAACTGGATTATTTACGTCAGCGATGACCAGCGCTTGTTTAAAAGTTATAATAAGCGGCTTCCCCTACATGGACGCACGAAGTTAAAGCTTAATTTTGAGATAGTGGTGGTGGCGGGGGCAGTGATAATGTTGATCTTCCGATAAGCAAGAAATTTCATCCATCTCACCAAATGTCAAAAGTAGTTTTAAATTACGTTGTTACTAAATAAGTACACTTTATCTTAGCTATTAAAGAGATGAACTTTTTATTTACAATGGAAGTATTATTGGTATAGTGGCAGGAAAAGGTACAACAGGCTAATAATCTTTCTGTTGGTCTCTCAGTTGTTACTTCAATCGGATGACTCTGCATCAATTCCAAAAGGACACCGTGAATAGGTGGTGGGGCAGCATTTAGCTTTTTCTCCAGAAGGGGAGACCCTACCCCTACGGGTGGGCAGTCATTGGCATGCATGCAAAACCTGACACACTAAGGCCTTTTTGCTGGCACGCGAAACCCAGAACTTACCTAAAAGATATCTAACTAGTCTCCAACTTTTTGTATGACCATACCTCATGCTGCGCTGGGCGGCGGATTGGGGCCCTTGTAGGTGAATGGAGGGAGGAGGCCCATAATGGGCTGCTGGCCTATAATAATTATACTCATAGACTTGGCTGATTTTGGCTACCATACTTACAAAGGTTGTCCACTCCGTTCACTCAGGTCATCACCAAGCAAAACAAGAACACAGTAGTTGATCATACAGATACTGACAACAGCCCCGATGTAAGCGCCACAAATAAAACAAGTACGTTCTCACACTACCCTACTTCAGAAAACGCTACAATACCCCCCCAACCCCCAGCTCAACTCTGTGGCCAGGGTCTTTGATGCTGTAGGTGTCCTCCAAGGTATCTGAGACTACCAGTTTTGCAGACAATACCACATTTCATCTAGATCTGGGCAAGACATGTTTAAACAGTTTAGAATTAATTTCTTCATGCCTTTACCGAGCCGTTTGAAATTTCCATTCTTCATGGGGTAGACTGAATTCCCTGATAGTGATTTTCAGAATATTTTTATTTGACTGATTTCATATATTATTCAGATTTTTCATATGTTGACATTCATATTTTTATTCAGAGAAAAAAAAAATAATAATAATAACACATACATATACCATGGGCCTTTTCTCCCTTACAAGGGAGGCAGCCAAATTCAGATATAAATCCACTCCCACATATTCCATTCCCATTTACCACCCTTCCCTCCCTCTTTTCTTCGCTTCTCCTGGATGATGGGTCATCCCTTCATCTCGCCCACTGCCCTGGCTCAGAAGCAATGCAGCAAGACACAGCACATCCACAGCAAGACTGCTTCATTTAATAGGCAACCTCCCCTCTCTCACAGAAGAGATGGGGAGAAATCCCTTCGGGCTGTGTGAAAATATCACTCACACATACTCCGCAAGTCCTCCCCATCACCCACCAACTCCCTTCCATGCATCACAGCATCATCCATACACAACCATTCTCCACTCAGCCCTATCTTTTGTCTTCTCTCTTTCTTCTTCAACAGATCCTCTTTTCCAATGCCCCCTTTACCCCATTCATCCATCTCATCCTTGGTTATCCCCTCATGTTAACTCCATCCACCTCTGCCTTCTACACTTTTACTAATCTTTCTTCATATTAACAAAATAAATAGAATAAAAAAACATCACTTACCTTCTGTATGGCCAATAAATTCAATACAGTGTATTGAGTACAACAGATCAAGACTGACTTGACAAAGCATAAAATCATACACACTTTTCTTATTAAAATATTTATTCCTCACATTTATTCATTTTTTATGTACATAGCACGGTGCATTACTTTTCTTTTTTTTTTAGAGAGGAATGAATCAATACCATACTAGTCTTGATGTAACCCAAAGTACCAGCAGGGGGGCTTCATTCCAGTTCACTATAAAACCCTCACTCGTCACATTGCAGTGCAAAGTAAATAAATCTTTAATATGTCCTTGCTTTCTCCAAGAAATAATACCCAGAACTGAACAGAAAGCCGATTTGTTAGCAATCACATGAAATCTGAAGATCAGCTTAGAAGTCATCTGAATATGTTATTTCAGCATTGGCACTGTATGGGAACACATGGAATGGTATTAAGCATCATCCTCAGCAGTTCCTTGATGCAGTACCAATTCTTGACATAAATGGCACCAAAGATCATATGACAAAACAACATTACTCAGGTTTGACATCAAACATTGAGCAGTTTGCGCTAAAGTATCATAACATGATTAATGTAAACCATTGTGCCTATGGACACTTATGTGAAAATGTATTAAACTGAATGATCAATCATGAAGTTACAAATGTCCAACAGATATTCAACACAGTATATTTTACAAAATTTAACCAAGTATTCCATTATCAAAAGATAAAAAAAGTAATAAATTTCAAATGTATTCTTACAGAAGCTGATTTTACTTCATTATATTTTCCTGATACACCAAATCTGGAAATATTTTGAAATTCTAAACCCATTCCATTACACTACCCAGATGAGTAACTGAAAAAAAAAAAAAAAAAAAAAAAATAAAAAAAAAAATAAAAAAAAATAAAAAATAAAAACACAATGAAATATATAATTTCATTTTCTGATTGACAAAATACACACACACACATGTATCATATATATATATATACATTATATATGTGTACATAAATGCAGTTATACCAGAAGGCACTTTCACCCTAATAAGGGAAGTGGCCAGCCAAATCATGCACCCACCCTTCCATTAGCCCACACATTTGTTTTCCCTTTTATATTAGGTCCTTGTGGATGAAGGGCCATGGCATGCCTATCCCCTGCCCACTACCTGGGACAGAAGCAATGCTTTGGAAAACAAAGCACCTCCACAGCTAGGCCTGACAAAGGTATGTATGTATGTATGTATGTATGTATGTATATATGTATATATATATATATATATATATACTGTATAAATACATATATATATACATACATATATGTATATATATATATACACACACACATATATATATATATATTATATATATACATTTATCTATATACCAAAGGCTTTCCCCCTTACAAGAGAGGAAGCCCAGTCAAAAGGCACATACCTACTCCCATCCACTATCCTTTCCTCCATCCCTGTATCCCACCCACTGCCCTAGGTCAGTACATCCAAAGCAAGGTTGCTTCATTTACACATACATATATTTCATATATATATATAATGTATATACATTCACACAAACTCACACACCAAAATAATAAATATAAGATAAATATTGCAATTACTTTCAGCTTTCCTAAAATAAACTCCTTTGGACAACAGTAACTTAATCACTTTGGCTTTGATAAAAGCTTCAGCAAACGTATAAGGCCACCAGAAAGTAACCATTGTACTTTATTCAATAAGCATTCACCTTTCACTGGTAAGGAACCTGTTTCTTGCAGTACTAAGGTTTGGACTGTTTGACTTACTGGAACATGAGTCAATCTTTCCATCAGATGCCATTGACCATACATCATTCCTTAGTCCCCATTTGGCATGGCAAAATCTTCATTTTTTTTTTTTTTTTTAGTTTTTATATATGTATATACATATGTACAGTTTCAACAAATTGAAGCATGCCACTCATTCGGGGGTGAAGGCTTTAACAACTTTCACGCTTAGCTCATACAATAAGTACATTAATCTGAATGTAGACTGAACAGTTTAGCAACTTCACTGAGATCATCATAACTCTTTCCTTCCTTGATGACCTGTTGAAAGAAGAGATTATATGAACATTAATAGAACTTTATCAAATGTTTCAACAGCTAAGTTATATTGTAATGACAAAATTCTATTATGGCACCTTCACTAAGTATTACAATTTTTCTTTTTGGAGGTGAAGAAAGAGGAAACTAAAAGAAAGAAGAGGGAACAAAAAGAAAAAAGAGGAAGACGATGACTTACCTTTCTAGCTATGGGCATTCTATTAAATACATTCCAAAGAACAACTCCCACAACAACGTTGTCACGAAGGTAAAACACTACACCTTTTCCATAATTTTCTCCGGTCTGAGGTGGATGAGGTTCACTAGAGTGTAAGTGTGATACATCTGCAACCTGTGACAAAGGGGTAAAAGTTTCGTCACAACTACCAATAAACAGAAAATGGTAGCATTAAGAAAAAGTTGGGAACTCTTTCATGTTAATGAATAATATACTAGATATCAATCAATACACTGCCCTGGTTCTCTCTTGCAGGAACTGCAGCCCCTAGAAAACCACCCACGGCCATTGGTTCATCCCATAAGTCATTTCACTGAGATTTTGTGTCAGACACTGAAGAGAGTGAGTGTAGGATAGTGTAGTATAAAGTGCTTTGCAACTTCAATGTAACAGCTGCATTTGGGTCAGTTGGTACCTAGGGCAGTGGACAGGATGCAGGGATGACCCATCATCCAGGAGGTGCCAAGATAAGAGGAAAGGAGGAGGGTGGAGGGGAGTGGAATATATAGGAAATGGAATGGGTGGGAGTGGTTTCTATGCCTGTTTCTTTTTGGCTACCCCCCATGTAAGGGGGGAAAAAGCCTTTGGTATATGTATGTATGTATGTATTTATTTGTTGCCAGGACAATTCTGTGTTGGTTACATTTTTGTGTGGAGTGGTAATTTCAACATAGCTGAGGAGGTGAGGAGCCTATGGAAGGAGGTGCATAGCTGTGGCCAATGGCACCACCTTTGCCCTATGCAACTGTGCTGTTGGGGTAGGTAACAGTCACTGTTTAGAACTGGAGAAGAAAGCATGATTTGAGCCTACAACCGAGTGAACAAGACCAACATGCTTCTGATTACATCACCATTCATAGAACACTATACTTTACTGACCTACACTCACTCCAAGCATCTCCACAAAATATCAGTCTCTTGCAAGAGCGAACCAGAGCAACACTGTGAGGAGCTACAATTTAATATACCTGTTCTGTCTCTGATCTTAGACCTTCTCCAGTGGCTTCCACCACAGCCTTGGGTGTATCCTTTTCAGTGGCTTTGGCAAATACTCCTACAGTTGGTAGTGATGAGTCTACGATACCGATAGCTTCATATCCAACCTCAGGACCCAGATCAGACCAAAACATTGACTGGTGCCAATATGGTTTACCTGGAGAGAGGAAAAATGAAATAATTATAAACTACTAATCTACCTATGCACCAAGGGCTTCTCCTTTATAAGGGAGGTACAGCAGTCAAGTCAAAGGCACACACCCACTCCTATCCACCACCCTTGAATATCCCTCTCATCTTAGCTCCTTGAGGATGATATTGTTAAGTTGTAATGGTTTTATTTATTTTTTTTTAAGATGGAAGAAAGAAAGAAAGAAAGAAAGAAAGAAAGAAAGAAAGAAAGAAAAAAAAAAAAAAAAAAAAAAAAAAAAAATTAATTCCAGTAGCCAGAATTGATATACACTAAAGGCCCTTTCCCCCTTTGAAGGGGGCCAGCTGGCCAAGGCAGTACCCACCTTTCCCTCATCCCATCTAAACACAAATCTATCATATCCTATAGGTTTCTTGATTAGTCGATGATCTACAGTAGAGTATCAACTGTGTGGCATACTTTTTTAAAGAAAAATATATTTGATGAGATATTCCTGACTGTAGTAGTGATGGTCACTTGATCCTTGAAAGCAAACAATACTTACCAACCCATGTTACCACCTTGAAAGATACACACCTGCACCAGTCATGTTTTGACCCGCAAGACGACCTGAGACAACTGCATGGTCATGGTGTTCTACACGTCGGCGACCAAGTTTGATGTCATAGAAACATGCAACATCTCCAGCCTAAAGGGGTAAAAAATATATTACACATAAATTACCAATGAAATAAACAAGATTTCTTTGTACATATTTTACTATGAATATAATTTACACATCTTTTTGCCACACAAGGAAACTAACAGCAAAAATCTGTCAATAAGGTGCACGTGAAATGCAGCAGCGACTGACCAAATGGGACTGCAGTACTTTCCAGAATAATATGGATAAAACAGTAGACACAGCTGGCAGTAGACTAATAACTGCCTACATATGTCTTCCTCAGTATGCCATGTTTGCATGAGGGTGGCCAGACATCACATATGCTATTCAAATATTATCTGAGTTAACTTCACTCCAAAAAATATTTAGCTCTCTGCAACTTTAAAAGATGAACTGTTGCCAAACTAAGCATCATGAGAAGGATTTGTATTGTGAGAGTGCTAGATGCATATATATTTCACCATTATTTTAACTTCCTGTTCCAGCCAATGTCCACCACATGCTAGTACTAACTCAGGTAATACGGATGGAAGCCATAACACTAATGCCAACCACATAACTTGAGAGCAACGGAGTGTTTACTTGAAGTGTAATCAGGTTAAGAACCCCAAATAGTACACCAAGGTAATTAAGTGCAAGGAAGAATAACTATTTAACTATAAATTAAGTGTATAAATGATTTGATAATGTATCTTTCACACCTTTATGGTTAATGTTTGATTTATTTCTACAACATTCCACATGTGGTCATTAGAAAATTGAAAGAAAATATAATATATATTCAAACATTCTATTAATACTGTTCTTGCTACATACCACCCACAAATTGGATCGAGCTTCTAATTCTGCATTGACCCTGAAGCCACCATGTGTTTCGTCAATTTCAAGACCTGATGATTTTGCCAGTTCAACATTGGGTTCTAGCCCAATTGCAACAACTACATGGTCAGTTTCCACCTGAAAAAGTCACAAGATTATCATCCCCCACATAGATAAAATCAAAGATTTATCAATAATGCAAGAACAATATCCAGCCAATTATTCCTCAAAGAAAATTGATCACATACATTCAAAGTCCCATTCACCCCATCCCTCTACCCAATTCTTTATCTTCCTCTCAAATATACTCCATCCACTTTTGCTTTCCACACCCTTTTTCCTTGTTCCCCCAACCCTTTCCTTCTTTGTGCTCAAATTACCTAAGCAATTTATGATCTACCCTATCTGATAGACCTTTTCCCATCTGCTACTATGCCACATCTCCACATTTCCCATTCTATTCTTTCTAGAAACAACTATTTCTTCAACATTACATCTAAAAAACAATCCAACTCTTCCTTTTTGTCATCTACTAGCTTTTCTTCATTGAAGAGCATCAGTTTAATTCAGTTTAGTGTTGCCACCTTACCGAGGTAATCTGAAGTAGTTAATTTAATGTACATCCTCACTACAAGCTCATCCTCAACCAGATAGTCTTGACCTGCCTCTATTCTGACCTTTAGCCCAAGTAGTAACACTTTAAACTGCCTGGGTACTGAGCATTTCACTCTAAAGCGATACCACAATTATTCCCACAACTGTAAATATACAAGGGTAGTTCCAAAAATAATATCTCCATATTTTTTATTCTGTACCATGGGATCCGTGGGGATTGTTTATGGCATTGTTATGATTACTGATTCTTCATGCTCAAAACATGAATTTTTCATCTATCTGTTGCAGATATTGATGGTGTGACAGTCTAATAAAGTAACTCTTATCATGGATGTGCATTATTGAATTCCTCCATGCAGAAGTGCAACCAAACAACATTCACTGGTGCTTAGTGAATGTTTATGGAGCTGAGGAAGTTGACGTCAGCTCAGTTAGGAGATGCGTTGTCAATTCCAGAGTGGCAAGAGAGATGCAAGTGACAAATTGCTCAATGCTGGCAAATGTACATTGAGAAGAGGGGTGATTACATGAATAAAAAAATTCTGGAGCAGAAATGTCCACTTGTTTTTAATGATGCCACTCTTCAACATTTTGAGTTATATATATATATATACATACATATACCAAGGCTTTTTCCCCCTTACAAGGGAGGTAGCCAAAA
This sequence comes from Oratosquilla oratoria, assembly GCF_046742065.1. Classification (NCBI taxonomy): domain Eukaryota; kingdom Metazoa; phylum Arthropoda; class Malacostraca; order Stomatopoda; family Squillidae; genus Oratosquilla; species Oratosquilla oratoria. Next base: position 29,145,993 of record NC_134817.1, on the reverse strand, counting down.
AGGAAAAGGCATAAAATCATTCCCACCCATTCCATCCCTGAATACACTCCACACCCCTCCACCCATCCTCTTATCTTAGCACCTCCTGGATGACGGGTCATCCCTGCACCTTGTCCACTGCCCTGGGTCAGAATCAGTGTCGCAAGACACAGCACATCCACATCAAGGACGCTTCATTAAATCGGCGACCACCCCTCTCCGTCCCCCCATGCATAAAAGGAGAAGACGGGGCAAAATCCCTTCGGGCTGCGTCAAATTTTGCTCACACATACTACCTCACCCCCCATCCCCCACCCATTCCACCTCATGCATCACAACATCATCCATATAAAACCATTCTCCATTCACCCCTGTCTTCTGTCCTCTCCCGTCCTTCCTCAACAGACATTCCCCTCTTCCCCAAAGCCCCCTTCACCCCATCCATCCACCTCATCCTAGGACGTCCCCTCATGTTCACTCCCTCCACATCTGCCTTCCATACCTCTTTTACTAGTCTTTCTTCACTCATTCTTTCCATGTGTCCAAACCATCCTGATACTCTTTCATCAACCCCATCTCCCAACTCCCTTTCCACCCCCGTTCTCCTCCTCACCTCCTCATTTCTCACTCTATCTAGTCTAGTAACCCCCATCATACTTCTCAGACACTTCATCTCAAACACATTCAAACTCCTTCTCTCTTCCTCTCTTATGTTCCATGTTTCTACCCCATACAGTGTTGTTGGCACAATCACTCCTTCATACAGTCTCCTCTTAGCATCCATTCCCAAATTTCTATTCCTCATTACACTCTTCAATCCACCAAGGCATTTACTCGCTTCTCTCAATCTACATTCTACCTCCACCTTCACTCCACCTTTTCCTGCCACATTTGCACCCAAGTACCTAAAACTATCCACTTCCTCCAGTCGCTCTCCCTTAATGTTCACTTCCAGTCTACTGCCACTTTCACCCCTTGTACATCTCATCACCTTACTTTTACCCACATTTATCTTTAGCTTTCTTCTATCACATACTCTCCCAAACTCTGTCACCAACTTCCTCAGTTCCTCCTCCGATCCTGCCACAAGCGCAAAGTTGTCAGCAAACAACAGCTGGCTCACCTCCCACTTTTCTCCACTTTCTTTAACCATCTCCAATCCCTGACCCACTACCCTTGCATTTACCTCTCGCACTACCCCATCCATGTATAAGTTGAACAGCCAGGGCGACATAACGCATCCTTGACAAAGTCCCACCTTTACCTTGAACCACTCACTCTCTCCATTTCTAATCCTGACACAAGCTCTACTACTCTCATAAAAACTCTTGACAGCTCCTAGAAGCTTTCCTCCTATCCCATATATCTGCATTACCTCCCACAGTGCCTTTCTGTCTACCCTATCGTAAGCCTTTTCCAGATCCATAAAAGCCCAAAAAACATCCTTCCCCTTTCCTATAGCTTTCTCACATATTTGTCTTACCACAAAGATCTGATCTACACAACCTCTACCTGTCCCAAATCCACACTGTTCCTCACCAATTACTCCCTCTGTTCCTCTCCTAATCCTCTCAATCAAGATCCTCCCATAAGCCTTCCCAACTACACTTAACAAGCTAATCCCTCTGAAACTACTACATTCACACTTGTCCCCTTTTCCCTTGTAAAGTGGAACTATACAGGCACTCCTCCAGTCCTCCGGCACTCTACCCTCTCTCCAGCAAACATTAAATAACCTCACCAGCCAGTCCACCATCACTGTACCTCCTTTTTTTAGACATTTTGCATGGCATCCATCCAGACCAGGTGCCTTACGTGCTTTCATCATCTTAACAACTGCCTTCACTTCATCCTTCCTTATTTCTCCTCCATTTTCCTCACTCATCACTGTCATTTTCTTAGCATTTCCCACTGCAAATATCTTTCCCTCCCTATCCTCCTTCACATTTAGCAACTCCCTAAAATATTCTGCCCATCTTCCCCTTACTGCCTTCTCTTCCATTATCATCTCTCCATCTGCACCTTTTACCTTTTCTTCTCTACTTGGTTCGCCTCCTCTTCCTCTCTTAATTTCTTTCCAAAACATCTTTTTATTACTTTCAAAATTTTCTGTCATACTCTTACCCCACTTCACATCTGCTCTCCTCTTTGCCTCCTTTACATTTTGCTTTATATCTCTTTTCTTTTCTTTGTACCTCTCATATGACTCCCTTGTCCTATTTTGTAACCAATCTGTGAAAGCTCGCTTCTTCTCTTCTACAACCTTCTTTGTTTCCTCATCCCACCATTCACTACCCTTCCTTCTATTTCCTCCCATCCTTCTTGTTCCACACACCATCCTTGCACACTTTGTGACTCCCTCCTTGAACCATCCCCATTCCTCCTCCACACCTAGCTCTACTCTATCCTTCACTCCTCCTTCAACTTCTTCTTGTATTCCTTCTCCTTTTCCTTTTCATTTAAAGAGTTCACTCTAAGCACCTCCCTACCTTTTGTCCCTTTCCTCTTTCTCCATCTATCCTCCACTCTCAACTTACCTTCCACCAAAAAATGATCTGATATTCACCCACCCTCTCCCCTTAGCACATGTACATCCTTAACTCTTCCTATCATAATCCTATTTACCACTACATAATCCATTAACGCTTTATCTACCACCCTTCCATCCACCACCCTCTCCCATGTGTACTTATGCTTGACTTTCTTCCGATATACTGTATTTGCTATCATCAACTCTCTTTCTAGACACATTTCCACCATCAACTCTCCACTACGATTCTTTCCTGGAACTCCACATTTCCCAACCACTCCATCAATTGGACCATTTCCTACCCTAGCATTAAGGTCTCCCTGTACTATTATATTGACATTTCTCCCTAAATCCTCTATGCACTCATTTAAATCTATCCAAAAGGCCTCACTTTCTTCTATACTCTTCTCACTGCCAGGCCCATATGCACTTACAAAGACCCACATCTCCTTTCCCAGTTTCACCTTCATCCACATTATCCTTGAGGAAACCTCCTTCCACTCCACTACATGTTTACCTATCTCTTCACTTACTAGAATAGCCACCCCTTCCCTCCCTCACCCTCTCTTCACTCCTGATAACCTCCCACTTACACTCACCCTTCCCTTTCAACTTAGTTTCACTCAAAGCCAACACATCCATCTTTCTTCTCACAAACATACTACCTATCTCTTCCCTTTTACTCTCATCTGTACCACATCCACGCACATTAAAAGACCCAAACCTTAGGGTGCTGGTCGGAAAACTTCCAGACCCTCTTATGTCTTTACTTTTTCGTTTAGGAATGTCCCCTGTGGGGCTACAAGGAGAAGGATGCCTAGTCCCAATCCCTGTCCCTTTCTTCTCACCTGTTACGATCCAAGCGGAAATACTTGGTGGCAGTATTTTTTTCCCCCACCACAGAAAATTAATACTCAGAGAAATGGTACAGGACAGCAGCAAGGGGTTGGGAGACAGCATAACAGAGGGACAGTCATAGTATAAAAATGTCATCATTTCACTATGAACAGAGTTTTCCTCTATCACAGACAAAATGATGTGTGGCTCTGGTCCGTAGGGGCGCCCCATATAGACACTAAAGTATCAACTGCATGCTACTTTGCCACAATAACAAGCAGCCAATACCCCAGAATGGGCAGTAAGTTCTTTTGTAGACATGTTTGATTGAAGACCAGAGCTTCTGTATAAGATGGTGGATATAGAATTAACTCTGGTCTTCAATCGAAAACACACACATATATATATATATATATATTTATATTAGGAGGCATTACTTTTGAAACTCCCGTAGTGGTACTAAGGATTCCTATGGGAATGGGGGTCTGAACCAATCTCCCCACAATACAGAAAGTACCAGTACAGCACACATTTAAATTACCTTTCTAGGTAATTCTGCAATAAAATAACCACTTGCATTAAACTATATGCCCTGATAATTCAAAGAAATGAAAAATTATGCTTTTTCTGATGACAAAAATATAATGTGTGCATGAACCTTGTATAAAAAAAATTTGCACAATTGTATGAATTATATAAACAATCTACATATATAATACCAGTTTATTCAATGAAACTGGAAGGACAAACAACTTACCTCTTTGCCAGAATTCAAACCAAGTTTCAGCTTCCCATTCTCTGATAAAGCTACTGTTCTCACATAGGAATTACTAATAACATTAACACCTTCACTCTTGACTTTCTGTGTGGTCCAAGTTGAGAGGTATTCAGGCAGAATCTTACCCATATTCCCGGCCTCTGGGAATACTTGGGTAACTGACCCTCCTGTGGTCTTTGCTGAGTACAATAAAAATAATTAATTACATAAAAATAAAAAATTACAACTCAATATTGCGTGAAATAAAAATCGAACAAAAATTGGCTAGAAATTAAAGTACAATTCTACTTACATTTATGTCCAATGGCACATGCCAATTCTGACCCCAAGAAGCCTCCACCTACGATCGTTATGTCCTTGCCCTCCTTAATAACAGCATTTAACCTCTGGTAATCAGCAATTGTCCGGAACAGGGTCATTTTGTTCTTCACCTCCTCAGGATGTTTGTCAAACACCTTCAAAGATTTTGGGCGTCCACCTACAAGAAGGGAAGAACATGGTATACCAGACATAAACTGATACAAATGACATATTTTCTAAGGACCCTGTAAAAGATGTGTAACTGACTGACTGTACACATTACTAGATACATTTGGAGCTATTAACAATTTATGTGATTAGTACTAAAGCAGTTGGTTGTGGAGTTTGGGAGTATGTTTGTATGACAAAGTTGAAAGTGATGATGGGGGGGGTTGAAGGAAAAAAAAAAAAAAAAAGTGTGCGTGTGTGTAGGGAATGAGTGTGATTCGAGTGAAAGGTTGACAGTGTTCCACTCTCAAATCTAGCCACCTCACTTTGTAGTTTCTATCTATATACCAAAGATTTCTTCCCCTTTATAAGGAAGGTAGCCAAAGGCACGCACCCACTCCTACTCTTGTTAACCTCTCATCTAAACTCTTTGTAGGTAAAGGCCATCCCATTACCCAGGTCAGAACCAATGCAGCAAGACACAGTACATCCATAGCAAGGTTGCTTTAATTATTTTGTGACTTCCCCCACTCCATATCTAATGTATCTATACTGGTAAACCCTGAATGTGAAGATGTGAAGCAGAAACGGGTGACAGGGAAGAGTTAAGAATGAAGAGGGTAACAATTTCTCTTCCATGCATAACTGCTTTGTGGGAAATGGGTTTTATGCTGAAACAAGTAAGAAAATAAAAAACTGGGAAAAGAAGTGGAGAGAGGAAAAAAAAAAAAAAAAAAAAAATATATATATATATATATATATATATACACACACACACACAGTATATATATATATATATATATACACAGCATATATATATAATAAAAAACAAAATAGATCAATAAAACACACATATATATATATACATATATATATCTATCTATCATTGCGCCTTCCCTATATCTCTATTTACTCCTATCTTTAGCACTCTTCTCCCTCCTCCTCCACACACTTGTGCATTGAAGGCCTGCTTCAACATGGTAATGCACCAAAGATTTCTGTTGCAGGCAGAGTAAATAAAATACATACATACATATATATATATATCATTGTGCCTTCCCTATATCTCCATTTACTCCTATCTTTAGCACTCTTCTCCTTCCTCCTCCACACACTTGTTGTGCATTGAAGGCCTGCTTCAACATGGTAATGCACCAAAGATTTCTGTTGCAGACACAGTCAAGTGATTTCATAAAGTGTGAACTCGGAACAATATATAGGGATCTAAATCAACAGATTGATAAAGTTCAGCTCTCAGATACAATTCTTAACTGTGGCCACTACAAAATTATTTATCACCATGCTGAAGGGGTGAAATTAATTCATTATCTGTTCATTATAATCTTAATATTAATGGGAAAGAAACCTAAATCTTAATGATGCTCCTACCAGTAGCAATAAGGCACTTGTCATAAGTGATTTCTGTTCCATCATCCAAGTATGCTCTATTCATCATGACATCTAGCCGAACAACAGACCTGCCCTTCAGGATTGAGATGCCACCATTTTCACGGGTACCAAGCTGGTCCATGGGAGTGAAGTAATCTTCATGCTCAAAGTATATACTGTCAGAATACAATAAATATTATTACTGTATATATGTATGTGGTGTGTGTGTGTATATTCTCAACATACATATAAGAATAAAATCCTCAAACTAAATTCTCAATGTATTGCCATAACTGCAATAGGACACACATATCAAAAGCTATTTTTCCATTTATAAGAGATGTACTGAATCAAGTAAAAACTATTTAACTGCGAGTGTGCATTATAAATTGTGTCAAACCATTTACTTACCTACGCTCTTTCCCGTTCCACTGCTTGAAGCGCAGTTTGGTGGCAGCTTCTGGATCATCACTGTACCACAGCTCTTTACTAAGTGGTGGGCGCATGTATGGGTTCTCTCCCTCTTCTGACACCATAACCACCTTAAAAAACAAAAACCTTTTTGTAGACATAACAAACACATAAATGTACAAACATACACAAGTCACAGAAAAGGCTGAAATTCATATATACTTTAACATACACTCACCAGATTTCATATGCAATGAGCAAAATCTTGTGATCCAAATGTCGGTCAATATTTTAAAATTACCACACTGAATGGACAGTGAGCAACAATACCAGAGCACTGAAACCGTGAATGCCAGAACTATACACGAGTTCAAGAATAAACTGGATGTGGAGAGATACGAAAATGGGTCACAACGAGCATAGCTCCCGTCCCTTAAAATAGAACTAGGTAAATACTGTTGCAATCCTCAAACACCCATTGTGTATACTTACACTGAGCCAAGTTTTCACTTGGATTTTAGTATACATTTTACTCATCATGATTTTAATGATCTACAGTACATTAACATGATGGAAGGAACAAGCTGTAACACCAGCTCTCTGTATGTATGTGGTGTGTGTGTGTGTATATATATATATATATATATATATATATATATGAAATGTACATGGGGAGAACGTGGCAGGAAAGGGATGAGTGGAGGTGGAGGTAGAATGTAGATCAAGAGAAGTAAATGCCTTGGGGGATTGAAAAGTGTAATGAGAAATAAACATTTGGGAATGGATGCTAAGAGGAGGTTGTATGAAGGATTGACTGTGCCAACAGTACTGTATGGGGCAGAAACATGGAACATAAGAGAGGAAGAGACGAGGAGTTTGAATGTGTTTGAGATGAAATGCCTGAGAAGTATGGTAGGGGTTACTAGGTTGGATAGAGTGAGAAATGAGGAGGTGAGGAAAGCAGGGATGGAAATGGAGTTGGGAGATAGGGTTGATGAAAGTATTGGGATGGTTTGGACACATGGAAAGAATGAGTTAACAAAGATTAGTAAAAGAGGTGTGGAAGACAGGCATCCAAGGATGATATAGTAAAAGGGGCATTGAGAAAGAGGGGAATGTCTATTGAGGAAGGGAGAAGACAAAAGATAGGATTGAATGGAGAATGGTAGTGTATGGATGATGCTGTGATACAAGGAAGGGAGTGGGTGGGGGATGAGGGGGGTGAGGTAGTATGTGTGAATGATATTTTGATGTAGCCCGAAGGGATTTCCCCCCGTCTTCTCATTTCTGCATGAGGGGATAGAGAGGGAGAGAGAGAGAGGGGGAGGGGTTGTCAAAGTGGCCTTGCCATTGATGTGCTGTGTCTTGCTACATTATTTCTGACTCAAGGCAGTGGGCAAGATGCAGGGATGACCTGTCACCTTGGAGGAACCAAGATAAGAGGGAGGGAGGGTGGGTTAATGGGAGTGGAATATGTGGGGATGGAATGGTTGAAGTGGATTTTAGGCCTTTGTTTTTTTTTGCCACCTCCCTTGTATGGGGGAAAAAGCCATTGGTATGTGTGTGTGTGTGTGTGTGTGTATATATATATGTATATACACCTAGGTCAAACCACTCTCTCCATTTTTAGTTCTTACACAGGCTGTACTACTCTCATAAAAACTCTTAACTGCTCTCAACAGCTTTTCTTCTATCCCATACATCTGCAATACCTCCCAAAATGCCTTCCTTTCTACCCTGTCATAAGCCTTTTCCAAATCCATAAAGGCCCAAAAAACATCCTTACCTTCTCCTAAAGCTTTCTCACATATCTGCCTTACCACAAAAACCTGATCCACACAAACCCCACCCGTCCTAAACCCACACTGTTCCTCACCAATTACTCCCTCTGTTCCTCTCCTAATTCTCTTAATCAAAACCCTCCAATAAGCCATCCCAACTACACTCATACTGAAACTACTATTACTAAACTCACACTTGTCCCCTTTTCCCTTGTAAAGTGAAACTATACAAGCACATCTCCAGTCCTCCAGCACTCTACCCTCTTTTAGACAAACATTAAACAACACCACCAGTCAGTCCACAATCACTGTACCTCCTTTTTATAGATACTCCGGATGACACATCTAACCCAGGTGCCTTACCTGCTCTCATCATTTCAATAATTGCTTTCACCTCATCCTTCCATATTTCTCCTCCATTTTACTTACTCATCACTGTCATTTTCTTAGTGCTTCCCACTGCAACTACCTTTCCCTCCCTATCCTCCTTCAGATTTAGCAACTCTCTTCCATTATCATCTCTCCATCTGCACCTTCTACCTTTTCTCTTAATTTCTTTCCAAAACATCTTTCTATTACTTTCAAATTTTTCTGTTATACTTTTACTCCATTTCACATGTGCTCTCCTCTTAGCCTCCTTTATCTTATGTTTTACTTCTCTTTTCTTTGTACCTCACATGATTCTCTCATCCTATTTTGTAACCAATCTGCGAATGCTTGCTTCTTCTCTTCTGCAACCTTCTTTGTTTCATCATCCCACCAATCACTACCCTTCCTTGTTCTACACACCAACTTTGCACACCTTGTGACTCCCTCCTTGAACCACCCCCATTCCTCTTCCACTCCTAGTTCTACTCTATCCTTCACTCCCTTACATTCCTCTCAGCTTTTTATACTCCTCCTTTTCTTTCTTATTTAAGAAGCTTACTCTATGGACCTCCCTACCTTCTGTCCTTTTCCTCTTTCTCCATCTATCCTACACCAAAAAATCATCTGATATTCCCCCACTCTTTCCCCTTTGAACATGTACATCCAAAACCCTTCCCATTCTCCTGGTTACCACTGTGTAGTCCATTAAAGCCCTATCTACCACCCTTCCATCCACCACCTTCTTTCATGTGTACTTATGCTTGACTGTCTGTCTCAGCATCTTGGAAAGCATGTGAGAGAGGTCAAATTAGGAACCGTGAGGTATTGTAAATCCGGCCTTTCTTCACTTAAAATCAGGCAGAGAAAAAGTGAAGATGGGCTGGATTTATGATACCTTGTGGTTCCTAACTTGCCCTCTCCCACATGCTTTCCAAGATGCTGAGACAGACAGGATTTATCATAAATGACACAGGAAAGAAAATAGGACACTTAATCACAAATAACAAAACCAAGACGAACAGTGACAATAGCATCATCTACAAAATTCCCTGTAATAGATACAACAGTGCATACTATGGTGAAACATACAGAGAACAACAGACTGAAGAAACACAAAGCGGACATTAGACACCACCGAGAGAGAAAGAGTTAAAAAAAAAAAAAAAAATATATATATATATATATATATATATATATTACTCTAGTTAACCACATAAACACAGAGGGACACCTACCAATGGAAAATAATTTAATTTACAAAAACACAAACGAGAATTGACGATTTGAAATGGACAAAATCCACCTCGACAATTGCCATCCAAGAATGGCTTCCCAGACCATCCCCAACTCTAAATAGATACCTTATCGATTTTTCTTATACCGTGCTACCATATTCCTTTTTTCACATGCTATCAAATCATGCATCCTCCATTATTTCTTTGCTCCTTCACTTAGTATTTTTATAATTTTCATTATTAACATAATTATCACATTATTCTATTACCATTATTGTTATTATTCTCTTTTTTATCATTGTTATTATTACCATTATATTATTAATTTTTATTATTGTTACTATTATTATAATTTTCATTGTTTTTATCATATTTTTTACTTTACCATTCCTCTTATCATTATTGCTAGCATTATCAGTATTATTGCATTATTACAATATCATTGCATTTGTTTATCATTACAAGAAATATGTAATGTCCACACTTGTCGCCAACTCTGGCAACATGAAGAGGTAGGGAGGCACCCCTCATGTTTAAATCCCCACAGCTCATTTGTACACCATTCTGTTGAAAAAGCATACCTGCAAAACTAGTCAGGAATAAACTCAGACTAAGAATCCTGTGTTTCCTACTCCACTTATATCATATTATATATATATATATATATATATATATATATGTACACACACACACAGGGTGTTCGGAATAAATTTGATAATTCTTTTATCTTCTGTCATTCCAGAACCATTTGAAGGATTTAAAAGCTGTACAGTGCAATGGATAGCTGATTTTGTGCACTATTGGTGGGTATGAGAGCTAGAGAGCATTGATGACTGGAAAGCATCAGAATATTGGAAGTGTGATCTGCATCATGATGATTTGTGCTGGATTAACAAATTTGGAAATCTTATTTACAGCTCAGTGCTCCTTGAATACCATGAAGGCCATGAGATGCGAGCTGGAGAATTGTGACCAAGATGTGGAAGCAGTGGCTGGCAGGATCATAGCAGGCATTCTAATTCTGTCTGCACAACAAAATTTGTTGAGAGGAGAGAGATGGGCATCAGAGTGGTGACTATAAAGAAGGCACTGAGCAAGGATCTTCGCTACTCCTCATACAAAAGGTGCAAGGGTCAATTATTCACTGCCAAGGCCCATGGGAACCACCTTATGAAAGCCAAGAAACTCCTCAACAAGGTCAAACACCCAGTCCAACCAGGGATGCTCTGGTTTTTCTCAGATGAGAAGAACTTCTGTCAGGACCAGTTGCACAATTTGCAAAACAGGTGGCTAGCCTACAGTCCACACGAAGTCCTGTGCTTCATGAAGACCAAGTTCCCTCAAAATGTGATGGTCTTTTAGTGCATTTCCAGCGAAGGCCATGTCATGCCACCCCACATCTTTGAAGAGGGACTCAGACTCGCCTCAGATGGCTATATTGAGTTGATGTCCACTGTTGTCAAGTACTGGGTGGAGAGGGTGGCTGTGGGAAGAACATACATGTGGCAGCAGGACTCAGCTCTGTGTCACACCCCGGGAAAACCCAGAAGTGGCTGTTCGAAAACTTCTGCGACTTCACCTATCCCATCATCTGGCCCCCCCAGCTTGCCCGATTACAACCCCATGGACTATTATGTGTGGGGTGCAGTTGATAAAGTCAACAATCATACCACCTGCAACACCAAGGATGAGCTGATTGGCAGGATCAAACTGGTGTTCAGGCATCTCTCCAAGGACACTGTGAAAGTTGCATGTTGCAGGTTCAATTCCTGCCTGGAGGCCGTGGTGGAAGCTCAGGGCGGCTTCTTTGAGTGAGGTATATTTGGCAAAGATCCTCTAAGAGATGCACTTTGAATTTTGAGAATACATCAATTTTTGGCCAAGATATGATGTTTTTCTTTCCTTTCCGAAAGTGTCAAATTTATCCCGAAGACCCTGTATATACATACATACATATATATATATATATATATATATATATATATATACATACACACACACACAAACACACAACACTGTGGGCACCCAGAACAAAGAAGAAAATTAGAAAGAATCCAAAGAGCAACAAAAATGGCACCCACACTGGCGAATCTGACATATGAACAAAGATTGGAGAAACTACATCTGTCAACACTGGAACAGCGACGAGAAAGCGGTAATTTATTGACCATTTACAGAATTATGAAAGGGATGGAAATCCTCGATTGAGATGACTTATTAAAGTAGGACAGAAGAGAAACAAGAGGATTAAAGTGGGACAGAAGAGAAACAAGAGGACACAAAAAGAAACTAAAGAAGGACACTTATAGAAGAAACCTGAAAAAAATAGCTTCCCACAGAGAGTGATTAATGTCTGGAACAAACTGAACTGAGAAACAGTGAATGCCAAAACTATACACAATTTTAAGAATAAACTGGATGCGGAGAGATACGAAAACGGGTCACTACGAGCATAGCTCTTGTCCAGTAAAATACAACTAGGTAAATACAAGTTCTAAATCTATGAAAGCCCAGAAGACATCCTTACCTTGTGTCAAAAACTCGTATCTGTCTTGCTACAAAATCTTGATCTACAGTACGCACTCTTACTCTTCTAAACCTACACTGCTCTTCCCTAATTATTCCCTCGGCTGCCTCCCTAATCCTCTCAATCAACTTCCTATACTATACAACTAGCAGACTGATTAATCTACAACTACTGTAATCATACTTGTACTCCTCCACCTTGTATAATAGAATTATATTTGCATTATACCAATTCAGACGTTTCTTCCCCTTAGACCTGGGCTTCTCCACCTGTTTTATCACACCCCAAACTTATGTGCTGCTGTTCCATAGCCTCCTGGAGAGCACTCCAACACTGAATAGTATCACTGCACCCTCTAACACTGTTTTCTGTTTGTAGCCCCTACTCTGAAATTCTGGGGGCCCCAAAAAGGCCAAGTACTCCATGTCAAGAACCAATGCTTTGGACACATTAAAAAAATCTCACCAGCTATTCCACTGTAACTACACCCTTTGTCATACATTGCTATTCCAGGTGTCTCACCAGGTCTTATTTTTTCTTTAATGCTCTTTTGTATTGCCTCTTCCACTACAGCATAGCCTTATTATGCAATACAATAAAAAATAAACAAGGTCTATGATGAGTATCTGTCTGTAGTGGTCCTGCAATATGGACAGTAGAGCTGCATTCTTTCCAAACCCATCACCTTCTACACCTCCAGCCCTAAGGGGGCCAACATCCATTCTCTGGACTTGCAGGAGACCCACAACTCCTATGTAACTAGCGTCAGACACTGGGATGGGTGTCACTCAAGTAAAGGGTATTGTATAGTAAGGTGAAAGTGGGGAAGTGTAGGATGTGTTCTGCATCTTCTGTATGGTGACATCTGGAGCAATTAAACTTATTCTGTATTGGTACTCTTCCAATACTAGGTAGCTTAAATGCACTTATGCCAATACAATTCTTGCTTGTCATAGAAGGATTTTCTTTGTTGGCCTGATGTCTGGGAATTCATGGAGTTTGTGAACAGTCTTGGAGCCTTTTTTGTGACCTATATATGTGTTTTTCTATGGAAATACTGCGAAGTATTGGTGGTGTGTTTTAGATGTCTGAGTAGTATGATATCGAGTTTTCTTTTCTGTTTAGCTGATTCTGACCCGTCATCCAGGAGGAGCCAAGATAAGAGGGAGGGAAGGGGGTGGATGGGAGTGGAGTATGTGGGGATGGAATGGGTGGGAGTGGTTTTAGTCTTTATGCCTTTGTTTTATGGCTACTTCCCTTGTAAGGGGGGAAAAGCCTTTGGTATATGTATGTATAGTTCTGCTACTGTTATGTGATGGGAGGGATGAATGGAGTTGCAAGTTCTTGTGTTGAACTGTGCTTATAATTTTCATGCGTTGATCTATTTTGGTTTCCGTGTGTTGATGTTCTTAATGATATCTCTCCTAAATGAGGTTCTTAGGCTGTATTGTATACTGTAATTAGTACTTCTTTCTCATGGCCTACAAGAGACATAGAGCAAGGTACTGATAGATTAACTGATCACTTGACAACCCTGCAGCCCCATTGCATCTGTCAATTGTCCTCGTGTATTCTGCCAGTTTCAATTCACCAGCACTTCATCCTCTGTGGAGAATATTGTGCAAATACCAAGAAATAATTGAGGTTCATGGTGCTAAGCTATGGGAGTGCTGATACATCATGTCAAAATTTGAGCATGGTACCAAGTATTCAATTTGGAAAGAAGTCCTATTTCTTGTACGAAATGATGGGGAGAAGACAGAGGTATTGGAGTTGATTCTCTAAAATGAGGTATTTACCTAATTGTATATTATGAGAAGGGGAGCTATGCTTGTGGTGTTCTGTCTTTGTATCTCAGTGTCTAGGTTGCTCTTAAATTCGTGTATAGTTTTTGCACACACTATTGTTTTATCCAGTTTGTTCTAGATATCACCACTTTTTTTTCAGGTCTCTTCTATAACTATCCTTTTTGAGTTTATCATGTCCCCAATTATTCTAATGTCCTCTCTATCAAGGACTTCTGTGCCTTTCATGATTCTGTAAATGGTCAGCAGGTCACCTTTCTCTTTGTTCCAAAGTCGGTAATTTCAATTAAGCCAGTCTCTCCTCGTATGACAGCCATTTTTGTGGCTGCTCCCTGGATTCGTTCAATTTTCTTTATATTATTTTTGGTACAGGGTGACTATAGTGTTGCTGCATACTCCAGTCTAGGCCTTATTAGTGTGACTAGTATTTTTTTTACCATTTCTTCATCTAAATAGGTAAAAACCACCTTTATTGATCTTAGCAAGTTGTAAGATTCTCCAACAATTTTTGTTTATCTGTTTATCAGGAGCATGTTGTTTGAGATAATTACTCCCAGGCCTTTTTCAGATCCCACTTTCTTTCCTTTATTCCAATTTTATATTGTCCTGATATATATATATATATTTTTTAATACTTTTTTCTGAACTCCATTATGCTACATTTCTTTGTTGAAATCTACTCACTCTAGAATCCATTTCCAAACCTTGTTTAGGTCCCTCTGTAATGATTCACAATCTATTTCAGTATTCACTTTCCTCAGCAATTTAGCATCATCTGCAAAAAAGCTCTTGTAACAATCCACATCACCCATATCATTCATATAAAGTTCAATACTTTTCTGAGCACTACTCTAATTTTTCTGCCGTGCAAGAAGTCCTCCATTCAGTTTAGTAATTTACCTTGTATTCCTCCAATGTTTTCATTTTTTTTTTTTTTTACAATTTTGTTTGTGGTACTTTGCCAAAGGCTTTTTATAAGTCTAGGTAAGCACAATCAGCCCATCCATCCCTTTCTTGTATTATGTCTATTAGTCTTGAGTAGACTAGGGGTGAATGGAAAATGGTTGTATATGGATAATGTTGTGATGCATGAGGAGGAATGGGTGGGGATGGGGGGTGAGGTAGTATGTGCGAGCAAAATTTGATGCAGCCTGAAGGGATTTCTCCCCGTCTTCTCCTTTTCTGCATGAGGGGACGGAGAGGGGGGTCGCCGATTTAATGAAGCGGCCTTTCTGTGGATGTGCTGTGTCTTGCGACACTCCTTCTGACCCAGGGCAGTGGACAAGATACGGGGATGACCAGTCATCCAGGAGGTGCCAAGATAAGAGGGAGGGTAGAGGATGGAGGGGAGTGGAGTCTATTGGGGATGGAATGGCTGGGAATGATTTTTATGCCTCTGTTTTTTGGCTACCTCCCTTGTAAGGGGGAAAAGCCTTCAGTATATGTATGTAGAAACAGATTAAGTTTGTGGCACATGATTTTCCATGTCTGAATCCAAGCTGTCTCGGGTTTATTATATTGTTTTCTTCCAGGTGTTTAATCCATCTATTCTTGATAATTTTTTCACAAATTTTGGCTACAGTGCTTGTAAGGGAGACTCGTCTGTAATTTGTTGGTTTTTCTGTTTCCTCCTTTATATAATGGTACAATATTGGCTTTTTTCAGTCCTTTGGTATTTTTCTTGAGTGAACAACTTATGCTATATATTTTGTCCATTAATTCTTCTTTACATTGTAATTCTGTCTGGGCCATGTGGTTTCCTGACATCAAGGTTCGTTAGTTGATCCATTATTTCTTTTTGTGTTATTGTTATTTCCTTCATGGGGGGTGATCGTACTTCAATTCCTTCATCCCAATGCTGTGGTTTTTCTCTAGTGAAAACAGACTTGAAGTGGTTGTTCATGACTTCAGCCATGTCTAAATCTTCTGTATATTCTATATTTCTGTGGCGTAGTTTCACCATTTCCTATATATTCTTGAGTTTACCATTCACATATCTGTAGAATAGTTTGGGTTGATCTTCACATTTTTCTATGATGTATTTTTTGTAGTTTCTTTTTCCCTCTCTGTGCACTTTTACATTTTCATTTCTATGGTTGACATATATTTGCCACATTCTATTTCCCCCCCCCATATTTTCCAAGCTTCATCTCTTCTTGCACCTCCCTGCACCTTCAGTTGAACCAGCATTTAATGTAAACCTTTTTCCTGTTTCTGTCTTTGTAAGGTATTCATTCACTCCTTTATTATAAATTTTCATTAAAATCATCCATTTCTTTTCCACTCCTGTCTCTTCTTTGAAAAAGTTTTCCCAATTTGTATTTTGAAAGAATTTCTTAAGTTTCCCAAAGTCCATTTTGTAGTACATCAGTCTTCCTCTTTTAGTATGTAGTAACTTTTTCCAAATGGTGTCTTGTATTCAATTTTACCCACTATTTCAAGTTCTGTTGTAAATACTAAATCTAATCTTGATGGTTCTTCATTACTTCTATATCTGGTATTTTCTTTTAACCATTGTGTCATTGTATGTTTTATAGTCATGTCAAGTAATACATTTCCCCATAGATCATCTATGTCTTTCACTGTCATCTCTTCCCAACAGATTTCCTTGCAGTTAAAATCTCCCATAAGTACCAGGTTACCTCCGTCCTTCAGCCTCTTGTTTAATGAATGCCTTGTACCTTCTAACATTTTTGCATGCTTGCCCCCTTTCCAAGCAACCATTTTTGGGAGCAAATACATCGCCACAAACTTTCTACTTTTAATGTCGCTCTCTTCAACAATTATCATGATCATTTCCACACTGTTTTTACCCACTGTTGTGGACCCCTTAATTTCGTCTCCACAATTCCCATTATATCTGGTTTTTCTTCTGACAGGTAATCATTTAGTTCACTCAATCCTGAGATTTCATCTATATTAGTATAGGCAACTTTTTTTTCCTTCTCCATCCTGTTTTCTTTTCCTTTCATTTCACTTACCTTGGTGTACTATTTTCTCAGCCTCATGTCTAAGACTCTCCAATAGAATTCCTCAATTTTGGTGTCCATTCTTTTCGCATTTTTTTTTCTTTAGCTTCATCTCCTAGTGTCTGCTCTCTTTCTCTTTCCTAATCATTTCTCTTATCTATATATTGTTGTAATGTTCACTCTTTGCTAACTTACCTGATTTTGCCAGTATGTCTTCTACCATTTGTGATTTTAGTTTTATCTTTAGGGGTCAACTTCTTTCTTTAGAATATTGTATTGTCCCATTCTATATACTTCCACTTTCTTTTTCTACTTTATGATCATTGTCTTGTACTTCATTTAGAATTGTTTTTGCAATTTTTCTTCTTTTTCTCTAAGTACCTAACCACACCATGTTTTTCCTTTAGTCCATATACTACAATACACTTTTTTCTATCCAGTTTCTCTTACCCAATTTGCTTTTTCTTTGATTACTTGAATAACTGTGTCCTTTGAATTTTCCTACATCTGTTGTTGTACTACTACTTTAAAAGCTATCTCTTCGTTTTCCGTTTCCATTTCATTTCTTAATCTTCTGCAAATTTTCCTCACCTAAGTTTTCTTCAATTCTTTCAGACATTGCCTGTATTTTTTGATTTACTTAATCTCACTATTGGTAGTACCATTGTTTTCCATCTTTTCATTTTCGCATTTAACCTCAACTAGTTCTTTTTTTTTTAATTCACTTTCATGATTCTGTTGACTTCAAAATAGTTTTCCCCTAAAATCACAATCTCTTTCCTTAGTTCAATGAATTCTCTCCCCCAAGATTTTCTATTTATATTCAACTCCTTTTCCAAGTCTATGATTTGACTCAATTTTTTTTTTTTTCATACTTACCAAAGCCAGAAAATAGGTTACTGCAGTATAATCTACCAAATCCCCTTAAGGTTTCAAAGCCTCTATTTGCATTTAGTTTTGGTACAATGCCTCCAGAGCTCTGTATTTATGTCAACATTCGAATCAAAATTGTCACCATTTTTCCCTGATCTGCCTGGATTCCCTTGCTTTTCCTTACTAGACACTTTCAACACTGCACAGAGATAATTTTGGGCATTTTCATCTTATTCAGCAGCCTACGGAACTCTAGTTGACAACTCTGTGTTTTTTTGTGAGTGCAAGTGTAGCAAGATTTGTTTGAGGGCAAAGGTGTAAAAGTAGGTAGTTGTGATGAAGAATTGTGTAAATAAAACATTGAACTAAAATGCATGATACAGATTGAAGAAAACTATTACAGAAGGTGGGAAGACCCTCTTTAGTCATAAGATAGCCATAGGGGAGAATAATAACCTGTTCTTAAGTGCATCAATACTGTTTCAAATCACAAGGCCATAAGCATACGAGGTTTATCTTAGTGGTGTGGCAGTCGTTCCTGTCAGCAGTTTGGTACAAGTTCTATAATGTAAACTGAAGGATGTGGAAAAAGTCTGATGAATATTAGCAGAAGCATCTTAGAGGACCAAAGCATTATTCCAAACTGCCTTAAAGAAGAAAAGAAAAGGCAAAGGAGAAAGAGGAGAGTGGGAGATTAGGATGACCCAGGAGTAGATTTTGTGGATTATTTGGTTGCAGGAATGGAGGGCTAAAGTGCTTTCAGAATACTCTATGAGAATATATAGGATGAAGGGTGTATGAATATTGTGTATGGTGGAGAAATTGGCATTAAGTATTGTAGTAAAGGCTAAGTGAAGGGAATGGGATCTAGATGTGCATAGGGTAGATAATGTTGCATAACTCACTCTAGTTGAAGGAGCAGTATAATATCAATATCAGAGGAATGAGAGGATATGTGGGAGAGATTCTTGTTAGATAATGTCTCATGGTATTTGGTTTTTGAGCAGCATGTCTAAAGCAAAGCAGGGGCATACAGGAAAGCTATGTTTAAGGCACCTATGTAAAGTGAGCAGAATGGATCTTTGAAGAGGGCTGCTCAATCATGCAGGCCACTACCAAATTGTACTATCCACTTGGTCCACTACAAGGTATGTAAGCTGTAACTAAGGGCTTCCATTATGATTCAATTTTCTGTCCTCATAGTGCTCCAACTCCAGAGGACTGGGTTAGTAAGGGGAGAATGAATTATCATTTGACAGCTGGAGTTAAATCTTGACAGTGACTACACTATTTCACACACTTAGCATCATCTTTTCAGGGGGAATCAATCCAAGGGGGTACAGTATGGATGGAGGAAGACCTAACCCTGCTTTTAGTGACCTTGGTGGCAGGGGTAGCTCAAGGCTATTTATGGGACTTTTTCTAGATCCTTTTTCCATGCACTGTATGTTGAGAGGAGTGGACCCTGAAGAGGGCTACTCAATCATGCAGGCTGCTGCTTTGTTGTATTGTCCCCCTCAGTTCCAGTTTAGGGTGATCAGTAGCCTGCACCTTCTACTGTGTGGGTTGTGGCTTGAGGCAAGAGATTATCTCCTGCCCTACTGTTACACACAACTGCCAGAGGCCTGGATTATTAACAGGAATACTGAAATTGCCATTAAATAGCTGGAGGAAAGTTCTGACTGACTGAATACACTGTCAGTCTCAGTCACTACCTCACACTTAAAAACATAAGACAGAGACTACAAGGACCATAAGGCCTACACTAGGCAGTTCTATGTCCACTATCACCTGTCATCTCCATCCGTAAAGTTGTCCGTTTCTTAAAACAACTGATAGTTTCAGTGCTCACTATATGGTTACTAAGTCTATTCTATTTGTTGACCACTATTAATAAACCAGTTCTTGCCTATTTCCTTCTTAAATCTAAATTTGTCCAATTTAAATACATTACTGCAAGTCCTGCCCTGGTTTCTTAATATGATGACCTTGTTTGCATCACCCTTGTTAAAGCCTTTGACCACTTGAACACCTCCAATAGATCACCCTGTACTCTGCATCTCTCCAGAGAATGCAAGTTAAGGTGTCTAAGCCTGTCCTTGTAAGGTAATTTCTGAGCCCATGTATCCTTTTGGTCATTCTTCTTTGTAATGATTCTAGTGAATTGATATCCATTCTATAGGATGGAGACCAAAATTGTACTGCATAGTCAGGGACGAGTCTAAATAATGCCAGATAGTCTTGTTACATTACTTCTGACCCAGGGGAGTGGGAGAGATGCAGGAATGATCCATTATCCAGGAGGAGCCAAGAAAAGAGGGAGGGAGGGGTGGTGAATGGGGGTGGAGTATGTGGAGATGAAATGGGTGGAAGTGGATTTATGCCTTTGACTTTGGCTACCTCCATTGTAAGGGGGAAAAAAGCCATTGGTATTAATTTTACATCTATACTGAACTCAAACTTCAAAACTTGCAATTAATTGGGTTACAGCCTGTGATGTTGTACTGTGGACAACCTCCACTTCAATAAGGAACCTTAGGTGACACCCTTGGGCTGAGGTTGCTCTCTTTTCTGCCACATGGATATGACTGTTTTCACTGAGACATGCATTGGCATGCCTGAATGGACATACATAAGTGTAGAGTGGCTGCGGTAGGAAGTTGTTTGACTAGCTTTGTTTAAGTATTGTCTGTTTAAGGCATCAGTCTAAGTGCATACATAAAATTCCACATGTGAAGAACCACCAGTGGGATATAAAACAGAGGGAAGACATTTTTTTTTTTTTGTCTATCAAGACATCTTCAGGGTATTGTGAATGGCGCCATCTTCAATGGTACCCTGAAGATGTATTACATGATAAAATATTTTGGTTTTCCATCAATTCTATTTCCCAGTCATTCTTTACACATTTCTACATTGTGATTTGTGTTGCATAAAATTCCATATATAGCATGGCAACCACTTTTGTATCCACCTCATCATTTGAACTTTGGTCATTTGTACACAAAGCAAGAACCATACCCCCAAGCCAACCTTGCAGAAAAGGATTTAAACATGAACCTTGTAAAAATACTCCATTTCTATCTAACAAAGTTTTGATCAAATAATGTCTTGTCTGGTCAAAAATATCTCAAATCTATCTACTTTAGCCAAAAGTTTGCTTTACCTTTGCTTTAGCATCACGTGCTTTGATGGATCTAAAAGCGGCAACAGCTGCTGTTCCTGCACCAATGATGAGATATGGCACATGCTCTATGGCAGGCACTGCCATGGCTGCAAATATACACCGCAATGTACAATGATAATGAATTATTTGAGCTAGTAACAAAAAAATATGGATACATACGTAAAATTGTAATGAAACATATCAAAATCTATTCAAATAAAAATGGTATTCATTAAAATCTTGTTACTTGTGTATCTGAACTGTTAGAATATCTAAATTTTCTCAAAGTTCAACTATTTATGATTACAAATTGTGTATTTGTTAAGAAAATGAAAATATAATGGAAAAAAGTAAAGTTTAAAACAACAAAAATTAAAAACAGAACACACAAAACTCTCAACATAAAACATTTATGACAAATTAAAAAGGCAATCCACAGCAGGAAGCTATTAGAATCGCCTGCACTGCTACAATGCAGCACAACCCAACATAAGCAAAATTGCTTGTACGTGGTGAATACACAATATGGGAAAAAAATATATTGCTCATGAAATCTCCAAGTTTGTTACTAGATACCTTAAAATTATTTTTTTTTATTTGAAAGTGCACATCTAGCCTCACTCCTCTCTTGCACTCTTTCTTTCTGTAAGTGTGTGTGTGTTATTTGTGATCAACATTTTGTAATCTCACAAATGAGAGCTTATTTTGCATGGCCTGGTCTGTGGGTAATGCAGAGAAGTAACATCCCCCCCCCCCGTCATCTCTTTGCCAAATGGAGAGGGCATTGGCTTGTCGTACTGTAATATTTTTGACACACTGGATGGGGTCTATCCCTGATTTAACAAGCCATAAGTGAGAACATTTGTTTGTCTAATGATATTATACATGAAAAGAGTTATGCTCATGGGATTCTGTGGGGGCAATGTAAGATGGTGTTCAACATTCTCAATGCAACATTTATCATTATTCTAAACTATTCCACAAGCTGACATATCTGTATAGGTCACTGTTCTTTTTTCATATCTTTTCAAACATGTAGTCTTTTTTAGCATGTTCCAATGATTGCAGGATTCACTCATATCCCATACCAAGAGATCTTGTCAGTTTTATCCACTCTCTTTCTTGACCTAAACATTGGTCATGTCACCTTTTCCTTCTTTTGATATGAAATCCAATACATTTCTCCTCTCCTTGTTTGGTTTATATGCTAAATTAAGGATCAATTTCACTGTTGTTTTTGTTTTGCATTCTCTTAATCTTGTTTATATCCTTCATTGTATGTGCAAACCAGACCAGCATTATATATTCTGATCTGATGCACATATACATATTGGACAACTAAGGCAACATTACACAACTTTGACACATCCCCACACTCACCTTAATTACCTCCATCCCTGACCTTCACATGTGCCCTACTATTCATGTAAAATTTTAATTAATCAATCCCACACTGATACAACACAGACAACAGTCCAAAGTTTCTTTCCAGAAATATCTATGGAAAGGCCCAAAGACCACTGTCAGCCATGGTGGGCCTGTGGGTTTTCCACTTGGTGAAACTTGAGGCAACTATTAATCAATTAATTCACAACTGACAACTATCACTCTCCTGAATGAGAGTTCAAAGCTCATATAGTGACCAATCTGTATGAAATGCAGTGACCTAAGAAACATGCACCACATCCTCTAGCTCAAAGAAGGTAACAAATTGCGATAAGTGAAATGTTCAAGTCCTGAGCAGGGAGCAATCTTGGGTCTGTGCTGTTTGTAAGCCCATAATGCTAATCACTACACCAGTAAGCCACATGTAGAGGTGTGTGTGTGTGTGTGTGTGTGTGTGTGTTCATAACATTCATTTACATGTATACTTTTCATCTCCAGCTCTTTCTTCTGTGAATGACTTACAATGCACCCATCATGGTTTGGTTATCAAGCTCCCAAACCAAAAGTTGAGATGGAACCAATTCATCTCAACACCTAATCAAAAGTATGTGATTAGGTGAAACTGTTGAAACATATATATATATATATATATATATATATATATAAATATTGTCCATACCAGGGTGACTACAATATACTTCCTCTTTTTCTGAACAAGTTACTTTTACATGAAATATAATCTCAGTTCCAGCACTGTTAGGGCAGCCTTTGTAAAGACAAAAAACAT
This sequence comes from Oratosquilla oratoria, assembly GCF_046742065.1. Taxonomy (NCBI): domain Eukaryota; kingdom Metazoa; phylum Arthropoda; class Malacostraca; order Stomatopoda; family Squillidae; genus Oratosquilla; species Oratosquilla oratoria. Next base: position 29,122,703 of record NC_134817.1, on the reverse strand, counting down.
TCATAAAAACTGTCTTTTAAACAAAATGCTTGCCAGTTATCTATGAAAATCCAACACTGAAACTGAAGTTAAATGTTGAACAATTTTTGCTTATTACAATGAATTTACAATAATTTCTTTTACTTGCTCTCATTTTGAAGCCTTGCAGATCTCATTCTTTTAAAAATTAGTCATTATTATGAATTAACATTACAGGTGTCAGCAATGAGGTGTTGGAAACAATATATAGTTTAAGATATGGTGTCTGCTTTAAAATAGACTGGTTATAGAATGTGTTTGCTCACTTAAAACAATAAATAAATAAATAAATAAATTTGTCTTCAAAGCATATGTGTAATACAAATTTTAACAATACATTACAAACCATACAAAATTTGGTAGGCAATGTGTCACTGACAAACCATATGAAAATTACCCTCGAGTTCAATCATATTTGATTAAAAATATACACACATTCTAGTAAAAACAAGTGCTTATGAATTTTGAATCCAGGAAGAAAAATTTCCTGATACATTCAAGTCCCAAAGCCATACACACCCTACACACCAGCTAAATGCTCACGTAATCCCCTTCACTACAAGTGACAATTACAAGAACAACATACCACAGGATTATGACAATGTTGCACACTTCATTAATGACCCACGGGAAATTACATTCAAATATTGTTTTAAAGATGCAAATTGTTTAACATATTTTTTTCCTTTGACTGTGACCCCTTGTGCACTATTCAGGTCAGACAAATAAAATTCCATCACCAAACTATACGTTTATTACAAAGACTGCAAGGCTTCAAAGCAGGCAGCAATAACACTGAGCGTCTTATTTTTGCCCTGAGGTAACCCTTCTTACTGCTTGATATGTACAAAAGGAAAATATTAAAAAATCTATACATTTCTACCAAGTAGAGGAAGACTAGACTCATGACAATGTTGGTCTTTACAAAACCTAAATTGTACAATCTAGAAATGTATCAATTATATATCTTCAAATAAAACAATATATTAGCTTTAACAACATAGCTGAAGCTACATACAACATTATCCTCCTCTAGATGCCTCACCCAGTACAGGTTCCTCAGTTGTGGGGATGACAGGAGCTTCAACAGCGGTCTCTACTGGAGCAACTTCAGCTACTGGTTCTACAGGTGCAACTTCAGCCACAGTCTCAGCAGGAACAGCTTCAGCTACAGTTTCTGCAGGTGCAGCTTCAGCCACAGTTTCTGCAGGTGCAGCTTCAGCTACAGCTTCTACAGGTGCAGCTTCAGCTACAGTTTCTGCAGGTGCAGCTTCAGCTATTGTTTCTGCAGGAGCAGCTTCAGGTACTTCTGCAGGTGCAGCTTCAGCTATAGTTTCCGCAGGTGCAGCTTCAGCTACAGGTTCTGCAGGTGCAGCTTCAGCTACAGGTTCTGCAGGTGCAGCTTCAGTTACAGTTTCTGGAGAAGCAGCTTCAATTACTGCTTCTGCAGCAGTAACTTCAGCTACTGCTTCTACAGGAGCAGCTTCAGCTACGGCATCTACAGGAACAACTTCAGCTACTGTTTCTGCAGGAACTGCTTCAACTATAGCTTCCACAGCAGTTTCAGCAACAGCTGGAGGTACTTCTACAGGTACAGATTCTGATGGAGCCACAACATCTGATACTGCTGCAGTATCATCAACAATTTTACTGGTATCTACAGGTTCACTCGTTTCTACTGGTGGGGCCTCTGCAGAGGTAGCTTCAATAATGACTTCTGTTGCAGGAGCTACTGATTCTGTTGCAGATTCAAGCGGTGCTGTGTAGACAAGATAAGTCTTGGGCTTAATTACAGGTAAACAAAGAAATAATAACACAAAAATTCACAACTCCTAGTCTTTTTATGCACGTGTACCTATACACTAATCAAATGAAATTGTGGAAATACTGGTGTGTAAATGAACCAAAGACCCCCTAATAAAATAATAAATTTGTGCAAAAGCAAGAGAATATTACCTCCTATATATGTTAAGAAAGTTCCTTTAATGTGAGTGTTTTGCCATAAGTGATTGTACCTAACACATACAAATACACAATAAATTACTCAATACACACTTTTACTGATTTAACTGTGAACTTGGTGATAAAAATACTTATTATTATAATTAACCATAATTTAATTGCAAACTACTATTACTGTAATATGACAGAGGAAATACAAGATGTAAACACATACTGTACATGAATACTGTGTTCATAACTGTGTATTCATGCATGCATGCATGTGTGTGTATATGTTTTTTGGATCATGTGTTGGTCTTGTGATTGACAGTTACTACCCATCCTTATGAGACCTTGAATTCATACAAAAAATGGTACAATCTATGGGTAATACTGTGACCTTACTCCACACATCACATCCTAAACTCTTTGTCCAACAGAGCATGGTACCAGCCTGCAGTGCTGTGATGCTTTTCAGCCTTAAACAGGGACTAAACTCAAGATTGCTTTGTCATCTGGTTAACTTGGTACCACTACACCAAGTGTGTGTGTATTTACCTAGTTGTATTTTACGGGATGAGACCTATGCTCATAGTGACCTGCTTTTGTATCTCTGCATCCAGTTTGTTCTTAAAATCTTGTATAGTTTTGCCACTCACTGTTTCCCCATTTAGTTTGTTCCTGGCATCAATCACTCTGTGTGGGAAGCTATTCTTTTTCAAATCTCTTCTGTAACTGTCCTTCTTTAGCTTCTCGTGTCCTCTTGTTTCTCTTCTGTCCCATTTTAATAAGAGTGTGTGTGTGTGTTTGTGTAAATTCTTAATTATTAGTGGTGTATGGGGCTGGAGCTGTACCCACGTGACTCCTGTCTCGGCCTCCACTTGTCTTTACATTTGTAGTGTTGGTCTGGCTTATACTTTCATCAAACTTGTTCCAAAACTTTATGCATCATGTGTAAAGCTATGCTTCCTAACATCTTTTAAGCAAACTTAGTTTTTCATTTTTTTTCTTTTTTTTTTACAAACTCTTTTTGATCTTTCATCTAAATTTTTTCTGATCTAAATATCATTATGTCGTTGCTCACTCTCCGTTCTTCCAATGTTCTTTCCTTATATGTGTAATCATTTAGGCTTGGGATCAACCTGGTTTCTGATTAGATGTTCTATTTTTCTTATATTTTTCTTTTGGTCTACTGGGCACATCAATGCTGTATGTTTCAATCTGGGACACACGAGACTGTTTATTTATTACCATTAAATTTTTTTCAACATGTCCTTATTCATGTCATGAAAGGTCACTTTTGTATTTTTCAGCAGTTTATAACTCTCCAGTTATTCTCTTCAATCAGCAGGTCGTGCCTGATATAATATTTAAACATTTTTCCTCTATACCTTTACTAATCTAGCAATTGTTGGTCTTTTTTTTTCCTATTACTCTGGTCCAGTTGCTAAAGTTTGCATTTGTTTGTACTTAAGTTCATCTTCCACTCCTGGCTCCATTCAAAAATCTTACCTAGGTCTTCATGAATTACCCCTTTTATGTTCATTGGCAACTTATCTCTCCTGTTATTCTCTTCATGACCTTCCAGCAGCAGATCAGCTCTGCTTTAAATCCCTAAATCTTTTACCTCCTTTGCCTGTTACTTATTTATCTGCTATATCATATCTTCTCATCAGTTCTTTTAACCCAATTCCAGGATTCTGCATTTCTTTTTATTGAAGTTCATTCTCCACTCCTGGCTTCATTCATAAACCTTATCTAGGTTTCATGAAGCTGTTTGATCCTCTTTGTTTTTCATTTTTATGACCTTGGGTGTCATCTGGAAATAACTTTGCTTAGCTACTTACTCCATTCATCATACTGATATACAGTTAGAGCATTACAGGTATCTGAACAGAGCCCTGTGGTACACCATTAGTCACTTCTTTACAATTTGACTTTTCATCTTTTTTCACTACCATCACCTCCCATTTTTTGTCTCCTGTTCCTCCACCATTTGTTATATTTTCCTTCACCCATGCAAACATCAGTATTTCTATTGAGTTTGGTTTTGGCAAAGAACATAAGTCTGGTTTTTCTGTGTATGTGTGTGTGTGTGTGTGATTCATCATGGTCTTTGATCATGTGTTGGACTTGTGGTAAACAGCTATTTTCCTCACGGAAGAGAGCTTAGAGCTCACATATGACCGATCCATGGGTAATGCTGTGACCTTACACACACATTCACCCCCAACTCCCCGTCCACGAGAGTTGGAGTAATGACTTGCAATGCGGTGATACTGAAATTATTTCAGCCCTGGGCAAGATTCAAACCCGGACCACTGTAGTGGCAGGCGGGAACTCTAACACTGCACAAAAAGTTGTGTGTGTGTGTGTGTGTGTGTGTGTGTGTGCGTTTCACCACCATGGTCTTGGATCATATGTTTGACTCATGATCAACAGTTATAACACTCATGCATATGAGAGCTCAGTGTTTCTATTTGGGCAGGTGAGTTTGTGTGCATGTGTTGTGTCTTGTTGCATTGCTGCTAACCCATGCAGTGGGTGGAGACAGGGATGACCTTTCATCCACAAAGAGCTAAGATAGGACAACAAATGGGTTTTGGATGGGTGTGGGATGGGTATATGCTCTGACATGGCCACTCCCCTTGTAAGAGGGAGAGGACCCTTTGATCAATCAATTTACTGACTTGGGTCTCTCTTGCAGTAGAACCACATCTCCCAGGAAACTGGCTATGGGCCCATAGATCACTCAGGGATGAAATATTGTATTGTTGTCTAGGGACTGTATGATGAGCTGTCCAATTTATGGATAATTATGTATATATGTATGTACATACATGTGTCTGGTAGGCATTTGTATGTGTGTAGCATGCAGTATGTGCAATGACATGTACTTACAATATCACTGCTTGTACTTTATATTGAGATAAATATTTCTAAACCTATTGCAAAATGAGCTATGTTGAGCACTCCAATCATGCACTTATACAAACTTCTAATTGTGTTCAAAACACTTCTTAAGTGATCTGACATTCTGTGAACAATACTAGCTTATATAATAGTATCAAATACAAATAGCTGTAATCATGCAATCATGTTTCATGTTTGCTACTGTTCTGTTTAAAGCTAAGAAGGTTTAAATGTTGATATATTTCTATTGTAATAACAAATAATTTTGACTCATCACATGAGCAAAATCAATGCATAAAAATCTTGGTGCCACTTTTAAGAGAAGTACCATTTATGACTAGGTACTTCCTAATAAACCCCCCCTCCCCACCAAATGTTGGAAAAATAAGTATAACCTGATAGATACTAAAGAAACCTTGATGCATGGTTGTTGTACAAGAAGCCCAGACATAATACTTAATTCTACATGGTGTGTGTATCTGTGTGGTGTTGGGGGTAATATTTTTACAGTAACATTGCTTGAACTTTGTAATGAATTAATATTTATACACCCATTCTGAACTGTGCTAAGTTAAGCACTACAAGCATGCATTCACACAAGCTCCAAGTTATGTTTATAACTCTTCTTACCATTAATCTGATATTCTGTGAACAATACTTGTCTTAAAATAAATATAATTGTACCAAATACAAATACTTGTAATCACACAATCACATATGTTTGTCTTTGCTCCACAGGTTAAAACTGTAAATGCATAAATGATGTCAATAATTTTTTGTAATCATAGGGAATAAATTTGGTTACGTCATCAGATGGGCCAAATCAATGCATATAATCTGCCACATAAGTGAATCATCATTTATGACTAGGTACAATTTCCTGGTGCATGGCTGTTGTGCATGAAGTCCAGACACAATATTCAATCATATTGCACAATACAAATGATTACCTCACAAAATATACATGGTAGTAATGTACAATTTCATAACAGAAGGCTGAAGCCTGTTAGTGCCATGGTCACAGTAGTACACAAAGCTGAAAATGTACTATTTCTGTGGTATAGTAACACAAATGACATGTGCTGTACAACTTCATAACAGAAGGCTGAAGCCTGTTAGTGCCATGGTTACAGGATAGTACACAAGAAAACTGGAAAGGTACTATTTCTGAGATAAAGTAACACTAGAGATTCCTGAGACGTGTGCACCTTAGTGCCACACTTGAAAATATTTCATTACTTTGCTGGAAATGAGTAAAACATAATGAGCCAACCTTTTTGTATCTTGGTTAAGATACATATATTGAATATGGCTGGGTTTCACTGCTGACAGTGATTTCATCTTCCTGAAAAATACTAGTTGATTCTACATTTGCCATGTTCTACAAAAATAATGACTATAAAAATAATATATCATAACCATTTATGATGAATATTTTGGTTATCATGGAAATATGGGAAATATATATGTAAATATAAATCAAAACCCATCTTTGAATTGTGACATTCTGCCAAAAAGGCAACAAATCCTTCCTCATAATCACACAAAACTCATCAACACATTCATTGCTTTACACAATCATACAAACCTGCCACATAATACAATTACAGTGCGTGACATGCAACTATATGATTACGAAACTCATAGAGCATTGTCACGGCCATGTCTTGCATGAAAAGTTGGGCTTTTTAAAAGGAAACATGAATATTCTTAAAATAACACTGTATGTTAAAGATCCCTGCTGTATAAGAACTAATACTGATTAACCATTTTCAGAGAATCAAGATTTATATGTGAACACTGACGGTAAAATACTATCATTAAGGAGATTAAGTTGTACGAAATTAATCCTGAGTTACAAGTACTCTTTCCTTGTGCTCAATGGCTGCTGTTAGGTAAGACCTTTACCATTACTAGAATGGCAAACAGCTTAGTAGGTAGGTATGAGTCTAGAGAGAATTAGAAACTATAAGAATTCGTCACAGAACAGAAGAGGAAGAAGAGGCTAACAAATTATTCAGAAAAGGAAAGCAGTAGATGCTGAAGGATTACGTTACTTTGGAATGCCGTGGCCTCCAACTAAAAATGTTGGAATCAGTATACCCTCCATTAATTTTACCTACTTACTTCACATTTGAAAGTCTAGACAGTAAATTTAAAGATTCATTTCAATTTATTAATACTTAGTCAGCATCAAATGACTGAGGAAATAAGTGCAGTAGGCTTACTGAAAGGAGGCCAAGACATCCAACACCTTGCAGGGCTACTGTTAACTTTCATTTCATTCTTTTGTACTTCCAACTTAAAACACCCATTAGCAATTCTTGCTACCTTCTACAGCTGGAGCAGCTGGTGCCTCTTCAGCAGGGGCAGCCGGTGCTTCTTCAGCAGGGGTGGCTGGTGCCTCTTCCACAGGAGCAGCCGGTGCCTCTTCTACAGGGGTAGCTGGTGCCTCTTCAGCAGGGGCAGCTGGGGCCTCTTCAGCAGGGGCAGCTGGTGCTTCCTCAGCAGGGGCAGCTGGTGCTTCTTCAGCAGGGGCAGCTGGTGCTTCTTCAACAGGGGCAACTGGTGCTTCTTCAACTGGGGCAACTGGTTCTTCTGCAGCAGGGGCAGCTGGTTCCTCTTCAGTGGGAGCTGCTGCTTCTTCTTCAACAGGAGCAGCTGCTTCTTCAGCAGGAGCAGCTTCTTCTTCAACAGCAGCAGCTTCTTCTTCAACAGGAGCAGCTGCTTCTTCCTCAGCAGCAGGTTCTGCCTCTTCAACTGCTTCTTCCACAATTTCTTCTTCTACTACTACATCTTCTTCCTCTTCCTCTTCTTCTGGCTTTGGTGGGGTTCCAGCAGTGATGGGAGGTTTGTCTGGGCCCATATGAAAATTAATTAAACCAGACTGTTTTCCCTGCAAAGAAAAAATGTATATATATATAATGATGTTATAAACCAGATACTGAGAGAATTGTACTACAGACGAGAGGTGAAAAGTATAGAAAAAGAAACAAAGATTAATGACAGGTGCCTACTTATGGTAGCCCTGCAAAATGTAAGGCAGAGAGAGTCATCTTCATATAGCCCAAGGAGATGTGGGTCTTTGTAAGTGCATATGGGCCGGGCAGTGAGAAGAACATGGAAGAAAGGGAGGCCTTTTGGATAGATTTAAATGAGTGCATAGAGGGTTTAGGAAGAAATGTCAATGTAATAGTACTGGGAGACCTTAATGCTAGGGTGGGAAATGGTCCAATCGATGGAGTGGTTGGGAAGTGTGGAGTTCCAGGAAAGAATCGTAGTGGAGAGTTGATGGTGGAAATGTGTCTAGAAAGAGAGTTGATGATAGCAAATACAGTGTTTCGGAAGAAAGTCAAGCATAAGTACACATGGGAGAGGGTGGTGGAGGGAAGGGTGGTAGATAGAGCGCTAATGGATTATGTAGTGGTAAATAGGATTATGATAGGAAGAGTTAAGGATGTACATGTGCTAAGGGGAGAGGGTGGGGGAATATCAGATCATTTTTTGGTGGAAGGTAAGCTGAGAGTGGAGGATAGATGGAGAAGGAGGAAAGGGACAAAAGGTAGGGAGGTGCTTAGAGTGAACTCCTTGAATGAAAAGGAAAAGGAGAAGGAGTACGAAAAGAAGCTGAAGGAGGAGTGGGAGGGAGTAAAGGATAGAGCAGAGATGGGTGTGGAGGAGGAATGGGGATGGTTCAAGGAGGGAGTCTTAAAGTGTGCAAGGATGGTGTGTGGAACAAGAAGGACAGGGGGAAATAGAAGAAAGGGTAGTGAATGGTGGGATGAGGAAACAAAGAAGGCTGTAGAAGAGAAGAAGCGAGCATTCACAGATTGGTTACAAAAGAGGACAGGGGAGTCATATGAGACGTACAAAGAAAAGAAAAGAGAACTAAAGCAAAAGGTAAAGGAGGCAAAGAGGAGAGCAGATGTGAAATGGGGTAGGAGTATGACAGAAAATTTTGAAAGTAATAAAAAGAGGTTTTGGAAAGAAATTAAGAGAGGAAGAGGAGGCGAATCAAGTAGGGAAGAAAAGGTAAAAGGTACAGATGGAGAGTTGATAATGGAAGAGATGGCAGTGAGGGGAAGATGGGCAGAATACTTTAGGGAGTTGCTGAATGTGAAGGAGGATAGGGAAGGAAAGATAGCTGCAGTGGGAAATGCGAAGAAAATGAGAGTGATGAGTGAGGAGAATGGAGGAGAAATAAGGAAGGATGAGGTGAAGGCAGCTGTAAAGATGATGAAAGCAGGTAAGGCACCTGGTCTGGATGGATGTCATGCAGAATGTCTGAAAAAGGGAAGTGCAGTGATGGTGGACTGGTTGGTGAGGTTATTTAATGTTTGCTGGAGAGAGGGTAGAGTACCGGAGGACTGGAGTAGTGCCTGTATAGTTCCTCTTTACAAGGGAAAAGGGGACAAGTGTGAATGTAATAATTTCAGAGGGATTAGCCTGTTGAGTGTAGTAGGGAAGGCTTATGGGAGAATCTTAATTGAGAGGATTAGGAGAGGAACAGAGGGAGTAATTGGTGAGGAACAGTGTGGATTTAGGACGGGTAGAGGTTGTGTAGATCAGATCTTTGTGGTAAGACAGATATGTGAGAAAGCTATAGGAAAGGGGAAGGATGTTTTTTGGGCTTTCATGGATCTGGAAAAGGCTTATGATAGGGTAGACAGAAAGGCACTGTGGGAGGTTATGCAGATTTATGGGATAGGAGGAAAGCTTTTGGGAGCTGTCAAGAGTTTTTATGAGAGTAGTAGAGCATGTGTTAGGATTGGAAATGGAGAGAGTGAGTGGTTTGAAGTAAAGGTGGGACTTCGTCAAGGATGCATTATGTCGCCCTGGCTGTTCAACTTATACATGGATGGGGTGGTGCGAGAGGTGAATGCTAGGGTAGTGAGTCAGGGATTGGAGATGGTTAAAGAAAATGGAGAAAAGTGGGAGGTGAGCCAGCTGTTGTTTGCGGACGACACTGAGCTTGTGGCAGGGTCAGAGGAGGGATTGAGGAAGCTTGTGGCAGGGTCAGAGGAGGGATTGAGGAAGCTGGTGGCAGAGTTTGGGAGAGTATGTGATAGAAGAAAGCTAAAGATAAATGTGGGTAAAAGTAAGGTGATGAGATGTACAAGGGGTGAAAGTGGCAGTAGACTGGAAGTGAACATTAAGGGAGAGCGACTGGAGGAAGTGGATAGTTTTAGATACTTGGGTGCAAGTGTAGCAGGAAAAGGTGGAGTGAAGGTGGAGGTAGAATGTAGATTGAGAGAAGCGAGTAAATGCCTTGGTGGTTTAAAGAGTGTAATGAGGAATAGACATTTGGGAATGGATGCGAAGAGGAGACTGTATGAAGGAGTGATTGTGCCAACAGCACTGTATGGGGCAGAAACGTGGAACATAAGAGAAGAAGAGAGAAGGAGTTTGAATGTGTTTGAGATGAGGTGTCTGAGAAGTATGGTGGGGGTTACTAGGCTGGATAGAGTGAGAAATGAGGAGGTGAGGAGGAGAACAGGGGTGAAAAAGGATTTGGGAGATAGGGTTGATGAAAGAATATTAGGATGGTTTGGACACATGGAAAGAATGAGTGAAGAAAGACTAGTAAAAGAGGTATGGAAGGCAGATGTGGAGGGAGTGAACATGAGGGGACGTCCTAGGATGAGGTGGATGGATGGGGTGAAGGGGGCTTTGGGGAAGAGGGGAATGTCTGTTGAGGAAGGAAGGGAGAGGACGGAAGACAGAGGTGAGTGGAGAATGGTTGTATATGGATGATGTTGTGACTGCATGAGGAGGAATGGGCGGGGAAGTGGGGGGTGGGGTAGTATGTGTGAGTAAATTTTGACGCAGCCCGAAGGGATTTCTCCCCGTCCTCGCCTTATATGCAAAGGGGGATGGAGAGGGGGGGTCGCCGATTAAATGAAGCAGCCTCGCTGTGGATGTACTGTGTCTTGCGACACTGCTTCTGACCCAGGGCGGTGGGCAGGGTGCAGGGATGACCCGTCATCCAGGAGGTGCTCAGATGAGAGGAAGGGTGGGAGGGGTGTGGAGTGTATTTAGGGATGAAATGGGTGGGAGTGTTTTTATGCCTTTCCCTTTTTGGCTACCTCCCTTGGAAGGGGGAAAAAGCCTTGGTATATGTATGATGTATGTATGTCAAAACCCTGTCACCTCTACCTAGAGGTGCAGCCCCAACAGGCTATTTAATGTCTGGACTGAACCCATAATCTCTATAACTGCATTTTTCACATTTTCATTTATGGATTTCGGACAACTAACATCTCCCCTTCCTACTACTAATTTTAGTTGGTGAAATAGAAACAGTTCCACAACACAGATAACAGACTCAAGTTTCTTCCCATAAAGGCCTATGAGAGGGCCCATGGACTATTGCCAACTAGTGTGGGGCTGCTGATTTCCAGTTTTTGAACCTCAAGGCAACAATCATTACTACATTAATAAACAAAAGTAAAAATGGTACTTGCTAACATGGACATTTTATGCTAGCAATCTTAGAAATGAATTATCAATTGATATCAAACTAATCAAACACCTACAACAATCTTCTACCTGTACCATGCAACACATTTATACAAAAACACGTTCACACAGAGACCAAAAAACAATCACTTCATGATCAGCCATCAAACTCCATACTCCACCATACCTCAGTAGACATTAGCCCTATAGAAAAATCCCTTCCACAAGAAGTACAATTCACTCTCCACTCACACTTATCTCTTGCCCTCTCTCTTCCATACCTATATACATATACCTATGCCTCCTTCAGCCCACCTATTTATCACATCCTCAGTCTTCCCTTCAAATTCACTCCATCCACTTCTGTCTTCCCCCACTCTTGATAGAAAATTTTCATTCATTCTTGAATTTAAGGGAGGAAAAAAGGAAGAACCTAAACATGAACTGAAGTGTTTAAGAAGGTGGGGGTTATTAAGATGAATAGTGAGAAACTACATGAAAAAGACAAGGGGGGGGGGTTAAGAGAACTGGAAAGAATAAGCAAATGTGTACATACACATACATATACCAATGGCTTTTTCCCCCTTACAAGGGAGGTAGCCAAAGTCAAAGGCATAAATCCACTACCACACATTTCATCCCCACATACTCCACTCCCATTCACCACCCCTCCCTCCCTCTTTTCTTGGCTCCTCCTGGATGACAGGTCATACCTGCATCTTCCCCACTGTCCTGGGTCAGAAGCAATGTAGCAAGACAGAGAGAGAAAAGCCGATTCATACTCACACACAAATATAATAGTTCTTAGTTTAGCTGATCAATTACGCAAAGATTAAACTGGTACTGCAAACAAAAAGAAAGGTGACAAGATAGCAGTATCCACAACTATGAAAGATGTGGGAAAAAAAAAAAAAAAAAAAAAAAAAAAAAAAAATAATAATAATAATAAATAAAAAAATAAAAATAAAATAAATAATTATAATATATATATATATATATATATATATATATATATAGATGCACTGATCCACAAAATAACTGATGAAATAGTAGTCAAATAAGATAGGTGAATTTTAAGATAAAATTGATGAAAGCAAGATGAGGTGAGACCCCAGGAGCATAGCTCTTATCCTGTATACTACAATTAGGTGGACACAAATACAATATATTTGAAGCAGATGACCCTTGGCAGGAATTCATGAAGATAATCAGTCTCCTTGGCTCTGGTGCACTACCTCAATGACATTGGACAACCCTACCATCACAGTTGGTTCAGCCCAGTACCCTTTCTACTACCATGTTCAGTTTTTGTCCTTACCACAAACAGTGAGAAGCCTGTGAAGCCTATGCCAATTGCAAGAATTGTGTTGTTCGCCCTCTGTTTCCGAGCATTGTGTATTTGCCAAGATCCCTGAGGAGCTGGAAGGTCGGACATTTTCGTCTTTTTGTAGGGTACATTGGAGGCTTTACGCACACCTCCACCTGCAATAAATAAAGAAAAACTTTCATCAAAAACTTATTTGGGAAGTATATACATTATTCATAAAAGCTGTCAAATCTGCTGAGAAACACTGGATGATGATGATAAAGTTTTATTCATTTTGACATCTGGGAATAAGGAACTTCAGAGATAGAGAGCAAGAGCGGAGAGGAACCTAGGGAGACTGTCCTAGATCTCCAATGTCCAGATTTAGCTACAAACTTCATGACAAAATCATCCAACTTATACACATCACCAAAATCTGTCAACATCTTCACCTTCATCTGGAGATGCATCCTCTAAGGGCTGCTAACACAAGGTCTCTGTACCAGTACTAGGCCCAAAATCTAACTTCAACAGTTCTTCCTCCCCTTTTTCACATATGGAGAGCTGATAATTGGCAACTATTCCCCTCCTACTACTACTGTAAACCAGTGACTATTTCTTCCCACTGTGGGACTGGATTTACAATCAAGTGAAAATCAAGACAACAATTATTATCACTTCCTCCACCTTTTTATACGAGGAGAGCTGACAATAGGTGACTGTTCATCACCACCTACTACTACTACAAGCCAATGACATAAAAGCAGGGCTACATCAATATATCACAGGCAACAGGACAATATTTTCTTCCTAGAGAGATCTGTGGGAGTACCTAAAGAATGTTGCCAACTACTATGTGGCTGTGGCTTTCCAGTCAGTGAAACCATAAGCAACACCTACATGTAGGGGGTGTGAAGATGCCAATGCAGATTCCTATTCACCCTTAGTTGCTGATTCCATTTTATATAATTATGGTGCATCAGTTTTTAATATAAAGTAATTAAACTATGATTTTTACTTGCTTTATAATCTATGCATGATTGATTATTTTCAATTGGTTGAAAAAAACTTATTTCATAGATCTTGATGTAACTACTAACTTCAGGTAACTGGAATCCTTTAATACATGGTTTTAATAAAATATGTGCAGAGTGGAAAATTGATTAATAATTTTCTTAATCGTAACTTAATAGTAAAACCTATTTCTATCTAATATTTGACCCCTTGAATGTGGGAATTGCCGATGCTGAATCCCATAAAAAAAAATCGCCGATGCCGATTCACCAAAAAAATGCAAATTAATCGGCACACCCCTACCTACATGAACACTAAACCAATTCATAGTGTCATTTTACACATTTATTCTAGCTACTGGAAATACAATGGAACCCTGCATAAAGAGGATGCAGGATAGATGTCATTGAGAACTCTAACCCCCATTTGTATTCAAATCCCATACTCATCTCTAACAATAGGTACAGGACAAAAGTGATGGCACCTTGTCTCCAGCTCTGCCCCTAAATCTCTATTAGCTTCCGCTATTTTCCTATCAATTTTTGTGCTCAGTTTGCAGAAACGAGTGAAAAATGTAAAACAGGATAAACTATTCAATCTTTAATCTAGGTATTTATTTTCCGCCCTCCCAAAAGATTTGAAAGCATCCTTGGTTAGAGGACATTATTATCATTTTTTCTTTCTTTTTGCTGTCCTAATATTAGCGTAACACCGGAGGTTGCAGCAATAGCAGTACGACGACCACGAGAGGAGGGAAAGGGTTTTTGTTGGCAAGATGCCAAGACGCCGTGCCAACTTCTTCCATTCAACCCGAACTACCCCGCTCATCATAAAATCGAATGAGAAATAGCAAGTACCTATCACTAACTCTGTATAGTGTGGTGAAGCTGTTCTTGGAATTCCGACATGCGAGCAATCGTGTTAGCATGGAGGCATGGCGAGGATGCGGTGGGGGTAATGACGTCATTATTGGTACGAGGCCTTGGTGGTGGCATCTCGCCATAGCTCTGCGCACGTGACGACTTAAACGTAAGAAACACCTTCACTACCGAAGAGGTGCCACAAGGACGAATCAAGCAGCCTGGCGTTAGTCAGTATTGAAAGAAACGTAAATCTCAATACGGAAGATAGTAAACCCCTTTGATATCTAAGGTACTACAGAAAGGAATACAACAGTCTGCCGATGGGGTACGGAAAGTCAATACTTGTGATTAATGCAGTTGGGGAAAGGGGGGGGGTTCTGGGCTAAAGACATTCTCGATCAATCCAGCCTGAATCAGGTTACAACTTTACTAGCTGCTTTTCAACGTACTTGCGACTTCATTCAACTAGGGTGTACAGGGGGAGGAGTTCAATATCAAAAGGCCCGAGTCTACCTCGAATTCTTTCACTACATTTTGCAACTCGAAATTTTAATATTTATGCTAGCAGTCAATTTAATTCTTCTAGTGCCATATGTAACAATGTTTTATTTCCTATGCCAACGACCAATTGTGAAGTCAACATGGCAGCAACAAATAAAATATACCATTTGATTCAAAGGTATTTTTTCAATATGACCCATAAACGGATATCCTGCAAAATGCATAAAAATAAGTCGCCATCAGGTCCCTTTGAATACCGCCAGCAGTATTCATCAAGATGCCCTTGGAAGTGATGAAAAGGGACTCCACGCTTTTTCTTCAGAATGTCTATTTTACTTTCCAACCACGATCTTTCAATTTTTTGAGTATGAACGCCAGTAGCTGAATCAACATAGTGGTGTTGATGGTTAACGGTCGCATGACGAAATCCTACTTGCTGTAGTTGACGATAAGCGGCCCACTCATCGGAGTGGATTACCGAACCAACTTCCACTTCCCTTTGGATGATTGGTATAAGGGTTTCTGCATTTCGCTTCTCCACATAGAATAATATAGCAACAAGTTTAAACTAGTAAGTTACACTTTAAAAAACAACATTAAAACGTAATGGTAACATTTGAAAAACGTACCTCTGTTAAACAGTGATGACAAAGGAATCACAGACGGAGAACTGTTATTACTTAAAGATTACAAACTATATATACTGCAAAGCTTGGCGCGTTCCTCGGTGCGTCGAATAGGTAGGCCACATACTATACCAGAGAAAAAAAAATCGTAGGCCACATACTAAACCGGCACCCATTCACGTACCGGATTCTGTAGCCAAAGGTGTAAACGAAGTTTTGGTGTGACAAGTCACGCCTATAAATACATAAATGTCCATGACACAGAATACGTTAAAAGTGAACGAGATGTAAAAACAGGCAGGAGCGAAACGGGATACGTGTCGGGCAGAAGGGCGAAGTGGGTCAATGTAGGGCAGTGGTCAACTTGCCGCTCTTTCAAGCCACTCGTGTGGCTCGAGAAGCTTCTTAATAATTAATAATTCTATCAAAACGAAGACGCCACATACCGTAAATCTGTAAAACTCCAGACAAAATTGTATGTATGTATGTGTGTATATATATATATATATATATATATATATATATATATATATATATATATATATATATATATATTTGAATATCTAGGGAGCAGATTCTCTTGTATGCATGCGTTATTAAAGTCGACAGCATTAAGGAGGTTGTTAATCTTCTTATGGGTATTTTCAAGCTTTCGAACCAGTACTCTGCCATTTGGAGGGTGGGCACATTCTTCGAAAATATCTGTAGCCAACAATTGTAGAAAGGTCATTCCTAATCTGAATTTATTATTAGCATTGTTATGTTTTGGTATTGCGGTTCCGACAGCCCAAAATATATTATTAAAAATCTTCTGGCTGTATGGGCACTGACGTAGGGGGACGAGAGTTTGGGCGTTTGGAGGTAGGGAGGTGGGAAGATGATGCGAGGAGGATAGACGCACGATACACACACAGGATTGGGGTAGGTCATTGCGGCCGGTTGGCTGTTGTTATTTCGGTTGACTTCGTAATGGTGCTCAGTGTCGATAGTGATCACTATGTTAGTTAATGCCCTGCATGTTACCGATTGCACGACTTTTATGCGACAAATATGTTTTAAGGATTTTATTGAAACCCCTATGGACCAGGGTCACGCATCATTCTTTTCTGACTGGAGACTGTGTTGGTGAAAGTAATGGTGACGGTTATCCTAGTTTCGATATTTTCCGTAAGTAGGGTTTTAGTCACACATATGCACACCAATACATTTCACTTCAGTCACTTTCACCCAACTTTTCAAACTCATACATGGTTTAGAACCCTTGCAATGAGCGCCTCCATTCTGCCAATAGTTTAATGTTACCGTTTTGAGATGAAGTAGAAGTTGTATACATATATCGAATTATCTGAGAAATTGAAGATAAAGGATTCAATTTCCAAATTATTTTTTCGCTAACCATTGCAAATGCCAAAGGTACCAATAATTCTCAGTTATGTCTGGCTGTCAACATAACTGCGAGGTCACATTTTAAGAGTTCTTCAAAGCACATGACTGCAGCGATTACATAACTGCTTGAGGGGGGGGGGCACGGCGGGCCCAACGAACCCACCGTACGCGTCATAGGGCGATCGACCTCCTCTGTCTTGGCCACGCCTCTGCGCCACAACTTTCTCTACAGCTCCCTCCTCCCCTTCTCCTACTGCCGCAGGTGGACCAGACCCCGTGATACCCAGGACTGGCATGCAGCACTCTTCAATGACGTCGACTAGGCCTCCGCTCCCTGAGTTGTTGGGTTCACGTCCTATCCCGGAAACATTCAAACTGCTGACGTACGTGACTGGATGACCGTGAGCGTCCCAAGCACACATCCTCCTCCTCCTTCCCTTCCTCGTCGTTCCGTGCGTGCGTGAACCTACTCACCCCGCAAGCAGAAAACCTCTTACATAATGTAAAACAGTCGCGTTCATGCCTGGAGACGCCAAGCACCGACGGAGGACATCATCTTTACCGCTCTGTGGTCGTATTACCGGGGCAGGTGAAACACCACAACTGCCCAATTCGTACCCCAGATATTTATTGAGCATGGTTGAAAACAACTCGCCATTCAGCACAAGGAAACGTCCTATGCCTCCTCCCCTCTCTCCAATCCCAACACACCTTTAAAAATACTCCGTCACAAGCCGCCATCCCTACAGGACACTCGAATCCTAACCACAACTCCTTCAACACCGAGTGCAATTTTTACCTTTCACTTTTGCCTGCCGCCAGGCCATTTCCTTCATCTCCATAGCACCCTTGGTGGTGGTCAACAGATTACAGCCTAACTTGATAAACCCACTTCGTACTGATTAGCACTCTCCCTTTTATTCTGGCTGCCACAAAGCTATCTTATCACCGTGGCTCCCTCATAGGCACCGAGAAAGCTCTAGCCTAGACTCATCCCTTACGTAATGGCTGGCACTCTTCCCTTTGTCTCTGCCTTCCACCAGACATGTATACGTCTCTGTGGCACGTACAACCTGTACGGGAGTGAATCACAGCCATCTTGATTATATCATAGCCCACTCCTCCGAGTTTGAGATTTCTGTCAATTTCACACAAGAGCAGACAGCCGGTGACTGCTCCACTCCTACTACTTAATTAATTAATTAATTAATCCAGTGGCAGAAAACGGCCCACGCAAAAACAACATAGCAGTCCGAAATTTCATAGCCAAAGACGTGTATGCGAGACCCAGAGGACCGTTGCCGTTCGCTGTGAGGCTGCGGGTTTCACAATCATTATTGTGATTAACCTAATGAACGACACTTCTCTAAGCCTATCTCAATTTATCTCTTACATAACGAATGAAACTTTCCTTATCTTGGCTGCCACTCGGGCGTCTGATTAGCCTATGTGGCAATCCCACACCAAAAAAATAATAAAAATAAACAACCAATTAAATAAAAAAATATATAGAATATAATTAAAAAGGATGGCGGCAGAGGAAATAGCAGTAGATAAGCCTCGGGGGGAATGAGAGGGCGGAGGCAGTGGAAGAAATGGGAAAGAAAGAAATGGAAGAAAAACGAACACAATAATAAGAAAGAATTGCGTAGGGAGGAACCGACGGATGGTGCAAAAATGTGAATGGAGTTGGGAGGATGAGAGGGGAAGGGAGAGAGACAGAGAGACGAGAAAGATGGAGTAGGAGAGGGGAGGAGGGAGAGGGTGAGAGGAGAGGAAAAGTGAAAAATAGGGAAGAGGAGAGGGAAGAGAAGAAGAAATGGAAAGGAAGGGTGGAGACGAGATGGAAGGGAAGGGGAGACGAGAGGGAAGGGAATAGCAGACGAGATGGAAGGGAAGCGGGGAGGAAAGAGATGAAGAGAGGAAAGGAGAGGGAGAGGAGAGAGGAAAAAATGAGGGTGAGGAGAGAAGAGAGGAAAACATGGGGCAGAGGGAAAGGAAGAGGAAACGACAGGGAAGGTATGAGAGTCGATAGGAAAGGGAGAGAAAAAGAGGATGAGGAGAGAGGGAGGGAGAGGAGGGGAAGAAAGGGAAAGACGAAGGATATATAGAGAGGGGAAGAAGAAAGGAGAGAGAAGGTAGAATGAGGAGGGGAAAGACAGGAAATAAGAGAGGAAAGGAGTGAGTGAGATAGAGAATGAGAGAGAGAGAGGGCGAGGGGGAAGACAGGAGAGGGCCGAGAGAGGAAGATAAGAGGGAGAAAAGGAGAAGTGTAAGTGCTTCAGATGTCCCCTCTTTCTTTTCTTTCAATCCATACTGCAATGTGGTACCATCAGTTTCCTTTCTTTCCTCAAGCAACATTAACCCCAGAATTTTCATTCTGTAAACTAGGGTTTGGAGCCCAGGAGTCTACCATGTGATGGGTCTCCACATACATATCTTTACATTCCCTATCTGAGGTATGGACTTGAAGTTTTAAACAGTCAACATTTTAGGGACTTTAGTGACATAAATATAAAAGTGGTACAATACACACACCATATAAAACAAACGAGGTTCAGATATGGTACAGATTGCTATACTTGAATTTCTCACAGATTATTTTCACTGAAAACTGTGTAGGCCATGAGCTGCCTTTTACCTCTCATCAGCCTTCTTATGATGTGCAATCAATAAATCTATTGTCCTAGGTCTCCCTTGCAAGAGATACAAAACACCCCAGTAAAAGGCAATGACCACGGGGCAGGCCCACTGTGTTGTTATCTAGGGATTGTTTGTGTGGGGCATTGTAGAATAAGGTGCCCTGTGGCTTCTGTTTGGTAGCTGCACCTATGACAGTTTGATTGTGGCCAAGCTTATTTTGTGTTGATACTGTTTTAATGCTGGGTGGTATCTTAAATGCAAGCATGCTATGTGATTCTTACTTCTTCAGATGGATTTTCCTGTGTGGCTGATGTGGTGTTTTTTCTTTTTATACGAAATGGATGGGGTGTTTAGGGTTATAGCAAAAAATTGTGTACTTATCATTTTCATGTGACATTCTATGGGGAGTATTTCAGTTTCTTCATGCATGTGTCCTATCAGTTTTGGTGTATAATTTTATTTTCACTCCATACACCAAAATGCACATCATACTATCTTAATGGAAAGCAATAACAATTGTTGTAGATGTTTTTTCTAACAAAGAACACTCCAACCAGACTTCACCATACCATGATAATCTAATCTGAGAAAAAAATCCCAATATCTATGCTGACCTAAATCTTGTACCATAAATTTGTTTGACATAAGAACACAAAGATATGGTGAAGACATGTATACCATGGAATGATGACTGCCTCATGCAAGAAATATGAGGGAGAAGGGGAAGATTACTAAGATGGAATAATGATGAAATCAATGAAGAGATCTAAGATGTAGTGTAGCAGGTTAAGTAATTCATGCAGGAAGAGATGAGTTGGGGAAGTGGATGTGGGTGGGGGAAGAGAAAGGAGGTGGAGGGAGAAGGAAGGCACACGTAACAGAAAAGGGAAGAGGAGGAAGATTTATTTCATTATATACATGTGCCCCATTGGTGTTGGTATGTAATCTTGTTGCACTTACAACTTGTGTGAAAAAAATTGTGCTAGAATTAGTGGAAGATCAATCAGAGTATTGGTTCAAATGAAGGTGTACTGCTGCCAATATATGAGATGTGACACGGAAAAAGTGGAGGAAAACAAGAAATAAGAGTGTAAAGAAGAAGAAGAAAAAAAAAAAAAAATTAATAAATAAATAAAATAAATAAAAACACCCAAATCCACACTGACAAAAATAAATTAAGAATGGGATTAGCAAGTGGAAGAAAAGTCAATAGAAAATTGTGAGAGGAGTGTCTATAAACATACATCAAAACAAACAGCAATAATGAACAAATGCTTAAAAAAAAAAGGGCAAAAAAATTTCATACTGTTGGAATTTAACCTCAACACACTACACAGATGTCTTTTTTTCTTTAATATGTGAATATTACATGAGATCTACCTCTGCTTCATTCTGTGGTAAACATCATTGAGGCATACAAAATTTGAACTTCGATTTTTCGTAGATATGCATTTTTTTAGTGCTCCTCATTTTGAATTTAGGCATGTTATGGTATGGGCATAACAATGCTCACCTTAAAAGACAAGCCCTATATGAATATGGAGGAGGAATATAAATGAAGGAAATAGATGCAAAGAAGTGGATAACAATATTCACAGCCTAATTGTGAAAATCATAAAAAAGGGAACATTACCTCACACCTAAAAAAAACTTGTACTGATCCATAAGGACGAACCCTTGAATTACAGACCCATGTCTAACCAGCATGACAGCTAAACTTAATGAGAGAATTGAGAAAGATAAACAAATCTGAAAATTTCACACAACCAATTTGATTCAGAAATGTAAGTGTGTGTGATGTGTTATAGGCTGCTGGGCAGGGGTAAGGAAGGAGGTCAACCAGGTATTGTTGGTGGATGATACTACACTTGTAGCTGAGTAAGGAGGGAGAGTGAAAACAGTTAGTGGCAGTGTTCGAGGTGGTATGTGTGGGGAGGTTGAAAGTAAATGTGAGCAAAACTAAGGTGTTAAATGTACAAGTGGAGTTAAGAGAACTAGAGGAAGTGGTGAGCAGGTATGCAAGTGAGGCCTGAAAAAAATAAAATGAAAGGGGTGTGGGGTGTGCGGGAGGTGAGATTGAAGTGTCCCCCTTCCCACAGTAGGGAGTTTTTGCATTTTTTCTGGTGCATACTACATTGAATATACCAATCAAGAACAGCACAAAAATACTACTAGTATCAGTTATGAGCATATACATGTTATTACTTTTTTCCAGCTTGGAGATACAGAAATAGAAATAATGCCAAACCTGCATTTTTAAATATGCATAATTTCATGCAAATGCAGAAATTTCACATGTCTAGTGTTAAGGTTAATTCATTACAGTCACATGTAGCAAAGAATGAAAGAATGGGAGGTGGGAGTGGCAGTACATTATAGTTTAAGAATACCAAGTAAATGTCTGAGGGTTATGAAATGTACCATGAGAAATAGGTACCTGGGGATGAACACACAGAGAAGACTGTGCAAATGGGTGATTGTGTATAAGACACTGTATGGAGCAGTGATTTGAAATTTAAAGGAGGCAGAAAGAAAAAGTCCATGCATGTCTGAAATGAAGTGTTCAAAAAGTATGGTGAGGGTTACTAAGATGGATGGAAAAATGAAGAGGTGAGGTAAAGAATAGGGATGAATAGAGCTGGCAGGGGCCACACTAATGGCAGACAACGACCGAACTCTGCCATTAACCCCTAAATATGTGCCAACAACCCATTTGTCTATCATTCTTTTACTTTATCACATTAAAAAGGTAAAACTAATGATGTACTACAATTTCTTTCAATATTTTTGCAAGTACGATCCAATACGGCAGTGCATACCATGAAATAATGTGCCTACAAGCATGAGTGCCATCAACCTTTCTGACATCATGAGTGGGGTAATGTCCAGGGGGAGGTGGTACATTGAGCTACATAAAGCCATATATTTTTTTATTTCTTGAGTATTCAAAGGTATAACCAAGCAAAATACATGTTTTCAGTTATTTCAATTACCAACAACTCTGAAGATATTGTTTTTACTTACTACAGTATTGGTATAAATAAATTATTGGTGCTATATTTCATAGTATCTGTACACACAATACAGGAGTCCCTCAAATAACGCGGGGGTTAGGTTCCTGAAATTACCGTGTATGACCAAATCCGCATATGCTGACATTCCATATTAAATACCGAGAACCATATGTATGTATTTACCTAGTTGTACCTAGTTGTATTTTACGGGAAGGGGAGCTATGCTCGTGGTGTCCCGTTTTCGTATCTCATTTTATCTAAACTATTTTTAAATTCATGTATTGTTTTTGCACACACCACTTTCTCATCTAACTTGTTCCAACTGTCTATTGCTCTGTGAGGAAAGCTGTTCTTTTTAAAATCTCTTCTATAGCTGTCTTTTTTTATTTTCTTTCCGTGTCCTCTTGTATTTCTGTCATCCCATTTTATCAGATTTCTCTATCAGTAATTTCTATGCCTTTCATGATTCTGTAAATAGCTATCAAATCTTCTCTCTCTCTTCTTTGCTCTAGTGTCTGTAGTTTAAGTTTTTGTAGTCTCTCTTCATATGATAGTTTTGAGAGTGTTGGTGCCAGTTTTGTAATTGCTCTTTGTATTCTTTCAAGTTTTTTTATACATTTTTTTGTACTTGGTGACCATATCGTTGCTGCATATTCCAATCTTGGTCTTATCAGGGTGATTAGGATTTTCCTCACCATTTCTTCATCCAGGTATGTAAATGCCACTTTGATTGTTCTTATTAAATTATAAGTTTCTCCAAAAATCTTATTTATATGTTTCTCAGGTGACATATTATTCATAACAATGACTCCCAGGTCCTTCTCATTTTCTACTTTTTTTATTCCTTCTTCTCCCAAATTATATGATCCTGTTATTCTGTTTTTGCTTTTTCCAAATTCCATTATACTACACTTTTTTGTATTGAACTCCATCTCCCACTTCCTACTCCATTCTTGTACTTTATTTAGATCTCTCTGTAGTGATTCACCATCTTCTTCAGTTTTCACTCTTTTCAGTAATTTTGCATCATCTGCAAAGAAGCTCATATAGCTTTCAATTCCTTCATCCATATCATTAATATATATAGCAAACATTATTGGGGCCAGAACTGTTCCCTGCGGGACACCGCTTATTACTTCATTCCATTTTGAGTGCTGATCTCTTATCACTACTCTCATTTTTCTTTCTTGCAAAAAGTCTTCCATCCAATTTAGCAATTTACCTTGTATTCCTCCTTCATATTCTAATTTCTTAAGCAACTTCTTATGTGGTACTTTGTCAAAAGCTTTTTTTAGGTTTAGAAATGCACAATCAGCCCATCCATCTCTTTCTTGTATTATAGCTATTAGCCTTGAATAGAAACATATTAAATTGGTGACGCATGATCGTCCTTGTCTGAATCCAAATTGCCTTGGATTTAGTACGTTGTTTTTTTCCAAGTATTTTACCCATCTACTTTTGATAATTCTTTCACATATTTTTGCTATTGTACTTGTTAGAGAGACTGGTCTATAGTTGGTAGGTTCTTCTTTATTTCCTCCTTTATATATAGGTACTATATTTGCTTTTTTCCAATCTTCTGGAACTTTTCCTTCTTTTAAGGAACTGCTTATTATGCTATGTATTTTGTCTGCCAGTTCATTCCTGCATTCTTTCAGAATCCAGTTTGCTATTTCATCTGGCCCATGCGATTTTCTGACATCAAAATTACCCAAGTGTGTCAATATTTCATTCTTTGTTACTTCTATTTCTTCCATAGGGGGGACTTTTTCCTTCCACTCAATCTCTTCAGGTTGTATATTTTCCCTTGTAAACACTGATTTAAAATGTTTGTTCATAATTTCTGCCATTTCCATTTCCTCAGTGTATTCAACTCCTCCTTGTCTTAATTTCTCTAAGTCTTGTTTGTTTTTCAGTTTATTGTTTACAAATCTGTAGAATAGTTTTGGTTGATCTTTACACTTTTCTATAACATCTTTTTCATATTTTCTTTTTTCCTCTCTGCACTTTTGTACATATTCATTTCTATAACCAGTATATATTTTCCATTTTTCAGGTCTTCTGTCTTTTTTCCATCTGTTCCAGGCTTTGTCTCTTTTGTCCTTTAACTCCCTACAACTTTTGTTGTACCAGCATTTTACATATTCTTTTTCTTGTTTTTGTCTTGGGACATACTTTTCCACTCCTTTTTTGTAAATTTTTGTCAAAATATTCCATTTCTCTTCCACTGTTGTTTCTTCTTTGTATATTTCTTCCCAGTTTTCTTGTTGGAAGAATTCTCTTATTTTATCAAAGTTTGTTTTTTCATACATCATTCTTCCTTTTCTATATTGTTCATTTCTTTTCATATATTTTTCTTCATTAAGTTCCAGTTCAATCAATATGTGGTCACTTTTACCTATTGGTGTTTTATATTCAATCTTGTCCACTATTCTAGGTTCAGATGTAATTATTAAGTCTAGCCTCGATGGTTCTTCTTCATTTCTATACCTAGTGTTCTCTTGTATCCATTGTGTCATTGAATGGTCAGTAATCATCTCAAGTAGAGCATTTCCCCATGAGTCATCACCACTCTTTACTGTCATTTCTTCCCAGCAGATTTCTTTGCAATTAAAGTCGCCCATCATAACTATTCTTCCTCCGTCTTCCATTATTTTAGTTAATGCTATCTTTGTGTCCTCTAACATACTTTTATGTTCACTCTCCTCCCATGAGGCTGTTTTCGGAGGCACATAATTGATCACAAATTTTCTGCTCTTCTTATCTCGGTCTTCCACTTCTATCATAATCATCTCTACTGTATTCTTTCCATATATGACACCTTTCACGTTTATATCCTTCTTAGTCAGGAACATAACTCCACCCCCTTGTTTTTTCTCTCTGTTTCTAATCCAATAATTGTATGTATCATGTCCTACACTGTTGGGTGGTAGTGGGCCTTTTAATTTTGTTTCTACAATTCCCATTATGTCCGGTTCTTTTTCTTTCAAATAATCATTCAGTTCATTCAATCCTGTTATCAATCCATCTATATTTGTGTAAGACACTCTTAGTTTTCTGCCACTTCCATTGTATTCTCTGTTTCCCTTATGTTTTTCTTTAGTATGTCGAACTGCTTTATTTTCATGTTCACTACTCTCCAATAGAATCTCTCTTTCTCTGACTCCGTTCTTTCCTCGTTTTTTGCCTTAGCTTCAATTCTTTTCTGCTTTTCTGCCTCTCTTTCCTCCTTATTCATTTCTCTTTTTATCCATACCTTTTTATATTGATCATTTGTTGCTAGTTTCCCTGTCTTGGATAGAATTTTCTCTGCTGTTGTTTGTGACCTGAATTTAATCTTAATTGGTCTGGTCTTATCTGTACTATATTTTCCGAGTCTGAATTTTTCCTCAATTTCCTTTATAATTTCTGGTTCATCTTCCTGGACTAATTTTAATAAACTGCTTACTCTTTCATTTTCCTCCTTGATTCTTGCGGTTCTATCTGGGTTATGTTTCTCTTCCATTCCTAATATAATTATACATTTCTTTTTGTCAGCTAATTCTCTTACTATATTCTCCTTCTGTCTCATCACTTTAATAACTGAGTCTTCATTATGTTCTTTCAATTGCTGTTTGACTATGTCAGTGAATGAAACCTTATTCCCTTCTTGAGTTATTCTCCAATTTTTAGCTTCTGTAGCTATTTTCTCACTGTTTTCATTACTATTCTTCTTCAATTTCTCATTCTCCTCCTTTACATTTCCTAACTGTCTTTTTAGGTCCTCTATTTCTTCAGTTAAGTTTCTGTTAGCCTTCTCTAGTTGTTCCAACCTTTCAATTCTTTGGAAAATGGAGTCTACGTTACCTAACTTACGCTCCAAGTCCTCGATCACCTTATCAACTCTCTCCTCTAGTCTTATCAGTCGGGGGGGTTGTGTCCCCCCCACCCTCTTTAAATCCCTGGAACATATTCTCGTCACTTTCTTCTGTATTGCTCCTCTCTATACTTCTAATCTTTACATTTTTATTAGACATTTGATTCTCGCTAAGTCTTTTGTTTACCTTCCGCTTGTCTGGCTGGGCAAAGTCTACTCCCTCCTCATTTCCTTCCATTTCCCTCAGTAATCCCTCCCCTTTTCCTCTTTCCCTACGTTCCCACTACTCCACGAGCAATTTCCCCCCCACCCTGCAAAAACACTAGGCACTTCTCTTTGCGTTGGGATCCACAGACTTCACTTTTCTTCAGAACGTCTTCTAAGCCGTCCATTCGTTGAAGTGTGTATGTGTGTGTGTGTGCACGTGTATGTGGCGTATATGCATGTGTGTATGTGGCGTACATACATGTGTGTGTATGTGGCATATACAGATGTGTGTGTGTATGTGGCATATGTATATGTGTGTGTATGTGGCGTATGTGTGTGTATGTGGTGTATGTATGTGTGTGTGGCGTGTGTGTGTGTATGCGTGTATGTGTCTGTGTTCATATGTACAAGTAAGCATATATGTGTGCATGTCTGTGTTTATATTTGTGTGTACACGCATGCGCATTCACAACATCACTGGTTGTCTAACACGTGTCTACGTGTGCGTGTCTACACATGTATATGTCTGTTTTTGATCTCCCAAACCACTACTGCCAGTAACAACAAGAACCCCATAAGAGAAATTAAGACACGACAAGCGCAGTCATTATCAGACTTATTAGTTTTGTTCCAAACGAAAGAAACATTACACCTCAACAGGTTAGGGCAGTAAAATTTCACGATAGCATGGCGCAGGTGGTGGAAGCGACAAGCTAAAACTTATTGGCTACCCCTCTACCACCTCTCTCCTCCCCTCCCTCCCTCCTGCATCAGTACACAGAGGTTGACACATGACCAGAGGCAGCCACCCACGGCTATCACCTCGCCCCATACCCTTGTTTGAGCAGTTCCCAGTACATAATGACCGCGTTATCTGAGGATTGACTGTATATGGTAAAATAGATAGTAGTCACCACAAATGTTTGCGATGTTGCCGCATGTGTGCGTATGCGTGCCAGACTCGGCGCGAATTTTAAAACGGTTCTCTACATTTGAGATACATACATACATATACCAAGGCTTTTTCCCCTTTACAAGGGAGGTAGCCAAAAAGGGAAAGGCATAAAATCATTTCCACCCATTCCATCCCTGAATACACTCCACACCCCTCCACCCTCCCTCTTATCTGAGCACCTCCTGGATGATGGGTCATCCCTGCACCTTGTCCACTGCCCTGGGTCAGAAGCACTGTCGCAAGACACAGCACATCAACAGCAAGGTCGCTTCATTAAATCGGCGACCACCCCTCTCCGTCCCTCCATGCATAAAAGGAGAGGACGGGGAATCCCTTCGGTCTGCGTCAAATTTTGCTCACACATACTACCTCACCCCCCATCCCCCTGCCCATTCCACCTCATGCAATCACATCATCCATATACAACCATTCTCCACTCACCCGTCTTCTGTCCTCTCCCGTCCTTCCTCAACAGACATTCCTCTCTTCCCCAAAGCCCCCTTCACCCCATCCATCCACCTCATCCTAGGACGTCCCCTCATGTTCACTCCCTCCACACCTCTTTTACTAGTCTTTCTTCACTCATTCTTTCCATGTGTCCAAACCATCCCAATACTCTTTCATCAACCCTATCTCCCAGCTCCTTTTCCACCCCTGTTCTCCTCCTCACCTCCTCATTTCTCACTCTATCCAGCCTAGTAACCCCCATCATACTTCTCAGACACCTCATCTCAAACACATTCAAACTCCTTCTCTCTTCTTCTCTTATGTTCCATGTTTCTACCCCATACAGTGCTGTTGGTACAAACACTCCTTCATACAGTCTCCTCTTAGCATCCATTCCCAAATGTCTATTCCTCATTACACTCTTTAATCCACCAAGGCATTTACTCGCTTCTCTAAATCTACATTCTACCTCCACCTTTTCCTGCCACATTTGCACCCAAGTATCTAAAACTATCCACTTCCTCCAGTCGCTCTCCCTTAATGCTCACTTCCAGTCTACTGCCACTTTCACCCCTTGTACATCTCATCACCTTACTTTTACCCACATTTATCTTTAGCTTTCTTCTATCACATACTCTCCCAAACTCTGTCACCAACTTCCTCAATCTCTC
Organism: Oratosquilla oratoria; assembly: GCF_046742065.1. Classification (NCBI taxonomy): domain Eukaryota; kingdom Metazoa; phylum Arthropoda; class Malacostraca; order Stomatopoda; family Squillidae; genus Oratosquilla; species Oratosquilla oratoria. Next base: position 29,093,883 of record NC_134817.1, on the reverse strand, counting down.
CTCCGACCCTTGTACATCTCATCACCTTACCTTTACCCACATTTATCTTTAGCTTTCTTCTATCACATACTCTCCCAAACTCTGCCACCAACTTCCTCAATCCCTCCTCCGATCCTGCCACAAGTGCAGTGTTGTCCTCAAACAATAGCTGCTCACCTCCCACTTTTCTCCATCTTCTTTAACCAAACAACAGCTGGCTCACCTCCCACTTTTCTCCATCTTCTTTAACCATCTCCAATCCCTTGCCCACTACCCTTGCATTTACCTCACGCACCACCCCATCCATGTATAAGTTGAACAGCCAGGGCGACATAACGCATCCTTGACGAAGTCCCAACTTTACCTCGAACCACTCACTCTCTCCTTTTCCAATCCTGACACAAGCTCTACTACTCTCATAAAAACTCTTGACAGCTCTCAGAAGCTTTCCTCCTATCCCGTATATCTGCATAACCTCCCACAGTGCCTTTCTGTCTACCCTATCATAAGCCTTTTCCAGTTCCATAAAAGCCCAAAAAACATCCTTCCCCTTTCCTATAGCTTTCTCACATATCTGTCTTACCACAAAGATCTGATCTACACAACCTCTACCTGTCCTAAATCCACACTGTTCCTCACCAATTACTCCTGTTCCTCTCCTAATCCTCTCAATCAAGATCCTCCCATAAGCCTTCCCAACTACACTTAACAAGCTAATCCCTCTGAAACTACTACATTCGCACTTGTCCCCTTTTCCCTTGTAAAGAGGAACTATACAGGCACTCCTCCAGTCCTCCGGCACTCTACCCTCTCTCCAACAAACATTAAATAACCTCACCAGCCAGTCCACCATCACTGTACCTCCCCTTTTCAGACATTCTGCATGGCATCCATCCAGACCAGGTGCCTTACCTGCTTTCATCATCTTAACAGCTGCCTTCACCTCATCCTTCCTTATTTCTCCTCCATTCTCCTCACTCATCACTCTCATTTTCTTCGCATTTCCCACTGCAGCTATCTTTCCCTCCCTATCCTTCTTCACATTTAGCAACTCCCTAGAATATTCTGCCCATCTTCCCCTTACTGCCTTCTCTTCCATTATCATCTCTCCATCTGCACCTTTTACATTTTCTTCTCTACTTGATTCGCCTCCTCTTCCTCTCTTAATTTCTATCTTTTTATTACTTTCAAAATTTTCTGTCATACTCTTACCCCACTTCACATCTGCTCTCCTCTTTGCCTCCTTTACCTTTTGCTTTACTTCTCTTTTCTTTTCTTTGTACCTCTCATATGACTCCCTCGTCCTATTTTGTAACCAATCTGTGAAAGCTCGCTTCTTCTCTTCAACAACTTTCTTTGTTTCCTCATCCCACCATTCACTACCCTTTCTTCTATTTCCCCCTGTCCTTCTTGTTCCACACACCATCCTTGCACACTTTATGACTCCCTCCTTGAACCATCCCCATTCCTCCTCCACACTCAGATCCACTCTATCCTTTACTCCCTCCCACTCCTCCTTCAGCTTCTTTTCGTACTCCTTCTCCTTTCCCTTTTCATTCAAAGAGTTCACTCTAAGAACCTCCCTACCTTTTGTCCCTTTCCTCTTTCTCCATCTATCCTCCACTCTCAACTTACCTTCCACCAAAAAATGATCTGATATTCCCCCACCCCCTCCCCTTAGCACATGTACATCCTTAACTTTTCCTATCATAATCATAATTACCACTAAATAATCCATTAACGCTCTATCTACCACCCTTCCCTCCAACACCCTCTCCCATGTGTACTTATGCTTGACTTTCTTCCGAAACACTATTTGCTATCATCAACTCTCTTTCTAGAGAGATGGTTTTGAAATAAAATTAATGTATGATTGAATCCATGTTATTTGAATCCGCGTAATTTGAGCGACTCCTGTACTAGGATAAAAAACTGTGTATGTTGTTGCACAAAGTTGTATAATGAGACTTCAAAAAAAGAATATGATAATGCTTGTCCTATCATAGAATTTATTGTAAAGAATCGATCACCATGGTTTAATGCTGAAACTAAAATAGCAAAAAGGGAAAACAGAGCCGAACATCTCTGGCATAGAAGACGTACTAGCAGCGCTAGAAGAGAATTTAATAGGAAAAAAAATAGATACAATTCATGTATTAAAAACTGGAAGTGTGATTTCTTCACAAGTAAAATAAAAAATGTTGGAAATGATCTGAGTAAACTATATTTGATTTTTGACAATTTGACAGGATCTAAAAAGAAAAAGAAGTTACCAGAAGGCTTTAATGATAAGGAATTAGCTGAGAAATTTCTCAAACATTTTGATGAGAAGATATCAAGAGTGGTTCTGGGGTTCTTGAGAGTTTCAATTCAAGGAATGGTACTCAGGCCTATGATAAACCCTGAAGTAAAATTATCTAGATTCAATTGTGTTGTTATTAGTATGATTAAGAAGATTGTTTGTAAAGCAAAGTTGACTTATAGTGAAGGTGATCCATATCCAATATCGGATTTTAAAAGTAGCTTGAACATTAGCAATATTTTGAAGACTATCTTAAAATACTCAACCTATGCATAGTCAAGAGTATTCTTCCTGAAAGTGAAAAAATTGCTTTTATTAAACCTGTTATCAAGGAAGCTCTAGACAATCAACTTTTAATCTCATATAGACCAGTGTCAAATTAATCTTTCTTTTCAAAGATGATAGAATGTGTAATTCTGGGTCAACTTAAAGAATTTTTATGATAAAAACAAGTTTTGCCTGATGAACAATTAGCTTATAAACAATTATACTCAACTGAAACTGCACTATATTCTGTGATAAATGATTTGATTTTTTTGATGGATTATGGAAAGTGTGGTGTTCTGATCCTTTTGGAATAGAGTGCTGCTTTTGATACTGTGGTGCATAGTTTGTTAGTGGAAGATCTGAAAAATACTGGTGTTGAAGGTGAGGTACTGAAGTTTATGAAGGACTACATTGAAAGGAGAACATATTGTATACAGATAGGAAATTCCTTGTCTGGAACCCAGAATCTATCAAGAGGGTTCCACAAGGTAGTGTACTGGGTCCTATTCTTTTTTTTGTATTTATACAATTGAACTATAACATATACTAAAGAGACATGGAGTAAGCTTTAAGCTACTTGCTGATGATACTCAGTTTTATTTAACATTCAATAATGTTGATGACAGTGAGAAAGTTAAGAGAGATTATGATGGAAATTAAGGAATGGATGGATTTGAAGCAGTTAAAATTGAATGATGATAAAATTGAGTGTCTGATTGTTGGAAAAAGAGACCTAAGTAGGCTGGAGGATATTCAAAGTTTAAATATCGGAGGAAGTGAGACTGAAGTAAGTAAATCAGTAAAGGATTTGGCAGTGCTGATAGGTAGAAACCTATCCATGAAAGAACAACTAGACAAAACTGTAAGAATGGCAGGCTATCATCTGAGAAATATTGCATTTGTAAAGAAATATATTGACAAATCTTCATTGAGGTAACTTGTACACAATCAAGTTATTAGTTGACTAGACTACTGTAATTTCCAGCTAAGGAAATTATAGTATATCATGAACAGGGCTGCTAGATTAATAAAAGGCGTGGCAAGACGTGACAGCATTACACCTGTACAGAGCTCTGTTGGCTTCCTATCAAAGCCAGAATTATGTTTAAAATTTGTTTTATGGTATACCAAACAATTAGACATGGAACCCATATTACTTAAAGCAAATACTGGAAGATCATCAACCTGGATCAACTATATCACTTAAAAGTAGTGAAGATCCTTTCATGCTGATTGAACCAAGAAGTAATCTTCAAATGGGATTTAGGGCCTTAGGGACATCTGCCCCAAGGTTATTTAATTGACTTCCCAGAGAGATATAGGAAAGTAATAATGTTGATATTTTCAAGAAGAAATTGAAAACATACTTATTTAGTGATTGCTACAGTCAGACATGCAAATTAGAGTTTTATAGTGTAATAAATTATCCTTGGTGGATTAAAAAGTGTAATGAGAAATAGACATTTGGGAATGGATGCTAAGAGGAGATTGTATGAAGGAGTGATTGTGCCAACAGCACTGTATGGGGCAGAAACATGGAACATAAGAGAGGAGGAGAGAAGGAGTTTGAAAGTATTTGAGATGGGGTGTCTGAGAAGTATGATTGGGGTTACTAGACTGGATAGAGTGAGAAATGAGGTGAGGAGGACCATGGGGGTGGAAAGGGAGTTAGGAGATAGGGTGGATGAAAGAGTATTGGGATGGTTTGGACATGTGGAAAGAATGAGTGAAGAAATACTAGTAGAAGAGGTATGGAAGGCAGAGATGGAAGGAGTGAACATGAGGGGGCGACCTATGATGTGATGGATGGGTGGGGTAATAGGGGCTTTGGGGAAGAGGGGAATGTTTGTTGAGGAAGGACGGGAGAGGAGAGAAGATGGGTGAATGGAGAATGGTTGTATATGGACGATGTTGTGATCCATGAGGTGGAATGGGTGGGGGATGGGAGGTGATGACGTATGTGTAAGAAAATTTGATGCAGCCCGAAGGGATTTCTCCCCATCTTCTCCTTTTCTGCATGAGGGGACGGAGAGGAGGGTCTCCGATTTGATGAAGCAGCCTTACTGTGGATGTGCTGTGTCTTACGACACTGCTTCTGACCCAGGGCAGTGGACAGGATGCAGGGATGACCAGTCATCAAGGAGGTGCCAAGATAAGAGGGAGAGAAGAGGGTGGAGGGGAGTGGAGTGTGATAGGGATGGAATGGGTGGAAGTGGTTTTTATGCCTTTGTTTTTTGGCTACCTCCCTTGTAAGGGGGAAAAAAGCCTTGGTATATGTGTGTATGTAATAAATTATCAGAATGATGATATATGGTAAGACTCCCAGGGAGTTGAGAATAAACACACAAAAGTAAAGCATTTAGCCACATGAATATAATCAAGATTAGATACACTACTGATTGCTTGGAGCTCAATGCGAGCTTTGAGACATCATGTTTGTTCTTGTTTGATGGGTACACTTCTAAAAAATACCCACAAAATCAAATAAAGGTAACGTCATCAGCACACTCCTTACAAAATTCACTTAACACTAGAAGGCTTTAACCACTTCCATACGGTGACGCCTACCTAGGCGGCATGAGGAGCAAGTGGGTACTCGATGATGCCAATGTCGCCATCTTGATTATATTCATTGTAGTCGTACCTACGTAATTTTCATTCTCTCTAAACTGGCTTCATCAATTTTCTATGGTTATCAAAATACACGGGTGAAAGAGAACGAACGATTGAGCACCGACTTTATTTTTCATAATGTGATTATTATGACGCAACATCGCACGTCGGGCAGCTAATGCTGCTAGACGTGCGATGTGCCCCGGAGTGAAGAGGTTAACCACTACCATACGGTGACGTCTACGTAGGCGTCATGAGGAGCAAGTGGGTACGTGATGATGCCGATGTCAGTGTCTTGATTATATTTATTGTAGTCGTACCTACGTAACCTCCATTCTCTCTAAACTGGCTTCATCATATTTTCTAGTTATCAAAATTCATGGGTGAAAGAGAACGAACGATTGAGCACTGACTTTATTTTTTATAATGCGATTATTATGACGCAACATCGCACGTCCGGCAGCATTAGCTGCCCGACGTGCGATGAGCCCCGGAGTGAAGTGGTTAATGCAAGTCACTTGACAAATTGATAATGGTGGCAATGGACCTAAATAAGGCTTTTCATTTCCTTCATAGACTTTCCAATAGTGACAATAACTATTGCCTCAGATTTCACCAATTGGAAACCTTCAGCCCCTAAGCAACTGGCAAAAGTCTTTGGACCCTCCCTAAGATCTCTCTCAGCAGAAATTTTGGACTGAAGTCTACTGTAGAAATTTTACCAAACCACTAGCTTTTAATAGCTGTAGGTGAACATCTGCTTGTTATCAGCTTTGCGTGGATGAAAAGGTAGAGAAAATACAGTTAAATTAAAGGAGACCTTGAACTTGATCTCGTGGGCAGGCGTTCGTCCCTTAGGGTACCTTTACATGGTGAGAATATTGTCAGGTTATGAAGACAGGAAGCAGGAAGATGATTGAGGTCTTTCCTGCAAGACTATCTTTTGCATATACCCACTGTTGGTCACACATTGTCAAAAAGATAACAGTAACAGAATTTCGCAATAATCATAATGTCTGACTAGTCTAAAATCTTTCTCACTTAAAAGATGCCAGAAAATGTAATTACCCCAGAAGTTTTCTATTAAGGATCAAAACAATATACAACAGTCCCCAACCCAACCCCCTACGCTAAGGTATGAGGATTATACTATCTAAAATTACACTCCTATTTTAAGAACAGTCATTATGCAATCGACCCCGATCGATTACGTCATCTTTAATACCGACATGTTCACGAAAAGTAGAGTCTTTCTTTCTTCTCAATTTGTGTGATATTACCCGTCCACCTCAACAATCTCACTGAACACGAAGGATAAGCCTTAAGGATAATTTGTTACCCGACTAGAGAAAATTGAAATGAATGTAAACAACTTTCGAATAGGAACTTACCCTACATTTTGATATAATATTCTACCAATGAAGTACTCCAAGGTAAATGGTGTATTTGCACCATAATGCTACTGATACACCATAATATTATCACTATATAGACCCGATATAATTATGCAAATACCAAGATACTTTCCTGCTCAACTTTCATTGCAGAATGTGCAACCAGGAAACGATAACTATATATTGACTTAGTTTTGAGAATAATTCTTAGTAAAAGTAATGTTAAATAAAAGAGCCATACCTGTTCTACCCTCATGACCCCTGAAAACTCGTAGGGTCTGCTTTGAGGCATTAGAAATTCGAGAAATTGAAGCCCCACTTCGGTACATCCCGCCTCAACTCACTAGACCATATGAACAGGCCGGCTGTTCGTTCCAATAATTGAAGGCTGACCCCTTATGTAACATGCCCTCAATTATCGCTAAACAAGTGAATAATTCATAAATTCAGTAGGTATGATGTCTATATAATAATAAAATTACGAAGATCACATATTATTGCTTAAAATCAAATTCCTCCATCATAACACGAACACGATGTTTTGTAATTTTTAAGAGATAATGCTGTACGGCTTACACTTACAACTACCATATGTTCCAACTATGAAAAGCACATCGTACAAATGTAATGAATTTAGATTCGTCTAGTGTTCATTTCTGCATTTGCATTAGGCTATCTATCAAAGATAATATCTGATAACAATTGTTTCAGCATCTTATTTTCCTCTGAATTAATCATGATACCAATTAATAATAAGTAAATAAATAAATAAATAGGTGTATAGATAAATAAACGTATAAAATGATAGATAAATAAAGTAAATAAAATAAATCAATGTAATTCACAAACTACTGACACACACACACACACACACACAAGCATTACCCATACATCGGACCTACGAGCTCTGAGCTCTCTTCCAGGAGGGAAATAGCTGTCGATCACGAGTCCAACACGTGATCCAAAGACCAAGTGAATACACACACGCCCAGGGCTGAAATTATTTCAGTATCGCTGCGCTTCGAGTCGTTACTCCGACTCTCGTGGGCGGGGAGTTGGGGGTGCGTGTGCGTGTAAGGTCATAGTATTACCCATAGATCGGTCATACGAGCTCTGAGCTCTCTTCCGGGAGGGAAATAGCTGTCGATCACGAGTCCAACACGTGATCCAAAGACCAAGGTGAATCACACACACACACACACACACACACACACACACACACACACACACACACACACACACACACACACACACACACACACACACACACACATTTGGAACAAGCTAGATGAGAAAGTGGTGTGTGCAAAAACAATACATGAATTTAAAAACAGTTTAGATAAAATGAGATATGAAGACGGGACACCACGAGCATAGCTCCCCTTCCCGTAAAATACAACTAGGTAAATACACACACACACACACACATTCCACCGAACGGACGGCGTAGAGGACGATCTGAAGAAAAAGTGAAATTTTCGTGGATCCCAAAGCAAAGGAAGTACCTAGTGTATTTACAGGGTGGGGGGGGAATTGCTCGTGGTGTAGTGGGAAGGTGAGGAAAAAGGAGAAGGGGAGGGATTACTGAGGGAAATGGAAGGAAATGAGGAAGGTGAGGACTTGGCCCAGGCAGGCAGACGAAATCTAAACAAACGAGGTCCGGACCAATTTAGTGATGACGAAATGTCCAACAAAAATGTAAAGATTAGAAGTATAGATAAGAGCAATACAGTAGAAGATGATGAGAATATTTTCCAGGGATTTAAAGAGGGTGGGGTGGGGGGACACAATCCCACCCCCCCGATTAACAAGACTAGAAGAGAAACTCGATAAGATGATCGAGCACTGGGAATTTAAGTTCGGTCACGTTAACAACATTGTGCAGAGAGAAGGCGGACAAAAACTTAACTTAGGAAATTGAAGAATTAAATAAACAGTTAAAAGAAGTAAAAGAAGAGAATAAAGTCTTAAAGGAGAATAATAAGGAGAACAAGGAGGGTTGGAAAAAATCCAAGAAAATAGCAAAGTTGCATTCACTGACATAATCAGACAGCAAATGAATGAACAAACTGAAGACTCAGTTATTAAAGTGATGAGACAGAAGGAGAATATAGTAAGAGACTTAGCAGACAGAAAGAAATGTATAATTATATTAGGAATGGAAGAGAAACATAACCCAGATAGAACCTCAAGAATCAAAGAGGAAAATGAAAAAGTAAGAAATTTACTAGAATTAGTTCAGGAAGATGAACCAGAAATAATGAAACAAATCGAAGAGAAATTCAGGCTCGGGAAATATAGTACAGACAAGACCAGACCAATTAAGATTAAATTCAGGTCAAACTACGGCTGAGAATATCTTATCCAAAACAGGGAAACTAGCAACAAGTGAACAATATAAAAAGGTATGGATAAAAAGGGAAATGAATAAAGAGGAAAGAGAGGAGGAAATAAGGAAAAGACATGAAGCTAAGAAAAAAAAAAAACGAGACCAGAACGGAGACAGAAAAACAAGAATTCTACTGGAGAGTAGTGAATATGAAATTGAAGAAATGGAACATAAAAGAGAGAAACACAAAAGAAACAGAGAATACAATGGAAATAACAGAAAGTTAAGAGTATCCTACACAAATATAGATGGATTAATAACAAGACTGAATGAACTGAACAAATATCTGAAAGAAAAAGATCCGGACATAATGGGAATTGTTGAGACAAAATTAAAAGGCCCACTACCACCCAACAGCATAGGACACAATGCATATAATTATTGGATTAGAAACAGAAAGATAAAACAAGGGGGTGGAGTTATGTTCCTGACTAAGAAGGATATAAAAGTGAAGAGAGTCACATATGGGAACAATAGAGTAGAGATGATAATGATAGAAATAGAAGATAGAGATAAGAAGAGCAGAAAGTTTGTAATAAACTACGTGCCCCCAAAAACAGCCTCATGGGAAGAGAATGAACATAAAAGCATGTTAGAAGACACAAGAGTAACACTAAACGAGATAATGGAAGATGGAGGAAGAATAGTTATGATGGGCGACTATAATTGCAAAGAAATATGCTGGGAAGAGATGACCGCAAAGGGTGGAGAAGACTCATGGGGAAGTGTTCTACTTGAGATGATTATTGACCACACAATGACACAATGGATCCAAGAGAACACTAGGTATAGAAATGAAGAAGAACCATCGAGACTAGACCTAATAATCACATCAGAACCTAAAATAGTGGAAAAGATAGAATACCAGGCACCAATAAGCAAAAGTGACCACATATTGATAGAACTAGAACTAAATGAGAAAAAATACATGAAAAGAAATGAACAATATAGAAAAGGAAGATTGATGTATGAAAAAACAAATTTTGATAAAATAAGAGAATTCTTTCAAAATGGAAACTGGGAAAGAATACACAAAGAAGATACAACAGTGGAAGAGAAATGGAATATTTTGACAAAAATCTATAAAAAAAGGAGTAGAAAAGTATGTCCCAAGACAAAAACAAGAAAAAGAATATGTAAAATGCTGGTACAATAGAAGTTGTAGGGAGTTAAAAGACAAAAGAGACAAAGCTTGGAGCAAATGGAAGAAAAACAGAAGACCAAAAAATGGAAAATATATACTTGTTATAGAAATGAATATGTACAAGCGTGCAGAGAGGAAAAGAGAAAATATGAAAAAGATATCATAGAAAAATGTAAAGATCAACCAAAACTATTCTACAGATTTGTAAACAACAAACTGAAAAACAAACAAGATTTGGGGAAATTAAGACAAGGAGGAGTTGAATACACAGAGGAGATTGAAATGGCGGAAATTATGAACAAACATTTTAAATCAGTGTTTACAAGGGAGAACATACAACCTGAAGAGATCGAATGGAAAGAGAAAGTCCCACCCATGAAAGAAATAGAGGTAACAAAGAATGAAATATTGAAACACTTGAGTAATCTTGATGTCAGAAAATCGCATGGACCAGATGAAATAGCAAACTGGATTTTGAAGGAATGCAGGAATGAACTGGCAGACATAAAACATAGCATAATAAACAGTTTCTTGAAAGAAGATAAAGTTCCAGAAGATTGGAAAAAAGCAAATATAATACCTATATATAAAGGAGGAAATAAAGAAGACCCTAACAACTATAGACCAGTCTCTCTAACAAGTACAATGGCAAATATTTGTGAAAGAATTGTCAAAAATAGATGGGTAAAACATTTAGAAAAAAACAACAACGTGCTCAATCCAAGGCAATTTGGATTCAGACAAGGACGATCATGCGTCACCAATTTAATATGTTTCTATTCAAGACTAATAGATATAATACAAGAAAGAGATGGATGGGCTGATTGTGCATTTCTAGACCTAAAAAAAGCTTTTGACAAAGTACCACATAAAAAGTTGCTTAAGAAATTAGAAACTGAAGGAGGAATACAGGGCAAACTGCTAAATTGGATGGAAGACTTTTTGCAAGAAAGAAAAATGAGAGTAGTGATAAGAGATCAACACTCAAAATGGGATGAAGTAATAAGCGGTGTTCCGCAGGGAACAGTTCTGGCCCCAATAATGTTTGCTATATATATTAATGATATGGATGAAGGAATTGAAAGCTATATGAGCTTTTTTGCAGATGATGCAAAACTATTGAAAAAAGTGAACACGGAAGAAGATTGTGAATCACTACAAGGAGATCTAAATATGGTACTGGAATGGAGTAGGAAGTGGGAGATGGAGTTCAATACAAAAAAGTGTAGTATAATGGAATTTGGAAAAAGCAAAAACAGAATAACAGGAGCATATCAATTGGGAGAAGAAGGAATAAAAAAAGTAGAAAATGAGAAGGACCTGGGAGTCATTATTATGAATAATATGTTACCTGAAAAACATATAGATAAGATTTTTGGAGAAACCTATAATTTAACAAAGTGGCATTTACATACCTGGATGAAGAAATGGTGAAGAAAATTCTAATCACTCTGATAAGACCAAGATTGGAATATGCAGCAACGATATGGTCACCAAGTACAAAAAAATGCACAAAAAAACTTGAAAGAATACAAAGAGCAATTACAAAATTGGCACCAACACTCTCAAAACTATCATATGAAGAGAGACTAGCAAAACTTGAACTACAGACACTAGAGAAAAGAAGAGAGAGAGGAGATTTGATAGCTATTTACAGAATCATGAAAGGCATAGAAATTACTGATAGAGAGAATCTGATAAAATGGGATGACAAAAATACAAGAGGACATGGAAAGAAAATAAAAAAAGACAGCTATAGAAGAGATGTGAAAAAGAACAGCTTTCCTCACAGAGTAATAGACAGTTGGAACAAGTTAGATGAGAAAGTGGTGTGTGCAAAAATAATACATGAATTTAAAAATAGTTTAGATAAAATGAGATATGAAGACGGGACTCCACGAGCATAGCTCCCCTTCCCGTAAAATACAACTAGGTAAATACAACTAGGTAAATACACACACACACACACACAAGCATTACCCATAGATCGGACCTACGAGCTCTGAGCTCTCTTCCAGGAGGGAAATAGCTGTCGATCACGAGTCCAACACGTGATCCAAAGACCAAGTGAATACACACACGCCCAGGGCTGAAATTATTTCAGTATCGCTGCGCTTCGAGTCGTTACTCCGACTCTCGTGGGCGGGGAGTTGGGGGTGCGTGTGCGTGTAAGGTCATAGTATTACCCATAGATCGGTCATACGAGCTCTGAGCTCTCTTCCGGGAGGGAAATAGCTGTCGATCACGAGTCCAACACGTGATCCAAAGACCAAGGTGAATCACACACACACACACACACACACACACACACACACACACACACACACACACACACACACACACACACACACACACACACACACACACACTTCAGTGAACGGACGGCGTAGAAGACGTTCTGAAGAAAAAGTGAAAAATAGAGGATTCCAAAGCAAAGGAAGTACCTATTGTATTTGCAGGGTGGGGGGAAATTGCTCGTGGGGTAGTGGGAAAGTAGGGAAAGAGGAGAAGGGGAGGGATTGCTGAGGGAAATGGAAGGAAATGAGGAAGGAGAAGACTTGGCCCAGGCAGACAGACGAAATGTAAACATTAAAAAAACGGCCCCCCGACCAACTGAGTGACGACGAAATGTCTAATAAAAATGTAAAGATCAGAAACATAGATAAGAGCAGTACAATGGAAGGTGAGGATGATAATTTCAAAGGATTTAATGAAAGGGCGGCGGATACCAACCTCCCCCGACTGACAAAACTGGAGGAAAAACTTCAACAAATGTCTGACAACTGGGAAGTTAGGTTTGGCAAGATGACAAAAATCGCCGAGAGGTTTGAAAAATTGGAAAAACTAGAGAAGGCGAACAAAAACTTAACTGATGAAATAGAAGACCTAAAAAGACAGTTAAGAGAAGTAAAGGTGGAGAATGAGGAATTGAAGAGGAATAGTAAAGAAAACAGAGAGGCCATAACTAAAGAAGCTAAGAATTGGAAAGCAACCCAAGAAGACAATAAAGTTTCATTCACTGACATAGTCAAACAGCAATTGAAAGAACATACTGAAGACTCGGTTATTAAAGTGATGAGACAGAAGGAGAATATAGTAAGAGATTTAGCAGACAAGAAGAAATGTATAATTATATTAGGAATGGAAGAAAAACACAACCCAGATAGAACCACAAGAATCAAAGAGGAAAATGAAAAAGTAAGCCAATTACTAGAATCAGTTCAGGAAGATGAACCAGAAATTATGAAGCAAATCGAAGAGAAATTTAGACTCGGAAAGTATAGCACAGATAAGACCAGACCAATTAAGATTAAATTCAAGTCACAAACGACGGCAGAGAATATCTTATCCAAAACAGGGAAACTAGCACCAAGTGATCAATATAAAAAGGTATGGATAAAAAGGGAAATGAATAAAGAGGAAAGAGAGGAAGAAAAACAGAAAAGACTTGAAGCTAAGGAAAAAAACGAGAAAAGAACGGAGTCAGAAAAAGAGAGATTCTATTGGAGAGTAGTGAATATGAAACTAAAGAAAGTCGACATACAAGAGAAAAACAAAAGGGAAACAGAGAACACAATGGAAGTGGCAGAAAACTAAGAGTGTCTTACACAAATATAGATGGATTAATTACAGGATTGAATGAGCTGAATGATTATTTGAAGGAAAAAGAACCAGACATAATGGGAATTGTAGAAACAAAATTAAAAGGTCCACTACCACCCAACAGTGTAGGACATGATGCATATAATTATTGGATTAGAAACAGTGAAAAAGGAGGGGGTGGAGTTATGTTCCTGACTAAGAAGGATATAAACGTGAGGTGTGTCACATATGGAAAGAATACAGTAGAGATGATAATGATGGAAGTAGAAGACAGAGATAAGAAGAGCAGAAAGTTTGTGATAAATTATGTGCCCCCGAAAACAGCCTCATGGGAAGAGAGTGAACATAAAAGTATGTTAGAGGACACAAAGATAGCATTAAACAAGATAATGGAAGAGGGAGGAAGAATAGTTATGATGGGCGACTTTAATTGCAAAGAAATCTGCTGGGAAGAAATGACAGTAAAGGGTGGAGACGGCTCATGGGGAAACGCTCTACTTGAGATGATTACTGACCATACAATGACACAATGGATACAGGAGAACACTAGGTATAGAAATGAAGAAGAACCATCGAGACTAGACCTAATAATTACATCTGAACCTAGAATAGTGGTCAAAACTGAATATAAAACACCAATAAGTAAAAGTGACCACATATTGATTGAACTGGAACTTAATGAAGAAAAATATATGAAGAGAAATGAACAATATAGAAAAGGGAGAATGATGTATGAAAAAACAAACTTTGATAAAATAAGAGAATTCTTTCAAAAGGAAAACTGGGAAGAAATATACAAAGAAGAAACAACAGTGGAAGAGAAATGGAATATTTTGACAAAAATTTACAAAAAAGGAGTGGAAAAGTATGTCCCAAGACAAAAACAAGGAAAAGAATATGTAAAATGCTGGTACAACAAAAGTTGTAGGGAGTTAAAAGACAAAAGAGACAAAGCCTGGACCAGATGGAAAAAAGACAGACCTGAAAAATGGAAAATATATACCGGTTATAGAAATGAATATGTACAAACGTGCAGAGAGGAAAAGAGAAAATATGAAAAAGATGTCATAGAAAAGTGTAAAGATCAACCAAAACTATTCTACAGATTTGTAAACAATAAACTGAAAAACAAACAAGACTTGGAGAAATTAAGACAAGAGGGAGTTGAATACACTGAGGAAATGGAAATGGCGGAAATTATGAACAAACATTTTAAATCAGTGTTTACAAGGGAGAACATACAACCTGAAGAGAACAAATGGAAAGAGAAAGTCCCCCCTATGGAAGAAATAGAAGTAACAAAGAATGAAATATTAACACACTTGAGTAATCTTGATGTCAGAAAATCGCATGGACCAGATGAAATAGCAAACTGGATACTGAAAGAATGCAGGAATGAACTGGCAGACAAAATACATAGCATAATAAACAGTTCCTTGAAAGAAGGAAAAGTTCCAGAAGATTGGAAAAAAGCAAATATAGTACCTATATATAAAGGAGGAAATAAAGAAGAACCTACCAACTATAGACCAGTCTCTCTAACAAGTACAATAGCAAACATTTGTGAAAGAATTATCACAAGTAGATGGGTAAAATATTTAGAAAAAAACAAAGTGTTAAATCCAAGGCAATTTGGATTCAGACAAGGACGATCATGCGTCACCAATTTAATGTTTCTATTCAAGGCTAATAGATATAATACAAGAAGGAGATGGATGGGCGGACTGTGCATTTCTAGACCTAAAAAAAGCTTTTGACAAAGTACCACATAAGAAGTTGCTTAAGAAATTAGAAACTGAAGGAGGAATACAGGGCAAACTACTAAATTGGATGGAAGACTTTTTGCAAGAAAGAAAAATGATAGTAGTGATAAGAAACCAGCACTCAAAATGGGATGAAGTAATAAGCGGTGTTCCGCAGGGAACAGTTCTGGCCCCAATAATGTTTGCTATATATATTAATGATATGGATGAAGGAATTGAAAGCTATATGAGCTTCTTTGCAGATGATGCAAAACTACTGAAAAGAGTGAAAACTGAAGAAGATTGTGAATCACTACAGAGAGATCTAAATAAAGTACAGGAATGGAGTAGGAAGTGGGAGATGGAGTTCAATACAAAAAAGTGTAGTATAATGGAATTTGGAAAAAGCAAAAACAGAATAACAGGAGCATATAAATTGGGAGAAGAAGGAATAAAAAAAGTAGAAAATGAGAAGGCCCTGGGAGTCATTGTTATGAATAATATGTCACCTGAGAAACATATAAATAAGATTTTTGGAGAAACTTATAATCTAATAAGAACAATCAAAGTTGCATTCACATACCTGGATGAAGAAATGGTGAAGAAAATCCTAATCACCCTGATAAGACCAAGATTGGAATATGCAGCAACGATATGGTCACCAAGTACAAAAAAATGTATAAAAAAAACTTGAAAGAATACAAAGAGCAATTACAAAATTGGCACAAACACTCTCAAAACTATCATATGAAGAGAGACTAGAAAAACTTGAACTACAGACACTAGAGCAAAGAAGAGAGAGAGGAGATTTGATAGCTATTTACAGAATCATGAAAGGCATAGAAATTACTGATAGAGAGAATCTGATAAAATGGGATGATAGAAATACAAGAGGACATGGAAAGAAAATAAAAAAAAGACAGCTATAGAAGAGATGTGAAAAAGAACAGCTTTCCTCACAGAGTAATAGACAGTTGGAACAAGTTAGATGAGAAAGTGGTGTGTGCAAAAACAATACATGAATTTAAAAATAGTTTAGATAAAATGAGATATGAAGACGGGACCCCACGAGCATAGCTCCCCTTCCCGTAAAATACAACTAGGTAAATACAACTAGGTAAATACACATTTGGAACAAGCTAGATGAGAAAGTGGTGTGTGCAAAAACAATACATGAATTTAAAAACAGTTTAGATAAAATGAGATATGAAGACGGGACACCACGAGCATAGCTCCCCTTCCCGTAAAATACAACTAGGTAAATACACACACACACACACACACACACACACACACACACACACACACGCACACACACACACACACACACACACACACACACACACACACACACACACACACACACACACACACACACACACACTTCAGCGAATGGACGGCTTGGATGACGTTCTGAAGAAAACTGAAGTCTGTGGATCCCAACGCAAAGAGAAGTGCCTAGTGATTTTGCAGGGTGGGGGGGAAATTGCTCGTGGAGTAGTGGGAAAGTAGGGAAAGAGGAAAAGGGGAGGGATTACTGAGGGAAATGGAAGGAAATGAGGAGGGAGTAGACTTGGCCCAGCCAGACAAGCGGAAGGTAAACAAACGACTGAGTGAGGATGACATGTCTAATAAAAATGTAAAGATTAGAAGTATAGAGAGGAGCAATACAGAAGAAAGTGACGAGAATATGTTCCAGGGATTTAAAGAGGGTGGGGGGGACACAACCCCCCCCCCCCCGACTGATAAGACTAGAGGAGAGAGTTGATAAGGTGATCGAGGACTTGGAGCGTAAGTTAGGTAACGTAGACTCCATTTTCCAGAGAATTGAAAGGTTGGAACAACTAGAGAAGGCTAACAGAAACTTAACTGAAGAAGTAGAGGACCTAAAAAGACAGTTAGGAAATGTAAAGGAGGAGAATGAGAAATTGAAGAAGAATAGTAATGAAAACAGTGAGAAAATAGCTACAGAAGCTAAAAATTGGAGAATAACTCAAGAAGGGAATAAGGTTTCATTCACTGACATAGTCAAACAGCAATTGAAAGAACATAATGAAGACTCAGTTATTAAAGTGATGAGACAGAAGGAGAATATAGTAAGAGAATTAGCTGACAAAAAGAAATGTATAATTATATTAGGAATGGAAGAGAAACATAACCCAGATAGAACCGCAAGAATCAAGGAGGAAAATGAAAGAGTAAGCAGTTTATTAAAATTAGTCCAGGAAGATGAACCAGAAATTATAAAGGAAATTGAGGAAAAATTCAGACTCGGAAAATATAGTACAGATAAGACCAGACCAATTAAGATTAAATTCAGGTCACAAACAACGGCAGAGAAAATTCTATCCAAGACAGGGAAACTAGCAACAAATGATCAATATAAAAAGGTATGGATAAAAAGAGAAATGAATAAGGAGGAAAGAGAGGCAGAAAAGCAGAAAAGAATTGAAGCTAAGGCAAAAAACGAGGAAAGAACGGAGTCAGAGAAAGAGAGATTCTATTGGAGAGTAGTGAACATGAAAATAAAGCAGTTCGACATACTAAAGAAAAACATAAGGGAAACAGAGAATACAATGGAAGTGGCAGAAAACTAAGAGTGTCTTACACAAATATAGATGGATTGATAACAGGATTGAATGAACTGAATGATTATTTGAAAGAAAAAGAACCGGACATAATGGGAATTGTAGAAACAAAATTAAAAGGCCCACTACCACCCAACAGTGTAGGACATAATACATACAATTATTGGATTAGAAACAGAGAGAAAAAACAAGGGGGTGGAGTTATGTTCCTGACTAAGAAGGATATAAACGTGAAAGGTGTCATATATGGAAAGAATACAGTAGAAATGATTATGATAGAAGTGGAAGACCGAGATAAGAAGAGCAGAAAATTTGTGATCAATTATGTGCCTCCGAAAACAGCCTCATGGGAGGAGAGTGAACATAAAAGTATGTTAGAGGACACAAAGATAGCATTAACTAAAATAATGGAAGACGGAGGAAGAATAGTTATGATGGGCGACTTTAATTGCAAAGAAATCTGCTGGGAAGAAATGACAGTAAAGAGTGGTGATGACTCATGGGGAAATGCTCTACTTGAGATGATTACTGACCATTCAATGACACAATGGATACAAGAGAACACTAGGTATAGAAATGAAGAAGAACCATCGAGGCTAGACTTAATAATTACATCTGAACCTAGAATAGTGGACAAGATTGAATATAAAACACCAATAGGTAAAAGTGACCACATATTGATTGAACTGGAACTTAATGAAGAAAAATATATGAAGAGAAATGAACAATATAGAAAAGGAAGAATGATGTATGAAAAAACAAACTTTGATAAAATAAGAGAATTCTTCCAACAAGAAAACTGGGAAGAAATATACAAAGAAGAAACAACAGTGGAAGAGAAATGGAATATTTTGACAAAAATTTACAAAAAAGGAGTGGAAAAGTATGTCCCAAGACAAAAACAAGAAAAAGAATATGTAAAATGCTGGTACAACAAAAGTTGTAGGGAGTTAAAGGACAAAAGAGACAAAGCCTGGAACAGATGGAAAAAAGACAGAAGACCTGAAAAATGGAAAATATATACTGGTTATAGAAATGAATATGTACAAAAGTGCAGAGAGGAAAAAAGAAAATATGAAAAAGATGTTATAGAAAAGTGTAAAGATCAACCAAAACTATTCTACAGATTTGTAAACAATAAACTGAAAAACAAACAAGACTTAGAGAAATTAAGACAAGGAGGAGTTGAATACACTGAGGAAATGGAAATGGCAGAAATTATGAACAAACATTTTAAATCAGTGTTTACAAGGGAAAATATACAACCTGAAGAGATTGAGTGGAAGGAAAAAGTCCCCCCTATGGAAGAAATAGAAGTAACAAAGAATGAAATATTGACACACTTGGGTAATTTTGATGTCAGAAAATCGCATGGGCCAGATGAAATAGCAAACTGGATTCTGAAAGAATGCAGGAATGAACTGGCAGACAAAATACATAGCATAATAAGCAGTTCCTTAAAAGAAGGAAAAGTTCCAGAAGATTGGAAAAAAGCAAATATAGTACCTATATATAAAGGAGGAAATAAAGAAGAACCTACCAACTATAGACCAGTCTCTCTAACAAGTACAATAGCAAAAATATGTGAAAGAATTATCAAAAGTAGATGGGTAAAATACTTGGAAAAAAACAACGTACTAAATCCAAGGCAATTTGGATTCAGACAAGGACGATCATGCGTCACCAATTTAATATGTTTCTATTCAAGGCTAATAGATATAATACAAGAAAGAGATGGATGGGCTGATTGTGCATTTCTAGACCTAAAAAAAGCTTTTGACAAAGTACCACATAAGAAGTTGCTTAAGAAATTAGAATATGAAGGAGGAATACAAGGTAAATTGCTAAATTGGATGGAAGACTTTTTGCAAGAAAGAAAAATGAGAGTAGTGATAAGAGATCAGCACTCAAAATGGAATGAAGTAATAAGCGGTGTCCCGCAGGGAACAGTTCTGGCCCCAATAATGTTTGCTATATATATTAATGATATGGATGAAGGAATTGAAAGCTATATGAGCTTCTTTGCAGATGATGCAAAATTACTGAAAAGAGTGAAAACTGAAGAAGATGGTGAATCACTACAGAGAGATCTAAATAAAGTACAAGAATGGAGTAGGAAGTGGGAGATGGAGTTCAATACAAAAAAGTGTAGTATAATGGAATTTGGAAAAAGCAAAAACAGAATAACAGGATCATATAATTTGGGAGAAGAAGGAATAAAAAAAGTAGAAAATGAGAAGGACCTGGGAGTCATTGTTATGAATAATATGTCACCTGAGAAACATATAAATAAGATTTTTGGAGAAACTTATAATTTAATAAGAACAATCAAAGTGGCATTTACATACCTGGATGAAGAAATGGTGAGGAAAATCCTAATCACCCTGATAAGACCAAGATTGGAATATGCAGCAACGATATGGTCACCAAGTACAAAAAAATGTATAAAAAAACTTGAAAGAATACAAAGAGCAATTACAAAACTGGCACCAACACTCTCAAAACTATCATATGAAGAGAGACTACAAAAACTTAAACTACAGACACTAGAGCAAAGAAGAGAGAGAGAAGATTTGATAGCTATTTACAGAATCATGAAAGGCATAGAAATTACTGATAGAGAGAATCTGATAAAATGGGATGACAGAAATACAAGAGGACACGGAAAGAAAATAAAAAAAGACAGCTATAGAAGAGATTTTAAAAAGAACAGCTTTCCTCACAGAGCAATAGACAGTTGGAACAAGTTAGATGAGAAAGTGGTGTGTGCAAAAACAATACATGAATTTAAAAATAGTTTAGATAAAATGAGATATGAAGACGGGACCCCACGAGCATAGCTCCCCTTCCCGTAAAATACAACTAGGTAAATACACACACACACACACAGACACACACACACGCACGCACACACGCACGCACACACACACACACACACACACACACACACGCACACACTTTCAACGAACGAACGGCGTAGAGGACGTTCTGAAGAAAAAGTGCAGATTTTCGTGGATCCCAAAGCAAAGGAAGTACCTATTGTATTTACAGGGTGGGGGGAATTGCTCGTGGTGTAGTGGGAAGGTGAGGAAAAAGGAGAAGGGGAGGGATTACTGAGGGAAATGGAAGGAAATGAGGAAGGAGAGGACTTGGCCCAGGCAGGCAGACGCCATGTAAACAAAAGAGGTCCCGACCAATTTAGTGACGAAATGGCAAACAAAAATGTAAAGATTAGAAACATAGATAAGAACAATTCAATGGAAGGTGAGGATAATAATTTCCAAAGATTTAAAGAGGGGGAGGCGGATACCAACCTCCCCCGACTAGCAAAACTGGAGGAACGGCTTGAACAAATGACTGAACATTGGGAGATTAGGTTCGGTAAAATGTCAAAACTTGCAGAAAAAATTGAAAGATTGGAAGAACTAGAGAAGGCGAACAAAAACTTTACTGATGGAATAGAAGAACTAAAAAGACAGTTAAGAGAAGTAAAACAGGAGAATAAAGAATTAGAAAAGAACAATAAAGACAATAAAGAAACAATAGCAAAAGAGGCACAGGGGTGGAGAAAGATACAGGAAAATAGTAAAGTTGCATTTACTGATATAATTAAACAGCAAATGAAAGAACAAACTGAAGACTCAGTTATCATAGTGATGAGACAGAAGGAGAATATTCTAATAGACTTAGCAGACAAAAATAAATGTATAATTATATTAGGAATGGAAGAGAAACATAACCCAAATAGAACCTCAAGAATCAAAGAGGAAAATGAAAAAGTAAGCAGTTTACTACAATTAGTTCAGGAAGATGAACCAGAAATAATGAAACAAATCGAAGAAAAGTTCAGACTCGGAAAGTATAGTACAGATAAGACCAGACCAATTAAGATTAAATTCAGGTCACAAACAACGGCAGAGAATATCTTATCCAAAACAGGGAAACTAGCAACAAATGAACAATATAAAAAGGTATGGATAAAAAGGGAAATGAATAAAGAGGAAAGAGAGGAAGAAAAAAAAAAAAAGACTTGAAGCTAAGAAAAAAAAAACGAGAACAGAACAGAGTCAGAAAAAGAGAGATTCTATTGGAGAGTAGTGAATATGAAACTAAGGCAATTCGACATACTAGAGAAAAACAAAAGGGAAAGAGAGAACACAATGGAAGTGGCAGAAAACTAAGAGTGTCTTACACAAATATAGATGGATTAATAACAGGATTGAATGAGCTGAATGGTTATTTGAAGGAAAAAGAACCGGACATAATGGGAATTGTAGAAACAAAATTAAAAGGTCCACTACCACCCAACAGTGTAGGACATGATGCATATAATTATTGGATTAGAAACAGAGAGACAAAACAAGGGGGTGGAGTTATGTTCCTGACTAAGAAGGATATAAACGTGAGGTGTGTCATATATGGAAAGAATACAGTAGAGATGATTATGATAGAAGTGGAAGACAGAGATAAGAAGAGCAGAAAATTTGTGATAAATTATGTGCCTCCGAAAACAGCCTCATGGGAAGAGAGTGAACATAAAAGTATGTTAGAAGACACAAAGATAACATTAAATAAGATAATGGAAGATGGAGGAAGAATAGTGATGCTGGGCGACTTTAATTGCAAAGAAATCTGCTGGGAAGAGATGACAGTAAAGGGTGGAGACGGCTCATGGGGAAACGCTCTACTTGAGATGATTACTGACCACACAATGACACAGTGGATACAGGAGAACACTAGATATAGAAATGAGGAAGAACCATCGAGACTAGACCTAATAATTACATCTGAACCTAGAATAGTGGACAAGATTGAATATAAAACACCAATAAGTAAAAGTGACCACATATTGATTGAACTGGAACTAAATGAAGAAAAATACATGAAAAGAAATGAACAATATAGAAAAGGAAGAATGATGTATGAAAAAACAAACTTTGATAAAATAAGAGAATTCTTTCAAAAAGAAAACTGGGAAGAAATATACAAAGAAGAAACATCAGTGGAAGAGAAATGGAATATTTTGACAAAAATTTACAAAAAAGGAGTGGAAAAGTATGTCCCAAGACAAAAACAAGAAAAAGAATATGTAAAATGCTGGTACAACAAAAGTTGTAGGGAGTTAAAAGACAAAAGAGACAAAGCCTGGACCAGATGGAAAAAAGACAGAAGGCCTGAAAAATGGAAAATATATACTTGTTATAGAAATGAATATGTACAAGCATGCAGAGAGGAAAAAAGAAAATATGAAAAAGATGTTATAGAAAAGTGTAAAGATCAACCAAAACTATTCTACAGATTTGTAAACAACAAACTGAAAAACAAACAAGACTTGGAGAAATTAAGACAAGGAGGAGTTGAATACACAGAGGAAATGGAAATGGCGGAAATTATGAACAAACATTTTAAATCAGTGTTTACATGGGATAATATACATCCTGAAGAGATCGAATGGATAGATTTAGTCCCCCCTATTAACGAAATAGAAGTAACAAAGTATGAAATATTGCAACACACGAGTAATCTTGATGTCAGTAAATCACATGGGCCAGATGAAATAGCAAACTGGATTTTGAAAGAATGTAGGAATGAATAAAGAAGACCCTACCAACTATAGACCAGTCTCTCTAACAAGTACAATAGCAAAAAGTTGTGAAAGAATTATCAAAAGTAGATGGGTAAAATATTTAGAAAAAAAAACAACGTATTAAATCCAAGGCAATTTGGATTCAGACAAGGACGATCATGCATCACCAATTTAATATGTTTCTATTCAAGACTAATAGATATAATACAAAAAAGAGATGGATGGGCTGATTGTGCATTTCTAGACCTAAAAAAAGCTTGACAAAGTACCACATAAGAAGTTGCTTAAGAAATTAGAAACTGAAGGAGGAATACAGGGCAAACTGCTTAATTGGATGGAAGACTTTTGCAAGAAAGGAAAATGAGAGTAGTGATAAGAGACAAACACTCAAAATGGGATGAAGTAATAAGCGGTGTTCCGCAAGGAACAGTTCTGGCCCCAATAATGTTTGCTATATATATTAATGATATGGATGAAGGAATTGAAAGCTATATGAGCTTCTTTGCAGATGATGCAAAATTACTGAAAAGAGTGAAAACTGAAGAAGATTGTGAATCACTACAGAGAGATCTAAATAAAGTACAAGAATGGAGTAGGAAGTGGGAGATGGAGTTCAATACAAAAAAGTGTAGTATAATGGAATTTGGAAAAAGCAAAACAGAATAACAGGATCATATAAATTGGGAGAAGAAGGAATAAAAAAAGTAGAAAATGAGAGGGACCTGGGAGTCATTGTTATGAATAATATGTCACCTGAGAAACATATAAATAAGATTTTTGGAGAAACTTATAATTTAATAAGAACAATCAAAGTTGCATTTACATACCTGGATGAAGAAATGGTGAGGAAAATTCTAATCACCCTGATAAGACCAAGATTGGAATATGCAGCAACGATATGGTCACCAAGTACAAAAAAATGTATAAAAAAACTTGAAAGAATACAAAGAGCAATTACTAAACTGGCACCAACACTCTCAAAACTATCATATGAAGAGAGACTACAAAAACTTAAACTACAGACACTAGAGCAAAGAAGAGAGAGAGGAGATTTGATAGCTATTTACAGAATCATGAAAGGCATAGAAATTACTGATAGAGAGAATCTGATAAAATGGGATGACAGAAATACAAGAGGACACGGAAAGAAAATAAAAAAAGACAACTATAGAAGAGATTTGAAAAAGAACAGCTTTCCTCACAGAGCAATAGACAGTTGGAACAAGTTAGATGAGAAAGTGGTGTGTGCAAAAACAATACATGAATTTAAAAATAGTTTAGATAAAATGAGATATGAAGACGGGACCTCACGAGCATAGCTCCCCTTCCCGTAAAATACAACTAGTTACAACTAGGTAAATACACACACACACACACACACACACACACACACACACACACACACACACACATATATATATATTTTGCAGTATTTCACAAAAGACACGTGAATATGATTTGCAGAAAAAACCACTGGTAAATAAGAAACATAGTCCGAACGTTTTCGTCTATTTAAGACATCATCAAGGGAATACAGAAAATGAGATACAGACAGTATATATACAGAAGTAAAGACAAAATTAGGGAACACGGGAAAAAGTATCACGCAAGCCTGAGAAAATTGCCAACAGTCCTCAGGTCACAGATGGACCAAATGTCCGAGCAGGAAAACATGTAACGATTTTCTTTGAAATAAAGTTATCAAACCTGTACATACCTAGGCTTAGGTTGATATTTTGGTCACCGGAGAGCTCACCCAGGGTCGTCTCTGTATATTAGGAACATTATTGAATCAAGCCACATAAAGCAAACTTTTGACCAAAATATCAACCTAAGCCTAGGTATGTACAGGCTTGATAACTTTATTTCAAAGAAAATCGTTACATGTTTTCCTGCTCGGACATTTGGTCCATCTGTGACCTGAGGACTGTTGGCAATTTTCTCAGGCTTGCGTGATACTTTTTCCCGTGTTCCCTAATTTTGTCTTTACTTCTGTATATATACTGTCTGTATCTCATTTTCTGTATTCCCTTGATGATGTCTTAAATAGACGAAAACGTTCGGACTACGTTTCTTATTTACCAGTGGTTTTTTCTGCATATATATATATATATATATATATATATATATATATATATATATATTATATATATGTATGTATGTATGTATGTATGTTGAGGCATTGTGACAGGTTGGTGAAGGTGGGTGAGGAAGACATAAATCAGAATCCAAGTTTATTTCTGACTAATTTCGCACAAATAGGCTTCTTCAGAGAAATAATGTATTAAGGAGAAAACAAGGCAAATATATATATATATATTTATATATATATATATATATATATATATATATATATATATATATATAAACATGTTTGATTGAATACGACAGCATTCTGGAAGTTGTTAATTTTCTTTCTTGTGTTTTCTATTTTTCTAATTATATTCTTCCCTTGGATAGGGTGGGCATAAACCAATTTTTTATAATTCTCCATTTTATTACACGACGTTTCGTCTCTAAAAAGACATCTTCTGGTATTTCTGTTTTTAAAGATACAATAAATATTTATGATACTACAAGTTTGAATTACATTAATGGTTGGACATATACAAGATTATATTTAGAAATCAAACCTTAGAATTACAGTTAAGTTTAACATATTAAAATTCCATTTTAAATTAAAAAAAAAAATAAATAATAACTACTACATGCCTTATAGCTGAAATGTTTAAATGGCTGGTGGCTACATCTTGACCTTGGGTGACCTTCGCTTAGGAAGGTGTGAGGTGATTAGCGGATTACCCGTGGCCTCTGGTCTTTTAAATGATCTCATGACCTGATGAGGAGAGGGGTTGTGTGGAGGGGGAGGAGGAGGAGGTGGAGGAGGGAGAGGTGAAGGGGGGGGGGTGGAGTTGGGTTGTGCTGAGGGGGAAGGGGAGGAAGAGGCGAATGATTGCATCTTATGACTGTACAGAGGTATATTGGATGTCATAGGCCACCATAACAACTCCAGAAAGCTCCAACTTTTAGAGGCCATGTACATCAGAGATAAAGCCCCCTCCATCAATCTGCAATGCGACCTAACATCCAATATACCTCTGTACAGTCATAAGATGCAATCATTCGCCTCTTCCTCCCCCTCCCCCTCAGCACAACCCAACTCCACCCCCCCATCACCTCTCCCTCCTAAACTTCCAGAAAGCTGTCGTATTCAATCAAACATGTTTAAAAGAGAACCTGCTCCCAAAATACACTAATATATATATATATATATATATATATATATATATATATATATATTAGTGTATATATATATATATATATATTGCTGGTACATTGTGACAAGTTGATGAAGGTGGAAAAAGAAGTCACGGGTCTAGTTCCGAGTTCCTGAGGTTATTCCTGACCGGTTTCGCTCTATGCTTCTCAATAAGCATAGGCCGAAACTGGTCATGAATAAACTCAGGAACTCGGAACTAGACCCGTGACTTCATTTTCCCCCTTCATCATATATATATATATATATATATATATACATATATATATATATATATTTTTTTTTTTATGTACATATATATATATATGTATATATATATACGGGGCACTGTGAGGAGCTTCGGAGAGCTCACCCAGGGTCGTCTCTGTATATTAGGGATTTTGTCCTATTGTCCGTTACTGAGGGGTCTTTGTTCCGGTGGTGCAATGTCCTAGTTGCTGTTGCTATGGCTGCGGTGGATTTTGTCCATTTAATGTCACCCGTTCTTTGGTTTGTATTTTCATTGGAAGCAATATGCAGTGCTTCCAGTACTTTCCTTTTTTGTTTGGTTAAGTTTTCTTCTAGTATTTCTGCTGCCTCCCATTTCGGTAAATGACTCTTTTCTTTAATGTGATTGACTAAAGCACTAGTGTCGCGATGGTATCTGACATACGCTCTGTGTTCGCTGAGCCTTTTCTCCCTCTGTGTGTTTCTCCAAAGTAAGAAAGTTCACAACTACTACATGGAATTTTGTACACAATACTTCCGTTTTCATGTTGATCTTCTATTTTCTTTTTCGTTAAGTCACCTATCTTTTTACCTGCGTCACTCAGCGGATCTTAATGCTAGTCCTAACTCGTCTGTGAATTTGGAAAGGGGGACTACTAGGTAACGATTGTTCAGTTTGTCTTTTTCTTTTTCATTTCTTCCTATGATCGTTTTAGCTTTAGTTAGTAAAGACGTTAATAAACCTTTACGGGTAACCCAGTTTTGTGAACGCGTCAGTCACATAATTGATTTCTTCCTCGAGGAATTCTGGGCTACATATTCTCAGAGCTCGTAGAAAGAATGCTATTACTACACCAGTTTTTGTTTTTCTATCATGCGCACTTAGGAAGTGAATGAAATCGTCCTTATTTGTAAGTTTTCTGTATACCTTGAATTTCTTACTCTCATCTGTTGCCATGATGACCGTGTCGAGAAATGGTAAAGAACTGTCTACTTATTTTGCTGTGGTGAACTGTATTTTGTTATGGACTTCATTCGGCTTCTGTGGTAGAAGGTCCGTGTTTGTATCTTTGTGTGTAACGATTAGACAGTCGTCGACGTAACAATACCACTTTTAATCACTATCGATTATCTTACTGTAATTATCCTTTTCTAGCTGAGGCAGCTTCATTGTTTATGGAGACCCTAGAAAAGGATCATTACAGTAAGATAATCGATAATGATTCAAAGTGGTATCGTTACGATTAGACAGTCGTCGACGTAAGGAAACCACTTTGAATCACTATCGATTATTTTACTGTAATAATCCTTTTCTAGGGTCTACATAAACAATACATTTCTTTTTTATCCGCTAGGTCTCTCACTATATTCTCCTTCTCTCTCTTCACTTTAATAACTGTGTCTTTAGTTTGATCTTTCATATGTTGTGGCACTACATCCTTAAATACAATTTTGTTATTCTCTTGGACTTTTTTCCAACACTGTACTTCTTTTGCTATTGACTCTTTATTTTCTTTATTATTCCTCTTTAATTCCTCATTCTCATTTTTTACTTCTTTTAACTGTCTTTTTAATTCTTCTATTTTTTTTTAGTTAGGGTTTGGTTCTCCTTTTTTAACTCTTCCAATTTATCAACTCTGCACAATCCGTGTAAGTTGACCGAACCTACTCTCCCAATGTTCGGTCATTTTCTCTAGTTTTTCTTCTAGACTTTCTAATCGTGGGAGGTTGGCATCCCCCCCTCATTAAATCCATGGAAATTATTATTTTCACTTTCCATTGTGTTGTCCTTATCTATATTTCTAACATTAATGCTTTTATTGATATTTTCGATTTCCCCTGCGTCATCAGCAGACCTCTTGTTTACATTTTTCCTGCCGTCAGAGGGAGCCCGTTCGTCTCCTTCCTCATTTCCTTTCATTACCCTCAGTAATCCCCCCCTTTCTCCTTTTTCATCACCTTCCCACTACACCACGAGCTTTCCCCTCCCCTACCAATACAAAAAGGTGCTCCCTCGTTGTTGAGATCCACGAAAATTTCACTTCTTCTCCGGAGTTCCAATCTTCGCCGTGAATCCGTCTACGTGTGTGTGTGTGTATTTACCCAGTTGTATTTTGCGGGAAGGGGAGCCACGCTCGTGGTGTCCCGCCTTTGTATCTCGCAGTGTCTAGTTTGCTTTTAAACCCATGAATGGTTTTTCCGCACACTATGTCCAGTTTGTTCCAAGTGTCTACCACTCTATGTGGGAAACTGTTTTTCTTCAAATCTCTTCTGTAGCTATGTTTTTTTTTTCTTTCCATGTCCTCTTGTGGTTCTCCTGTCCCATTTTAACAAGTCCTCTCTATCAAGTATTTCTGTGCCTTTCATGATTCTGTAGATGGTCAGTAGGTCACCTATCTCTCTTCTTTGCTCCAGAGTAATCTAGTTTAGCCAATCTCTCCTAATATGACAAGTTTGCGAGTGCAGGTGCCATTTTTGTAGCTGTGTGTGTGTGTATTTACCTAGTTGTACCTAGTTGTATTTTACAGGAAGGGGAGCTATGCTCGTGTGTCCCGTCTTCATATCTCGTTTTATCTAGAATGTTTTTAAATTCGTGTATTGTTTTTGCACACACCACTTTCTTATCTAACTTGTTCCAAACGCAGCGGCGGCGCCAGGAATTTTTAGTTGGGGAGGCTAAGGGGGGGCTGAGCAAATTTTTGGTGGGGCTAATAGTAATATGATAATACACATATATCATCCTCATTTCAGAAGGGGAGGGGGTTAATGGTTGGGCTAGCACTGATGGCTGACAAATCTTTAGCCCTGGCAATTAAAAATTCCACTTAATAAAATTATTTCAATGAGTGTTTTAAATGTTCAATTTGCTCATTTCAGTTGGGGGGGCTAATGGGGGGCTGGCCACCACTGTCCAAACGTCTATTACTCTGTGGGGAAAGCTGTTCTTTTTCAGGTCTCTTCTATAACTGTCTTTCTTGACTTTCTTTCCGTGTCCTCTTGTATTTCTACAATCCCTTTTTATTATATCCTCTCTATGTGTGTATGTGTATTTACCTAGTTGTATTATACGGGAAGAGAGCTATGCTCGTGGTGACCCGTCTTTGTATCTCTCCGCATCAAGTTTCTTTCTTAAAATCTTGAATAGTGTTTGCACACACTGTTTCGTTGTCTAATTTGTTTCAAGTATCTATCAATCTGTGTGAGAAGCTGTTCCTTTTCAGCTCTCTTCTGCAACTATCCTTTTTTGGTTGCTTTTCGTATCCTCTTGTTTTACCATTACCCCATATTAACAAGTCATTCTTATCTAAGACTTCCATTCCTTCAATTATTCTATATATAGTCAGTAAGTCTCCTCTTTCCCTTCTTTGTTCCAAAGTTGGTAATTCTAGTTTGGACAGTCTTTGCTCATATGTCAGTTCGGAAAGAGTTGGTGCTAGTTTTGTTGTTGCTCTTTGTATTCTTTAATTTTTTTTTTATATATTCTTTTTGGTACTGGGTGTCCATAGTGTTGCTGCGTACTCAAATTTTGGTCTTATTAGTGTAGTTAGAATTTTTTTGATCATTTCCTCGTGTGTGTGTGTATTCACTTGGTCTTTGTGTGTGTGTGTGTGTGTGTGTGTGTGTGTGTGTGTGTGTGTGTGTGTGTGTGTGTGTGTGTGTGTGTGTGTGTGTGTGTGTGTGTGTGATGTGTGTGTATTTCAGTATTTTGTAAATGTATATGCGTACGTATATGTGTATATGTATGCATTTTATGTATATAGCTATGTATATACATGTGTCTATGTGCTGTATATGCATGTGTAGGCTATATGTATGTGTATGTGCATATGTATATGTGTATATGTATTAGTGAGATTCACAACGAAACTAGAACATGTGTTGGGACCGTGATCGACAACTATCGCCTTCTAGGTGAGAGCTCAGAGTTCGTAAAATGGCACGATTTATGGCTAATGCTGTATTTACCTAATTGTAGTATTCAGGTAAGGAGCAACGCTCATTGGGTTCCATCTCCTATTCTCTAATTTTCTAACAGGTAGACTTAAATTCATGTACTGTTCATACTTAATCTATATAATAAATTTCCAATTATCATAATTATATTTGAACTCATGTGTTGTTTGAGCTTGGGCTATATCACCTGAGCTATTCCAAGTATTTACGCATCTACTGTATATGGAAAACTGTATTTCTTCACATCCCATAGACATGTGGTCTTTCTTAATTTACTCCCATGATATCTTAAAACCCTTCCATCTTTAATCGGGAGATCTCTTCTGTCAATGCAATCTATATCTCCTTCAGTGACCTCAATACTGTAATCATATCACCTATTTCTCTTTTCTTCGTATGCCAGGCTAGGGAGCAGTTTGGTTGCTGCCCTTTTATAGTTTATCGATCTTGTTTATATCCTTCACTCTATGTGGAGACCATGCTGCTGACGCATATTTCAGTCTTGGGCATATCAGGGTTTCGATTACCTTTTTCATCATCTCTTCATCCACATAGTTGAACGCCACTTTAATATTCTGCAGTAGTCCGTATATTTCTCCCATAATCCTGCTGATATATATGTCAAGTGACATGTTGTCTTTTATGAACACCCCCCAAGTCTTTCTTCTCTTTTGTTTTTGTACATATACCAAGGCTTTTTGCCCCTTACAAGGGAGGTAGCCAAAAAGGGAAAGGCATAAAATCATTTCCACCCATTCCATCCCTGAATACACTCCACACCCCTCCACCCTCCCTCTTATATGAGCACCTCCTGTTTTTGTAATTAGTTAGATTCCCATGGAATAGTTTAAGGACGGTCTTTTGTCGCTACTACCCATTTCTAGTACTTTGAAGTTTTTGGTACTGAACTTCATTTCCTATTCTTGGCTCCATGCAAAAGCAGTGTCTAGATCTTTTTTTGGAATAGTCAACCATCCTCCTCGTTTTTCACTCTTTCCTCGTTTTTTCATCATCTACAAACATGTTGGCACAGTTTGTTGTTCCCTCCACCATGTCACGGACATAGACAAAAAACATTATTGGTACAAGCACTGAACCTTGTGGAACTCCGCTCGTTACTACTCTCTATCTTGACATCGTATCCTTTACTACTGCCCTCGTGTATCTTTCCTTATTTTTTTCATACAGTCTAATAGTTTGCCACTCAGTCCTCCAACATAATCCAATTTCCAAGTAAGTCGATTGTGAGGTACTTTATGAAATGCCATCTCTAGGTCGAGGTACACGCAGTCCACCCACCCATCTCTCTCTTGCAACGCATCAGTCACTCTCGAGTAAAAGCTTAAAAGGTTCAAAATCTTCATTTCTTCAATATATGTGATCAATCGATCTTTCAGTCCTTTCATATAATTTCACTATTGTGCTGGTTAGTGATACTGGACTATAATTTAGTGGTGTCTCCTTATTTTCACCTTTGTAAACTGACACCACTTTTGCCCTTTTCCAATCAAGCGACACAATGTCTTCATTCAATTATCTTGTCCGCTAGTTGTTCCTTACATTCTATATCCAATTTGAAATCCCGCCAGGTCTTGAAGTTTTTGTCACATCCAATAATCCCAAGAGACTAAGCACTTTCCTCCCTTATACATTTATATTTACTAAACCTGTTTTTTCTCCCCTCGTTATTTGAGAAAAGCGAGGGGATATATGTATTTAACTAATTGTAATATGTAAGAAGTTATACTCGCGAGATGCCTTCTCTTTTTCTCCAGCATTATACCCAACCTAGAGTAAATGTTGGCAAATGTAACGTAATGACACGTACAATGAATGATTGTAGCAGGTGATATGTGAGTGTCATGGGTGAAAGGCTTTAAGAATATGTCGACATTGGAAGTGTGAGAGTTCGCATGTGGCGGTGAATGGAGGGCTAGGCATGGAAGTGAAATACTGAATAAAAGAAGCACGGAAATACCTGATTTATTGATTGATTTATGTCGTCCTTGTTAATTCACTTGCGCTTCCATCCCACATCGTTTACACGGCGATGCATTTATTAGCTTTGGACAAGCGTCTTAATTCGCTAGCGTCATGAATTCGCACCGTCTGTTTGACGCTGCGATAAAGTTAAACATGATCAACTTTACCCCTCGCGTCTAGCGTTTCAGTAGCGAATAAAGAACTATCATCTAGCGTCCAAAGCAGCGCAGTGTAAACCGACCTTTAGAGGTCAAATCGCGCCGATGTCAAAGGTTGAGGGACTCAGTCTATATTTAAGAGAAGTGTTTGGAGTCAATCTACAAATTGAAAAGGATTTTATTTATTTTTTCCAGAACAGGGGGAGGTCAGAGCTACTGGTAATTGGTCTCCTAAAATGTGTTTTAGTAACATTGGTGTTGGGGGGAGGCTGTGTGAATGGTACACTTTAATAAAATGCGGGATATAGTAACAAGTGTGCTACATGAACAAACAGGGGGGTCGTCTCCTGATATGAGACAGCCGTAGGTGAGACGTGAATGCCTTGTTCCTAAACGTATCAGGGCAGTCTCTAGGCGTCGGGTATATTGGTAAGAAGACTAAACATGTTTGATGGTTTTTAGGTGATTTATTGGGTGTTCTTCCCAGCGTTTTTTGCCATTGCTGTGATAGACTTGTTCGGATAACTGGGAAAAAGTCCGACACATGCAGTGGGGTGGTAGCACTGAACGGGATCAGTGTTGCATTCCGGGCTGCCTTATCAGCTTGTTCATTACAGAGGATGCCGACATGAGATGGTACCTAGAAGAAAGATACTGGTTGCGGGAGGAGGATGTTAAGATCAGTCATGAGTGGATGTTCTGGACTATTGGGTGGCGGGAGTGGAGGGAGGAGAGAGCTTCCAGGGCACTACGTGAATCTGAGATGATTATAAAGTACGAATAAGGGAACGGAATATAATTTGTAGGACAGTGAGAATAGCTAGTAGTACTGCAATGAGGGATCCTGGTTCTGTGGTTAAAGGGGATTGAGAGGAAGTTGCCTTCGTTGGCGATGCGCACGTTCCAATCCAAGAGCATCGACGCATCAGCGCCTCCGAGGGTCACCAGGGACCGGCTGCCCTGGGGTCAAGTCCCGGCCGCCGCGTCGGGTCGGACAAAACGAGTCTCTTGGAACACATTTGCAGTCCCTAGCTGTGCTGAGCGTCTCACAGTGACAGTTAATGGAGGGTCATGACCTGACCCCGGTGAATATAAAGGGTCACCGGAGTTCACCGGGGATGCACTCGAAATCTAAAAGCTAGTCCCTAAATCGGCTAGTTCCACTGGGACTAAATGCAAAAACAACAATAACAATCACCGAGGACGGATAGACTCTGGAACCGGGGGGAAATCTCTCGGCCTTGGAAGCGCCCTCGACGAGTACCTCGCCACTCCCGCACTACCGTCGTGGACCCACGTCGTGCATCAACCGACTTACCATCTCGGAGCGCCAGATGCGAGCATCAACTCTGCCGTCGTCGGACAGGCGGCCTCGGGAACCGAGGAAGCGATCTCTCGCCACCTCCCGCGCTAGCCGTCGGGGACCCATGCCATGCATCACTCACCGGGAATTCACCCGTCGAGGACAGACCACCTCGGAGGATCACCGGACGAGTATCGCTGTCCCCCCTCCCCCACACGGCTCCTCTTGTGGCCAGAAGCGAGCTTTTACCTGTTCTTAGGCCCCAACTTTACAATAAATTAACAAAACTTTCCAGGGTTTGCCTTCAGCCAGGATCGCATCTCCTGTAATCCTGATAGGGACATTGCCGTGTATCCCACTCCTTGGACTGAGGGGGAGCCAATATAGATATGGATTGCGGAAGGATGGGAGGACAAGTGGGAAAGGAATTCTTGTTGGATGGTGCTTGGAGGAGTTTCAACTTTTGGTAGTGTGGCCAAAGTGAAGCAAGGGTGTAAGGGAGGAGTAACCAGAGGGCTAGCGTGGGGGTTGTGTGTGGAATTACTGTGGCGGTTATCTCTAAAGTGGAGAGTAGTTCTATTCAAGCCAAAAGGACGAGCGCTGCGTGGGTGTCGATCATAGCTTTAATGGTTAGATGGGCCAAAGAGGGTTTAGGATATTGGGGTCTTTGATGCGGAAAAGATATTTCAATTATAAAATTTACTATTGAGCGGTGGATGTCTATGGGGAGGTGTCCACTTTCTTCACATAGACTTATTATAGGAGTGCTGATGCGAAGGCCGAGTTGTGTATGGGATCCATTATCCGGAGGGCTGTGGGAGAGGCTGACAAATAGGTTTGGCACCCATAATCCAATTTGCTCTGTACGGGAGTCAAGAACGAGTCCAAGAAATCATGTTTGTTCCAATACTACGAAGGCTCTCTTTACAGCTGCGTCGTCTACAGAAATGAATGGCGACTGATTTTGATGCAGAAAATTTAAAACCGTGGTCTTCGGCCCAGTGGGCTACTGAGGTTATGGTTCGTTGGAGAAGATGCTTTATATGGGTTGGATGGATTCCTACGCTGAAAAGAGCCAGATCTTAAACATACAAGCTGGTTGTAATTTCAGGGAGGATATGTTTTGTTATGTCATCAATTGCTAGCATGAAAAGTGGAACATTAAGAATGCTTCCTGGGGGACTCCTTCTGGTTGAGTGTGTTGGAAGGACAGGGATTTTTCCACGTGGTTTCCATTTCAGTGTGATAGAAAATTTGTTATGAATGTCGGTAGTGCTCCACGTAGACCTGGTATGAAAAGTTTCTGTTTGGTCTACCATCACCAAGCTGTGGATTTTTTTTTTCAAATGAAGAAATACAGTGAGGATCCCTGATGAAGTCCTCAAACCCCTCACTCTCTCCATTTCTAATCCTGACACATGCTCTACTACTCTCGTAAAAACTCTTGACAGCTCCTAAAAGCTTTCCTCCAATTCCATATATCTGCAATACCTCCCACAGTACCTTCCTGTCTACCCTGTCATAAGCCTTTTCCAAATCCATAAAAGCCCAAAAAACATCCTTACCCTTTCCTTTAGCTTTCTCACATATCTGTCTTACCACAAAATTCTGATCTATGCAACCTCCACCTGTCCTAAACCCACACTGTTCCTCACCAATTACTCCCTGTTCCTCTCCTAATCCTCTCAATCAAGACCCTCCCATAAGCCTTCCCAACTACACTTAACAAGCTAATCCCTCTGAAACTACTACACTTACACTTATCCCCTTTTCCCTTGTAAAGTGGAGCTATGCAGGCACTTCTCCAGCCCTCCGGTACTCTACCCTCTCTTAAACAGACATTAAAAAACCTCACCAGCCAGTCCACCATCATTGTACCTCCTTTTTTCAGATATTCTGCATAACATCCATCCAACCCAGATGCCTTACCTGGTCTCATCTTAACAACTGCCTTCACTTCATCCTTCCTTATTTTTCCTCACTCATCACTCATTTTCTTAGCACTTCCCACTGCAACTACCTTTCCCTCCCTATCCTCCTTCACATTTAGCAACTCCCTAGAATACTCTGCTCACCTTCCTCTCACTGCCTTCTCTTCCATTATTATCTCTCCATCTGCACCTTTTTACATTTTCTTTTCTTGATTCACCTCCTATTTCTCTTTTGAGTTCCTTTCAAAATTTTCTGTCATACTCTTACCCCATTTCACATCTGTTCTCCTCTTTGCCTCCTTTATCATATGCTTTAATTCTCTTTTCTTTTCCTTGTACCTCTCATGTTTCCCTTGTCCTGTTTTTTAACCAATCTGTGAAAACTCTCTTCTCTTCTACAACCTTGTTTCCTCACTACTCTTCTTTCTATTTCCTCTCACCCTCCTTGTTCCACACACCATCTTTGCACACCTTATGACTTCCTCCTTGAACCATCCCCATTCCTCTTCCACTCCTAGCTCTACTCTATCCTTCACTCCCTCCCACCCTTCTCTCAGCTTCTTGTACTCTTTCTCATTTAAGCAGTTATCTCTAAGTACCTCCCTACCTTTTGTCCTTTTCCTCTTTCTACATGTATCCTCCACTCTCAGCTTACCTTCCACCAAAAAATGATCCAATATTCCCCCACTCTCTCCCCTTAGAACAAGTACATCCTTAACTCTTCCTATTATACTCCTATCTACCACTACATAGTCCATTAACACTCTACCACCCTCTCCCATGTGTACTTATGCTCGACTTTCTTCCTAAAGACTATTTGCTATTAACTCTCTATACACATCTCCACTACGATTCTTTCCTGGAACTCCACATTTCCCAACCACTAGCATTAAGGTCTCCCAGTACTACTACATTGACATTTCTCCCTAATCCCTCTATACACTCATTTAAATCTATCTAAAAAGCCTTCCTTTCTTCTACACTCTTCTCACTACCAGGCCCATATGCACTTACAAAAATCCACATCTCCTTTCCTAGTTTCACCTTCATCCACATTAACCTTGAAGAAGCCTTCTTCCACTCCACTACACATTTACCTATCTCTTCACTTACTAGTATAGCCACCCCTTCTCTCCCTTGTCCTTTCGTCACTCCTGAGAACCTCCCAAACTCACACTCGCCCCTCCCTCTCAACTTAGTTACTCATAAAGCTAAAACATCCCTCTTTCTTCTCACAAACATACTGCCTATCTCTTCCCTTTTACTCGCATCTGTACTACATCCATCCACATTAAAAGACCCAAACCTTAGGGTACTGGTTGGAAAACTCCTAGACCCTCTTATGCCTTTACATTTTTTAGGAATGTCCCCCGTGGGGCTACAGGGAGGAGGATGCCTAGTCCTAATCCCCATCCCGTTTTTCTTGCCTCTTACAATTCAAATGGGAATACTTGGTGGCAGCATTCTATCCCCCACCACAGGGTAGGCGAAAAAAGGTAATGAATATTCAGAGAAATGGTACAGGACAGTAACAAGGGGTTGGGGGACACCATAACGGAGGGACAGTTGCAGTATAAGTGTCATAATTTCTCTATGAACAGTCCTCTTCTATCACAGACAAAATGATGTACTACTCTGGTCCATAGGGGCACCCCATATAGACCCTAAAGTATTAAAATATTTCAAAGTGTGTTATTTCTCATGCAGGTATTTGGTACGAGGTTTTTAACTTGCTGCTCTATTCTCCCCAATTTATCAATATTTTTAATGAGAGCTAGTAAACATTGGGGAAATAAAACAAAACAGATATATTTTCTATTGACTATGTTCTGAAGTGCAACACTTAAAACCCTTATAATTCAGTTTGTTCAAATGACTTATGAATAATTCATCATCACTTATGGTGGAAGGCATGCAGTCAACTTCATCCCTTTGACAGTGATGCCTCTGCAGATTCTGGAGGTATCCAATTAGCTGTTACTGATCTGCCCAATTTCATTCATCTCAGTGTGCATTACCATATTGAAGGTACTTGTAGCTTGACAATACCCTTCAACTGTCACTCCCATTTCAGGTTTTGTTTTGGTTCATAAAGCAAGATTTTGCTCAGCTGAAGGGGCATCATTGCACTGAAGGAACTAAGAGCATGTTTGTGACCAGAAGGGTTTATCTTGTCCATTATATCCTAAATGACTTTAGGAAGATATATAAAGCATGAGATCAAAATATACATATAGATCGTCAGACTAGTTTGTATACCATTTGCCTCTTCAGAACTGATATATATTCACACAATCACTGCATACCAACCACCATCACTCTTCAGAAAGATATAATTCATGTATCAATTAATACAACCAATGGTATCACTTATGCAATCACATCAGTTTTCCATTAACATATATATATTTACATATAAACATGACACTCAAAACACAAAATACTTGAGAGGTAAGATAAGATTTTGAGTGTTATTTGCATCTCAAAATAATCTAATAACAATATTTGAAAATATATAAACATTAATTTAATAACTCATCATTAAGGGATCAATTATCCACAATGAATTCTTAACTTGAAATTCTGATAAAACACATCTAATGTATGTGTACATATATATATATACATATTATATATATGTATATATATATACACACACACACACATATGTATATATATATACACACACACACACATAAAATGTAAATCATATAAACTCCAAATGACG
This sequence comes from Oratosquilla oratoria, assembly GCF_046742065.1. NCBI lineage: Eukaryota > Metazoa > Arthropoda > Malacostraca > Stomatopoda > Squillidae > Oratosquilla > Oratosquilla oratoria. Next base: position 29,054,734 of record NC_134817.1, on the reverse strand, counting down.
ATATCAACTTGAATAAATGCCCTTTGTCAGTTTATGTTAATCTGAGTCATTGGTAGGAGTTGATCAAACTTGTGGCAGCATGCAATGAGAAAAAATGGGGAAATTGCAGACATGTGTGACCATGTTGATATGCCTAACATTCCTTATTCTATGTTTTCCCTGGAAAATGGATGTTGACAGTGTCATACACATCTGAAGTTCCTCCATTTCACCTTACAATGAGATGCCATTATATAGAACAGAAATTTATGATAAAGCACTTGATTTGATATATGAAAGCATTTTACACATATCAAAGCTGGCAAAAGCTTTTTTCTCTTACATAAGAACTTTGTTCTACAACTGTATAGTTCAGCAAATAGTTTAACAACTTCAAATAGCATGTGTTTTACATACACACACACATATATACATACACATATATGTATGAGTGGAAAAAAAATATATATATATCAGAGCACAGGTAGATATACAGAACCTAAAGTAATTGAGTTTTTAACATATGCGTATGCAAAATAACCACAGGAGAAAAGAAACTTGAAGACAGTAAATCTATCTATTTACCAAAGACTTTTCCCCCTTACAAGGGAGATAGTTAAGTTAAAAGGCAAGTACTCCCACCCATCCATCACCCTTTCCTCCCTCTCATCTTAGTTCCTCATGCATGACAGATCATCCCTGTATCCTGCCCACTGCCCTGGCTCAGAAGCAATGCAGCAAGACACAACACATCAACAGAATGGCTGCTTCATTTAACTATAGACCCCCTCTGTCCTCTTATGCAGAAGAGAGAGAAGATGGGGAGAAATCCCTTTAGACTGCATCAAAATACCATTCATGAATAACCACTCTCTACCAACCCCCTCCCCTCCCTTCCTTGCATCACAGTATCATTTATACATGGCCATTCTCCACTCACTCCTATCTCCTGCATTCCCCTTTCCTTGGACTGGAGGATTGCCTGTATAGGCCTGCTTTACAAGGGCATACGGGTCACACATGAGTGCAGTAGTTTCAGAGTTATCAGTTTGTTGAGTGTAGTTGGGAAGGCATATGGGAGAGTTTTAATTGTGACAATTAGGAGAGGAACAGAGGATCAGATTTTTGTGATATGGCAGATATGTGAGAAAGCTTTAGTAAAAGGTAAGGATATTTTTTGGGTCTTCAAGGATTTAGAATGGGCTTATGACAGGGTAGAGAGAAAGGCACTGTTTTTTTTTCCAGATATATGGGATTAAAGAAAGCTGTTAAAATTGGAAATGGAGTGAGCAAATAGTATGAAGGGTGGGACTGCATTGAGGATGTGTCATATCGCCATGGCTGTTCAATGTGTACATAGATGGGGTGGTGTAGGAGGTAAAGATGAAAGTAAGAGGCAGGGGACTGGAGATGATTAAAGAAAATAAAGAAAAGTGGGAGGTGAGCCAGTTGTTGTTTGCTCATGGGTCAGTGAAGGGATTAAGGGATTTTGTGATGGAGCTTGGGATGGTATGCAATAGGAGAAATTTGAAGATAAATGTGGGTACAAATAAGGTGATGAGATGTACAAGGGGAGAGGATGGCAGTGAGTGTAAGTCTCAAAGGAGATAGGCTGGAGGAAGTGGATAGCTTTAGGTATATGGGGTTGCATGTTGCAGGAAAGGGAGGGGTGGAGGTACAAGTAAATTACTGAGAGAAGCATGTAAATGACTTGGGGGATTAAAAAATGTCATAAGAAATAGGCATTTGGGAACATGCAAAAAGGAGACTATATGAAGGGGTAATTGTGCCAACAGTTCTGTATGGGGCAGAGAGGAAAATTTTAAACTTGTCTGAAATGAAATATTTGAGAAGTATGGCAGGGGTTGCAAGTTTGGTTTGACTAACAAATGAGCAGGTGAGGAGGACATTCAGGGTGGAAAAGGAGATTGTAGACAGGGCTGATAAAAGAGTATTGGTATGGTCTGGGCACATGGAAAGAATGAATAAAGAAAGATTGGTGAAAGAGGTGTGAAGGCAGAGATGGAGGGGATGACTGAGGATGAGATGGATGGATGGGGTGAAAGGGGTGTTGAGCACGAGGGAAATGTCTGTTGAGTGAGACAGGAAGTACTTTTGTATAAGCTTTTTCCCCTTTACAAGAGAGGTAGCCAAAAAACAAAGGCATAAAAACCGCTCCCACCCATTCCATTCCCACATCCACCCTCTTCCCTCCCTCTTATCTTGGCTCCTCATGGATGACAGGTCACCCTGATTACCAGATCTAATTATACAGAAGTTATTACCAGATCTAATTATACAAAAGTACTTACTGTTCACATTTCTTTTCTCCTGTGGTAATTTTGCATAGTTTGTTTCACGATGATGCAAAATCCCTTTCTGTGTGTGCATGTGTGTGTGTTTACTGAAAAAAATGCTGCCTCGCCTGGATACACATAGTTATTGGCTTATAACAAGGCAACTTGCTTTTGGCCTTGAATTTCTTGTGGAACTTGATCGTGGACATTTGACCTCTTGAGATTATAGCTGCTTGACATAAAGAACCTATTACAAAATCTAGCTCTACCTGGCCTTATTCAATTAAAGTGGAAAAAAAAGGACATTGACAGAGAAAGGAAGCTGACAAAACATTATTTTAGAAAACATAAATCATCTATGAAAGGTTTCATTTGGCTTATGTGCTCGTTGTTGGAACAGTGGTGCTCTGCTTGGGAGCAATCCATTTTAGTTTGGCTCCTGTGGGAATCTCTGGATGTGAGAAGGGACAATTGGAGGTCATACATGATGTTCCATAACGACATGCCTGTGGAAGAAGTTAGATAAATCAATACTGTGATATCAATAAATTATCTCCTGTCTCAAATTTCTCTTCCCAGAAACTTGCAACTCCACAGCAGCCTTTGGGTTGCTGTTATGTTGTTATTGTTGTATAGAAATAGTAGTAGAAGAAAACTTACATCGATAAAACACAGACAAATCTTGTAATTCTTCTCAGAGAGATCTGTAAGAGGGCCCAAGGACTAGCACTAGCTGCTGTGGGAGTGCAGGTTTTCCGCTTTGTGAAACTTGAGGCAACAATTATTCACTCTTGTATCCCAAGGGCCCCTTCCCCCTTATGAGAGAGGTAGTCAGCCAAGGCATACATCCACCCTCACCCAATTATCATTACTACTTATATTACATACATATACATACATGTACTACTTATATTAATATTATTATATATATGAAAGAAGGGAGGGATCAATGTGTAAATGAAGCAGCTCTGGATGTACCATCTTCTGCATTGGTTCTAACATGGGCAATGTGCAGTAGACAGGGATAACCCTTCACCCATGTGGACATATGATGAGAGAAAGAAAGAAATAAAGAAAAAAGAAAGAAAAAAAGAAAGAAAGAAAGAAAAAAAGTGGTGGATGGAAGTGGGTGTATGCTTTGACTGGCTACCTCCCTTATAAGGGGAAAGAAGCCTATGATAGATAGATAGATAGACTATTACTACTCTTTCCTTTCCACTCAGTTCACCTGTTGACACTCTTTTCACTACCTTTCAAAACATCTTTTTATTCCTTTCAAAATTCTTCAACACCCATTCCACCTCACACCCACTTTTTTTTTCTTAAAAGGCTTTCATCCTCTATACCCCTCATATGCTTCTGCTTCTTCTTTGCAAGCATTCCTTGTTTGCATGGTTTTCTGCTACAACCACAATTACCTTTTCACCCCACCATTCACTACCCTTCCCTCTGTTGCCATCAATCTTCCTTATCCCACACACTATCATTACACAGTTTAACCCCTTCCATACGGTGCCGCACACGTAGGCGTCATGGACTTAGATCTCGGTGGCAGCAGCCAATGCCAGCCGTACGACGTGTCGTAATAATACTCGCATCATAAAATATAGTCACCGCTTATATCGATCGTTCTCTCTTCACCCGTGAATTTTGATAACCATAGAAAATGCGATTACAAAAGAATTAGAAAGAATGTCATTATGGAGGGGCGACTACAATAAATATAATCAAGACGCCGATATGGCAGCCTCGTGAATACACTCGCTCCCCATGACGCCTACTTGTGCGGCACCGTATGGAAGGGGTTAATATTTCCTCCTTGCAACACAAAAGAATGATGTCATAAATGTACTCAAAATGTAGTTCAAGATAAATCATAGTAAATCTGTATCTGTGAAGTACTACTTTAACAAATAGGCAAAGCTATCTGTTTATATATCAAGGACTTTATCCCCCTTACAAGGAGAGTAGCTAAGTCAAAAGGCACATACCCACTCCCACCCATTCCACTCTCATCCACTATCCTTTTCCCCCCTTCATCTTAGCTATTCATGGATGACAGGTCATCCATCTGTCATCCACTCATGAAAACAGAGCAGATAAGAAATCCCTTCAGGCTGCATCAATTTGTCATATATTTACAACCATTCTCCACTCATATCTATCTCTTGCCATGTCCTCTCCCTGCAATTTATACACCATTTCATCCATGAGGAGCTAAGCTGAGAGGGAAGAAAGGGTGGTAGATGGGAGTGGAATGGGTGGGAGTGGGTACTTGCCTTTTGACTTGACTACCTCCCTTGTAAGGGGAAAAAAGCCCTTGGTATATAGAGAGAATTTCAATGGTAATAGAAATGGTCACATACATACATACATATACCAAGGCTTTTTCCCCCTTACTAGGGAGGTAGCCAAAAAGGAAAAGGCATAAAATCATTCCCACCCATTCCATCCCTGAAAACACTCCACACCCCTCCACCCTCCCTCCCATCTTAGCACCTCCTAGATGACGGGTCATCCCTGCACCCTGTCCACTGCCCTGAGTCAGAAGCAGTGTTGCAAGACACAGCACATCCACAGCAAGGCCGCTTCATTAAATGGTCACATTAGCAAATAAAACATAAAAACACTGGACAGTGTAATCCAAAATTATTCACCAATTTCTCCTTCAACCCTATCCAAAGCAGTGAAATCAAAATGAAAGTGGAGGGATCTCGCACTGCCTCCAGCATATGTACTAACCTTTGGATGAAAGAACTTGCAGGTCATGTTTGTGCACTTGGGGAAGAATCGGCACTTGGTGGCTGAGGGGGGAGCTGGGGGTTTAGGCTTAACTACAACACTTGCTGGAAGAACATTAGAAGAAGTGATTAGTATGTATAAAGAATTAAAAATATAACCATACATATAAAAAACCAAGGCTTTTTCCCCCTTACAAGGGAGGTAGCCAAAAAGGAAAAGGCATAAAATCATTTCCACCCATTCCATCCCTGAATACACTCCACACCCCTCCACCCTCCCTATCATCTTAGCACCTCCTGGATGACGGGTCATCCCTGCACCCTGTTCACTGCCCTGGGTCAGAAGCAGTGTCGCAAGACACAGCACATCCACAGCAAGGCCGCTTCATTAAATTGGCGACCCCCCCCCTCTCCGTCCCCCCATTGCATAAAAGAAGACGGGGAGAAATCCCTTCGGGCTGCGTCAAATTTTGCTCACACATACTACCTCACCCCCATCCCCCTGCCCATTCCACCACATGCAATCACAACATCATCCATATACAACCATTCTCCATTCACCCATGTCTTCTGTCCTCTCCCGTCCATCCTCAACAGACATTCCCCTCTTCCCCAAAGCCCCCTTCACTCCATCCATCCACCTCATCCTAGGACGCCCCCTCATGTTCACTCCCTCCACATCTGCCTTCCATACCTCTATTACTAGTCTTTTTTCACTCATTCTTTCCATGTGTCCAAACCATCCTAATATTCTTTCATCAACCCTATCTCCCAGCTCCTTTTCCACCCCTATTCTCCACCTCATTTCTCACTCTATTTAGCCTAGTAGCCCCCATCATACTTCTCAGACACCTAATCTCAAACACATTCAAACTCCTCTCGTCTTCTCTTATGTTCCATGTTTCTGCCCCATACAGTGCTGTTGGCACAATCACTCCTTCATAAAGTCTCCCCTTAGCATCCATTCCCAAATGTCTATTCTTCATCACACTCTTTAATCCACCAAGACATTTACTCGCTTCTCTCAATCTACACTCTACCTCCACCTTCACTCCACCTTTTCCTGCCACATTTGCACCCAAGTATCTAAAACTATCCACTTCCTCCAGTCACTCTCCCTTAATGCTCACTTCCAGTCTACTGCCACTTTCACCCCTTGTACATCTCATCACCTTACTTTTACCCACATTTATCTTTAGCTTTCTTCTATCACATACTCTCCCAAACTTTGTCACCAACTTCCTCAATCCCTCCTCCGATCCTGCCACAAGTGCAGTGTCATCCGCAAACAACAGCTGGCTCACCTCCCTCTTTTCTCCAATATAACCATGCCTCTTGTATTATTCTTTTATAAATATTTGAGGCACGCCTAAGACTTTTTCCTCTGTCACTCTCATAATTGTTTCATTTCCTATCTTAATGCTAAGTGGTGTGTGTGTTCATAAACAAACTTACCAGGGGTACTGAGATGACGTGGACTGGCATGGGTAAAGGGACAGTCCCTTCGTGTGCATGATGCATCATACCTACAGTTAGGATGAATGTATAGACATCGTTCTCCAAACAAACAATTAGGAAAGGCCCTGCAAACAAACAAAAAAGAGATAACAAATTGAACATTATCCATTTTCATTCTTAAATATACCAATGAAAAAGAAAACTCAATTCATTATCTTCGTCTCTTGAACTCTTATTCAAAACACATTCCTCTTGCATCCAAAGCCACTTTCATCCTGTCCATCCATCTCACTCATGGTCTCCCCCACCCCCCAGCATCCTCCAACCACTTCTGCTTTCCATAATCTTTTTGCTAGTCTTTCTTCATTCATTCTTTCCATTTGCATAGACCATCTCAGCATTCTTTGATCAATCCTAACTGCCAGCTTTCTTTTCATCCCTGCTCCCCACCTCACCTCCACATATATTGTCACTCCATTATACTTCTTAAACACTCCATCTTAAGCACATTCGGGTTTTTCCTTTAAATTGCAAATCTGCTCTATACAGTGCCATGAGCATAACAACTCACCCATACAGTCTTGTTTGCATTTATCCTCTGAAAACTATTTCTTATACATACATATACCAAAGGCTTTTTCCCCCTACACGGGGGGGTAGCCAAAAAGAAAAAGGCATAGAAACCACTCCCATCAATTCCATTTCCTATATATTCCACTCCCTTCCACCTTCCTCCCTCCCTCTTATCTTGGCACCTCCTGGATGATGGGTCATCCCTGCATCCTGTCCACTGCCCTGGGTCAGAAGCAGTGTTGCAAGACGCAGCACATTTCTTATGATACATTTATTCCCCCACATATTTACTTGCTTCACTTACTACAGGAGGAGCCAAGATAAGAGGGAGGGAAGGGGGTGAATGGGAGTGAAGTATGTAGGGATGGAATGGGTGGGAGTGGATTTTATGCCTTTGTTTTTTTGGCTACCTTCCTTGTTAAGGCCTTTGGTATATGTATGGACTTACTCCACAATTCACTTCCACCTCTACTCCTCCATTCCCTGCCACTCTAAGCTTATCTCTAACCCACAGCAACCATCACCCCTTCTATGTCTCATTTCCTCATGTACATACTTCCACATGTATTGGAAAATTAACTGAATGAATGGGAAAAGTGAGGAGTGAAAGAGATTAAAATGTACCTATGCCATGTCAAACCACCTCACTTTGTGTAACATGTAGAAAATTTACTCCGGGTACCACCAAGAAATTATATTCAGTTAAAGGAAACTTGACTGGTGCTTACGTACTTGCATGGTGTAGTTGGGTGTTGAAAGGGACAAGCATCTCCATCACGGCAAGCAGGCCAAAATCTACAACGTTCTAAAACCTTTCCATCTGGAATCACAAAAAATAACAATGTTTATTCCATCTATTAAGCAACTTACAAAGGATTACAAAGGCGGAGCATGCTGACAGGAGACCTTTTGGTCCATATCTAGGTCGGATGCGAAAAAAATCATAATAACAAAAATAAAAACTTGGATCGTAAGAGGCGAGAAGAAAGGGACAGGGAGTGGGACTAGGCATCCTTCTCCTTGTAGCACCACAGGGGACATTCCTAAACAAAAAAGTAAAGGCATAAGAGGGTCTGGGAGTTTTCGGAACAACATCCTAAGGTTTGGGTCTTTTAATGTGCGTGGATGTGGTACAGATGAGAGTAAAAGGGAAGAGATAGGTAGTATGTTTGTGAGAAGAAAGATGGATGTGTTGGCTTTGAGTGAAACTAAGTTGAAAGGGAAGGGTGAGTGTAAGTGGGAGGTTATCATGAGTGAAGAGAGGGCAAGGGAGGGAAGGGGTGGCTATTCTAGTAAGTGAAGAGATAGGTAAACGTGTAGTGGAGTGGAAGGAGGTTTCCTCAAGGATAATGTGGATGAAGGTGAAACTGGGAAAGGAGATGTGGGTTTTTGTAAGTGCATATGGGCCTGGCAGTGAGAAGAGTGTAGAAGAAAGGGAGGCCTTTTGGATAGATTTAAATGAGTGCATAGAGGATTTAGGGAGAAATGTCAATGTAATAGTACTGGGTAGGAAATGGTCCAATTGATGGAGTGGTTAGGAAATGTGGAGTTCCAGGAAAGAATCGTAGTGGAGAGTTGATGGTGGAAATGTGTCTAGAAAGAGAGTTGATGATAGCAAATACAGTGTTTCGGAAGAAAGTCAAGCATAAGTACATATGGGAGAGGGTGGTGGATGGAAGGGTGGTAGATATAGCGTTGATGGATTATGTAGTGGTAAATAGGACTATGATAGGAAGAGTTAAGGATGTACATGTGCTAAGGGAAGAGGGTGGGGGAATATCAGATCATTTTTTGGTGGTAGATAAGTTGAGATTGGAGGACAGATGGAGAAAGGTGAAAAGAACAGAAGGTAGAGGGGTGCTTAGAGTACATACATACATACATATACCAAAGGTTTTTTCCCCCTTCCAAGGGAGGTAGCCACAAAGGGAAAGGCATAAAAAACACTCCCACCCATTTCATCCCTAAATACACTCCACACCCCTCCCACCCTTCCTCTCATCTGAGCACCTCCTGGATGACGGGTCATCCCTGAACCCTGCCCACCGCCCTGGGTCAGAAGCAGTGTCGCAAGACACAGTACATCCACAGCAAGGCCGCTTCATTTAATCGGCGACCCCCCCTCTCCGTCCCCCTTTGCATATAAGGAGAGGACGGGGAGAAATCCCTTCGGGCTGCGTCAAAATTTACTCACACATACTACCCCACCCCCCACCCCCCCCGCCCATTCCTCCTCATGCAGTCACAACATCATCCATATACAACCATTCTCCACTCACCTCTGTCTTCCGTCCTCTCCCTTCCTTCCTCAACAGACATTCCCCTCTTCCCCAAAGCCCCCTTTACCCCATCCATCCACCTCATCCTAGGACGTCCCCTCATGTTCACTCCCTCCACATCTGCCTTCCATACCTCTTTTACTAGTCTTTCTTCACTCATTCTTTCCATGTGTCCAAACCATCCTAATATTCTTTCATCAACCCTCTCTCCCAAATCCTTTTTCACCCCTGTTCTCCTCCTCACCTCCTCATTTCTCACTCTATCTAGCCTAGTAACCCCCACCATACTTCTCAGACACCTCATCTCAAACACATTCAAACTCCTTCTCTCTTCTTCTCTTATGTTCCACGTTTCTGCCCCATACAGTGCTGTTGGCACAATCACTCCTTCATACAGTCTCCTCTTCGCATCCATTCCCAAATGTCTATTTCTCATTACACTCTTTAAACCACCAAGGCATTTACTCGCTTCTCTCAATCTACATTCTACCTCCACCTTCACTCCACCTTTTCCTGCTACACTTGCACCCAAGTATCTAAAACTATCCACTTCCTCCAGTCGCTCTCCCTTAATGTTCACTTCCAGTCTACTGCCACTTTCACCCCTTGTACATCTCATCACCTTACTTTTACCCACATTTATCTTTAGCTTTCTTCTATCACATACTCTCCCAAACTCTGCCACCAGCTTCCTCAATCCCTCCTCTGACCCTGCCACAAGTGCAGTGTCGTCCGCAAACAACAGCTGGCTCACCTCCCACTTTTCTCCATTTTCTTTAACCATCTCCAATCCCTGACTCACTACCCTAGCCTTCACCTCTCGCACCACCCCATCCATGTATAAGTTGAACAGCCAGGGCGACATAACGCATCCTTGACGAAGTCCCACCTTTACTTCAAACCACTCACTCTCTCCATTTCCAATCCTAACACATGCTCTACTACTCACATAAAAACTCTTGACAGCTCCCAAAAGCTTTCCTCCTATCCCATAAATCTGCATAACCTCCCACAGTGCCTTTCTGTCTACCCTATCATAAGCCTTTTCCAGATCCATAAAAGCCCAAAAAACATCCTTCCCCTTTCCTATAGCTTTCTCACATATCTGTCTTACCACAAAGATCTGATCTACACAACCTCTACCCGTCCTAAATCCACACTGTTCCTCACCAATTACTCCTTCTGTTCCTCTCCTAATCCTCTCAATTAAGATTCTCCCATAAGCCTTCCCTACTACACTCAACAGGCTAATCCCTCTGAAATTACTACATTCACACTTGTCCCCTTTTCCCTTGTAAAGAGGAACTATACAGGCACTACTCCAGTCCTCCGGTACTCTACCCTCTCTCCAGCAAACATTAAAAAATCTCACCAACCAGTCCACCATCACTGAACCTCCCTTTTTCAGACATTCTGCATGACATCCATCCAGACCAGGTGCCTTACCTGCTTTCATCATCTTTACAACTGCCTTCACCTCATCCTTCCTTATTTCTCCTCCATTCTCCTCACTCATCACTCTCATTTTCTTCGTATTTCCCACTGCAGCTATCTTTCCCTCCCTATCCTCCTTCACATTCAGCAACTCCCTAAAATATTCTGCCCATCTTCCCCTCACTGCCGTCTCTTCCATTATCAACTCTCCATCTGTACCTTTTACCTTTTCTTCCCTACTTGATTCGCCTCCTCTTCCTCTCTTAATTTCTTTCCAAAACATCTTTTTATTACTTTCAAAATTTTCTGTCATACTCCTACCCCATTTCACATCTGCTCTCCTCTTTGCCTCCTTTACCTTTTGCTTTACTTCTCTTTTCTTTTCTTTGTACGTCTCATATGACTCCCCTGTCCTCTTTTGTAACCAATCTGTGAATGCTCGCTTCTTCTCTTCTACAACCTTCTTTGTTTCCTCATCCCACCATTCACTACCCTTTCTTCTATTTCCCCCTGTCCTTCTTGTTCCACACACCATCCTTGCACACTTTAAGACTCCCTCCTTGAACCATCCCCATTCCTCCTCCACACCCATCTCTGCTCTATCCTTTACTCCCTCCCACTCCTCCTTCAGCTTCTTTTCGTACTCCTTCTCCTTTTCCTTTTCATTCAAGGAGTTCACTCTAAGAACCTCCCTACCTTTTGTCCCTTTCCTCCTTCTCCATCTATCCTCCACTCTCAACTTACCTTCCACCAAAAAATGATCTGATATTCCCCCACCCTCTCCCCTTAGCACATGTACATCCTTAACTCTTCCTATCATAATCCTATTTACCACTACATAATCCATTAGCGCTCTATCTACCACCCTTCCCTCCACCACCCTCTCCCATGTGTACTTATGCTTGACTTTCTTCCGAAACACTGTATTTGCTATCATCAACTCTCTTTCTAGACACATTTCCACCATCAACTCTCCACTACGATTCTTTCCTGGAACTCCACACTTCCCAACCACTCCATCGATTGGACCATTTCCCACTCTAGCATTAAGGTCTCCCAGTACTATTACATTGACATTTCTTCCTAAACCCTCTATGCACTCATTTAAATCTATCCAAAAGGCCTCCCTTTCTTCCATGCTCTTCTCACTGCCTGGCCCATATGCACTTACAAAGACCCACATCTCCTTTCCCAGTTTCACCTTCATCCACATTATCCTTGAGGAAACCTCCTTCCACTCCACTACCCCTTTACCTATCTCCTCACTTACTAGAATAGCCACCCCTTCCCTCCCTCGCCCTCTCTTCACTCCTGATAACCTCCCACTTACACTCCCAAACATACACTCACCCTTCCCTTTCAACTTAGTTTCACTCAAAGCCAACACATCCAACTTTCTTCTCACAAACATACTACCTATCTCTTCCCTTTTACTCTCATCTGTACCACATCCACGCACATTAAAAGACCCAAACCTTAGGGTGCTGGCCCGAGGCCCGCCAGCACCCCTTATGCCTTCACTTTTGTCTTTAGGATGTGTGCCCCGTGGGGCTACAGGGAGAAGGATGCCTAGTCCCTCTCCCCGTCCCTTTCTTCTCGCCTCTTACGATCCAAGTGGGAAAACTTGGTGGCAGTATTCTTTTCCCCCACCACAGGGAATTCCCCCAATCAGAAGGAGAATACTCAGAGAAATGGTACAGGACAGCAACAAGGGGTTGGGGGACAGCATAACGGAGGGACAGTCGTAGTATAAAAGTGTCATCATTTCTCTATGAACAGAATTTCTTCTATCATAGACAAAATGATGTGTGGCTCTGGTCCGTAGGGGCGCCCCATATAGACCCTAAAGTATCGACTGCATGCTACTTTGCCACAATAACAAGCAGCCAAGAGTGAACTCTTTAAATGAAAAGGAAAAGGAGAAGAAGTACAAGAAGAAGCTGAAGGAGGAGTGGGAGGGAGTGAAGGATAGAGTAGAGCTAGGTGTGGAGAAGGAATGGGGATGGTTCAAGGAGGGAGTCACAAAGTGTGCAAGGATGGTGTGTGGAACAAGAAGGACAGGAGGAATTAGAAGGAACGGTAGTGAATAGTGGGATGAGGAAACAAAGAAGGTTGTAGAAGAGAAGCAAGCTTTCACAGATTGGTTACAAAATAGGACGAGGGAGTCATATGAGAGGTACAAAGAAAAGAAAAGAGAAGTAAAGCAAAAGGTAAAGGAGGCAAAGAGGAGAGCAGATGTGAAGTATGACAGAAAATTTTGAAAGTAATAAGAAGATGTTTTGGAAAGAAATTAAGAGAGGAAAAGGAGGCGAATCAAGTAGACAGTCAGACAAAACACATATTACATAACCTCAAGCATTCATCCGCCTGTGGTCCAGACAAGGTTAGTAACATCCAGCTAAAACACATTGGATCACAAGATATACACGCACTCAAAAACACTGCAAACTACAGCTATTCACACAACACCTGAAATCTGGAAGCATGGGAAAATAATCATCATCCCAAAACCCAATAAAGACCCAACAATCCCAACATCGCACCGCCCAATCGATACACTTCTCTGCACCCCCTCTAAAGTCATTGAACGCCTAATACTTAAACTTGTCACACCATATATTCCCCTTGCTGACTCACAACACGGTTTTAGGCCACTACACTCCACAAACACTCTTCTGACAAACCTCACACAAAGAATTTTAGATGGCATCAATTCAGATAGGCCCCACCACAGAACACTTCTTATAACATTGGACATTAGTAAAGCTTTTGATGCTATCCCCCGCCACAACCTAACAAATAAAATATATAACACAGACATGCACAATAACACCAAAAGATGGCTGGCCAATTATCTGGCAGGCAGGAATGCTCATGTGTCATATAATGGCCAATCATCGCACATCAGAAACATTAAGAACGGAGTACCACAGGGCTCAGTTCTATCCCCCACATTATTTAATCTATACATGCATGACTTACCCACGCCAGACACCTCAGAAATACAAATCTCTTCCTACGCAGACGACATAACAATCACATGCACACATCGTAACACAGACAAAGCTGCAGAAATAATCCAGCCTTACCTTGACACACTCAACACATGGTTAATCACAAACAGACTCAAAATAGCTCCAACCAAATCTACAGCAACACTTCTCACCAACTGGACAAAAGAACACAAATACATACCTCATCTCTACATCAACAACACTCTAATACCACACACACAAACACACCGAAAATTCTTGGTGTAACATACGATACATCCATGTCTTTCAAACAACACCTCACAAACATAAAAAACAAATGCACACCTAGACTTAACGCACTTAAGTCAATCACTGGAACAACATTTGGACAAAACAAAGAAACTAATATAACAATATACAAACAATGCATACGCTCAGTGATGAATTATGCGAGTCCTGCATGGGCTCCTAATCTCAGTGAGACACACCACAACACCCTTCAAATCATACAAAACAAAGCCCTAAAAACAATTACAGGCTGCACAAATACATCACCTACAGACCATTTACACCATGAAACAAAAGTCCTCAAAGTCAAGGACCACCTCGACATGAGAGGCACACAAACACTTGCTGCAGCCACCACAAACACATCACACCCGCTACACTACATAGCAGAACACCCACACACACCAAGAAACATTAAAACTACACCCAAAGACCTTTATTACACACAGATACTCTCTTCTCTTCCTCCACAACCACCAAATACCAGCCTCCGGAAACATATTCATAATCATATCACTCACCGCTCCATTAACACACTGAAAGACAACACACTGCTGCATGCCAGACCCCCTGATATCCACCCTTCTGAATCCTCTCTCCCACGTAAGGACAGAGTCCACTTGGCCAGACTGCGATGCGGTCACCACCCAGCACTTCTAAGCTACCAGAAGAGGCTGGACGACCGTGTTGTGAACAGCTGCCCAGGATGTAACACTTCACCCCATACCATACAACACATAATGGAAGACTGCATTATACACAATCATGCACGCAAACAACACAACATACACTCTATAAAGGATTTGTGGGAAAACCCAGTTTCGGCTGTGGCCTTCCTTGAGGAGACGGGACTGCTCGGACAGACAGTCTAGGGAACGACAACAACAACAACAAAAAAGTAGAGCTGGTAATGGAAGAGAAGGCAGTAAGGGGAAGATGGGCAGAATATTTTAGGGAGTTGCTAAATGTGAAGGAGGATAGGGAGGGAAAGATAGATGCAGTGGGAAATGCTAAGAAAATGAGAGTGATGAGTGAGGAAAATGGAGGAGAAATAAGGAAGGATGAAGTGAAGGCAGATGTTAAGATGATGAAAGCAGGTAAGGCACCTGGTCTGGATGGATGCCATACAGAATGTCTAAAAAAAGGAGGTACAGTGATGGTGGAGTGGCTGGTGAGGTTATTTAATGTTTGCTGGAGAGAGAGGGTAGAGTGCCGGAGGACTGGAGGAGTGCCTGTTTAGTTCCACTTTACAAGGGAAAAGGGGACAAGTGTGAATGTAGTAGTTTCAGAGGGATTAGCTTGTTAAGTGTAGTTGGGAAGGCTTATGGGAGGATCTTGATGGAAAGGATTAGTTGAGGAACAGAGGGAGTAACTGGTGAGGAACAGTGTGGATTTAGGACGGGTAGAGGTTGTGTAGATCAGATCTTTGTGGTAAGTCAAATATGTGAGAAAGCTATAGGAAAGGGGAAGGATGTTTTTCGGGCTTTTATGGATCTGGAAAAGGCTTACGATAGGGTAGACAGAAAGGCACTGTGGGAGGTAATGCAGATATATGGGATAGGAGGAAAGCTTCTAGGAGCTGTCAAGAGTTTTTATGAGAGTAGTAGAGCTTGTGTCAGGATTAGAAATGGAGAGAGTGAGTGGTTTGAGGTAAAGGTGGGACTTCGTCAAGGATGCGTTATGTCACCCTGGCTGTTAAACTTATACATGGATGGGGTAGTGCGAGAGGTAAATGCAAGGGTAGTGGGTCAGGGATTGCAGATGGTTAAAGAAAATGGAGAAAAGTGGGAGGTGAGCTAGCTGTTGTTTGCTGACAACACTGCGCTTGTGGCAGGATCGGAGGAGGGACTGAGGAAGTTGGTGACAGAGTTTGGGAGAGTATGTGATAGAAGAAAGCTAAAGATAAATGTGGGTAAAAGTAAGGTGATGAGATGTACAAGGGGTGAAAGTGGCAGTAGACTGGAAGTGAGCATTAAGGGAGAGTGACTGGAGGAAGTGGATAGTTTTAGATACTTGGGTGCAAATGTGGCAGGAAAAGGTGGAGTGAAGGTGGAGATAGAATGTAGATTGAGAGAAGCGAGTAAATGCCTTGGTGGATTGAAGAGTGTAATGAGGAATAGACATTTGGGAATGGATGCTCTAAGAGGAGACTGTATGAAGGAGTGATTGTGCCAACAGCACTGTATGGGGCAGAAACATGGAACATAAGAGAGGAAGAGAGAAGGAGTTTGAATGTGTTTGAGATGAGGTGTCTGAGAAGTATGATGGGGGTTACTAGGCTAGATAGAGTGAGAAATGAGGAGGTGAGGAGAAGAACGGGGGTGGAAAGGGAGTTGGAAGATAGGGTTGATGAAAGAGTATTAGGATGGTTTGGACACATGGAAAGAATGAGTGAAGAAAGACTAGTAAAAGAGGTATGGAAGGCAGATGTGGAGGGAGTGAACATGAGGGGACATCCTAGGATGAGGTGGATGGATGGAGTGAAGGGGGCTTTGGGGAAGAGGGGAATGTCTGTTGAGGAAGGACGGGAGAGGACAGAAGACGGGTGAATGGAGAATGGTTGTATATGGATGCTGTTGTGATGCATGAGGTGAAATGGGCAGGGGGATGGGGGTGAGGTAGTATGTGTGAGCAAAATTTGACGCAGCCTGAAGGGATTTCTCCCCGTGTTCTCCTTTTATGCATTGGGGGGGATGGAGAGGGGTGGTCGCTGATTTAATGAAGCGGCCTTGCTGTGGATGTGCTGTGTCTTGCAACACTGCTTCTGACCTAGGGCAGTGGACAAGGTGCAGGGATGACTCATCATCCAGGAGGTGCTAAGATAAGAGGGAGGGTGGAGGGGTGTGGAATGTATTCAGGGATGGAATGGGTGGAAATGATTTTATGCCTTTTCCTTTTTGGCTACCTCCCTTGTAAGGGGGAAAAAGCCTTGGTATATGTATGTATTATTCTATAGTTACTGCAGAAGTGTTAAACAGAAGATGTGGAGGGTGTGAACATGAGGGGACATCCTAGGATGAGGTGGATGGATGGGGTGAAGGGGGCTTTGGGGAAGAGGGGAATGTCTGTTGAGGAAGGACGGGAGAGGACAGAAGACAGGGGTGAATGGAGAATGGTTGTATATGGATGATGTTGTGATGCATGAGGTGAAATGGGCAGGGGGATGGGTATATGTATGTATTATTCTATAGTTACTGCAGAAGTGTTAAACAGAAGAGAGAAAGATGGGAAAGAAAGAGATAGTTTTCTCTCTACTATGTCCTCCTATTTTGCATTGCAGAAAATGGTGCAGAGGTTGAACATTTTTCTTAAATTGGAAGACTAAAGTCAGAGCATACCTGAGTTTGGTGCAGCTTGAGTTACAGTGCTCTTAACTCGAGGTTTTGGGGCAACAGATGTGATTTCTTCCTCTTCCCACTCTTCCACTTCCTCAATAATATCCTGCAAACATGAACACAATTAATCAAATCAAAGTCCACATTCTTGTATGAGCATGCACACATACACACAATCCACAAAAATATTCCACTTCCCTCTCTGAACCACAATGAAACAAACAAATAATTGCTAATACTGGTATAGTGGTTAGCACCAAGGGCATAAAATGAAGCTGACCCTAGACCAATCCATGTTTTTGGTTTGAAAATTTCACTAACCCACTGGGCTATTAACCTCTTCCATAAGATGACACCTACATTGTCATTATGAGGTGCAAGTGGATATACAAGGATGCCGACATTGGCGTCTTGATTATAATTATTTTGTAGTTGTAGCTGAGTGACTCCCATATTCTATGGTTATTACCTTTCACATTGAAAGAGAATGAGTAATGCAGTTGTGACCTTATATTTTATAATGTGAGTATTGTGATGTATCACTGAATTATCATACATCTGGCAGCCCATGCTGCACGCAAGAATTTGGCCCGTATTGAATAGGTTAATGTCCATCAATGAACACTGGCATGGTGTGTGTGTGTGTAGTCACAACTTTGCCCATAAATTGGTTCATACATGAGCTCTCAGCTCTTCTCCAGGAGAGTAATAACCGTTGCTTTGAATTCCAGTACATGATCCAAGACCAGGATGAATCTAAGTTCCCAAACACAAGAGTTCTGGCAAGCCTGGAGGCTAATATTCTTGGTTGTTTACCACCACCAGTACAAAAATCCATATCTCAGATAAACAGACTGCTTTACCCACTACATATTTAAGATACAACACAAGTTAGGTAACACAACAGAAGACATATGCCCAATGTCAGGCTGCCACATATCTTATGCATAGATTTATAGACTGTTCAACACTGACAGCATACATACATATCCATGGCATTTCTGGGGTTGAAGATCTTTGACAGAAGCCTGAGAGGGGGACTGTTTTCCTTCATAACTTGTGTCATAACCTACTGATACTGACAGCTAGCCAACAACTGATCACTTATATACTATCCCTGTATAACTCACCTCCACTTCTTCCATGGTTTCCTGAGGTCGTGGCCCCAATCTTGCCCTGAGGTCCATGTGCTCCCTTGGCGGTGCCATTCTCTCAACACCCTCTAAGGTTACTATGAAACGTGTTCTCTCCTCAAGACTGTAACAGAAATAATCTTATCAGCTGACATTCATATAACCATCACAAATGAAAGTTTCCTACCACCTTAAAAATTTTGGAATCTCTGAATCATTCACTTTGATGAGTTACAAAAGTATGGGAAAATGAGGGACATTCCAGGGGTGATAAAGGACAGATGATAGAAGAGTAGAAAGGAGAGATAGTGCAACTTACAAAGCAGTTCAGTAGTCTCAAAATATAACAGAATGGTTCATAACTTTGATCCGTTGTGCCGCCACTAAAATCCCTAAAATAATAACTGTTGCCTCCGGTATAAATGTAGTGCATGGTAGATTCTCATATATCTATGAACAATAGACTACTCAAATATATTTCTTGTTCTAAAATGTAAGTTATGGTTGTACAACATGTTATGAGTAAGAAAAATTCAGTAAAGAAGGAAAGTTCCTAGCTGACAGGAAAAAATGTGGGTAAAAGTAAGGTGATTGTGATGTACAAGGGGAGGATGGTAGTGAGCTTCAAGGAGATAGGCTGGAGGAAGTGGATAATTCTAGGTATTTGGGGTCCCATGTGGCAGGAAAGGGAGTAGAGGTGGAGGTAAATTGTAGACTGAGAGCAGCAAGTAGGTGCCTTGGGGGATTAAAAAGTCTTCTGAGAAAGGCATTTGGGAATGGATGCAGAGAGTATATGAAAAGGTAATTATGCTGACAGCACTGTATGGGACAGAGACTTGGAATTTAAGAGGCAGAGAGGGGAAATTCAAAGGTGTTTGAGATGAAATGTCTGAGAAGTATGGTAGGGGTTACAAGGTTGGATAGAGTGAGAAATCAAGTGAGGAGGAGAGGCATTGGAAAAGATGTCAAATGGGTTGATGATAGAGTATTGGGACGGTTTGAATACATGGAAAAAATTATGAAAGATTAGTAAAAGAGATGTGGAAGGCAGAGGTGGAGGGAGTGAACTTCAGGGGATGACCAAGGATGAGATGGATGGATGGGGAGAAAGGGGCATTGATCAAAAAGGGAATATCTGTTAAGCAAGGAAGGAAGAAGGCAGGAAATAGGGGCAAGTGGAAAATGGCTGTGTATAGATGACATTGTGATGCAAGCAAGGGAGTGGTTATGAGTGAATATTTTGATGAAGCTTGAAGGGGTATCTCCCCATCTTCTCTAATTCTACATGAGGGGACAGAGAGGAAAGGGGTCACTGATTTAATGAAGTGGCTTTGCTGTGGATGTACTGTGTCTTGCTACATTGCATCTGACCCTGGATAGTGGGCAGGATATGGAGATGATTCATCATCCTTGAGGAGCTAAGATGAGAGGGAGGAAAGGGTGGTGGATGGGAGTGGAATGGGTGGGAGTGAAATGTGGGTACATGCTTTTTGACTTGGCTACCTCCCTTGTAAGGGGTAAAAAGCCCGATATATAGATAGATTTATTTTGAATCAACTTACCCCATGGCAGCTGCTGACCTTGGTGGTGGTGGTGGGGGTGGCTGATCTTCTACTATTCCTTCATCTTCTATGTCTTCTGGAACTTCCACAGCTTCAACTGTTGGGGCAATATTATTTAAAATCACAACATGAAAAACAATACACTAGGGCTCAGGTATGAGATAATATCATACTACATCTTCCCAATAAAAAAACTTAAGGGGATTCCTTCATAGTGATTCACTCACCCATTGGTTGGTCCACATTTGCAACTACCATCTCTTCTTCAACACTGACTTGCAACTCCTGAGGTCTGACCGCTGCAGCTGCCCTACATAGGATGGGTTCTTCTTCCACATCTTTCATAACCTCATCCTCATCCTCCATTTGCTGGAGGTCAACTTTCACATCCTCTGGAACTTTTTCTATAGTTCCTGCAGCCTCTCTGCGTGTTGCATTTGGTACAGTAATGGCAATCTGGCGAACACCTGCATCTCGACGAGATTCTTTCAGTGCCTGCTCTTTGGTCAAACCAATTTTCTCACGATAGCTACGAGTAAAGAGTTCTTTCTGCAAAATGAAACAAAAGTATTGAAGTGAAGAATAAGAGCTCACAGACAGCTGTCTGATAGGGCAGACCAGTATGTGGGAAGAATGAATATAGATGTGTTCACAAAGAAAAATTGAAAATAAAGATAAGAGAGATACTCGAGAGGAAGACCTAGAATGAGACAGATTGAGTGAAAAGACCTTTGGGTGTAAGTGGTGTGAGTAGAGCTATGGATAAAAATGTTTGGTGAGAAATTGTGAATGAATGAGTGGCTGACACAACCCAAAGGGAAGGTCCCTGCTTCTGTTCTTTATATGAGTGGATGCAGAGTGGAGTCACTATATGGCACCTCCTCTCTTGACTGAGTTCAAGATCTATCAATTTCAATTATTTTTAGCTCTTCCTTTCTACTTGTTCACATACGGAGATCAGATAACTGTTCCCCTTCTTCTTCTAGCCACTAACACAGAAAGAAAAGAAAAGAAAAGAAAGAAAGAAAGAAAGAAAAGAAAAAAATCCATACTATCACAAGACTGACAACAGTCCAAAGTTCCTTCCTTAACCTCTTGAATATGATAATGCCTATGTCTATGTCATGAGCCATGAGTGGGGTATATGAGGATCCCAGTGTGGGCTTCCTGATTATATCTATTTTGTAGAAGTAGCTTCAATAGGGAAAAATATCAGACACAAACAAATCATCTTTATCTGAAGAAAAAGAAGAAAAAGAAGGAAAAAATATATATGGTACTCACTTTCTCACTCTTAGGTTGCTGCTCAGTGCTAAGAGCTGGCCTCTTTGGTGGTCTGTTGACACTCTTATGAGCATCTGCCATTGCCCTTAAGATTAATGTTGTGTTGGCTTGAATAGCACCAGGCCGTCGAGGACGTGGAGTAACCTGTATAGGATACAACAGTGAAAATCTAGAGTAGATCCAGATTTTTGATGTGTATCTGCCAAAACTGTGGATTCAAAACATTTACATATCTAAATTGTAGACATTTCTAAAATACACTCAACCTTTGATAATTCAGGACTCACAATATTTTGGTACTTTAGGCCTAATGCTAAAATATACTTTAATCATTCAAGATCATCTTATAATACTTAGGTGTTGAAATAATTTTGGGATAACCCTAAGACATTATTCTTAGGGCTTACATACATATACCAAGGCTTTTTCCCCCTTACAAGGGAGGTAGCCAAAAAGGAAAAGGCATAAAAACATTCCCACCCATTCCATCCCTGAATACACTCCACACCCCTCCACCCTCCCTCTTATCTTAGCACCTCCTGGATGACGGGTCATACCTGCACCTTGTCCACTGCCCTGGGTCAGAAACAGTGTTGCCAGACACAGCACATCCACAGCAAGGCCGCTTCATTAAATCGGCGACCCCGCCCCTTTCCGTCCCCCCCATGCATAAAAGGAGAAGACGGGGAGAAATCCCTTTGGGCTGCGTCAAATTTTGCTCACACATACTACCTCACCCCCCATCCCCCTGCCCATTCCACCTCATGCATCACAACATCATCCATATACAACGATTCTCCATTCACCCCTGTCTTCTGTCCTCTCCCGTCCTTCCTCAACAGACATTCCCCTCTTCCCCAAAGCCCCCTTCACCCCATCCATCCACCTCATCCTAGGACGTCCCCTCATGTTCACTCCCTCCACATCTGCCTTCCACACCTCTTTTACTAGTCTTTCTTCACTCATTCTTTCCATGTGTCCAAACCATCCTAATACTCTTTCAGTCAACCCTATCTCCCAGCTCCTTTTCCACCCCTGTTCATCTCCTCACCTCCTCATTTCTCACTCTATCTAGCCTAGTAGCCCCCATCATATTTCTCAGACACCTCATCTCAAACACATTCAAACTCCTTCTCTCTTCTTCTCTTATGTTCCATGTTTCTGCCCCATACAGTGCTGTTGGCACAATCACTCCTTCATACAGTCTCCTCTTAGCATCCATTCCCAAATGTCTATTCCTCATTACACTCTTCAATCCACCAAGGCATTTACTCGCTTCTCTCAATCTACATTCTACCTCCACCTTCACTCCACCTTTTCCTGCCACATTTGCACCCAAGTATCTAAAACTATCCACTTCCTCCATTTGCTCTACCTTAATACTCACTTCCAGTCTACTGCCACTTTCACCCCTTGTACATCTCATCACCTTACTTTTACCCACATTTATCTTTAGCTTTCTTCTATCACATACTCTCCCAAACTATGTCACCAACTTCCTCAGTCCCTCCTCCGATCCTGCCACAAGCGCAGTGTCATCAGCAAACAACAGCTGGCTCACCTCCCACTTTTCTTCATTTTCTTTAACCATCTCCATCCCTGACCCACTACCCTTGCATTTACCTCTCGCACCACCCCATCCATGTATAAGTTGAACAGCCAGGGTGACATAACGCATCCTTGATGAAGTCCCACCTTTACCTCAAACCACTCACTCTCTCCATTTCTAATCCTGACACAAGCTCTACTACTCTCATAAAAACTCTTGACAGCTCCTAGAAGCTTTCCTCCTATCCCATATATCTGCATAACCTCCCACAGTGCCTTTCTGTCTACCCTATCGTAAGCCTTTTCCAGATCCATAAAAGCCCAAAAAACATCCTTCCCCTTTCCTATAGTTTTCTCACATATTTGTCTTACCACAAAGATCTGATCTACACACATCACACCCGCTACACTACATAGCAGAACACCCACACACACCAAGAAACATTAAAACTACACCCAAAGACCTTTATTACGCACAGATACTCTCTTCTCTTCCTCCACAACCACCAAATACCAGCCTCCGGAAACATATTCATAATCATATCACTCACCGCTCCATTAACACACTGAAAGACAACACACTGCTGCATGCCAGACCCCCTGATATCCACCCTTCTGAATCCTCTCTCCCACGAAAGGACAGAGTCCACTTGGCCAGACTGCGATGCGGTCACCACCCAGCACTTCTAAGCTACCAGAAGAGGCTGGATGACCGTGTTGTGAACAGCTGCCCAGGATGTAACACTTCACCCCATACCATACAACACATAATGGAAGACTGCATTATACACAATCATGCACGCAAACAACACAACATACACTCTATAAAGGATTTGTGGGAAAACCCAGTTTCGGCTGTGGCCTTCCTTGTGGAGACGGGACTGCTCGGACAGACAGTCTAGGGAACGACAACAACAACAACCTCTACCCATCCTAAATCCACACTGTTCCTCACCAATTACTCCCTCTGTTCCTCTCCTAATCCTCTCAATCAAGATCCTCCCATAAGCCTTCCCAACTACACTTAAAACTTAGTTCTGCAATATTTCAAGAGCTCAGTTACTGAATTACCAAGGTTCAAGTGTATAAACCATGGAAAGGGAAAATCCGTAAGACAATGATGTGAAAAAAAAAAAAAAAAATTGAGAAGATAGTTTTCTCTGAAGAAATATATATACACTAAAAATACACTAGAAATATATATATATACTAAAACAGGTGTAATAAGCTATGCAGAAAAGAAATTAAGAAATTAATACTGTATAGACCTTTCCAAATTGATAAAATAAAGGAATAACATGAATGCAACCATGAATCTATAGACCCAAGCTGAAGCTAACCTCAACCTTGCTCGCCATGCTGCTCAATCCAGGCTTGTTGGGATCATAAGCGTCTTCCTCATCTGACTCAACCTTATAAAAAAAAAATAAATAAATAAATAAATGATGATAATAACAATGACAAATACATATCAGTGTACACTTGAAGAATGTATACAGAATCTAACCAAGTGGTATAGAATCTAAATTTTTTTATAATTAGTATCTGCTTTGTTATCTTGTAAACAAATAAATCTACAAGTCATTAAAAAGTAATTCTGCAATCTAATATTAATCAGAACTAATCAGAAAATAAGGAGATGTTTGTATACCTCTTTGTGTGGCCTTTTCACAACTGCTGATACTACACGGCCAGACACAAGAGGTTTCACACGAGCCTGTTGAACATAAAATTGATGAGTTTCTTGTAACAAATACCAGCAAAAATTACATTAAGTTCAATTATAGTTTCACAGGTAAAACTATGATTCAAGTAGACTTAAAATATATTCTAAACTCTTCATACTGTTGAATACCTGGTTAATAATGTTATAGTCTCACTTAATTCCCAGAGCCCAGTGACACCCTTGGTATTTTTTCTCAATCATGCAAGATCCCATTTTTCCAAAATTCATTCTTTAGCTGAATGAAAATTATAATGACATTAGCTAGATCAAAATCTGCAGTAGATTTTATTGGGCTGAAGAAGTAAAAGTGCTTCTCCAAGTGCTTTATGGGTTGTCCTGGCCATGATCAATGACCTCGTGACTGCAGGTCTTCTGCAAGAGGGAACCCAGGCTACAGATTGACTAAATGACAGTTGAAGGGTTAACTATGCAATCATTACCTCAAGTTTCCTTCCAGATGACTGGGAAGTTGGAGGCAGTACACTCACAGAGCGCACGGCTGATGCAACTGCACTACATATAAGTCGGCTGCCCGCACCCGTGGTACCACTTCCACTACTGCTGCTTGCAATGCTATTAGTTGTACTGCTGCTATTTACTGACCATGAGCTGCTTGAAGGTGGAGGAAACGAGGATTCTTCTCTCAGGTTAATGACACGACGGCCTGAGCTGGTAGAAGTGTGTAAATCTGGCACAACTGGCTGCAAGCAGAAGAGAAAGAAAGATAAACAAGAGAATGAAAGATAATGCTAATAATAGATCCCTGAGTACCTGCTAGTGGTGGTTTAACAAGATGAACTGCAGTGAATCATCTCTCTGATGCCCATTTTCAAAATAAATCAACCCCCTCACCTCCATCTATAGCTGCAGCCCTAAGGGTGTGGCACTCAGTCTCTGGACCAGGCTCAAGATATTTCTCTACTACATACATACATACATACATATACCAAGGCTTTTTCCCCCTTACAAGGGGGGTAGCCAAAAAGAAAAAGGCATAAAATCATTCCCACCCATTCCATCCCCGAAACTCCACACCCCTCCACCCTCCCTCTTATCTTAGCACCTCCTGAATGACGGGTCATCCCTGCACCTTGTCCACTGCCCTGGGTCAGAAGCAGTGTCGCAAGACACAGCACATCCACAGCAAGGCCGCTTCATTAAATCGGCGACCCCCCTCTCCGTCCCCCCATTGCATAAAATGAGAGGACAGGGAGAAATCCCTTCGGGCTGCGTCAAATTTTGCTCACCCCCCATTCTACCTCACGCAATCACAACATCATCCATATATAACCATTCACCCCTGTCTTCTGTCCTCTCCCGTCCTTCCTCAACAGACATTCCCCTCTTCCCCAAAGCCCCCTTCACCCTATCCATCCACCTCATCCTAGGACGTCCCCTCATGTTCACTCCCTCCACATCTGCCTTCCACACCTCTTTTACTAGTCTTTCTTCACTCATTCTTTCCATGTGTCCAAACCATCCTAATATTCTTTCATCAACCCAGCTCCTTTTCCACCCCTGTTCTCTACTAACTTCTGTATTTCCTCCACCTCTTCACATGTGGAAAACTGAAACCAGTAAATGCCACCCTCTTCCTACAACCATCTTTCTACATACCAAGGGCCTCTTCCCCCTTCAAAGGGAGTGGAGGAATCTTGCTTAAAAATTTATTCTGTACGCATAATATCAAAAGGCCTCTTACACCTTTATATGGGAGTGGCTGAGTCCTACATCCTAAAATCTATTCTCATCTCCATCAAGTGAAAGTGTGACTCAACTTTTGTTCACCTTAGTTCAGCTTCAATACAATATTACTAATAATTATTATCTTCATTAAAAAAAGATGATAACTCTTCGTCAACAATTATGTAATGGCACAAACAAGTATCTTGGATCCTCCTGGAGCCAAGATAAGAGGGAGGGATGGGGATGGATGGGAGTTTAGAATGTGGGAATGCATTGGGGAGTGGATTTTATGACTGTTTTTTGGCTACCTCCCTTGTACATACATATACCAAAGGATTTTTCCCCCTTATAAGGGAGGTAGAAAAAAAGGCATAAAAACCACTCCCACCCATTCCATCCCTAACATATTCCACTCCCCTCCACCCTCTTTCCTCCCTCCATTTACCCCTATCTTCTGTCTTCTCCTGTCCTTCCTCAACAGACATTCCCCTCCCTCCCAATGTCCCCACCCTCCTCCATCCATCTCATCCTTGGTCGACCCCTCATGTTCACCCCCCCAACCTCTGTCTTCTACACCTCTTTTACTAGTCTTTCTTCACTCATTCTTTCCATGTGTCTAATTCATTCCAATACTCTTTCACCAACCCTATCTCCCAATTCCCTTTCCACCACATGGTCCTCTTCAACTCCTCATTTCTCACTCTATCCAACCTAGTAACCCCTATCTCAGGCACCTCGTATCAAACACATTCAAACTCCTCTCTTATGTTCCATGTTTCTGCCCTATACAGTGATGTCAGAAAAATCATTCCTTTATACAATCTCCTCTTAGCATCCATTCCCAAATGTCTATTTCTCATTATACTTTTTAATCCCCCATGGCATTTACTCACTTCTCACAATCTACATTCTACCTCCACTCCTCCCTTTCCTACCACATCTACACCCAAGTATCTTAAACCTATCCACTTCCTCCAGTCTATCTCCCTTAATACTCTCACTTCCAGTTTGCTGCAACTTTCTCCTCTTGTACATCTCATCACCTTACTTTTACCCACCATTGTCTTCAACTTCTTCTTTCCCACACCTTCCCAAACTCTGTCACTAACCTCCTCAATCCCCTCTCTGATTCTGCCATAAGCACAGTGTCGTCAGCAAACAACAGCTGGCTTATCTCCCACTTTTCTCCATTTTCTTTAGCCATCTCCAATCCCCAACCCATCACCCTTGCATTTACCTCTCACACCACCCCATCCATATATAAATTGAACAACCTCCCTTGTAAGGGGGAAAAAGCATTTGGTATGTGTATGTATGTACAAAAGTATCTATGTTAACATTTTCTTCTTTTGACACCTAGGGGGATTTTTAGCATGAGGCTGTGAGTATTAATAACAATCAAATAACCCAGTTATAACTGTTTTAACAGAAATTATACATATACAAGGGAGGTAGCCAAAGTCAAAATGCATAATTCCACTCTCACCCATTTCATCTCCACATACTCCACTCCCATTCACCACCCCTCCCTCCCTCTTTTCTTGTCTCCTGGATAATGGATCATCCCTGCATCTTGCCCATTGCCCTGGGTCAGAAGCAATGCAGCAAGACACAGCATACCCACACCAAGGCCACTTCATTTAATCGACGACCTCCCATCTCCATACCCACATGCAGAAAAAGAGATGGGAAAGAATAAATACCACTTTTGCTTTGGGCTCTTCTTTGGCTACATTGCGAAGTCTCTTCTTAACTGAAACTCTTGTCTGTTCTGTAGTCAGCCCAACTGTCTGAGCCTTCTTGGGAGCTGGATCTTCTTCAAGTTCCAAACCAAGATCATCTGGTTGAAAAAGAAAAATATCACAGTAAGGCAAAAGCCATACAAACATCTACATGGTAATAGCTGTTGATCCAACAGTGATCCATGGTCAAGGTGAATCACACATAACACAAAACAAGCATATACCAAGAGCCTTCTCCCCCTTACAAGGGAGAAGGACAAAATCAAAGAAATAAATCAACCCCCCCCCCATACTCCACTCATATTCACCACCCCTCCCTCCCTCCCTGTTTTCTTGGCTCCTCCTGGATGACAAAACAAGCACTCCTTAATAAACTGCCAAACCCTATAATTTACCATTCACCCAGAAATCAAACCAGCAGTTAGGTCCTGCTGTGGAGACACTTTGTCCCACCATACTGTTTTTGATCTGAGTGATGTGGCCAGGGATAAGGATGATCTCTCACCCACAAAGTGCTAAGATAGATACATAGATAGATCAATCAATCAATTGTCCATGGTTTTTCTTGATGGGGATCCACAGCTCCCAGGTAACTGGCAATATCCACTTAAGTGGCCCATAAGTCATTCAAGGATGGATTATTGTGTTGCTGTCAGTGTATAGCTATCTTTATTTTCACTGTAAGAGACTAAGGAAGAGATGTTTGAGACGAAGCATTGAAGAAGTATGGTGGGGATTACAAAGATGGACAAAGTGAGAAATGAGGAGATGAGGCAGACAGATGGGAAGAGAGCTTGTTGATAAGGTAGATAAAAAAAACCCACTGGGAATGATAGAACGAATAAGTGAAAAAGACTCACAAAAATAGTGTGGAAGACAAGGATGGATGGAGTGAATGTGAAGGGAAAACCCAAGAATGAGGTGGATGGATGCAAAGTCATTTCTGCCAAGCAGGGAAAGGAGAGGGCAAGAAATATATGTGAGTGGAGAGTGGCTGCAAATGGATGAGAAACTGACAAGAGCCTGAAGGAAGTTTTTCTCTGCTCTGTACAGTCTGGAGTTATCAGGGTGGGGGGTAGGGGGGTTGCCAAGTAATGAAATGGTAGGGGCAAATCAGCTTTGGTTTTTGGGCCCCTCTATGGAGGTGCTGTGTCTTGCTGTATTGCTTTTGACCTGAGTGGTGGAAGTTGGACTTGAAAGACCATTGATCCACAAGGAGCAAAAACAGAAGAGGCAACAAATGGGTCCTGAATGGGTGTGGATGGGTGAAATGTGGTTATATGTTATGATCTGGCCATCCATCTTGTAAGGGCAAAAAGGATTTTTGGTATATATTTCTAAATGTGTTATGAAATGTGGGGGGACGGAGAGGGTGGGTCGCCAATTTAATGAGGCAGCCTTGCTGTGGATGTGCTGTGTCTTGCAACACTGCTTCTGACCCAGGGCAGTGGACAAGGTGCAGGGATGACCCGTCATCCAGGAGGTGCTAAGATAAGAGGGAGGGTGGAGGGGTGTGGAGTGTATTCAGGGATGGAATGGGTAGGAATGATTTTATGCCTTTTCCTTTTTTGGCTACCCCCCTTGTAAGGGGGAAAAAGCCTTGGTAAATGTATGTATGTGGTGTGTATGGGTGTGGAGGAGGAATAGGGATGGTTCAAGGAGGGAGTCATAAAGTGTGCAAGGATGGTGTGTGGAACAAGAAGGACAGGGGGAAATAGAAGAAATGGTAGTGAATGGTGGGATGAGGAAACAAAGAAGGTTGTAGAAGAGAAGAAGCGAGCATTCACAGATTGGTTACAAAAGAGGACGAGGGAGTCATATGAGAGGTACAAAGAAAAGAAAAGAGAAGTAAAGCAAAAGGTAAAGGAGGCAAAGAGGAGAGCAGATGTGAAATGGGGTAAAAGTATGACAGAAAATTTTGAAAGTAATAAAAAGATGTTTTGGAAAGAAATTAAGAGAGGAAGAGGAGGCGAATCAAGTAGGGAAGAAAAGGTAAAAGGTGCAGATGGAGAGATGATAATGGAAGAGAAGGCAGTAAGGGGAAGATGGGCAGAAAATTTTAGGGAGTTGCTAAATGTGAAGGAGGACAGGGAAGGAAAGATAGCTGCAGTGGGAAATGCGAAGAAAATGAGAGTGATGAGTAAGGAGAATGGAGGAGAAATAAGGAAGGATGAGGTGAAGGCAGCTGTTAAGATGATGAAAGCAGGTAAGGCACCTGGTCTGGATGGATGCCATGCAGAATTTCTGAAAAAGGGAGGTCAAGTGATGGTGGACTGGTTGGTGAGGTTATTTAATGTTTGCTGGAGAGAGGGTAGAGTACCGGAGGACTGGAGGAGTGCCTGTATAGTTCCTCTTTACAAGGGAAAAGGGGACAAGTGTGAATGTAGTAGTTTCAGAGGGATTAGCTTGTTAAGTGTAGTTGGGAAGGCTTATGGGAGGATCTTGATTGAGAGGATTAGGAGAGGAACAGAGGGAGTAATTGGTGAGGAACAGTGTGAATTTAGGACAGGTAGAGGTTGTGTAGATCAGATCTTTGTGGTAAGACAGATATGTGAGAAAGCTATAGGAAAGGGGAAGGATATTTTTTGGGCTTTTATGGATCTGGAAAAGGCTTATGATAGGGTAGACAGAAAGGCACTGTGGGAGGTTATGCAGATATATGGGATAGGAGGAAAGCTTTTGGGAGCTGTCAAGAGTTTTTATGAGAGTAGTAGAGCTTGTGTCAGGATTGGAAATGGAGAGAGTGAGTGGTTTGAGGTAAAGGTGGGACTTCGTCAAGGATGCGTTATGTCGCCCTGGCTGTTCAACTTATACATGGATGGGGTGGTGCGAGAGGTGAATGCAAGGGTAGTGGGTCAGGGATTGGAGATGGTTAAAGAAAGTGGAGAAAAGTGGGAGGTGAGCCAGTTGTTGTTTGCAGACAACAAACAACAACTGCATCGGAGGAGGGACTGAGGAAGTTGGTGACAGAGTTTGGGAGAGTATGTGATAGAAGAAAGCTAAAGATAAATGTGGGTAAAAGTAAGGTGATGAGATGTACAAGGGGTGAAAGTGGCAGTAGACTGGAAGTGAACATTAAAGGAGAGCGACTGGAGGAAGTGGATAGTTTTAGATACTTGGGTGCAAGTGTAGCAGGAAAAGGTGGAGTGAAGGTGGAGGTAGAATGTAGATTGAGAGAAGCAAGTAAATGCCTTGGTGGATTAAAGAGTGTAATGAGGAATAGACATTTAGGAATGGATGCGAAGAGGAGACTGTATGAAGGAGTGATTGTGCCAACAGCACTGTATGGGGCAAAAACTTGGAACATAAGAGAAGAAGAGAGAAGGAGTTTGAATGTGTTTGAGATGAGGTGTCTGAGAAGTATGGTGGGGGTTACTAGGCTGGATAGAGTGAGAAATGAGGAGGTGAGGAGGAGAACAGGGGTGGTAAAGGAGCTGGGAGATAGGGTTGATGAAAGAATATTAGGATGGTTTGGACACATGGAGAGAATGAGTGAAGAAAGACTAGTAAAAGAGGTATGGAAGGCAGATGTGGAGGGAGTGAACATGAGGGGACGTCCTAGGATGAGGTGGATGGATGGGGTGACGGGGGCTTTGGGGAAGAGGGGAATGTCTGTTGAGGAAGGAAGGGAGGGAGAGGACGGAAGACAGAGGTGAGTGGAGAATGGTTGTATATGGATGATGTTGTGATTGCATGAGGAGGAATGGGCGGGAGGTGGGGGTGAGGTAGTATGTGTGAGCAAATTTTGACGCAGCCCAAAGGGATTTCTTCCCGTCCTCTCCTTATATGCAAGGGGGGACGGAGAGGGGGGGTCGCCGATTAAATGAAGCGGCCTTGCTGTGGATGTGCTGTGTCTTGCGACACTGCTTCTGACCCAGGGCGGTGGGCAAGGTGCAGGGATGACCCGTCATCCAGGAGGTGCTCAGATGAGAGGGAGGGTGGGAGGGGTGTGGAGTGTATTTAGGGATGAAATGGGTGGGAGTGTTTTTATGCCTTTCCCTTTTTGGCTACCTCCCTTGAAAGGGGGAAAAAGCCTTGGTATATGTATGTATGTATGTATTTTATGAAATGTGTGGGGGAGTTTGCCCACCATAAATAACAATGGTTAGGTTCTCCAAAGGTACACAAATCCTTACCTATATCTGCCTTCAAATCAACAACATCCTCTGCAAGGTCTTCATCATCAATTCCTTCTGTCTCTGCCCGAAATATGTCAGCTGAGGAGACTTTCCCTTTAGGTAAACTCTTGATTTCTTTTGGAGGTTGTTCAACAATGGGCTTGATGACTTCCTTCACTTCTTTACTCTTAACTGCCTTCACTTCTTTTGGTGGTGATGGTGCTCGAATCTTCTCTTTGACAGTCTCCTTTAACTTGAGTTTACTTGGTTCTTCTGGAACTACTTTCTCTTTGGCAACCTTCTCTACATCTGGTACAGGTTCAACCACTTCAGACTTCTTCAGTTTCTTCTTCTTGGACTGCTCTTCCTTTTTCTCTGCCTTATTTTCACTATTCTTCCTTTTCTTTTCAGGTCTCCCCTTTTCCTTCTTCTTTTCATCTTTTCCTTTCTTTTTGTCTTCAGACTTTTCCTTCTTCTTTGGCTCTTCTTTTGGAGTCTTATCTGGAGGGAGGGAGGAGGGAAAAAAAAAAAAAAAAAAAGGAAAAAAAAAAAAAAAAAAATCACAACACTGCTTTAAAATAGATCATACATGGCTGGAAAATATGAATAGGAAATGTTTACAACTCTATTCAAACCTGCTTTACTTAATCTATACTCAAGTGCAGTTGATGTGCTGCAGGAGAGGGTTGGGTGGATTGCGTATTCCTGGATCAAAACAAGGCATCTTACAAGATGAGTGAAGATTTGGTTTAATATTGTGAACTCCCCCTATCAATAAGCTAGGGCAGTGTCTCTTACAGAGGACTTTGTAGAGTAAAATTTAATTAATCATGCCCTGGGTCCAACTTACTGGTAGCAGGGCTTATAATGCCATCACCTCGGTCTCTGCTGCAAGCAGTAATTATCTAACTCGCCTGGCCAGTGTGCATCCATCTTACAAAGTACCACACAAGACTTTAATGGAAATTGAAGAACAGAGGTCAAGGAGGTGGCCAAAACTACAAGCAAAAATTATTGGCTATCCACCCACAAAAGGGACAATGAAAGCATGTTAAAGGGTGAATGATGGTTGCACACCTTGGCTGGCCACCCTTGTAACAAGTGGAAAGTAGATTTTTGTTATATGTATGTATATGTTTGCCTTTGATAAATGTTTTCATGCATGTAGTTAACCAATCTATGTATGGACTTTCCCCATAAGCTGAATGAAATAACCTTGTGCAACATAGGCATACACATAGGTTAAGATTAATTAAAAGCCATTCATGTCATGTTTTCTCCACCTGAAGAAAAGAACTTGGCATTTGATAGAATAACATTTCTTGTATACACCATAGGTATAAATGAGTTAATCAAATGCCTATGATCCACTTCACTACTTTAGCATGATGATGACTACATATGCGTCACGAGAAGCTAGTGGGTACATGAGGATGCTGGTGCCAGCGTTTATTATTACTCAGCATAGAATAAGTAATACAGCAGATTTTATATTTTATAATACGAAGTGTGATGAATTGTACATATGGCAGCCAATGGTGCACACGAGAATTTGAATCATACTGAAGTGGTTAATACTAGTATATTAGAACTAGCAACTGTTCCCCTACTACTATAACCAGGTGACATAGAAAATCCCACATTACTACAACAAAGCGAGATCTATGGGAAGACTAGTGGGTCATTGCTAATCACCATAGGACTGACTTTCAGTCTGTGAAACTCAAGGCAACAATTATTATAATTATAACCTATCTCTTCCTACTGGTTTCCACTTTCATGGATATCTATAATGTTCTAAATAAAATTATTATGGTAATTCAATCTAATGTCACGAGACTCTCCCTATCAGAAGGCTAGGATGGTGTCTCTTACAGAGGTCTCCTTAGTGTGGAATTGGTTCAACCCGCCAGTGGCAAGATTTGAACAACCATCATCTCGCACGTAGCAACACCCTAACCTGCTCATCCAGTAAGCATCCATTGTAACAATTAAAGAACAGATACCTAAAAAAATATCAGAGATGAACTGGACATTGAATCAATATTAGAATTTGTAGAAAGAAGTAAACTGAGATGGTATGGACACATCTTGAGGATGAGTCAAGAAAGGTACCCTGCTAAATATTATTGATGGAATCCAAGAGGGAAGAGGCCAGTAGGAAGACCCAGAAAGAGATGGAGAGATGGAGTGAGGGAAGCAATTGAAGCAAGAGGATCAACAATAGAGAGTGTGGAAGAAGAGGAACTTTATGAGGATCGTACCTGGTGGAGAAGTTTCTTGAGGCATCACAACTGACAGGGCACTGGCCCTACCTGGTGTATGATAAAGGTAAAGCTTGCACTCTTCCAAGAATCTTAAAAAGGTAAAACCCATCCAAACATGCATGTGATCTATGAAGAGGAACCCGTTTCCTCAATTATGCAGTACAGTAAGCATGGACAGTTAGTACTGGACCACAGTTCTTAATGAGGATTTGGTGATGCTCTGCCTTCATTTGTAAGTATAACTTAAGGTTGGCACTAAAAACAGGAATTTGTTTTAGCTCACTTCTGTCTAACTACAACAGCAATTCTCATATCTAGAAATACACACAACTCACCTTGGGTGAAAGTCACGGCATTAAGCCTTTGCAGGACATGGTGAAGCCATGATGTGAATCGCTCAGTACTGTGACCTAGGAACAAACTGAGGTCATCGTCCATCTGGTCCTTGGTTTTCCTGTTGGCCACCAGGACCATGATGTAGTCAGGAAGGTCATCATCTAGAAGAAAGGATTATTGTGAAACAACAAATTATGCAATTTTTTTTATACAACACATCTTTCTTCAACCATCATACCTACAAAGTAAGGTGGATAAATATGGGAAAGAAGCATTTTCACCCTTTTCCTTTCCATTAAACTCATCCTTTTCTCTCTTTCCTCCTCAAACCATGTGAACTATACCTTAACCATCTTATCTATCTCTTCTACTCCCACATAGCTTTTTTCTCTTGTATTCTTTATCCAAGCTAGAAATATTGAGCCTACACCGGAAACAAGGGTTGGATCTTTAGATGGGTGCAATTTGAATGGATTTGGAAGGTGATACATGGAGACAATTCTCTGACGTTAGTCAGGTAGGACCACTATTTTGTGCCCACTCAACTCTCCTGTTTCTTATTCCATCTTCATTCAAACCAAAAGATCAACTTTCTATCTTCACCCACATAGAGCAGTTTTCTTCTTAAATACTACTATTTGAACACAAGCTCAGTCCTATTTGTCAACCATCTCTTTTTCTGATCATCAATCCTTCTTTTTATCTTCTATGACTTTATCACCTCAGTCACCTGATTCCAGGAACATCTTGTTTTCTCTATAATCCTCAGATAACCTATGATCACTTTCGTGCTTCCCTCATACAATCTTTTTATCCATTTCATGACTACTTTGTTTAACTTTCCAGCTACAGCTCAAGAAGTTTCTTCATTTCTTTCCTTCCATGCATCAAGTTCTCTTCTGCCCTGTCTAGTTCTTCTCATACTGCATAAATCCTCAACCAGGTCTTTCACTGTACCCAACTTCCATCCTCCCCCATCTCTCCCTCACCTGTCATTTGTATTCCCTCACAACCTTATTTTTCCTCAGTTTCCCAATATTCATTACCAATTTTCCTCTCCCCATTCATCCCTGAAGATTTCTCTTAAATCACTTTCATTTTCCTCAATTTAATATAATGATCTTGACACGATCATATCCAATTTTTTTCCATCAGCATTCAATTCATGAATACATGATCAATCATAAATACAAGTCACAAATATTCAGTTTCATAAGAATTTAAACATGCTACCATAAATACAAAAAAACATAGCTAAATACACTAAAGATAAATAGATTATATGAGGCATGAATCTCTTCAATCAACAATAAGTCAGTAACTTACCAACATATGTACCTAGTTCCACCAGCTTAGCTTTGATGGCAGACTGTTGAAGAAGGAGAAAAATTAATCAAAACTCAAATAAGACCATCTAGTTTTCCCTATTCTAGGGATTAACAAAAAGTACATGCAAATGGTTGCCCTGCAAGATGAATGTGAGAGAGAATCACGCCCAAGCTCCATCACCAAAATCAGTCAACACCCTTACCCCCACCTATAGCAGGGGTCACCAAACTTTTTTCACTGTGGGCCGGATAACTGAAAGAATGATGAGCGCAGGCCGCATTATTCTAGATACAATAATTTAGATTTTACAATAGTAAATTTAAGGCACATAGCAGTCAGGAGGTCTCTGCATGCGTGAAGATCTCCTAGTATTCTAAATATAATATTTAAATCTAAATTGTATCACAAAGTTTCGTGTTCCATACGTTTTATCAAGGAAATTCAAGTACCGTTGGCGGGCCGGATGAACTGACATCGCGGGCCGTAGTTTGGTGACCCCAAACCTGTAGGTACAAGATCTCCCTATCAATTTCATCTGTATTTGCTCCATTTTTTTTTTTTTTGCATAAAGAGAGATGACAACCAGCAATTTTTCTCCTTTTCTATTAATATAAGCTAGTGACAGAAATTGTCCTACACTAATACAGATCAGGAGGGAGCCTTTCTGTCTTTCCTTTCTTCCAGAGAGATCCTTGAGAGGCCCCAAGAACTGTTACTTGCCACTGTGGGGTTGTGGGTAACCAGACAGCAAAACTCAATGCAACTGTTATTGGTATCATCATAAATGTTTCCAATAAATCTTTTGTTGAAAATAATTTCAAACAAAATTACCTTCTATGACCAAATATGAAAAACTAAGAAACACCTAACTAAAAATATGTACCTTCTCTAAAATTCCAGAAACATGCTGTCCAATAGCTCCTAACAAAACCTATCCTAACCTATCTATTCCATAAAAAAAATCTTTCAAGATCAAAAAAGGAGAAAAAAGGGAAAAATAATTTGTGTTACTGGAACAGTACTGTACTTTGTCTACAAAGCTTACTAAACTTCAATACATATATTTTTTCTTTATTTATTATTATGTAATTCCCCAACATGACCTAAATTAGTGATATTTTTGCTTTTCCGTCTGCCAAGCGTGGTAGTAGTATTGGTGGTACCTTCATAGCTATCAACTGGATACTTTTCCTAGTTGGTATTGACAGCTAAAATTGGTCCAAACTATTATGAGAAAGAACAATGAGTAAACATTAATATAACCTACATACTTTACTTTGGGTTTGTTTGTTCTTCCCTTATGTCATAAGGGAAGATTATGACATAAAGTTATGACTGTTGATGTGTTCTACATTTAACACTGCACCATGAAAAACAATTATTATTCTAATTAGATTTTGACTAGTCACAAACATATTTACTCCCCATTTCGGCTTTTATAACCACACTACTTTTACCCTCTTATGCAGATAAGGTAAGTAGTGCAATATACTTAATACTACATACTTAACACTTGACTTGTAGACAAATTTCACGAAGCTCTTTGGCCTTTGCACTCTATTTATAAACTTGTACCACCATGCCACTACACAAAAAGACCTCTATCGAATGAAGTAATATATTAACACACACGCTTAAAAATTTTTTATGAAACTAAATTATAACTAAACTGTTTCATTATTTGCACTATTCAATGAATGTTGATCAACCTGTGTAAATTTTCTGACGACGACGTCCAGGTATCGGAAGTATACTCATATAGTAAATGTCGAAATATTATAAAATATTACCTTAATCTTCTGACTGACTTCTGGATTCACGCCCTCCATCCTTCTTGCGAGTATCTGGCTAACCCACAAGTCTATAGAAACAACAACAAACACACATCAATAACTCATATGTAGCATCACCAATACCACACAAGAAGTTTGTTTTCACTAATGACATCACAAAGTATCTCTCATTCCAGCGTTGGTGAATTTAAGGGGTAACAAAACAACTGATGGTAGATGAAAATAAATGTGATTGAGAATAATTATTTCAATAGTTTATATATACTTGAATTAATCTTATCTATCCGTTACTGAATTATCATTAATGATGTGATGCAAGAAATTTATGTATGTGGATAAATTTGGTGAGCAGTAACCTACTTCCGCGCGGAGTACGAAATAGCCTAATTCAACCTCTCAATTTCTGTACAATTCTCTGCACAAATAGAAATACCTATAAGAAAGTTCTGGCGTAAATCTTGGATACAGTCTTGTCGTACACACAGTTCTGTATTATGTGAAAAAAATGTCCTCGTAATTGTAACACCAGAGAGCAGCAACAAAAATGGCATCTGCACTCGCAAACTTGTTCTACAGAATCATGAAAGGCACAGAAATACATAATAGAGAGGACTTGTTACACTGGGACAGGATAAGCACAAGAGGACATGAAAAAAAAACATAGCTACAGAAGAGATCTGAAGAAAAACAGTTTTCCACATAGAGTGGTAGATACTTGGAACAAACTGGGCAAGGAAATAGTGTGTGCAAAAACCATTCATGAGTTTAAAAACAAACTAGACACTGCGAGATACAAAGGCGGGACACCACGAGCGTAGCTCCCCTTCCCGCAGAATACAATTAGGTAAATACCTAATTTTGATCTCGTTTGTGGGATCCATATTCTTGTATGCTATCTCATGAATTTGTGTTTCTTCATATCCTTCAGACATGTAGTATATATATATATTTTGCAAACCATTTCAATGACTTCTTAAAAGTCTTCCCATCTAATTCGTACCAATTAGTCTTCTGACAATTAATCTTCCTTTGAAAAATAAATGTGGACATCTAGTCTTCCCAGTAAATTATTTTAAAATTAAAATAGGATAATCATCTTAAAACTCCAGTATCTATTATTTTATTATCAATGGGTGATTTAATATAACCATATATGCAGAAGAAATCACTTAAACGCGTGATTCAATCATGCAGAAAAAGCAATAGGAAAATGTCTGAATAGACGAAAGCGCTCGGTCTCCTTTCTGTTATTTTCCTAGTGATTTTTCTGCATAATCATATATAAATTATAAATAAGGTAAGAATAGGAGGGTTAGCAACTCTAGGGTATCTTATTTTTCACTCCTGGTATGACGTAGATCAAGTTGATTGGTGTGCTGCTAAAATGAGGTATATGTGTGATAGTGAATCAATAGAAGAACTGGGTGAAAAACTTTTTGTGACTTATCATTGAAAGATTTTATTGATTTATCATCTATCATAATGTGAAACAATGTGTATGGCAAAAGACACTTGGTATCTTGTATTTGATTAAAGGGTTTAGTTGAGTGCATGGAACTCGAATTCAGTTCACATACAAATACTTAAATTGTGGTACTAATCATCGTAGGGAAAATGATTTAATTAATAATAAACTAATTAAGAGTAATTATTTTTTTGTCAATGAAAACAATTGATAATTTTTTCAAGAGGAATGAACAGTTGACAATTACTTTAATTAACTGTGAATTCAGTTCACACGCCCTCATCACTCATGTTTCATAGAAAGTGTACATGGTCCACCCGGAAAAGTGGTGGTCCGATAACTCCCCATCTCGTCTACAAAGCTTTTAGATTTTGTTCTTTAATTGTGATATATAATAAAGTGATAACATACTATACTGTATTATTCTTGTCATATTTTTCCTTAATTTTATGACCTAATATATAAAGTTCTTGTCATTTTCCCCTTACATGGCCTAATACTGTACATAGAAATGTGGGTAAAATGTATAACAAATCAAATTACATATCACTTAAAAAATTGTGTGAACGAGTTGTCCATATTTCTGTGGACGAGTTGTCCAGGTTTGCAGTTTTGCGGACCAGTTGTCCGAAGACGAGTTATCCGTAGCTCCACTGAGACGGGAAGATCAGTGGAGCTACGGACATATGAGCACAAAAATGACGTCAGAGCTCACAGAACCTCCAACTCGCTAGTAGTTCATTTAGACCAATGTGGTCATCTTCCAGATTGGAAAAAGATAGAGGTGCTCCACAAAGGTCTAGAGAAAAAGAAAAGAAAAATAGTGGAGGCAGCCTACATTACTTCCCACCCCTGCATCAACCATAGGGAAGGGTTTATAAAATTAGCAGGAGCGGTAAGTACTCTGATTGTCAAGGAGGTAAAAAGGACAATTGAGAACGGAGGGAGAAATGACATGGTCGGAGTCACATGAAAAAAAAAAAAGGGTAGAGGACGGATGAGAGTGTAGAGGGAGGGGAACACGGCAAGGATGGATTATATAAGCTGTTAATTTTCTAAAACTGTATGTACTTTGAGAATGTCCTGGTAAGGACGAAACGTCAGTGAATACAACTCCAACTGTTCTCTGTGTTTAACTCACCACCCTTCCGTATATATATATATATATATATATATATATATATGTATATATATATATATTTACTTCTTATCGTTAGGCCCCCTGGGGCTAGGGGGTGTAGTATAGAATATAGCACCCGCCACGTCGGCTGCGTGTCGTAAGAGGCGACTAATGCCGATCCCCGGGCGGGGCTCTTGTTTCCCCGCACAGGGCTTCCTCTTAGACTTCCTTTTCCACTCTTCCCTTCTCTTCCGCTTGCTGTCCCCTCCCTCCGACCTAAAAAAATTCTGGCGCTGAATGATCATTTTGGTCCAAGTGCCTGGCCGTCGGCCAAAAACTCATAAAATCAATCAACTTCTTATCGTTAGGGATTTACAGAGGTATTTTTCTGGCATGTTTTGTTTTCCTTTGCCTCGCCGAAGAAAATACGAGACAGTTGATTTTTGAGGTGCAATGCCAAAGGTTAGGGTCGCTCAATGTGATTCTTTTGCGTCGTGTTTTCGTTTGTCTTATATATCCACCTTGTTTGTCATTTTTAGATAGCTTTCATTTTGTTTATTGGGGGAACAGGTTATACATGTTAACTAATTTTATATAATTTTGTACTAATTTACGTAACAACAAAGTTTCTATAAATGTGTGGACCAAAGTAATCATGCTGACAGTTATGACCTACATAATTGTGTTTCTTCTTTGGAGATTGTGATTTAATTAGCAGTTAGAATGAATGCAACTATGGTTACAACATCGCAAAGAAGAAAATGTTGTAATGACCCAAATGTATTTTGTTACCTGTGCGGAATCTACACCTGGTGGGAAGAACATAATCAATAATCATTTTGTTCAGAGACAAAATAGTCTTTCCTTCACTATACATAAAACTTGGTTTGATGAAACAATTTGTGAAAGCCCTCGATCACAATGGAGAATGCTTCTATCACATATGTTCAACCTTTCCAAGTCTGAGTGAAGAGAAGAAAAAGGCAGGAGTATTTGGTGGACCTCTTATAAGAACACTACTTAGAGATGACACCTTTGTCACAACAATGAATGAAGTAGAGGCTAGAGCTTGGGGTACTTTCTCTGCTGTAATAAAAAAAATTCCTTGGAAACAGGAAAGCTGACAACTATAAAGAGATTGCAGAGGAACTGCTTCTGAGTTTTCAATCACTTGGATGTAAAATGAGCATCAAGTTGCACTACTTACACAGTCATTTGAGTAATTTTCCCGAGAACCTGGGTGATGTCAGTGAAGAACAAGGTGAATCCTTTCATCAAGACATTAAAATCATGGGAGAATGCTACCAAGGCAGATGGGACTGCAATATAATGGTCGACTACTATTGGAGCTTGAACAAAAGAGGGATGTTCCAGATGCTGTGCATGACAATGCCGAAAAAAGGAAGTTCATATAGCTGTAACTTGATCATAAACAATAAATATCTTATACGTCTTTGCATCTAATTCTTTCACTATAAGCACAAAATTGCCAAATTGCCAATTCACGTAAATATATAATATCTTCAAAAGAATTCTGACTGTCGTCCCCGGATTCGAATCGGGCACATGATTTCTCTTTACCGCCGTCCTGCCGACTGAACTTCTAACTCTATAATTTCCTACAAGCTGGAAGTTAATCTAATTCCCGAGGAACTAAGTCTACGGCTAACTGACATCCGTACTTATATTTTACGTAGGACCAGGGCACTAAGCTAGTGGTTGGACCAGTTCGTTTTCCTTGATGGACTTATCGTCGTAATCATACCTGGATAGAATCACCAGTGACGGTGATGTCCATCAAATAATTCCGACTGCCATCTCCGGATTCGGATCGGGTACATGATTTCTCAATGCTGACGCACTACCGACTGAGCTATATACCCTATTAAATACAAATGTGGAAGTTAATTTACTTTCCAAATAACTAAGTCGACGGCTAACTGCCATCCGTACTTATATTTTACGTAGGATCAGGGCACTTAGCTAGTGGTCTTCCTTGATGGACTTATCGTCGTAGTCATACCTGAATAGAATCACCAGTGACGGTGATGTCGATCAAATATTCCCGACTGTCGTCCCCGGATTCGAATCGGGCAAATGAATTCTCATTACCGTCGTCCTGCTGACATCGCAGTCACTGGTGATTCTATTCAGGTATGACTACAACGATAAGTCCATCAAGGAAAACGAACTGGTTCAACCACTAGCTAAGTGCCCTCGTCCTACGTAAAATATAAGTACGGATGGCAGATTTGAGGATAGTTGGCCAGATGAAGAGAGATGGGTTTTAAGAATTTGGAGAAGTGTGGTATTAGAGGAAAGGGATTTGGGTAGGAACGGAGGAGAGGCTCCATTATTTCTTTGTCGCGGCTCGTGCCGCTTAAATTCTTCTTATCGGCTTAAGAAACCTGCACAGCGAAGCTATAGCGATAATCCCATACCACACTCCTGGTCATATGGCCATTTCCCGAAGGTTGAGTGTGGTTTGAATTTTCCGCCAAAATCATCGGAAATTTAAAATTCCCGGCTCTGTGCAGGCATGCGCATTGTCGACCCCACCTCCCCCTCTCTATCCCCTCCCTTCTTACCCGGCTAGCTCGAGCCGGGCGTCGCGTCACTTCAATGAGAAATGAAGGCTTCGCCTGTGGGAGGAGGGAGGGACCCTAAATCTGTGCAGGTTTCTTAAGCCGATAAGAAGAATTTAAGCGGCACGAGCCGCGACAAAGAAATATTATCGGCTGAAAGAAACCTGCACAGCGAAGCTATGCATGAGACGAGGACAGGTGGGAGGAGAGGTGAAGCCTGAATCAAACCGTTATTACGTGTGTCTTTCCTATGGGAGACTTATTCATTTTATCACTCAGTAGAGGGGAGAAAGAAACGTCAAGTACCCACGCCGAAGAATGTGACATGCACAACATTGCACTGTTCACACAATGCGTAAATTATACGAAATTTGTATCCTGTTCAACGGTTCCTGGCCCCTCCCCACTCCTCGGTCGCCCTTTGCCCCCTCCACTTTTTTGAGATGAGAGGGGTGGAGCCGTTTCCATGGCGACACATGGGACAGGGGCGACCGAGTGGTAGAGACACCGTGTCCCCAAGGGAGTCGTCGATGTCCAGTCCCTAGGTCCCGCCGGAGAAACTCCAGCG
This sequence comes from Oratosquilla oratoria, assembly GCF_046742065.1. Classification (NCBI taxonomy): domain Eukaryota; kingdom Metazoa; phylum Arthropoda; class Malacostraca; order Stomatopoda; family Squillidae; genus Oratosquilla; species Oratosquilla oratoria. The sequence continues at coordinate 29,011,113 of NC_134817.1, read as the reverse complement.
ATGCCACAAAGTCCCTGATGCTGTGGGCGTGCGGGGCATGGCCCGGGTCGGCTCTCTCCCAAAAAGCGGAAGGGCAGGTGCGCCCGGGACCTCGGGGTTAGGGGAATCCTAAATTTCGAGTTGTAGAAGAGATGATCCTCAGAAATCTCTTCCGTGTGGTCCACGTAGTCTTCGAACGCACGGACCGGGCGCAGTGGATGTGGGCGTCCTCCCTCCCGGAAGGATTGTATTCTGAGAGGGCCGATCATGTCGTCCGCTCGGCCGTTCCTGGCCAGGAATGTTGGTGATGGAGAGAGGGTTAGGGCCGAGCTGTCCTCCTCCAGTTTGGAGACGGACGGGTGGCGGGTGATTGCCGCTAGCTGTGAAGCCCTGTAGTCCGTAGTCAAGGCGAGCAGAAAGGCGACGCGTCGAGGGAAGTGTTCTTCCTCCATAATGGCCCTTTCGAACGCCAGGTACTGCAGAACACGATGCAAGGACCAGGCCAGGACCGGTTGATGTCTCGGCTCTCTCGAGGCGCTGATCTCCTTCATTAGGAGGGTTCACGCCCTCTGTGGCACTCGGATGTTCATGCCAAAGCGTAGCGGATCAGTGAGGGTTGTATAGTGAGGCAAGATAGTCGCCGGTGCCCTGTTGGTGGAGGTAGCCAGCCAAGTCAGGAAGTCCGGGACCATGCTGGCGGAGATGGTCACCATCGCGCGTCTCCGAAGGCAGTTCCGGAATCTCCGTCAGCAGGACCCACACTGCCGCACTGAGGACGGAAGGTGAGCTCTGAGCATCTTGTCTGCTGCCTCTGTAGAGAAGAGTTGGCTGAGAGCTCCCCGTAGAAACTCCAATTATCAAGTTGGAGTGACGCTTGGAGAGGCGCGGTAAGGCTGTTGGCTAAGCAGGCTGACCCCAGTAGAAGGGGAGAAGGGCCCCATCTCATTAGCTCCCCGAACCACGGCTGGGTTGGCCAGTAGGGAGCTATCAGGAGGACCTGACCCTTGAAGGATCCGAGGGTCTGCATCACCTTCAGGAGGACTAGTGTCGCTGGAGGAGGAAAATGAATACGTACCTCCAGCTGTTCCAGTCCTCCGTGAAGGCGTCTGGGCCTCCTGTGCGTGTCCTTTGGATGCAGGTGAGGTAAAGGGGGAGCTGGGTCGTGTTTGGGGAGGCAAACAGGTCCACCTCTGGGGTGCCGTAGCGGAGGGAGAACGACTCGAACACTTGTGGGCGTAGTTGCTACACTACGTAGATCTCTTGAAACCTGGATAGAGCGACCGGCGTAGGGTCCCCGACCGAAGCCAGGGACGCAACAACCTGTGGAGTGCTGAGGGTATCGGCCCGGGCAGGTCACGCGGGAGAAGCAGTATGCTCCTGTCGACCTCCCGTACCAGCCGTCGGCGCCCCAAGCGGCTCAGTGGAAGGGCCGGGGTCGCGAAGTTGAGGCATCCCCCCCCCCCCCGCCACCGAAGGAGGGAGGACGTGTGAGAGAAGCACGCTCTTTTGGCGCAGGGGAGCACCCGAAGGACGCTGACTGTGTCCCACTCAATCCCGAGCCAATAAAGTCTCTGTGTGGGAGCAAGGGCAGACCCGTCCCAGTCCACCCCGAACTCCACGTCCGCCAACACACTCAGAGCCACTGAGATGTCGGCCGATGCACCCTCCCCGGTGGGCAAATGCATCAACTAGCCGTCTAGGAACATGAGTGTGGAGACGCTTGCTTCCGTCCAACGTACGCCTACCACTCTCACTAGTTTCGTGAAGATCCTCGGGGTAAGCGAGAAACCGAAAGGGAGTATGCGAGGCCAAGTTCGTTTCCGAGCGACCTCGTCCGTGGGCGTTAGTCAAGAGGCTTCGTCCTGGGTGAAGACGTTCCCTGAGCGTCTCCCACGAAGACGGGCCTGGACCCTCGGTATGTATCCAACTCACCCCAAGTCTTCCCGCGGGAAGTCCTCGAAGCCCGTGGCGAGCGTCTTCATCCAATAGTGTGCTATGGCAATTTGTGACGTCTCATCACCCACAAGCGGACTTCTATATGTTTAATACCTAGTGACATCATGTGATTATACTGTGACGTCACCGGATTGATCATGGCGCCATAGGATCGTCTCGTGACGTCACAGGGACACAAATTGACGTCATAGGACTACATGGTGACGTCAATTTATCACAATGACGTCATCTTATCATACCGTGACATCACTGAGTCACAGTGAGCGTTGAAATAAATTTTGACATGGTAAAATTCTGGACCATCATGACTGTAGATTAAATTAAGTTGAATAGGAAAAATCATGTTCATTTCGACCTAAGTCACAGTGAGCGTCGAAATTAATTTTAACATGGTAAAATTCTCGACCATCATGACTGTAGATTAAATTAAGTTGAATAGGAAAAGTCATGTTCATGTTGACCTGAGTCACAGTGGGCGTTGAATAAGTTTAACATGGTAAAATTCTTGACCATCATGACTACAGATTAGCTTAAGTTGAATAGGAAAAGTCATGTTCATTTCGACCTAAGTCACAGTGAGCGTCGAAATTAATTTTAACATGGTAAAATTCTCGACCATCATGACTGTAGATTAAATTAAGTTGAATAGGAAAAGTCATGTTCATGTTGACACGAGTCACAGTGGGCGTTGAATTAGTTTAACATGGTAAAATTCTTGACCATCATGACTACAGATTAGCTTAAGTTGAATAGGAAAAGTCATGTTCATTTCGACCTTAGTCACAGTGAGCGTCGAAATTAATTTTAACATGGTAAAATTCTCGACCATCATGACTGTAGATTAAATTAAGTTGAATAGGAAAAGTCATGTTCATGTCGACCTGAGTCACAGTGGGCGTTGAATTAATTTAACATGGTAAAATTCTTGACCATCATGACTACAGATTAGCTTAAGTTGAATAGGAAAAGTCATGTCCATTTCGACCTGAGTCACAGTGAGCGTCGAAATTAATTTTAACATGGTAAAATTCTCGACCATCATGACTGTAGATTAGCTCAAGTTGAATAGGAAAAACCATGGTCATTTCGACCTGAGTCACAGTGAGCGTTGAAATTAATTTTAACATGGTAAAGTTCTTGACCATCATGACTATAGATTAGCTTAAGTTGAATAGGAAAAGTCATGTCCATTTCGACCTGAGTCACAGTGCGCGTCGAAATTAATTTTAACATGGTAAAATTCTCGACCATTATGACTGTAGATTAGCTTAAGTTGAATAGGAGAAGTCATGTCCATTTTGACCTGCGTTTTTTTTTTTTTCAAGGTCAAGGCATTTTATTTATGTAATACCTAGCACTTTGCGCCAACTTAAACTGTACTATTTAAAACCGATTTTCCTCTTCTCATTACACTAAATGATTGTAGTTTCTTTGAACTAATTTATACTCATTTTAACTAACACTAGACTCCCAAAGTCTAAAGTTCTTTTGTGTTTTACTTGGGGGTGGAACATCAGGCAAGTCATCTTTAAACTCAAGCCAAGTGAAGTTGATAAGAGGTTGGCTGTGGCTCATGAGAAGGGCTGGGTGGTTTTTTTTTTTTTTTTTTTTTTTTTTTTTTTTTTTTTTTGCTTAAGAAACCTGGAAGGAGGGTGGTGCCGTGAGGCGTTAGAAGACCATTGCAGCTCGGAGGTATGGTGCTGCCGAGGCCTGATGATCCTCGGGGAGCCACCCTCCGTATCATAAGACACGTCCCCTTGTCCTCCAAGAGGCCCGGGTTCTTACCACGGACGACTCGAGGACGTATGGGAAACTGAGTACGAGTGGAAAAGGTCAAAGTCTACGCCTAGGGCCTGACAAAGCAAGTTATAAGGCGTTAAAGGACCATTATTGGTCGAAGGTATGGGGCTGCCGAGGCCTGATGACCCTCGGGGCGTCACCCTCCGTATCATAGGACACGTCCCCTTGTCCTCCGAGAGGCCCGGATTCTTACCACGGACGACTCGAAGACGTATGGGGAACGGATTACGAGTGGAAAAGGTCAAAGTCTACGCCTAGGGCCTCACAAAGGGAGCCATTAAGGCGTTAGAGGACCATTATTGGTCGGATGTATGGGGCTGCCGAGAGGCCATCAGACCCTCGGGGGCACCACACTCCGTACCATAAGACACGTCCCCCCGTCTTCAAAGAGGCCCGGGTTCTTACCACGGACGGCCTGGAGACGGGGACGTATTGCGATCGTATATGGTCAAAGTCTACGCCTAGGGCCTGATACAAACCGTGAGGCAATAGAGGACCGATGATGGTCGGAGGTATGGCGCTGCCGAGAGGCCTGATGACCCTGGGGGGCGCCACACTCCGTACCATAAGACACGTCCCCCTGTCTTCAAAGAGGCCCGGGTTCTTACCGCGGACGGCCTGGAGACGGGGACGTATTGCGATCGTATATGGTCAAAGTCTACGCCTAGGGCCTGATACAAACCGTGAGGCAATAGAGGACCGATGATGGTCGGAGGTATGGCGCTGCCGAGAGGCCTGATGACCCTGTGGGGCGCCACACTCCGTACCATAAGACACGTCCCCCTGTCTTCAAAGAGGCCCGGGTTCTTACCACGGACGGCCTGGAGACGGACGTATTGCGATCGTATATGGTCAAAGTCTACGCCTAGGGCCTGATACAAACCGTGAGGCAATAGAGGACCGATGATGGTCGGAGGTATAGCGCTGCCGAGAGGCTTGATGACCCTGGGGGGCGCCACACTCCGTACCATAAGACACGTCCCCCTGTCTTCCGAGAGGCCCGGGTTCTTACCACGGACGGCCTGAAGACGGGGACGGATTGCGATCGTATATGGTCAAAGTCTACGCCTAGGGCCTGATACAAACCGTGAGGCAATAGAGGACCGATGATGGTCGGAGGTATGGCGCTGCCGAGAGGCCTGATGACCCTGGGGGGCGCCACACTCCGTACCATAAGACACGTCCCCTGTCCTCCGAGAGGACCCGGGTTGTTTACCAGGGACGGCTCGAAGACGGGGACGGATTGTGCTCGTATAAAATCAAAGTCGAAGAATGGGACAAACCAGCAGCCAAGCGGAAAGCGATAAAACTAACAGACGATTAACCAGCAGGAAACGGGACCGCCTGCTCCCATGTGGGCAGCGAGTTAACCACTCCGTCCCGTTTCCGCGATCTAAGTGACGCGACGCCCGGCTCGAGCTAGCCGGGTAAGAAGGGAGGGGATAGGGAGGGGGAGGTGAGGTCGACAATGCGCATGCCTGCACAGAGCCGGGAATTTTAAATTTCCGATGATTTTGGCGGAAAATTCAAACCACACTCAACCTTCGGGAAATGGCCATATGACCAGGAGTGTGGTATGGGATTATCGCTATAGCTTCGCTGTGCAGGTTTCTTTCAGCCGATAAGAAGGTGTTTTTTATACCCTTTGATGGTAGGTATAGTTTGTTTGATAAGGTCTAATCATTATCAATATACTTGATGTGATCATCAAAACCAAAGAGAAATATTATTGATAGGAGACATTATGGATGGGGACATTTTATGCAGGAGACATTATAAACCACAAATCATGGGGACATTTTAATTGGGTGGAAACATTATGTTCAGCAGAACTACGAGTAGTCGAAGGTCTCTGGTTCTTTCCTCTTCTACTTTCCATGACAGAATCTACCGGTATAGAGCTCGCTGTCACTGCACACACTGGTACTTCTCGATTATACAGGGATTCTTTCATCGTCATCACCCCTAAACTGCTGGAAGAAATTTAAAATTAAAATATGGGTCAGCTAGACTATTTTAAATCGTGTTGCGTAAAGTTATAACGATGCATCTTGTCGCATTAGAGAATGGTTTATGTCGATAGTCATATTACAATAATACTACATTAGGGAATATTTCGTGCGTAGATACGTTCGTGTAATAGTAAGTACACGCTCGTTCGTGTGAAATACGAATTTACATATATATAAAAGGATACTGTGTTAATACATTTTTTCAGTTCTCTAATAACGAGGACTGGAAACCAATTGTTCAGGATTATGACACCACGTGGGACTTCCCAAACTGCTTGGGAGCAGCATATTGAAAGTATATGCTCATTGTACCGACAGGTATGGGTAATAACCATGGAAGTCGCAGTCTTGTCCTGGTGGTTGTAGTTAATCAATCAATCAATTCAGCCATCCTGAATCCACTGCTGAACAAAGGCCTCCTTCATAGCATTCCATGATTCACACGACCGCGCCAACCTCTGCCACGTCACTCCTGCAAACCTCTCGATTTCGTCTCTCCGCCTTCTTTCTGGTCTCCCTCTTCCACGCTTCCTATCTCGCGGCGTCCACTCAGTAACACTCTTGCTCCATCGTTCATCAGTCGTTCGCACTAACTTACCTGCCCAATTCCACTTCCTCTCTTTTACCGCCTCCACAATATCTTTCACTCTAGTCTACTCTCTCACCCAACTTGCTCTCTTTCGGTCTCTCAGCGTTATTTCCATTATTGATCTCTCCATTCTCCTCTGTGCAGTCCTTAGTTTTGCTTCCATCGCCTTCGTTAGTTTCCAAGTCTCACACCCGTAGATTATTGTTGGCAGAATGCATTGATTGTAAACTTTACGTTTCAAACATAAAGGTAGAGGGCCTCTCAGGATTTTCACTTTCCAGCCAATTGTCATGCGTCTTTTTATTTCATTATCATGATCTTTAGTCACTTTCACCATCTGCCCTAAATAATTACACTCCTCAACTTCTTCAAGACTCTAACCATCAATTACAAATCTCTTTACTTTGAACTTTCGTGTTAAACATTATTTTGGTTTTACTCTTATTTATTTTTAAACCTACTTTGAGACTTTCCTTGTTTAGATCATTCATCATATCTTGCAAGTCTTCTGCTCTTTCTAAAATAAGAATAATGTCATCCGCAAATCTTAGGTGGTTCAAATATTCGCCATTAATCTTTAAACCTTTCTCTTTCCAACTCAATCTTCTGAAAATATCTCCCAAGCAAGCTGTAAATAGCTTGGGTGAAATTGTATCGCCTTGTCGTACTCATTTCTCGATCTTGATCTTTTCTGTATATGTAATCGAATTATAGCGGTACCTTTCGCACAAATCTTTTCTAAAACCCTCTATTTCATCCATGTTTCTCCTTCTTTTCTCTAATATCTGCCTTTTATTGATAAGCTTGTTTAGTTCTACTCTTCCTATTTCGTCTCTCCTGCTTTTAATCTGCATGATCCTTCTTCTTTTGATTAGGTCATTTGTAGCTTTGGAGTACTTGTTTTCTCTAATATTTTTTGTAATTCCCATTTTCTCTGACGATTTCTTAATGATATTCACTAAATTGAAATTAATATCTTCCACGGTGTCCTCGTTTGTTCTTAGAGCTTCAAATCTATTTTCAATTTCTAACCGAAATTTCTTTTTATTATCCTTAACCTTTGCAAGGCTGATTTTCTTTCTCAAAATTAGTTTATTTCTCTCGGCCCTGAAATTGAATTTAGTTGTGCAACCTACCATTCTATGGTCACTATCTATGTTTACTTTATTTAACACCGTAACATTGTTAACGCTTTTGCTCTCTCTCTATTTCGTTCTTTGTCGTTCCATTTGGACTTCTCCACATCCATTTACGACTTACACGCTTTTGGAAGAAAGTGTTCATTATCCTCATGTTGTAGTTCTCTGCAAAATTGACCAACATCTCGCCTTTGTCATTTCTTTCACCTACTCCAAACTTCCCAATGCACGTCTCATCTACCATCTTCTTCCCTACTTTAGCATTAAAGTCTCCTATTACCAACGTGTACTTACTTTTTTCTTGATCCATTACTTGACTTAAATCATCATAGAAGGACTCAATTTCATCGTCTGAACTCTGTGAAGTTGGTGCATAAACCTGAACTATTTTTTGAGTGTACCTTTTACACAGCCTAATCACAATCCAAGCTACCCTGTCAGACAAACTACTGAATTTGACTACGTTACCAGCAACCTCTCGGTTGATCAAGAATCCTACTCCACTGGATCTTTCTTTGCCCTTACCTCTATAGTAGAACAAGTGGTGATCATCTTGTAATTGTATCAGCTTTTCTTTCGTTCTTCGGACTTCGCTCGTCCTACGATGTCCCACTTGATGTTGTCTATTTTTTTCCATTAAACTCTCCAGCCAGTGGTCTTCTGAGAGACTTCTTACGTTGTAAGTATAGATCTTCATTTTCTTCATGTTGTTTAATGTCCAAGACTTAGGTCTGCTTGGACAGTGCTTACTCACATTCGGTGGCACACTAGTCCAGTAAGCGAATGACTGAGGTTGGACAAAATTGCTTTATTTTGTTTCTCAACTGATTTCGGTAGTAAATTAGGTTTATTATTCAGAAAAAAAAAATAGTTTACCCTTGTCTGCTCACTGCTAGTACCCTAAATTTGCCAAAATCCAAAATGGCCGCCGCTGTGGGTACCGATTGCCAAAAAACGCGTATCTTCCAAACTACTTTGATTGTAAGTACAAAGTAATTAATCTTATGTTTTTTAGGTGGAGGAGTTCATTTACAGTGGTATCTTTCATCTGTATGTGACCGACTTGCAGATAATCGCATGTGTACTCAAAAATGTCTCATTTGTAAGTCACAGCATGTATTTACTGTTATGACATTTTTCTAGATTGGTGATGGCTTTCTCTTAATTTTCACAGATAGCTTGTGCATGGAATAACAGTATATTTATGGTGGAGGAGATTAGTTAAGCAGACATGGCATGTGTTATCTGTAAAGAACTTATTAACTTAGACAAGCCGGATGATTATGCCCAATTGACAGAGAAAAGGTGTACTGGCATTAACAAAGCAAACAAACAAAGAAGTTTAGATGTACCTGATTTGGTTTATGACGAAAACCATGATATCTTTGTTCACAAAGTATGTAGAAGTAGGCATACAAATCCAAAAACCATCAAATCTGCCATAAAGCGTGTATCATCTGAAGAGATCAAACCAAACCTGAGATCAGCTAAGGGAAATATTTTTTATTTCAAAACTCACTGCCTCTTCTGTGGATTGTTTATGGAAACATGTCTAGCACAGAAAAATCCTTCTAAAGCTAGTTACAGATACAGCCGTGTTATGACACTAGGGTTTCAAGAGAACATTCTAAGCCACTGTGATATCAGAGAGGACGAATGGGCTTTGAGGGTCTATTCACGCCTCTCAGTGGTAAATGATCTGCCAGCTGAGGAGGCCCCGTACCATCACACTTGTAAGGACCTGTTCATGAGGGGAAAGGCTCCTCCAGAATTTGCATCTGAAGAGTTCACTTCTTCCACCAAAATAAGAAAAGTGGGTCGACCTAGAAACACATCTAAACTTGGTGCTATTCAATATGCAATTGAATTTTTGGAAAAGAATGATGACGAGACCATTACATTGCAAGACTTGCACCAAGTTATGCTCAGGGAGAGTGGAATGAATGCAGAGGATGTTTACACTCCCAAGCAACTGAAACGAGAGCTGGAGAACCACTATGGGACCAGGGTATCAATTATTACCATCAGACAATGTCCTGACGTCCAATGTTAAATCCATCATTCAAGAAGCCCATGACAGAGCAAGTGAAGTGAAGGAACTCTCTGATATGGACAAACTCATTGGAATTGTTGGGAAATTAATAAGAACAGAGATAAAGTCAATGGAGCATCATAAAGGGGAGTGTCCTACAACAGAAGACACAGGCTCTGTCGAATCAAATGCTGCATACTTACCTCATTCATTGCGAACTCTCCTAGGCAGCATTATCAAGAGCAGGAACGCAAAGCTGGATATCGCCTCAATAGGCCAGTCAATTATGCAGTCCACTTGTCCACGCCCATTCCTCCCACCCCTACAAGTTGGTCTCAGTGTGGCACTGGAACACAAGTATGGTCACCGTGATCTGGTTGATATGATCAACAAACTTGGCTTCTGTTCCTCATACACAGAAGCAAATAAGTACAGAACTAATGCTGCTGTATTGCAAGGCGATAATCTCCCAGAACAAGTGGCGCAATCATTTATCCAATACCAAGCAGACAATGTTGACCATGCCTCCAGGACCTTAGATGGTCACGGATCAATCCATGTAATGGGTCAAATGGCAACACTCACGCCAGCTATCCGGAACACCAGGAGAATTCCACGACTCAAGGTGGACATGGAGATCGTCAAGCAGTTGTCGAAAGTAAATCTGGTGGAACAAAGAGATCCAAAGGCAGTTCTTTCCAAAATCATGTATGCCAATATTGAAATATTACAGCGAGACATACAGAATGACAACCTTGATATTATGTGGAGAGTGACCTTCCACCTTCAGAAACCGAAACCTATGTGGTCAGGGTATATGCAGATGCTGCATCGCAGTATCCCACATCCTGGGAAAAGCTCCGACATATTTTTACCAATGATAGATCTCACACCGTCTGACCCTACCTGCGTACGCTCCACTTTGGAATATGTTGTTGACCACGCTAGTAAGTACAACACTTCTCTAGTCATCACCTTCGACCAGCAGTTGTGGTGGATTGCCTTTATGATCACCGAAGCACAGCCTACAGACAGTCCACTGTAACAGATCGTCCTCGTCTTGGGTGGATTCCATACACAGATGAGCTTCTTGGGTTGTATTGGTGGTCTCATGGCTGCTTCTGGATTGAAGGAGGCGACGTCCGGATACTACAAGATCACCTACCTTCCAGCCTTACTGCATTACTGCTCTTCTTACATGCCGTTATAGGATGTGATACAACATCGAGGCCATACAGAATCGGCAAGGTCAAAGCAATGGCCAAATGTCACCTACTCCAGGGCCATGCTGATGCATTCATGATGCCAAATCAAAGCCATGATGAAATCACCAAGCATGGTCAGGTTTCTCTAGAAGTCTTGTACAGTTGTAAGCCTGGAAATAGCCTTGACCTTGAAAGAGCAGCCATGTTCAGTAGGAAGGTGGCGACCAGATCAGTGTATCTGCCTCCCGAATCTCTCCCACCCACTTGTGATGCAGCCAGGTATCACAGTTACCGAGTATACCACCAGGTACAGACCTGGTTAGGAAATATCCTTGATCCAACCAAATGGGGATGGTTTCTTCAGAATATGAAGCTCAAGCCAGTGAGTATGCGAAGAGAAGCAGCTCCAGCATCCTTGCTGAAACTAGTCAAATGCAACTGCCATGGCAGGTGCGACAAAAACACCTGCTCCTGTTGCAAGAACGGACTGCCGTGCACACTGGCTTGTGGTGACTGCAAGGGAATCGCATACACCAATGCTGGAGCGAACAATGAAGAGTTTCTAGATGATTAAACTGTTCGTTATTGACTCGTTGTTATCATGCTCAAGTAAAAAAAATATACGGTACGTTCAAGATGACTAGATTATTGTGTAGGTAGTTGACCTTGTATCACTTGACTCAATTATATAATTCAATGAAGGGCTCTTATCCGAGCCATGGTTTGAACACATCTCAGTCCATGGGCGTAGCTAGAAAATTATATTAAGGGGGCCCAGAATTTGTATGTCTCCACGTCAGCGAGAAAGTGGAAAATATGTCCAAAAACTCAACGGAATTCAGTTGATTTGGGGGTGGGGGCACAGCCCCCCTGACCCCCCATCTGGCTACGCCCATGTCTCAATCGCATAGAAAATATTGTAAATGAATTCTCTGACCCCAAAAGATTTGACACTCTGTTTGCAATTACAGCCCTATTAGTATCGAAGATACGCTATTTTTGGGATTCGAAACCCACAATGGCGGCCATTTTGGATTAGGCCAAATTTATAATACTAGCAGTGAGCAGACAAGGGTAAACTATTTTTTTCTGAATAGTAGACCTAATTTACTGCGGAAATCAGTTGAGAAACAAAATAAAGCAATTTTGTCCAACCTGAGTTTATATATATATATATATATATATATATATATTTTTTTTTCTTTTCTTTAATTACTGGGCTACACTGCCCGTAAGCACACGAGGCAATGCGGTTGGACCTTTAGGAAACGATGATCTAACAGGAACGCCCGGTTTGTTTTATTTGTGCTGTTCATAGTTGCTATGAAGGGTGTTTTTGGCAGTAATCTCACCTCCATGCCAACTGGTTTCTGGTGAGATATTTCTCTGGTGTTACCTTATTCATTATATTCGGTGAAGTCTATAGGGTGTCCAATGGTCCACGCCGTCATTATGACGGTACCCCATATATCTACGAGGAATTTCCCTGTTCGCCATCAGGGACGTGCCAGTTAGCAGTGGGTCCTGCGACTGTGCGTGTGAGCTGCTCTTTGTCTGATCTTTCTTACAAAACCTGTTCGATATGGGTGACCCTACATATATTTTCTCTCTATCGACATAGCTTTTGTAGTCATTACGATTCTCAAGCCTATCCACCACGTCAAAGTGTCAACTCTCGGATCGGGTTGTAGTTAATGCCAAGTATGAATTCATAATGTGTGATATTGGAGTAAATGGACGAATCTCTGATGGAGGAGTGATTCTGGATTTTTTTTTTTCTTTTTTTCTTTATGAGAAACCTTGCAATGAAGACCTGCACATCCCTCCATCTGCTGTGCCCAAAAATCGCCCACTTTTCTTTTTCTGAAGAAGCATTTGCGCTACGCAAAGATTTTCTAGAACCACTCTCAAAGAGAACTGACACCATGGTAGAAGAGTGTCCAGCTACAGGTTATCACGTGCAAGGAATGTTGTGGAAGACGTTTCTGGTATTCTCTTATCACGTTTTCCTTTCGCCCTTTAGTTTGAAAGTAGAACATATAGATTCGGTGGTCATGACTTTCTGTATTCTTCACATTTTTCTTCCGAGAACTAAAGGGGACAAGTATTCTGTAGGTGATGGAAATATTGATGATCACGAACCTCAAACTCTGTTTAAAGGTTTGGAGAGAACTCGCAACAGACGAGTTACGGAAGAAACTCTTCAGGTTCGGGATAAGTATCAATATTTGTTCAACACTAGGTGCAGAATCATGGGAATTTGACAAGAAAATAGAATATAAAGTCCCTCTGTTATGTAACCACAACCTAACCCGAGATCCGCTGAGATCTGAAATGAATATACATTATTACTTGATGTCTGTTATGATGAAAATCAAACGAAAACAAAGAAACGTGGTTTCACTAACCTCTTTCATACTTGCCACTTGGCACAGATGTAATCAGAATTTCTTGTTCTTTTAGGTAAACGAGCAGATTGTAATACTACAAATAGAAAAAGTTGGAAGATAAATAACTATAAAAGAAATTTTACTGCCTATATATTACATATCAGTTTTATAAAAGTTGGGTTAACAGAAAAATTGTATACTGAAAGTGTGCGGGCACTGTGCCTAATTTCATAGATGACAAAAACTTGAATGTTCTCCTGCAGGAGCTCCTCGTGCTGTTGTTATTATTTTTCCCACTATATATTGGGTAGCTGCACTTTTTTTTTTATATAAAAAAAAAAAATAATAATAATTCGCAGCATTTTTTCACTTTTCAAATTCTCTTTGGATTTTATTTTCTAGAGGCGCGGATTTCATCTATATATTTCAATAAATTTACTCCAAAATCGTCGCTCTTCTCTGGTCAGCTGGTACTCAATGCGAAAGACGCTTACGGTTCGCTGAGAAGCGACCGGAAAAGCCGCTTCACGTGCCTATACACGGCCTGAACCGGACGTTGGCCGGACGGAGCCAACCTGTCAACAACAGGTTTGTGAGGCCACTTCTTGTGCCCATACACGCTCAAACTGGCCTGAACAGGACGTTGGCCGGACAGGCTGCCTGAGCGTGTATGGGACCCTGATTCACCACACTGGCCCACAGAGAGGCCGCAGTGATAGTGCGGAGAGCCTGGTTTTGGAGGATTTTAAGCTTGTTCCACGAACTCAGCCGGAGGGAGATGAGAACCACAACTGCATAATCCACAAAAGAACGTACCCTTTGAATAGAGTACATCCGGAGGACCTTGTGCACGGCACTTAGCCGGGGTCTCGTCATGGTTCTGAGGAGATTTAATCTCGTCTTCGTGGCCTTAGAGGTACCTGACCTCCGGAGGGAAGGGGACCCTGGCGACGATGGAGATACCTAAGTATTGATAGGTGGGCACCCAGGGGAGGGTGTTGCCTTGAAGAGTAAGACGGAGGAGTTGCTTCCGCGTCCTCAGACTCATTGCTCTGGTCTTGGCCGTCGAGATCTTCAGTCCTAGCCTTCCACATTCCTGGGAGAGGCGATTGAGTGCCCTCTGAGCCCTGCGAAGTAGGCAGTCGACCTCAGTGACTAATAACACGAGATCGTCCGCATAACTGAGGAGGCGAACATCCTCCTCGAGATCAAGGAGAGTCAGGTTCTTCATGAGTACGCTGAAAAGGATAAGACTAAGATCGCCCCCCTGCCGAGTTCCATTGTCCATCTTGTAGTATGAGTACAGGTGTCCCTGGAAGCGCACTCTTGCTACTCTGTCCTTGAGGTAGTCTGCAATCCAGGTCAACGTTCTGCCTTGGACTTCCTTAGCAGACAAGGATGCAATGGCAGAAGCACCTGCTAGTTCGAATGCCTTTTCCAGATCCAGAAACACCACAGTTGCAGGCTGACTACCACTTCTTTTATAAAACCATACATATTGTGAAGGAAGGGTTCCATCCACCACAAGAGGCGATTGAGGATCATCCGCTCAGCGATCTTGATAATGCAGCCTGTGGCTGTGTGGATCCTGGGGCTTGGGAATTGGCACTACATCCGCTTTTTCCACTCCGCAGGGAGTCACCCCGCCTTCCAGGAAGCATTGATTATTGCCAGTGCTGCTACCTCCCCAGCTGGGCCCAGTTGCCCCAAGGAGGAGTAAGGTATCCCGTCACTACTCGGAGCAGTATCCTTGCTCGTCTTGCGAACAAATCGAAATTCCTCGAGTGTAAAGGGAAAGTCTGTTGGGGCAGCCGTGGCCATGGCAGTGTGGACCACATCCTCTCTACCCTGTCGGAGGAGGTGCTGTTCATGCCTGACAGGTAGGGGTGGCTGGGCGGAAGAGAAGCGGTTCGCAAATTGCTGCGCTAACAGCTCGGGCTATAACGTTATTTGGGCCGCGGGTGAGCGGGAAACTGCACCTGTTGCCAGCCGCAGCTTCCTCCAGAGGGCGCTAGTAGTGGTTTGGGCAGAGAGAGTGCCACACCATATCAGCCACTTTTCATCTCAGACCCTGTGGGTGACCGTGCGCGAATGCCTGATGGCAGAACGCAGGAAGGTGCGTGTCTCGAGGGATGGGTGTCGTCACTGAAATCTACGAAATATATTGACTCGATGATTTTGCTCCCGTACGATGTCATTATACCACCGGCCAGCATGCCGATCTATGCTTGGCTTCGTTTTGGGGACAGCTCGTTCCATAGCGGCATGGGCGGCGGCGACGAAGTCTCGATGTAGATCGTCTATGTTCTTTGGGGGGGGGGGTGCATAGGACTAGCGACAGCGATCTAGTTCCTTCTGGAAAAAAAGAGTCCAGTTGGCTTTCCCTGCATTCCAGCATCTAGGTGGGGGAGGAAGTCCACGGCTGAAGTCGTGACTAGAACAAGATGGTCACTAGTGAGCACGATCAGTCATGCATGTGGACACCATAGTACGTTCAGGCGCTCTCCCAAGACGTGAGTAGCCTCCCCTGAATTCAGTTGGGTGATCTCAGGTATCTCCCCCCGGAAGTGTTGCTAGGGTGTGCCCGGTGGGATTGGGTCGTCGGAGGGAGCGGGAGATGGGGTAGTGGGTATTAAAATCCCCGGGAGTTAATGTGGGTTCATGTCCGGCAAGGGAGAGCATCTCCCCAGGTGCCAGTTCACCATCTTGAGGGCAATATATGTTGTACAAGAGGAGGGTGCCCCCAGCAAGGGTAATTCTAACAGACAAGGCCTCTACATGTTCACTTGGAACCGTCGACCGGAACAATATAGCGAGTCCGAGTGACCGGCTCCGACTTGTATAATATACCTGGTATCCACTGACTCGGATCGGCCTGTAGGAAGTGGATTTTCCCAACAAGACCATTGATATTCCACTACAAGAACTTTAGTTCTCGTCGGGACGGGGAGAGTAGGAGGGTGGGAGATGGCGTACAGTGAGAGGGGGAGAAAGAAGACGCGTGGGGTGGGAGGGTGGAGGAGTAGGGTGGGAGTAGGTGGAGGAAGAGGGTAGGAAGGGGAAGAAGAGAAGGAGTAGAGTGGGAGGTGGGTTGTAGGAGTGGGAGTAGGGTGGGGGAAAAGGAGTAAGAATAGAGTGGGAGGGGAGGAGTATAGTAGGGTGGGAGGGAGCTATGGTGAGAGGGGAGAAATGGTGGTGGATGAGAATGGAATGTTAGGGGGCGGGTATGCACCTTTTGACTTGGCAACCTCCCTTGTAAGGGGGGGAAAACCCTTTATTTATAGATAGATATGACACTGCAGTAAAGAATTAAAAATAATAATAAAATGAAAAAGATATGCATTTTATATTTATTGAGTCCACATAAGAAAATATAAAAAGATGATACACTATAAGATTTCTTTGGCTTTACTTCTTAACTTTGTACACATACTTCACAACACACACACACACTTACACACAGAATTGCAAATTGGATACTGGAAGAATGCATGAAGGAATTAACAGATAAAATATACAATATAATTAAATTCTCACTTCAAGAAGGTAAGGTGCCACAGGACTGGAAGAATGCAAACATTGTACAGTATTGATTTATAAGGGAGGAAACAAGGAAGATCCATCATATTACAGACCAGTCTTCCTGACAAGCACAGTAGCAAAAATTTGCGAAAAGGTCATAAAAAATAGATAGGTTTAAATATTTGGAAAAAAAACTATACTGAATCCAAATCAATTTGGATTCAGACAAGGAAGATCATGTACAACAAACTTGATTTGCTTGTACTCGAGATTAATAGATATAATACAAGAGAGATGGTTGGGCAGACTGTGCCTTTCTGGACCTAAAAAGGCATTTGATAAGGTACCACACAAGAAACTAATAAGGAAAATAGAGTCAATAGGTGGCATCAGAGGAAAATTATTGGAATAAATGAAAGACTTCTTGACTGGAAGGAAAATGAGAGTAGTAATTAGAGATAAACTCTCAAATTGGAAAGAAATGATAAGTGGTGTCCTGCAGGGATCAGTACTGGCCCTGATCATGTTTGCCATATATATAAATGACATGGATGAAGGAGTAGAGTGTTATATGAATGTCTTTGCAGACGATGCAAAAATACTAAAGAAAATAAGAACGGAGGAGGATTGCAACTTATTACAACAAGACTTGGACAAGATCTGGAAATGGACTCAAAAGTGGGATGTGAAATTCATACATACATATACCAAGGCTTTTTCCCCCTTACAAGGGAGGTAGCCAAAAAGGAAAAGGCATAAAATCATTCCCACCCATTCCATCCCTGAATACACTCCACACCCCTCCACCCTCCCTCTTCCCTCTTATCTTAGCACCTCCTGGATGACGGGTCATCCCTGCACCTTGTCCACTGCCCTGGGTCAGAAGCAGTGTCGCAAGACACAGCACATCCACAGCAAGGCCGCTTCATTAAATCGGTGACCCCCCCTCTCCGTCCCCCCATGCATAAAAGGAGAAGACAGGGAGAAATCCCTTCAGGCTGCGTCAAATTTTGCTCACACATACTACCTCACCCCCCATCCCCCTGCCCATTCCACCTCATGCATCACAACATCATCCATATACAACCATTCTCCATTCACCCCTGTCTTCTTTCCTCTCCTGTCCTTTCTCAACAGACATTTCCCTCTTCCCCAAAGCCCCCTTCACCCCATCCATCCATCTCATCCTAGGACATCCCCTCATGTTCACTCCCTCCACATCTGCCTTCCATACCTCTTTTACTAGTCTTTCTTCACTCATTCTTTCCATGTGTCCAAACCATCCTAATACTCTTTCATCAACCCTATCTCCCAGCTCCCTTTCCACCCCTGTTCTCCTCCTCACCTTCTCATTTCTCATTGTATCAAGCCTAGTAACCCCCATCATACTTCTCAGACACCTCATCTCAATGTCAAGAAATGTAGTATAATGGAATTTGGAAAAAGTAAAAACAGAATACTGAGAGATTATAAAATTGGTAAAGAAGAGGTCAAAAAGTAAACTCGGAAAAAGACCATGGAGTGATGATCAGCAATGACATGACACTGGACAAGCATATTAATAAGATAGTTGAAGAAACCTACAATTTATTGAGGTCAATAAAAGTGGCATTTTTCTACTTGGATGAGGAAATGATAAAAAAAAAACAAAAAAATTAACTATACTAATAAGACCAAAACTCGAGTATGCAGCAACACTATGGACACCCAGTACCAAAAAGAATATAAAAAATTAGAAAGAATACAAAGAGCAACAACAAAACTGGCACCAACTCTTTCCAAAATGACATATGAACAAAGACTGTCCAAATTAGAATTACCAACTCTGGAACAAAGAAGGGAAAGAGGAGACCTATCTATAGAATTATGAAAGGAATGGAAATCTTAGATAAGAATGATTTATTGAAATGGGACAATGAAAAAACAAGAGGACACGAAAAGAAACTCAAAAAAGATAATTACAGAAGAGATCTGGAGAGAAAAAAAAATCACACACAGTGATAGATACTTGGAACAAATTAGACAAAGAAACAGTGTGTGCAAACACTATTCAAGATTTTAAGAAGAAACTTGATGTTGAAAGATACAAAGACGGGTCACCACGAGCACAGCTCCCTTCCCATATAATACAACTAGGTAAATACATGTGTAACCAACATACCTAGTTTTTACTCCAGAGTGGCTGATGTGCTGCATGAGATGGATGGATTGTATAAACCTAAATTTGGAAAATGTAGGAGGACACAGTGTAAATACACTTAAATTGAAAAAGACTGAAGTGATAAACATATTAGAACAGTAGTGATAGGTGAGAACTCATGACTGGAGAGCAGTGACTGGTGAAGTACCACAGGGCTCAGTCTGGCACCTGTAATGGTATGACAAAATAATCTGTAGAATTGCAATGACAAGTGGTCATTGAAGTGGTTGGAAAAACCCTCTGAGACATACACACACTTATATAAATATATTTGTCTGGATTTGTGTATTTATGTGGGAAAGGGGACCGATGATGGGTGTCTGCAAGTAGCAGTCTTTCAAGACTGACATCATAATCTCATCCATGTTTCTCCTTTTCAAAACCCTTTATTACCCTCAACTCCAACAGGAGGTACAATCCTGATGGGCTGACATTCAGTCTCTGGGCTGCACCCATAATCTATCAGCTTTTTATTTCCCACACATTTTTACATGAGCTGACATCTAGTGACTGCTCCCTTGTTCTTATAATTGTAAAGTCAATGAAATAGAAGCAGACCTCCAAAAACATAATAGAGACAACAGTCTAAAGGGCCCCATTCACGACAACGATTTTCAACCCCAACCCAGATTTCGAACATGGTCGGGGTTGGAGTTGTGGTTGGCGGCTTCGCCACTCACTGCAACAACCAATTGTCTCAATTTTTCACAGTTGATCCGCAGTTCTATTGTGATAAGATGTCTGATCTCGACTCTGACGATCTTTTTAATATTGCTGTTTTTTTAGAGGCAGATAGAAAGCGCAAAAAAAAGTCAGTGGTGCAAGTCTTGGCTTCAAAAAAGAAACAAGCTATCCCATAATCAATTATTAGAGGAACTGAGACTAGAGCCTAAAGACTATATGAACTACTTAAGAATGGATGAATCCACATTTTTAGAGCTTCTGTCCTTGGTAACACCAATCATAAAAAAACAGGATACGATGATGAGGAAGGCTATTACACCTCATGAACGTCTAGCAACAGGGAGGTCATATTTTCTTCACTCATATCGCCCCAAGCACTAGGAAGAATAATTCCTGAACTTTCTACTTTTTTGCACTCCTTCCTCCATACAGTTCTTAATGAGCCAATTTTTTTAACTACATCATCACGCGTAGCTGCGGGGTTTACTTCCTTAAATTTTGAAACGAGTATTTCATAAGCATTGTTTTTCATTATTTTATTTGAGCATTCTTTACTTTTTTTCCATAGGCATGGATGTTGACGGTATATCTCAATAATCTCTCTTACGAAATCTTTACTGTACGCTTCCATTTTCTTAGTTAGGCAGCACAACTATAGCTACAAACACACGGTACGAAAATTTGGGCACAAGTGATAGATTTGGTTGTCCCCACCCATCCACCACTCTAACCCCAACACAGACATAAAGCTCCGCCCACAAAATATCAGGAAAATCTGAATGACTCCAACCCCAACCACGACCTGCAAATCGGGGTTGCGTTGTAGGTTGTTGGAGCCCATCCACGAGAAAATTTGGTCTGGGTTGGGGTTGGAAATCTGGGTTGGGGTTGAAAATCGTTGTCATGAATGGGACCCTTAACATTTCTTTCCAGTGGACAGATCTATGGAGGAGCTGAAAGATCATTGACAGTCACTGTGGGGCTATGGGTTCCCAGTAAGTGAAATTCATGTCAGCATTATCATCATCAGAAAGTTTATATTTATTTCATATGTACATACATACATACATACATATACCAAAGGCTTTTTCCCCCCTTTACATGGGGGGTAGCCAAAAAGAAAGAGGCATAGAAATCACTCCCACCCATTTCATTTCCCATATATTCCACTCCCCTCCACCCTCCTCCCTCCCTCTCATCTTGGCACCTCCTGGATGACGGGTCATCCCTGCATCCTGTCCACTGCCCTGGGTCAGAAGCAGTGTCGCAAGACACAGCACATCCACAGCAAGGCCACTTCATAAATTTGGCGACCCCCCCCTCTCCGTCCCCTCATGCAAAAAAGGAGAAGACGGGGAGAAATCCCTTTAGGCTGCGTCAAATTTTTCTCATACATACTTCCTCACCCCCCATCCCCCACCCACTCCCCCTCATGCATCACAGCCTCATCTATACACAACCCTTCTCCATTCACCCCTATCTTCTGTCCTCTCCCATCCTTCCTCTACAGACATTCCTCTCTTTTGTAAAGCCCCTTTCACCCCATCCATCCATCTCATCCTAGGACGCCCCCTCATATTCACTCCTTCCACACTTCTTTTACTAATCTTTCTTCACTCATTCTTTCCATGTGTCCAAACCATCCTAATACTCTTTCATCAACCCTATCTCCCAACTCCCTTTCCACCCCTGTTCTCCTACTCACCTCCTCATTTCTCACTCTATCTAGCCTAGTAGCCCCTATCATACTTGTCAGACATTTCATCTCAAACACATTCAAACTCCTTCTCTCTTCCTCTCTCATGTTCCATGTTTCTGCCCCGTACATTGCTGTAGGCACAATCACTCCTTCATATAACCTCCTCTTAGCATCTATTCCCAGATGTCTATTTCTCATTACACTTTTTAATCCACCAAGGCATTTACTCGCTTCTCTCAATCTACATTCTACCTCCACCCCCATTCCTCCCTTTCCTGTAACATTCACACCCAAGTATCTAAAACTATCCACTTCCTCCAGTTTCTCACCCTTAATGCTCACCTCCAGCCTACTGTCACTCTCTCCCTTTGTACATCTCATCACCTTACTTTTGCCCACATTTATCTTCAGCTTCCTTCTTTCACACACCTTCTCAAACTCTGTCACTAACTTCCTCAATCCCTCCTCTGATCCTGCTACAAGCGCAGTGTCGTCGGCAAACAACAGCTGGCTCACCTCCCACTTTTCTCCATTTTCTTTAATCATCTCCAACCCCTGACCCACTACCCTTGCATTCACCTCTTGCACCACCCCATCCATGTAAAGATTGAACAGCCAGGGCGACATGACACACCCCTGACGAAGTCCCACCCTTACTTCAAACCACTCACTCTCTCCATTTCCAATCCTAACGCAAGCTCTACTACTCTCATAAAAACTCTTGACTGCTCTTAACAGCTTTCCTCCTATCCCATATACACTACGACCGGAGATAATAGTCCATGATGAATTTTTACCATATCTCAATAACTACTACGTCGATTTAGATGAAAATTTACATGGCATTAGATTACACTATCAGTAGCCTTTCATTAAAATTTGAAGTCAATATCTTTGTTAGTTTTTTAATAATCCAATTTTTTTGTTTTTCAGGTGAACAGAGATAATAGTCCTCCTATTGAATATTAAAGAATGGGGCGTGGGAAAGATCTTACAGAGTGTGAGAGAAACAAAATTATAAAGGAAATAGCGCAAGGAAAGTCAGCTGGTGAAGTAGCCAAGAAACTAGGTCGACATATAAAGACAGTTCGTAGATTTTTACAAAATCCCAAATTTAGGAAAGTGCGCAGTGATAAAGGGAAGTTCAAGTCTGTTACATCGCGTGACATCTCTCATCTTAAGCGATGCGTAAAGAAAAACCCTGGAACTACAAGTAAAACCTTGTTTGCAGATGCTGGAATTCAAGATGTCTCCAAAACAACCCGAAATAAGATATTGTCTCAACTTGCTAAATATAATAAACCTACATGTAGGCCTCCATTGGCACCGAAACATAAAAAAGCTAGGCTAGAATGGGCGAGGAAACACATGAAAACCGATGTTAAGAATATATTATTTACAGATGAGTGCCGAGCCACGTTAGACGGGCCTGATGGATGGAGCAAAGGTTGGATATTTAATGATAACCCAGCTCACATGCGTTTGCGGCGTCAACAAGGAGGTGGAGGAGTAATGTTTTGGGCAGGTATCATGGGAGACACTATGATTGGCCCATTTAAAGTGCCAGAAGGTGTGAAAATTACTGCAACAACATACTGTGACTTTATTGAAAATGTCCTCTCAGACTGGCTGGATGAACTCCCATTATCAAAGCTCACAAAAGTCATTTTTATGCATGATAATGCACCAGCACATGCTGCCAAGAGAACAACGGAAATGCTCTCCTCCATGGGATTTAATGGAGACACTTTGATGAAGTGGCCAGCCTGTTCTCCGGATTTAAATCCGATTGAAAACTTGTGGAGTATCAAAAAAAAGAAGATCTACTTAAATGGCAAGCAATATACGTCTAAGGATTCACTGTGGGAAGCAATAAAAGAAGCTGCTAGAACAGTACCACCCGCCACTATCACAAAACTGACTGATTCAACTACCAATCGCATATTTGAGGTCATCAGACAAAATGGATCATATATCAAATACTAATAATAAATTTATGAGATGTATATTTAATATTTCATTCTTGTAATTGATTGTTATGTTGTATACTTATGGTATGGGTTGTTTAAAATTGTTATTTTGCTTTACTTTGTATATTTATCCTTATAATTAACGAAAATACATAAATCCTTTTAACAGGACTATTATCTCTGTTCACCTGAAAAACAAAAAAATTGGATTATTAAAAAACTAACAAAGATATTGACTTCAAATTTTAATGAAAGGCTACTGATAGTGTAATCTAATGCCATGTAAATTTTCATCTAAATCGACGTAGTAGTTATTGAGATATGGTAAAAATTCATCATGGACTATTATCTCCGGTCGTAGTGTATCTGCAGTACCTCCCACAGTGCCTTCCTGTCTACCCTGTCGTAAGCCTTTTCCAGATCCATAAAAGCCCAAAAAACATCCTTACCTTTTCCTATAGCTTTCTCACATATCTATCTTACCACAAAAATCTGATCTACACATCCCCTATCTGTCCTAAAACCACAGTTCCTCACCAATTACTCCCTCTGTTCCTCTCCTAATCCTCTCAATCAAGACCCTCCCATAAGCCTTCCCAACTACACTCAACAAGCTGATCCCTCTGTAACTACTACACTCACACTTGTCGCCCTTTCCTTTGTAAAGCAGAACTATACAGGCACTCCTCCAGTCTTCTGGCACTCTACCCTCTCTTAAACAAACATTAAATAACCTCACCAGCCAGTCCACCATAACTGTACCTATACCTCCTTTCTTCAGACATTCTGCATGACATCCATCCAACCCAAGTGCCTTACCTGCTCTCATCATCTTAACAGCTACTTTCACTTCATCCTTCCCTATTTCTCCTCCATTTTCCTCACTCATCACTCTCATTTTCTTAGCGCTTCCCACTGCAACTACCTTCCCCTCCCTATCCTCCTTCACATTCAGCAACTCCCTAAAATACTCTGCCCACCTTCCTCTCACTGCCTTTCTTCCATTATCATCTCTCCATCTGTACCTTTTACCTTTTCTTCTCTACTTGTTTCGCCTCCTCTTCCTCTTTTAACTTCCTTCCAAAACATCTTTTTATTACTTTCAAAATTTTCTGTCATACTCTTTCCCCATTTCACATCTGCTCTCCTCTTTGCTTCCTTTAGCCCTATAAGGGGACATTCATAAAAAAGAAAGAAATCTATTTCATAGGCAAAGTAAATGACTGATTTTATAAAGATCACAACACTACAAATCTAGGTCACACTGCCTAGTCTAAAAACAATCTTTTATGTCTACATTCACATCACTTGTGGATGGACTGCTCTTTGAAATGTCAAGGTTTGGGCTTTCCTGCACATTTATTTGGAGAGAGTGACGATGTAATGTGCCTAGCTGACCTTCCAGCATAATCTCATCTATGGCTTTCTTAGCAAATATTTGCTGCACGGGGTCCATCATTTCCAGCTCGTGTGCCCATGATTTGGCCAGGATGATGAAGTAAGTTTTTTTCTTTGCACTGCATTCACAATTTTGTGAAAATATACACTGATGGCAATCTTCCTTTCTTTTTCTTGCTAACCTGACGTCCTCAGAGATATAGCAGTCTCCTTCATTTTGAGCAATTGTAGGAAGGTCACTCTGGCCCTGTTGGAAAATAATGATAATAGTGATGATGACTGATGATAATAATATATATATCTATATATCCAAGGGCTATTTCCCCTTATAATGAAGGTAGGCAGCTAAGGCATGCAACCACTTCCATCCACCACCCTATCCAACCTTGTAACTTCCAGCAAATTTCTCAAACACTTCATCTCAAATACATTTTAATTTCTTTCTACACACATACATACATATACCAAAGGCTTTTTCCCCCTACACAGGGGGTAGCCAAAAAGAAAAAGGCATAGAAACCACTTCCACCCATTCCATTTCCTATATATTCCACTCCCCTCCACCCTCCTCCCTTCCACTTATCTTAGCACCTCCTGGATGACGGGTCATCCCTGCATCCTGTCCACTGCCCTGGGTCAGAAGCCGTGTTGCAAGACACAGCATATCCACAGCAAGGCCGCTTCATAAATTCAGTGACCCCCCCCCCCCTCTCTGTCCCCCCATGCAGAAAAGAAGAAGACAGGGAAAAATTCCTTTGGGCTGTGTCAAATTTTTTCTCATACATACTTCCTCACTCCCCATCCCCCACCCACTCCCCCTAATGCATCACAGCATCATCTATACACAACCCCTCCCCATTAACCCCTTCTATCCTCTCCTGTCCTTCCTCAACAGACATTCCTCTCTTTTGTAATGCCCCTTTCACCCCATCCATCCATCTCATCCTAGGATGCCCCTTCATATTCACTCCTTCCACCTCTGCCTTCCATACCTCTTTTACTAATCTTTCTTCACTCATTCTTTCCATGTGTCCAAACCATCCTAATACTCTTTCATCAACCCTATCTCCCAACTCCCTTTCCACCCCTGTTCTCATCCTCACCTCCTCATTTCTCACTCTATTTAGCCTAGTAGCCCCTATCATACTTCTCAGACATTTCATCTCAAACACATTCAAACTCCTTCTCTCTTCCTCTCTCATGTTCCATGCTTCTGCCCTGTACAGTGCCGTTGGCACAATCACTCCTTCATATAACCTCCTCTTAGCATCCATTCCCAGCTGTCTATTTCTCATTACACTTTTTAATCCACCAAGGCATTTACTCGCTTCTCTAATCTACATTCTACCTCCACCTCCACTCCTCCCTTTCCTGCCACATTCACAACCAAATATCTAAAACTATCCACTTCCTCCAGTCTTTCACCCTTAACCCCTTCGATACGATGACGCCTACACAAGCGTCATGAGGAGCAAGTGGGTATGTGAGGAAGCCGATGTCGGCGTCTTGATTATATTCATTGTAGTTGTACCTGCGTGACCCCCATACTCTGTAAACTGGCTTCATCATATTTTCTATGGTTATCAAAATTCACGGGTGAAAGAGAAAACGAGCAATACAGCGGTGACTTTATTTTTTATAATGCAAGTATTATGAGGGAACATTGCACGTCTGGCAGCTAATGCTGCCCGCGAGATTTTGGCCTGGAGTGAAGGGGTTAATGCTCACTTCCAGCCTGCTGTCACTCTCTCCCTTTGTATATCTCATCACCTTACTTTTGCCCACATTTATCTTCAGCTTCCTTTTTTCACACACCTTCTCAAACTCTGTCACTAACTTCCTCAATCCCTCCTCTGATCCTGCTACAAGCGAGGTGTCATCAGCAAACAACAACTGTCTCACCTCCCACTTTTCTCCATTTTCTTTAATCATCTCCAACCCCTGACCTACTACCCTTGCATTCACCTCTTGCACCACCCCATCCATGTGATAATTGAACAGCCAGGGAGACATAACACATCCCTGACGAAGTCCCACCTTTACCTCAAACCATTCACTCTCTCCATTTCTAATCCTAACACAAGCTCTACTACTCTTGTAAAAACTCTTGACTGCTCTTAACAGCTTTCTGCCAGTCTTAAATTCCAAACTTGGCAAAGATGATCATATGGTAATGCATTTGAATGCTAGTAGTCATATTTACAGGTCACATCACAATGTAATTAAAAATACATTTCTACAAATGTGGTAAACAGAATGTAAACAGGACCATTGCAACAATATTTGAATATGATTGAGAGAGCAAAAATTTCAAGAGTTCTAGGCTACATGTACACTTACCTTGGCTATTGAAAGACTTGAAGATGACTTGAATTTTGACATTTCTGCTTCAAAAAGGGCACTATGAATTTGATGCTGTGCAGTTAATCTTACTTGATCTTGGGATATATTCCTCAACCTTGCAGCAATGTGCTCTCCAAAGATATCAAACTCATCCCTTCTTAAATTACAATTCACATTATTTTTCATGTGCACACAGCTTTCAGCAATGCAGTGATCATCTGCCTGAATGGCATTTCTTCTGTTTTTAGGAAGTGCATTTTTATACATTTTGAAGTCTTGTATTCCATTGACCTGGCTGCTAGTGGACTCTTCATCAGAGCCTATCATATCTGAAACTTTGGCTCCCAAACATTCTTGCCCACTGTCGCTGGTTGCACTGTCTTCCTCTGACCTCAGCATCACCTGTAAATACATTATATAAGATATAACACTAACACTATACTGTACATCAGAAAACAATATCTAATCTTATTTCATAGTATCCATATACTTATCTAGTCAATAAGGAAGACACTGTCTTCCTCTGACCTCAGCATCACCTGTAAATACATTATATAAGATATAACACTAACACTATACATCAGAAAACAATATCTAATCTTATTTCATAGTATCCATATACTTATCTAGTCAATAAGGAAGACACACAAACACACACATCGGATTGACAGCGAAGATTGGAACTCCGGGAGAGAGAAAAAGGCAATTTTCATGGATTTCAGTGACAAGGGAGTACCTGTGTTGAATTAGTAGGGAAGGGGAAAGCTCATGGTGTAGTGGGCATGTGAAGAAAAAGGAAAAGGGGAGGCAGTATTGAGGAAAATGGAAGAAAATTAGGAAGGTGAGGAACGGGCCTTGGAAGTTAGAAGGGGTGTAAACAAAAGGTGTGCAGACGACACAGCCGAGGTCGAACAGGTGAGCAAAAGTATTAAGAGTAGGAATATAGATAAGAGCTCAATGGAAAGAGGAGATAATTACTTCTATGGATTTATAAGTCTAGAGGAGAAACTAACAAAAATGAATGAAATATGGGAGGTTAGGTTTAGCCAACTCATACTAGTTACACAAAGAGTTGATAAACTGGAAGAACTAAAGAAGGAAAATAAAAACCTAACTAAAGAAATAGAAGAATCAAAAAGACAGTTCAGAGAAGTAAAAGATGAAAATGAGGAATTAAAGAGGAATAATAAAGAGACCATAGCAAAAGAGGTAAGTGGTTGGAAAAAAGTACAAGAGAATAACAAAATTTAATTTAGAGATATAGTGAAACAACAGATGAGAGAACAATCTAATGACAGTTATTAAAGTGATGAGAGAGAAGGAGAATATAGTAAGAGACTTACCAGATAAAAAGAAATGTATAATTATATTAGAAATGGAAGAGAAACATAATCCAAATATGACTACAAGAGTAAAGGAGAAGGAGAAAGTAAACAAGGTATTAAAATAGTTCAAGATGAACAAGAAAAAGAGAAAGAAATTGAAGAAATATATAGATTGAGGAAATACAATATAGACAAGACCAGACCAAATAAGGTTAAATTCAGGTCACAAACAACAGCAGAGAATGTCTTATCAAAAACAGGGAAACAAGCAAAAACTGAACAGTATAGAATAGAATCTAAGGAAAAAACCTGAACAGAAGTCAAAGAGAAATTCTATTGGAGAGTAGTGGATATGAAAGTGAGGAAATAGTTCATAGTAGAGACAAATGGAAGGGAAACAGAAAACAGGATGGAGGTAACAGAATATTAAAAGTGTCTTTCACAAATATAGATGGCTTGATAACAGGCTTGAATGAACTGAATGATTACCTGAAGGAAAAAGAACCGGACATAAAGGGAATTGTAGAAATAAAATTGAAAGGTCCATTACCACCCAACAGTTTAGTATATGGTGCATATAATTATTGGATTAGAAACAAGTAAAACAAGGGGATGGAGCTATGTTCCTAAGAAGGATATAAGTGTGAGGAATGTTACATATGGAAAGAATAGTGATGATGATTATGATGGAAATAGAGGACATGGACAAGAGGAGCAGGAAGTTTGTGGTAAATTATATGCCTCCTAAAATGGCTTCGTGGGAAGAGAGAGAACACAAAAAAAATTTAGAAGACACAAGGATAACACTAAATAAGATAGTAGAAGATGGAGGAAAAATAGTTATAATGGGTGACTTTAATTGTAAAGAAATCTGCTGGGAAGAGATGACAGTGAAAGGGGGAGATGACCTATGGGGAAATGTACTACTGGATATGATTATAGAACATACAATGACACAATGGATACAAGAGAATACTAGGTATAGAAATGAGGAAGAACCATCAAGACTGGACCTAATAATCATGTCAGAACCTGAAATAATGGACAAGATTGAATATAAGACACCACTAAGTAAAAGTGACCACATATTGGTTGAACTGGAATTAAATGAGGAAAAACACATGGGAAAAAACAAACAATATAGAAAGGGAAGACTGATGTATGGAAAAAGAAATTTCAATAAAATAAGAGAATTTTTTTCAAAAAGCTGACAGGAAAAGGATACACAAGGAGGAAACAACAGAAGAGAAATGGAAAATTTTGATGAAAAATTATAAAGGCGTGGAGAAATATGTTCCAAGACAAAAACAAGAAAAAGGATATGTAAAATGTTGGTACAACAAAAGATGTAGGGAGTTAAAAGGCAAAAGGGATAAAGCTTGGATAAAATGGAAGAAAGACAAAAGACCTGAAAAATGGAAAATATATACTAGTTATAGAAATGAATATGTACAAGTGTGCAGAGAGGAAAAGAGAAAATACGAAAAGGATGTCAGAAAAATGTAAAGATCAACCAAAACCATTTTATAGATTTGTAAACAAACTGAAAAACAAACAAGAATTAGTGAAACTACAACAAGGAGTTGAATACACAGAGGAAATAGAAATGGCAGAAATTATGAACAAGCATTTTAAATCAGTGTTTACGAGGGAGAACATACAACTTAGAGATGTTGAATGGGAGGAGAAAGTCCCCCCTATGAAAGAGATAGAAGTAACAAGGAAAGAAATAATGAATCACTTGAGTAATCTCAATGTTAGAATATCGCACGGACCAGACCAGACAAAATACATAGTCTAATAAGCAGGTAGTTAAAATTTGTGAAAGAATGATCAAAATTAGATGGGTAAGGCATTTGGAAAATAACAATGTACTAAATCCAAGGTAATTTGGATTTAGACAAGGAAGATCATGTGTCACAATCTTGACGTGTTTCTATTCAAGACTAATAGATGTGATACAAGAAAGAGATGGATGGGCTGATTGTGCATTTCTAGACCTGAAAAAAGCTTTTGATAAGGTACCACACAAGAAATTGCTAAAGAAATTAGAAACTGCATTATAAATGCAGGGCACTCTGCTGAAGTGGATGGTATACTTCTTGCATGAAAGAAAAATGAGAGTGGTGATAAGAGACAAACATTCTAATTGGGATGAAGTGATAAGTGGAGTTCCACAAGGAACAGTTTTGGCCCCAATAATGTTTGCTATATATGTATAATGATATGGAAAAAGGAATTGAAAGTTATATGAGCTTCTTTGCAGATGATGCAAAACTGTTGAAAAAACTGAACACTGTAGAAGATTGTGAGTTGCTGCAGAGTAATTTCAATAAAGTATGGGAATGGAGTAGGAACTGGGAGATGGAATTCAATATTAAGAAGTGTAGTATAATGGAATTTGGAAGAAGCAAAAAAAGAATAGTGGGATCATATAAATTGGGAGAAGAAGAAATTAAAAAAGTGGAAAATGAGAAGGACCTGGGAGTCATTATTATGAATAATATGTCCCCTGAGAAACACATAAACAAAACTTTTGGAGAAACTTATAATTTACTATGAACAATCAAAGTGGCATTTACTTACCTGGACGAAGAAATGGTGAGGAAAATACTAGTCACTTTGATAACACCAAGAATGGAGTATGCAGCGACGACGTGGTCACCAAGTACAAAAAATATATAACAAAACTTGAAAGAATACAAAGAGCAATTATGAAATTGGCACCAACACTCTCAAAATTATCATATGAGGAGAGACTAACAAAACTTGAGCTACAGACATTGGAGCAAAGAAGAGAGACTTGATAACTATTTATAGAATCATGAAAGGCATAGAAATTATTGATAGAGAGGATCTAATAAAATGGGATAGTAGAGATACAAGAGGACATGGAAAGAAAAAAAAGAAAAGACAATTATAGAAGAGACTAAAAAACAAAAAAACAAAAAAAAAACTTTCCCCACAGGATAATAGACATTTGGAACAAGTTAGACATAAATGTGGTGTGTGCAAAAATGATACACGAATTTAAAAACAGGCTAGATAAAACAAGACATGAACATGGGACACCACAAGCATAGCTCCCCTTCCTGTAAAATACAACTAGGTAAATACACACATACACCACTTGATGGTGCAGTTGTAGAATTCCTGGCTGCCACTACAGCGGTCCAGGTTTGAATCCCGTCCAGGGCTGAAATAATTTCAATATTGCTGCGCTGTTAGTCGTTACTCCAACTCTTGTGGGCAGGGAGTTGGGGGTGTGTGTACATGTAAGGTGACAGCATTACCCATAGATTGGTCATATATGAGCTCTCTTCCAGGAGGGAAATAGCTGTCGATCACAAGTCCAGCACATGATCTAAGACCCCAAAAAGACATCCCCTTGTGCTACTAATGTTATCAAGAGACAGTTAGAGCATAATCCACATGTTACGGCCAGAAAAATAAAAGAAAGTATCCCGGGACTCTTTGGGGAGGTTAGTGTGTGAACAGTTAGCCGCCGCATTCACGACCTTGGGTAGAGAAGCCACTGCCCAATGAAGAACCCTCTTCTCATTCTTAACCAGAGGTGCCGTAGGGTCGAGTTTTGCAAGAAATATCTTCAGTGGGATGATGACAAGTGGCTGGATATTCTCTGGACCGATGAGTCCACCTTTACTGTGACTGGCAATAAGGGTGGAAATGTGTATCAGCGTGCGGGTAGCGACCCTCTTGACCCCCAGTACGTTCAACAAACAGTGAAACACCCTGATTCTCTCATGGTATGGGGAAGTTTTAGTGGAAGAGGACTTGGGAGCCTTGTTGTACTACCGAAAAATGTAAAAGTGAACCAATATGTTTATTATGAACTCTTAAATGACCACCTGGAGGATTCTTTTAACAGCTCAGGTGCTAACATCTTTCAACAAGATCACGCCCCAGCCCACACTGCTCGCAGTGTTACTCAGTGGCTTAAAGACTGTCATATACCTTACATAGCAGACTGGCCAGGCAATAGTCCTGACATAAACCCAATAGAAAACCTGTGGAACCACATTAAACAAGACCTGCAGGGTAAAGATATGAGCTCTGTGCCCAAGCTTGAGGCAGCCATTCGCCAATCCTGGGCTAGTATAACCCCTGCACATTTTGCCAAGTATGCCACCTCCATTCCAACACCACCTTCATGAGATCATTGCACTTAAAGGCCACCCATCAAAGTATTAGAGGTACGAAGTGAGCTTTTGTTTATTGATTTATGACTCATTCATTCTCCTCATCACTCATTCTTGCTAACCGTTCGTACTTCCTTGTCGAGCACTGTACATTGAAACTCTCCTTAAACACTCCTAGTATTTCACCTCTCTTTTTTTCCTCTAAACTGAGAATGTCTGGGGTTGTGGTTACTAGGTACAGTGGACTCTTGATTGATGAGTTTAATTCGTCCCAGGAAATCACTCATTAACCAAATTACAAATAAACCAAACCTAATTTTCCCACAACGAAAAAAGGAATAAGATTTAATGTATTAATTTTAAAAATACATTCCCATTGAGTTTAAGCAGGTCCCTTTGCATAATCTAAGTTAAAAAACAATAATAAATGAGCATTTACTTACAATAAACATAAGATGAACACAATTACTTGAAATAAAGAGATTACAAGCAACACTAAGATGCTAACACAATGAGCGCTAAACACCAAGAAAATCCGAGAAGCAGGTGGGAGTAGGGTGGCAGAACAAATTTGTTACAATGAATTCTCTGAGGTAAATTTTCTTATATTTGTTACAATGGTATCATAGGTTGTTATTATTTACAATGATGAACATTACTGAAATAATGGCAAACATAAAATACTTTCAATATTTACATACATATACCAAAGGCTTTTACCCCCTTATAAGGGAGGTAGCCAAAAAGCAAAGGCATAAAAACTACTCCCACCCAATCCATCCCCATCACACTCCACTCCCCTCCACCCTCTTATCTTGGCACATCCTGGATGACGGGTCATCCTTGCATCTCGCCCACTGCCCTGGGTCAGAAGCAGTGTCACAAGACACAGCACATCCACAGCAAGGCTGCTTCATTAAATTGGTGACCCCCCTCTCCATCCCCTTGTGCAGAAAAGGAGAAGACAGCAAGAAATCCCTTCGGACTGCGTCAGATTAGTTCTCACACCCCATCCTCCACCCATTCCACCTAATGCCTTCACATCATCCATATAGAACCATTCTCCATTCACCCATCTTCTGTCCTCTCCTCTCCTTCCTCAACAGACATTCCCCTCTTTCCTAAAGCCCCTTTTACCCCATCCATCCACCTCATCCTAGGTCACCCCCTCATGTTCACTCACTTCCAATATTTACTCTCAAATTAATTCCATATCTAAAAATACAAAAGTCTGCTAAATACTATCAACTACACGAAATGCCAACCCTGGGTGGGATTGAGTCACACATAGAATATAACAAACCCAACGCAGTCTTCTCGTGACTTGTTATGTGAAGCACTGCTCATTGAGTGAGTTATCTTTTAACAAAATTCAGGCTCGTTATGTGAGGTGCTCATTAATCGAGGTTCCACCATTCTGAACTTTCACGAAAGTAAAACTAGACCAGATCTGAATGAGCGGCTCCACCAGCACCAACAAATGTAGTACTGCAACGCTGCCTAAGGGCGCCAGGGGGTATTACCTCATCATTTAGGAAACAGAGTAATCCAAAGAGCTTCCATTTGGGGGTGTAGTCTCCACCAGTACTTTTAATCTGCTTAACTTTGGCTAGCTCTTGGTGAAAGGATGATTTTAAAATGTTGAATTTGTTCATTACAGCATCTGCAAGAAATTAGTAAAATGACCATATATAAATTGGGAATTTTTTTTAGAAATGCACACCTATGTGATACAACAATAGAAAATTAAATATTCACTTTGTTTATTATAATACATCAATGCAATATATGTTTCTCTTGGCAGAAATCAATAACAAAATACCCTGCTAAAAGCATATACAATAACAAACAGAGCTGTGACAATAGGTTTAAGATGCCATGTTGTCTGTCCAATCCCATCAATGTCAGTTAGATGATGGCATTGATGTTGTGTACTGGGTGTTCTGCCACTCCAAGTGACGTCACCACACAACATATTTTTAAATCAGTGCTATGGAGCTGAGCTTCATGCTTTTCTTCGAGCTACAAAACTCCTCTACACCCCATAGTCTGATTGAATGCCAAAACAAGCTGTCAACATCCCTGACGTTGACAACAAATTCAACAATGACCCTGATGACCTCTAGAATTATATAGGTACCACATTGCTAAATGCAGGTTAGGTTAAGTTAGGTTAAACAAATTTATCACACTTTTAATTTCTTCGACCTTCACATCTATCAAAACAAAGATGGCTTCTCAAACAGTCATTGTGGATCTATTCATTGTTGTATCATTTTTAGCAACTTTACCTATTGTTGATTTATGCCAATCGTGTAAGTGTGCATTTCTAAAAAAAATTACCATATGTTGCTAATATACATCTTGAATACAACAATATAAGATATAAAAGGGCAGTCCCACTCCCCCACCCCAAAAAATGCCTGATAGGCAAAGTCTAACAGTCACAAAAGCACCTTCACCAAAGGCAGCGATGAAAATAAAAATGTAAATGATTTTACCTATCTTCCAAACAAACAAAACTAACCTGGTCACCAAACTTAACCTCAGCAAACCAAGCTTATCCCAACCGAACTACACAAGGGTAACACCATTTGAGAGGGACACATGGAGTGCCTACCTAAAAATAAAATATACAAATAAGGTAATTGAGAGGTTAATTAGGTCCACAGTAGTTTAGGTGACTCAACCGGGTCCAAGATAGGTAAGGTGGCTTTATGTATCCATAGGTGAATTAATAGGTCATGGTTATGTTCAGTGGCCTGAATGAGTTAAAGCTATATAACTGGGGGTACTGACTGCATGTTACTGTGGGGTTAAAAACTGCTCAGCAGCATACACTTGATACTTTCGGGTCTATGTGGGGTGCCCCTATGGACCAGAGTCACACATAATTTTGTCTGTGATAGAGGAAATCTCTATTCATAAAGAATTGATGCTACCTTATTATACTGCGACTGTCTCTCCATTATGCTATCCCCTGCTCTTAATACTGTCCTGTACCAATTCTCTGAATATTCATTTCCTTTTACACCAAACCCTTTGGTAGGGGAGAAAGAATACTGCCCACTTGAGTTGTAGAAGGCAACAAAATCAGGATGGAGATAGGACTAGGCATCCTACTCTGTACCCTAATGGGTACATTTCTAAAAAACAGGAGCATAATAGGGTCTGGGAGGAGTTTTCCAACCAGAACCCTATGGCTTGGGTCTTTTAATGAGAGTAAAAGGGAAGAGATAGGCAGTATTTTTATAAGAAGAAAGATGGATGTGTTGGCATCGAGTGAATCAGTTGAAAGGGAGGAACAAGTTTGAGTTTGGTAGTGTAGTTGGGAGGGTGTCAGGAGTGAAGAGAGGAAGAGGGAGAGATGGGGTGACTATACTAGTAAGAGAAGAGATAGGTAAGTGTGTAATGGAAGGAGGTTCTTTCAAAGTTAATGTGGATGTAGGTGAAACTGGGAAGGGAGATTTGGGTATTTGTAAGTGCATATGGGCCTGGGAGTGAAAGTGTAGAGGAAAGGGTGGCTTATTGGATAGATTTAAATGAGTGCATAGAGGATTTAGGGAGAAATATTAATGTGGTGCTGGAGATCTCAAAGCGAAGGTAGGGGATGACCCAACAGATAGAGTGATTGGGAAGTGTGGAATTGCAGGAAAAAAATGGAGTAGACAGATGTGTCTGGAATGACAGCTGATGATAGCAAATACAGTTTTTAGGAAGAAAGTCAAGCATAAGTACACATGAGAGAGGTGGATGAAAGATTGGTAGATAGGGCTTGAACAGACTATATAGTGGTAACCAGAAGAGAAGGAAGAGTTTTGGATGTACATGTTCTAGGGGGAGAGAGTGAGGAATATCAAATAATTTTTGGGTGGAAGGTAAGTTGAGAGTGGAAGATAGAAATTGAAAAAGCACAGAAGGTAGGGAGGCGTTTAAAGTAAACTGCTTAACCCCTTCGATACAATGACGCCTACATAGGCGTCATGAGGAGCAAGTGGGTACACGAGGATGCCGATGTCGGCGTCTTGATTATATATATTGTAGTTGTACCTGCATGACCCCCATACTCTGTAAACTGGCTTCATCATATTTTCTATGATTATCAAAATTCACGGGTGAAAGAGAACAAGCAATACAGTGGTAACTTTATTTTTTATAATGCAAGTATTATGACGCAACATCGCACGTCTGGCAGCTAATGCTGCCTGCAAGATTTTGGCCCCAAGTGAAGGGGTTAAATGAGAAAGAAAAGGAGTACAAGAAGAACCTCAGAAAGAGTGGGAGGGAATGAAGGATAGAGTAGAACTAGGAGTGGAGGAGGAATGGGGTTAGTTCAAGAGGGGAGTCACAGGGTATGCAAAGATGGTGTATGGAACAAGGAGGATGGGAGGAAATAGAAGGAAGAGTAGTAAGTGATGGGATGATGAAGCAAAGAAAGTTGTAGAAGAGAAGAAATGAGCATTCACAGATTGGATACAAAATAGGACAAGAGAATCATATGGGAGGTACACAGAAAAGAGAAGTAGAGCATAAGATAAAGAAGGCAGAGTGGAGAGCAGATGTGAAATAGAGTAAGAGTATGACAGAAAATTTTGAAATAAAAAGATGTTTTGGAAGGAAATTAAGAGAGGAAGAGGGGTGAAGCAAGGAGAGAAGAAAAGGTAAAAGGTGCAGATGGAGAGATGATAATGGAAGAGACAGCAGTAAGAGAAAGATGGGCAGATTATTTTAGGGAGTTGCTAAATATGAAAGAGGATAGGGAGGGAAAGGTAGTTGCAGTGGGAAGTGCTAAGAAAATGACAGTGATGAATGTGAAAAAACAGGAAAAATAAGAAAAGTAGTTATTAAAATTGTGAGAACAGGTAAGGCACCTGGTTAGATGGGTTTCATGCAGTGTCTAAAAAAGGGAGGTACAGTGATGGTGGACTGGCTGGTGAAGTTGTTAAATGTTTGTCTAAAAGAGGCTAGAGTGTTGGAAGAATGGAGAAGTCCCTGTATAGTTCCACTTTACAAGGGAAAAGAGGACAAGTGTGAGTGTAGTAGTTTCAGAGGGATCACTTTATTGAGTGTAGTTGGGAAGGCTTATGGGAGAGTTTTGCCTGAAAGGATTGGGAGAGGATCAGAGGGAGTAATTGGTGAGGAACAGTGTGGGTTTAGGACAGGTAGGAGTTGTGTGGATCAGATTTTTGTGATAAGGCAGACATGTGAGAAAGCCTTAGCAAAAGGTAAGGATGTTTTTTTGGCCTTTATGGATCTGGAAAAGGAAAGACAGGAAGGCACTGTGGGAGGTTATGCAGATATCTGGGATAGGAGGAAAGCTGTTAAGAGCAGTCAAGAGTTTTTATGAGAGTAATACAGCCTGTGGAGAGTTGATGGTGGAGATGTGTCTCAAAAGAGCGTTGATCATAGCAAATACAGTGTTTAGGAAGAAAGTCAAACATAAGTACACATAGGAGAGGGTGGTGGATGGAAGGGTGGTAGATAAAGCGTTACATACATACACATACCAAGGCTTTTTCCCCTTACAAGGGAGGTAGCCAAAAAGGAAAAGGCATAAAATCATTCCCACCCATTCCATCCCTGAATACACTCCACACCCCTCCACCCTCCCTCTTCCCTCTTATCTTAGCACCTCCTGGATGATGGGTCATCCCTGCACCTTGTCCACTGCCCTGGGTCAGAAGCAGTGTCGCAAGACACAGCACAAACACAGCAAGGCCGCTTCATTAAAAGCGGCGACCCCCCCCTCTCCGTCCCCCTATGCATAAAAGGAGAAGATGGGGAGAAATCCCTTCAGGCTGCATCAAATTTTGCTCACACATACTACCTCACCCCCCATCCCCCTGCCCATTCCACCTCATGCATCACAACATCATCCATATACAACCATTCTCCATTCACCCTTGTCTTCTGTCCTCTCCCATCCTTCCTCAACAGACATTTCCCTCTTCTCCAAAGCCCCCTTTACCCCATCCATCCACCTCATCCTAGGACGTCCCCTCATGTTCACTCCCTCCACATCTGCCTTCCATACTTCTTTTACTAGTCTTTCTTCACTCATTCGTTCCACGTGTCCAAACCATCCTAATACTCTTTCATCAACCCTATCTCCCAACACCTTTTCCACCCCTGTTCTCCTCCTCACCTCCTCATTTCTCACTCTATCCAGCCTAGTAACCCCCACCATACTTCTCAGACACCTCATCTCATACACATTCAAACTCCTTCTTTCTTCCTCTCTTATGTTCCATGTTTCTGCCCCATACAATGCTGTTGGCACAATCACTCCTTCATATAGTCTCCTCTTAGCATCCATTCCCAAATGTCTATTCCTCATTACACTTTTTTAACCCAACAAGGCATTTACTTGCTTCTCTCAATCTACATTCTACCTCCAACTTCACTCCACCTTTTCCTGCCACATTTGCACCCAAGTATCTAAAACTATCCACTTCCTCCAGTCGCTCTCCCTTAATGCTCACACCCAGTCTACTGCCACTTTCACCCCCTTGTACATCTCATCACCTTACTTTTACCCACATTTATCTTTAGCTTTCTTCTATCACACACTCTCCCAAACTCTGTCACCAACTTCCTCAATCCCTCCTCCGATCCTGCTACAAGTGCAGTGTCATCCCCAAACAACAGCTGGCTCACCTCCCACTTTTCTCCATTTTCTTTAACCATCTCCAATCCCTGACCCACTACCCTTGCATTTACCTCTCCCACTACCCCATCCATGTATAAGTTGAACAGCCAGGGCGACATAATGCATCCTTGACGAAGTCCCACCTTCACCTCAAACCACTCACTCTCTCCATTTCTAATCCTGACACAAGCTCTACTACTCTCATAAAAACTCTTGACAGCTCCCAGAAGCTTTCCTCCTATCCCCTATATCTGCATAACCTCCCACAGTGCCTTTCTGTCTACCCTATTGTAAGGCTTTTCCAGATTCATAAAAGCCCAAAAAACATCCTTCCCCTTTCCTATAGCTTTCTCACATATCTGTCTTACCACAAAGATCTGATCTACACAACCTCTACCCGTCCTAAATCCACACTGTTCCTCACCAATTACTCCCTCTGTTCCT
Source organism: Oratosquilla oratoria (assembly GCF_046742065.1). Classification (NCBI taxonomy): domain Eukaryota; kingdom Metazoa; phylum Arthropoda; class Malacostraca; order Stomatopoda; family Squillidae; genus Oratosquilla; species Oratosquilla oratoria. The sequence goes on along the minus strand of NC_134817.1, from coordinate 28,971,617 downwards.
CTCCTAATCCTCTCAATCAAGATCCTCCCATAAGCCTTCCCAACTACACTTAACAAGCTAATCCCTCTGAAACTACTACATTCACACTTGTCCCCTTTTCCCTTGTAAAGTGGAACTATACAGGCACTCCTCCAGTCCTCCGGCACTCTATCCTCTCTCCAGCAAACATTAAATAACCTCACTAGCCAGTCCACCTTCACTACACCTCCTCTTTTCAGACATTCTGCATGGCATCCATTCAGACCAGGTGCCTTACCTGCTTTCATCATCTTAACATCTGCCTTCACTTCATCCTTCCTTATTTCTCCTCCATTTCCCTCACTCATCACATTCATTTTCTTAGCATTTCCCACTGCAGCTATCTTTCCCTCCCTATCCTCCTTCACATTTAGCAACTCCCTAAAATATTCTGCCCATCTTCCCCTTACTGCCTTCTCTTCCATTATCATCTCTCCATCTGCACCTTTTACCTTTTCTTCTCTACTTGATTCTCCTCCTCTTCCTCTCTTAATTTCTTTCCAAAACATCTTTTTATTACTTTCAGAATTTTCTGTCATACTCTTACCCCATTTCACATCTCTTTGCCTCCTTTACCTTTTGCTTTACTTCTCTTATCTTTTCTTTGTACCTCTCATAAGACTCCCTCATCCTATTTTGTAACCAATCTGCAAAAGCTCAGTTCTTCTTTTCTACAACCTTCTTTGTTTCCTCATCCCACCATTCACTACCCTTCCTTCTAATTCCTCCTGTCCTTCTTGTTCCACACACCATCTTTGCACACTTTGTGACTCCTTCCTTAAACCATCCCCATTCCTCCTCCACACCTAGCTCTACTCTATCCTTCACTCCCTCACACTCCTCCTTCAGCTTCTTCTTGTACTCCTTCTCCTTTTCCTTTTCATTTAAAGAGTTCACTCTAAGCACCTCCCTACCTTTTGTCCCTTTCCTCTTTCTCAATCTATCCTCCACTCTCAACTTACTTTCCACCAAAAAATGATCTGATATTCCAGCACCCTCTCCCCTTAGCACATGTACATCCTTAACTCTTCCTATCATAATCCTATTTACCACTACATAATCCATTAACGCTCTATCTACCACCCTTCCATCCACCACCCTCTCCATGTTGGTGGATGGAAGGCTGTATTTGCTATCATCAACTCTCTTTCTAAACACATTTCCACCATCAACTCTCCACTACGATTCTTTCCTGGAAGTCCACATTTCCCGACCACTCCATCAATTGGACCATTTCCTACCCTAGCATTAAGGTCTCCCAGTACTATTACATTGACATTTCTCCCTAAATCCTGTATGCACTCATTTAAATCTATCCAAAAAGCCTCCCTTTCTTCTACACTCTTCTCACTACCAGGCCCATATACACTTACAAAAACCCACATCTCCTTTCCCACTTTCACCTTCATCCACATTATCCTTGAGGAAACCTCCTTCCACCCCACTACACATTTACCTATCTCTTCATTTACTAGTATAGCCACCCCTTCCCTCCCTCACCCTCTCTTCACTCCTGATAACCTCCCACTTACACTCCCAAACTTACACTCGCCCTTCCCTTTCAGCTTAGTTTCACTCAGAGCCAACACATCCATCTTTCTTCTCACAAACATACTACCTATCTCTTCCCTTTTACTCTCATCTGTACCACATCCACGCACATTAAAAGACCCAAACCTTAGGGTGCTGGTCGGAAAACTCCTAGACCCTCTTATGCCTTTACTTTTCTTAGGAATGTCCCCTGTGGGGCTACAAGGAGAAGGATGCCTAGTCCCAATCCCTGTCCCTTTCTTCTTGCCTCTTACAGTCCAAGTGGAAATACTTGGTGGCAGTATTCTTTTCCCCCACCACAGGGAATTCCCCCACTACAAAAAATGAATATTCAGAGAAATGGTACAGGACAGCAACAAGGGGTTGGGGGGAAAGCATAACGGAGGGACAGTCGTAGTATAAAAGTGTCATAATTTCTCTATGAACAGAGTTTTCCTCAATCATAGACAAAATGATGTGTGGCTCTGGTCTGTAGGGGCACCCCATATAGACCCTAAAGTATCAACTGCATGCTATTTTGTCACATTAACAAGCAGCCAATACCCCAGCCGGGTTAATGGACTATATAGTGGAGTATAGTAGGAAGAATAAGGATGTACATGTTCTAATGGAAGAGAGTGGGGGAATACCTGATCATTTTTTGGTGGAATGTAAGTTAAAAGTGGAGAATAGGTGGAGAAAGAGGAAAAGGGCAGAAGGGAGGTACTTAAAGTGAACTGCTTCAATGAGAAAGAAAAGGAGAAGGAATATAAGAAGCTGAAAGAGGAGTGGGAAGGAGTGAACAATAGAGTAGAACTAGGAGTGGAGGAGGAATGGGGATGGTTTAAGGAGGGAGTCATTAGGTGTGTAAAGATGGTGTGTGGAACAAGGAGGATGGGAGGAAATAGAAGGAAGGGTAGTGAGTGGTGGGATGAGAAAGCAAAGAAGGGTGTAGATGAGAAGAAGCAGGCTTTCATAGATTGGTTACAAATTAGGACAAGGGAATCTTATGAGAGGTACAAAGTAAAGAGAAGTAAAGCAGAAGATAAAGGAGGCAAAGAGGAGAGCAGATGTGAAATGGGGTAAGAGTATGACAGAAAATTTTGAAAGTAATAAAAAGATGTTTTGGAAAGAAATTAAGAGAGGAAGAGGAGGAGAATCAAGTAGAGAAGAAAAGGTAAAAGGTGCAGATGGAGAGATGATAATGGAAGAGAAGGCAGTGAGAGAAAGATGGGCAGAGTATTTTAGGGAGTTGCTAAATGTGAAGGCAGATAGGGAGGGAAAGGCAGTTGCAGTAGGAAGCGCAAAGAAAATGAATGTGATGAGTGAGGAAAATGGAGGAGAAATAAGGAAAGATGAAGTGAAGGCAGTTGTTAAGATAATGAGAGCAGGTAAGGCACCTGGGTTGGATGGATGTCATGCACAATGCCTGAAAAAAGGAGGTACAGTGATGGTGGACTGGTTGGTGAGGTTATTTAATGTTTGTTGCGAGAGAAAAGGTAGTGGGTCAGGGATTGGAGATAGTTAAAGAAAATGGAGAAAAGTGGGAGATAAGCAAGTTGTTATTTGCTGATGGCATTGCGCTTGTAGCAGGATCAAAGGAGGGATTGAGGAAGTTAGTGACAGAGTTTGGGAAGGTGTGCAAAAGAAGGAAGTTGAAGATAAATGTGGGTAAAAGTAAGGTCATGTGATGTACAAGGGGAGCGAGTGGCAGCAGACTGGAATTGAGTATTAAGGGAGAGAGACTGGAGGAAGTGGATAGTTTTAGATACTTGGGTACAAATGTGGCAGGAAAGGGAGGAGTGAGGGTGGAGGTAGAATGTAGATTGAGAGAAGCGAGTAAATGCCTTGGTGGATTAAAAAGTGTAATGAGAAATAGACATTTGGGAATGGATGTTTAAAGGAGAGTGTATGAAGGAGTGATTGTGCAGACAGCACTGTATGGGGCAGAAACGTGGAACATAAGAGAGGAAAAGAGGAGTTTGAATAAGTTTGAGATGAAATGCCTGAGATGTATGATAGGGGTTACTAGGCTAGATAGAGTGAGAAATGAGGAGGTGAGGAGGAGAACAGGGGAGAAAAGGGAGTTGGGAGATAGGGTTGATGAAAGAGTATTAGGATGGTTTGGACATGTGGAAAGAATGAGTGAAGAAAGATTAGTAAAAGAAGAGTGGAGGGCAGAGGTGGAAAGAGTGAACATGGGGGTCGACCTAGGATGAGATGGATGGGTAAAAGGGGCATTGGGAAAGATGGGAATGTCTGTTGAGGAAGGCCAGGTGATGACAGAAGATAGGGGTGAATGGAGAATGTTTGTGTTTGGGTGATGCTATGATGCATGAGAGGGAGTGGGTGGAGGATGGGGGAGGAGGTGAAGGATCATGTATGAAAAATAAATTGACAGAGCCCAAAGGGATTTCTCTCCGTCTTATCCTTTTCTGCATGAGGGGATGGAGAGGGGGGGGTCACCGAATTAATGAAGCGGCCTTGCTGTGAATGTGCTGTGGTGTCCTGCGACACTGCTTCTGACCCAGGGCAGTGGACAAGATGCAGAGATGACCCGTCATCCAGGAGGAAATTGAGGGTCCTAAATCCATTTCTGAAATTTTTAGATCAATCAGACAAACGGTTCAAAAGATATGACCTCAGGAAATTTGAGGTTGTGTGTGAGGTCATATGTTTTCAGTGACCCATAACTTAGTTAATGATGAGAATTGCATATATGTATATATATTTAGAATCAGAAAAGGCCAAATTCAAATATACAGATTTTAAAGCTCTAGGCTAAAAAAAAAAAGTTATACAAAAAACAAAATTTAAGGTCACAATTTGACCTCTGGGGTATCAAATGTAAAAAATGAAGGCAAGGGCATTAGCTATTAGAATCAGCAAAAAAAGTTTGTGTATGTAATAATTTTTCATAAAACTAACCTATAAATGATCATATTCATAAGTCTGGTGTCAGTTCTATTTTTCCACACTTAAGCCCATGTTTTGACATATAGATTTTTTTTATAGATATAAAAACAAAGACAGAATTATTAGCAATGAGAAACAATCATAAAATGTTTGGTAATGTTAGTACTTTTTATGTAACTAATTTACAAGTGAACAAAATAAAAAATCATTGTTGGTACTTTTCATGTCATTTAAGAAAACACCAAATTTATAAATTGCATATATATTCCAGGAATTGTAATATCTTAGTCCTTAGATTTGAGGTTGGCAAACACCAAGAATATAAGAAATGAAACTTATATTACTGTTAACCTGCACTGAAAATTATATGACAAAGAACAATGTTCACCTACTTTAAGGATTCATGTGCAACACTTTCATCAATTTCTTTTTTGGGAAAAATGTATTGAATTCTGCTGCCTCTTCCTAGGCTAGGACAACTCATTACAGATAATATATGATGTCCTGGCACAACACATGAATCCTTGTTTGAGGGATCATAATATGAACTTGTTCCTGATGACCCAGAAGGCTGTAGAAAGTTCACTATGAAATCATCAAACTCTTCACTGTATTCTTCCACAATTCCATACCAAACTTCCTTGTTGTAAATACACCCAACATACTCTCCTGGTTTGATATGCTTTGGGTCACCAAGTATTTTAGGTTCATTAGAAATGTGACCTTTCCTTATTCTTTTCTTTTCTCCAATGCCACTTGAGATGGGATACACCATCAGCTCTTCCTTGTTCAGGGGTGCAAGAACTGAGGTTGAAGGATTTTCCGCTATGAAGCAATCACTGTCACTTTTCACATCTTTAATTGGAGACATGTTACTCAAATCACTGTCAATAGCACATGGTTCACTTGAATCTTGATCAGACTTGTTTTCAGTGGTACTAAGTACAGTGGGGTTTTTCATTATAATTTTCCAACAGTTCACACACAACAATGAGTCTTTTTTCAGTCTACCATCACATTTTTCCACAAGTTTATCTGTCACTTTTCTAAGATTGATTGTTATGCATTTTTTGTGTTTTTTAATTGGATCCTGGCAATATTTCAAATGTCGAGCCATTGTGATATAATCTGTAAAGATATGAATACTGGAAAATCAATTAGATGACATAATGTTCTTTTAGAAAATATAGCCATGTACACTTGATGTTTTGAGCCTTCAGTCACGAAGGATCAGAGCACCATACCCACCAACCACCCAGTTATATGGCTGCAACTGTACTAACCTGTGGACAAGGATGCTAAAATTAGACAAGTAGCAACTTGTTTCAACAGGCTGTTTAGCAACACTGTTAATTATTTCTCATAGCTTACCAACATACACTTTGGATTTTATGATTGTTTCTATTTGCTAAGAACCCTGTCTTTGCTTTTATATCTATAGAAAAAGAAATCTGTCAAAATATGAGCTTAAGTGTGGAAAAATAGGTAGAATTGATGCCAGACTTAGGAATATGGTGTTCACTTATAGGTTAGTTTCATGAAAAATACTTACATACAAACTTTTTTTTTTTATTCTAATACCTAATGCCTTTGCCTTCATTTTTTACATCTAAAAAAAAAATTCTCATTTGATACCCCAGAGGTCAAATTTTGACCTCAAATATTGTTTTTTGTATAACTTATTTATTTTTCAACCTAGAGTTTTAAAACCTGTATATTTGAATTCCTTGTTTTTTTCCTAATTCTAAATGTATATATACATACATGCAATTCTGATCATTATTAACCAAGTTATGGGTCACTGAAAACATATGACCTCACACGGGACCTCAAATTTTCTGAGGTCATATCTTTTGAACTGTTTGTCTGATTGATATAAAGATTTCAGAAATGGATTCAGGGCCTATGATTTCCCTTTAAACCATATTTCATCAAAATCTGAGAGATGAGAGTGTTAATTTAAAAAAAAATTGGTTGATTTCACAGACCCTAGGGGATGGAATGGGTGGGAGTGGTTTCTATGCATCCATCTTTTGGCTACCTCCCGTGTAAGGGGGAAAAAAGCCTTTGGTATATGGTATATGTATGTTGCCAATTTAATGAAATGGCCTTGCTGTGGATGTGCTGTCTTGCAACACTGCCTCTGACCCAGGGCAGGGGACAAGATGCAGGGATGACCCATCATCCAGGAGGTGCCAAGATAAGAGGGAGGAGGGAGGGAGGAGGGAGGGGGGAGGGTGGAGGGGAGTGGAGTGTATTCGGGATGGAATGGGTGGGAATGGTTATTATGCCTTTTTCTTTTTGGCTACCTCCCTTGTAAGGGGGAAAAAGCCTTTGGTATATGTATGTATGTAGTACAGCCTGTGTTAGAATTATAAATGGAGAGAGCGAATGATTTGAGGTAAAGATGGGACTTTGCCAGGGATATGTATGTTGCTTTAGCTGTTCAATTTATACATGGATGGGGTATTGCAAGAGGTAAACACAAGGGTAATGGGCCAGTGATTGGAGATGGTTAAAGAAAATGGAGAAAAGTGGGAGATAAGCCAGTTGTTGTTTGCTCATGACACTGCTTGTAGCAGGATCAAAGGAGGGATTAAGAAAGTTGGTAACAGAGTTTGGGAAGGTGTGCAAAACAGGGAAGTTCAAGACAAGTATGGGTAAAAGTAAGGTGATGAGATGTAAAAGGGGAGAATGTGGCAGCAAATTGGAAGTGAGTATTTAGGGGGAGAGACTGGAAGTAACTTTAGATATTTGGGTACAAATGTGACAAGAATGGAAGGAGTGGAGGTGGAGGTAGAATTTAGGTTGAGAAAAGCATGTAAATGCCTTGGGGGTGGTTAAAAAGTGTGATGAGAAATAGACATTTGGGAATGGATGGTAAGAGGAGATTGTATGAAGGAGTGATTATGCCGACAGCACTGTATAGGGGAGAAACATGGAACAAGATAGGAAGAGAGGAGTTTGAATATGTTTGTGATGAAATGCCTGAGAAGTATGGTAAGGGTTACTCGGCTGGATAGAGTGAGAAACAGGGAGGTGAAGAAGAGAGCTGGGGTGGAAAGGAAGTTGGGAGATAGGGTTGATGGAAGAGTTTTGGGATGGTTTGGACACATGGAAATAATGAAGAAAGATTAGTAAAAGAAGTGTGGATGGCAGAGGTGGAGGGAGTGAACATGAGGAGGCAACCAAGGATGAGATGGATGGATGGGATAAAAGGGGTACTGGGAAAGAGGGGAATGTCTGTTGAGGAAGGAAGGGAGATGACAGAAGATGGGAGTGAGTGGAGAATAGTTGTGTATGGATGATGTGATGCATGGGAGCAGGTGGGGGATGGGGGGTGAAGGAGCATGTGTAAATGATATTTTTACACAGTCTGAAGGGATTTCACCCCATTATCTCCATTTCTGCATGAGGGGACGGAGAGGCGGGGTTCACCGATTAAGTGAAGTGGCTTTACTGTACATGTTTTGTGTCTTGGTCCATTGTTCCTGACCCAGGGCAGTGGGTGAGATGCAGGGATGACCCATCATCCTGGAGGAACCAAGAATAGAGGGAGGCAGGGGTGGTGAATGGGAGTGGAGTATGTGGGGATGAAATGGGTGGGAGTGGATTTATGCCTTTGACTTTAGCTACCTTCCTTGTAAGGGGGAAAAAGCCATTGGTATATGTATTCTACCAAGAAAGAATTAAGTTATTAGAAGCCCTGAACCTAGTTCTTTGACCTAACCTAAGTTAATCAAACTTTTAAATACCTGCATCAATTCCTTCCATATCAGGGAATGCTACCTGCAACTCCTCTGATATATTTTTGTAGTGTTGTTTCCTTAATAATTTTTTGGGGTAGTCTTTGTGTTTCGTATCCCACAGAAGTGGAATAGCACGCACTTCTTCAATTAATAATACCTCTGCTTCACGTTTCCACTGCACAGGCATGATGGACTTTGTGGTGCACGATGCTCCTATTCACAGTGAAAATAAATGTAATAGACTATTTTCAGTGAATGAAATTAAAAATAATTAAGAGAACAAATTTAATTCGCCATACACAGTGGTTATTTTTACGACTTGTCGTAAGAATAGTCATCTGGCTATTCTTACGACTTGTCGTAAGAATAGTCATCTGACTATTATTACAGCAGTGGATTTTGATGAAGAAGTAGGCCTAAGAATAGTCTTTGCTAGGTTATTTGTTACGACTTATGATTATATGAATTTAGATGGAAATCATAAGACATTTTCTTATCTTACCAGTACTTGGAATGAGATGTTCTGTGATCAGTTTCCTGTTGGCCTTCAAGTTGATCATTGCTTTTATTTCTGCGACCTCGCCCGATGATAATTTCCTCTGTTTCGAGCTGTACTTGAATATTTCATTTTTGATATCATGTGAATGTACATCATCTGAGTCGATATGGGTGACAATGAGTCTTTGACCATCTTCTGATGCTCTTACTTGGATATGAAATGGGCAGTTCTTCAGTAAAGTCCTGGAATGAGAATACGAAGTCAGATTAATTTGGAAGTTACGAATAAATTGATGTACTGGCACAGGTGCATAATTTCCTTTGATATGCTACGTGGTCACATGACGTCAAAAGAAGTGTCAGGCCAACTACAGTAAACCTTGCTGTAAGTCATATTGAAGTGGCCCGAAAATTTTAACCAAATGACCAAAAGATCTGACTGAAGTGAAGACTGTGCGGGCCTGGTAGTCTATTAGTCTAACGGCATCATGCTTCAGATTATCTTGCATTAAGGCATCCCCCTCTATGCACATCCTCCCAGGAATGTTGTTTCAATCATCTTTAAATGCGCAAATTTATCATAAGTTGCTAATGACGTATGAAGATGTCTTGGAATAGACAGAATTCTAGTTCTTACTTACATTTGATTTGGTCGTGTCCCAGTAGTAGATTTCGGCTGGTATTTTCTACCTCCATGCTGACAGCAATAATCTATTGAAAAATACTGCAGCTCAGGTTTGAAACTTCTGTTAGGAGCACGTTTAGTAGCCGATTGTATTGTTCTGGAGTTTCTGGTATAAAGATTTACATTCTTATAATTTTCCCAGCTGGAAATAGATTCTTTAAGAGCTGCAAATGAATCAAATTCTGCACCTACTGCAAATAATATGAAATTATGGGCAGCCATTTTTAATTTAGTTCGAAAGTTCACGATAGAGGGTGCGATCAACCATGTCGTAAGAATAGCCTGAGGACTATTCTTACGACTCGTCATAAAAATAGCCACTGCGTAGGCTACACCATAACATGTATATTTCCGACCTCAATATCGTCCATTGGTAATATTCCGTCATTTCACAACTTAAACATGTAAAAACCGTTCTCACTTCGTCCATCACTCATAAAAATTCCTTTTTAACAAATTAATTTACCGATTCATTTCAAGTGAGTATAACTAATTAGCATCAAACCTGAAGTATATAGCCATATGTTAACTTATCGTGAACAGTGATTTCGCCTGGGCTACCCCATACGCTAAACTGGCTAAAGTAACGGAAATTATATGAGCAGCAGGGTTGCCGCGTTTTCTACACTGCCGTGTAGAATGGGAGTGTTGCCATACCGGGGCATACATTTTTCTCGGGCGTGTGTAGACTTTCATAGCAATATATACTTGCCAAACTTTGAGAAAATCTTGGTTCTAGTTTTTTTATTCTTGAATGTATATAAGGCCCCCATGCCCTAACATATTCAGTAAGATACATATATATTTTTTATATCATTATCGCTAAAAGAAAGCTGAAACTTTAGCGTAGAATTTTTTTCTACACCGTAAAAACGTATCTTTTGGGGTACAATATTTTATAAGTAACACAATTACCAATAAAAGTCATACTTTGATGTACTATTTATTATTTGATAACTAGTTCTATGATTTTTAAACATAAGTTTGAGTTTTTGAATGTTTTGAACAGCCCGCTGATATGTAGAAAAAATTTCCTCATGTCCTTGTGCAGTTGCCACATGCCGCTATTTTTCTACGTTTTGGTACAAAATTCTACGAGAATGGCATCCCAGATGAGCAGTGAGCAATATGTTTACGGAACATACCGTGTTCATGGAAAAGTTGTCTGTACAATACCGGGTTTACTCATTGTTGCACACTGCTTGAAATTTTGTACAGGAGTACATAAATACCTTTATCTAAAAGTGTCAGGTATTTATATACAAACACAGTAACGTGCACAGACATTGCAAGGGGCAGGTGCTTTGGGCAGGAAATTGGAGACTTCACTATTTTGTATTATTCGTATTTGGCAACTATCCGGTAGAGTGCAACACCATTTTCCACATTATACAGTAATTTCTGAATAGTAAGAACATGGAAAAAGCCTGTGAGAAATAATTTTTCATTCATTTTTATATCTTTTTGCGAAGAGCACTTTTGGGGCACAGGGCTAAGGGGCAGGTGCTCGGGCACCCTCAGCACCCCCCCCCCCCTCTCCACGGGCCTGTACAAACATCTATTTTAAGTACAGTTTTAGCCCCACACATGCAAGCTCCCAACAGCAGTTCACTTCATTTGTCGGCGAAAAGTATGCTAATGGATTCTGCTTCACGCTATGTTGCTATTTACTGTTCACAATGTCCTATAATGTATTTTGTGTTTTGTTTCGTTTTTCTGTGTTTTTACACGTTAGGTTGTATATTCTTTTTATGTACATTTTCGTCCGTTCTTGGCCTATTTGTTCATTTATATATATTTTCTTGAAGTTCATTTTTCAGTTATTGACGCAGCTACAATGATCTCCACTGAGGCCAATCAGCTCTTTCACTTCACCTCACTTAACCGTATAAATTCCAGGGATTTCGGCCCTAGGTGATTTCGGCCCGGTGGTTTCGGCCCAATGTTTTCCGGGCCGAAATCGCCTCAATGTTGGGTCGAGTTCACTAGCTTAGGCTGGCTTTCGGTGATTTCGGCCCAGAAAACCCTGGGCCGAAATCACCTGATCCCAATTCCAGGCCCTGCTCCACTGGCTACGCCGTGCTCCCCTGGGCTGTCATATAGCATCAACACCGATAATTAATTATCATTAATGCACATATCAATAATGCCATATGTTTTCGTGAATAAGTGGATCTCCAGTGCTTTCTTAAAAGTTACCAACTTCGTTTAACTTCAATTGCTTGGAGTTCATCCATTTTCTCACATGTTTCATTATCATACCTATCTTAACTTCAGTATTTACTACTTTATCCAGTGTCAAACAAAAATATGTATCATCACCATATAGTTTAAACTCAATTAATTGTTTACAAAGTTTATGCGAGATTTCACTTGTGTATGCACAGAAGAGAATGGGACCCAATACGCTCCCCTGAGCGACCCTTCTTTGTAAATGTCTAGACTCCAGTGTCAGAAAATTATGTTCCTATTTGTACACAGTAAGGTCTGTTTTCAAGATAACTCCTCAAATATTTAAGTGCATCACCTTCAATTCCAATGTTCTTACAGTGCACCACAGTATCAAATGCAGCACTCAGGTCAAGTAAAATCAGAACACTACACTTGCCTTCATCCATGTGTACAAGCAGATTGTTTACAACAGAACAAAGAGTAGTCTCTATTGAATAAACTCTATTGGCCGACTGATTATCAGGTAATACATTCACTAACTAGAGATGTTCCATTAACTAACCAAGAATTAATTTTTCAATATCTTTGTGACGGAAACGTCAGATTAGATACTGGTCTAAAAACAATAAACACTGGGGATCTAGTATACTCCTAACAATAGGTTTCACAATTGTCCTTTTTCACTCTCAGAAAAAAAAACCATATTCTTATCCGTGCTTCTATTAACCAAATTAGTCAAAGTCTTTAATAAATCACTAAAATTCTCACTTTTCTCTATATCACTCATCGGTATTGGGTCATTAGCGCAGTATGTGAATTTAACTCTGATAGAAACGTGATAACTTGATTTCCATTGTCCAATGTAGTAGGCTGTTGAAGTTGGAACTTGGGTATTCTGAAGTGGGTGGTTGGTCTGGAATCTTGGCCAACCATGCATAAGTGATATTTTAAGGTGTCGGGTGATATACCAATTATATTCCCGAGTTTTGCCCGGATGCAATTGAAGAGTCGTGTTCTGTAGGTGAAACTGTGGTGCATCATAGTCCCCCCCCCCCTTTTTTTTAAGTTCCAGCGGGTGGTCCTGACTTAACACAGCCTTCCTCTTCATGAGTGGTGTATCCACATAGAGCCCTTACATGCGTAAGTACCGCCCCGGGACAAAGTTATCAGTGATTTCCCGACTCCCTCTGGAATCTCGCCCTGGCAGCTTTTATGTCTTCATATAACGCGTTTGCACTACAACATAGCCCCTGGTTTTTTTTTTTTTTTTTTTTATCATTATTGTTGGAACTGCATTCCTGGAGGAACCCACATCCCCGGTTATTTTTGCGCATCCTAGCCCACCGGCATAGGTTGAGCTCGTACGGCATCGCAAGACTGTGGTAAACCCATCCCCACCGGGACAAAGGCCATGGAGACCTCTCTGTCTCAGAATAAAAAACACCGAGTCGACCCAAGCTCGCCTCTTGGTTCTGAGGGCGAGGAGGGGGCACCGGATTCCACTCGTAACACTCAAAACCCCAGACTCCCCACCTACAAGGTCCTCCACTCGGACGGCTTCGACTCGCCCTACGATGTCGTCAGAGCCCTCGAGACTGCTCCCCTCCAAGGAAAGCTAGCTTCCTTCAGGCTATTGTGGGATGGCACGATCCTCACCACCCCCGCCACCAAAATGTAGTCGATACCTTCGACGTGGTCAAGAAGCTTCGAGGACATCGTGTGAATATCACGAAGCTCTTCCCGGAGGATCGCGTGATGAAGATGGTGGTATATAATTTCACACCTGAATTCGAGCTACTCACGAGTCAGTCCATGATCACCAACGCAAAGCGGTTACTTGACCGATACAAACGGGAACCCCTTCACGTGATTATTGACGTCAAGGGAGACCCCATCCGCACTTTAGAATTAGGAGGATTGGGGAAGTTTCACGTTAGCACGTACATTCCCGATCCCCCCAGGTGTTTTAAGTGCCAAAAATATGGCTACCATAAAAATAAATGTCGAACACGTCTTCCCCGATGCGGCATCTGCAGCCGCCCTCACATGACAGATACGTGCCTCGAAAAATTAAAAAAGGGGACACCGACCTCCAAGCCAGATGCCCCAACTGAAAAAAACATGGTATGCTTGGTGCCCAGTGAGGAAGACTGAGGCCACGCAGTGCTATCAGAGGGCTGCGGAACGGGTGGATTTTGTTCCAGCCCCACTAGGAACTTTCGTATGGTGGAGCAAGAAGCACCCCCACCCCCATGCCTCAGGACAAACAAACCCCTGCTCCTGCACCCAACACTGATGACAAAGGAACCTTCCCCGACCTACCCGTACCCCGTCCTCCCACTGTCAACACAATTTCGACTGCGACCACACCCCCAGTCAGTAGACAGCAAGTGACCGCAGCACGGCGTTCAGCTGTGAACCTCGCTAAAGTGGAAGTCGCCCGCCAATGACCATCTTCTGCTTCCTCGGCACCCAACAATGTCGCTGCATCCGCTATCCCAGTGACACACACGTCCACACCTGCTCCCACACCCATGCCCGCTCCGACACCCACAACCGCTGCTGCACACCCTCTGTGCAGACGCTTTCGACTACAACCATTGTCTTGGAAGAGAGTGACCTCAAGGACATTCTTTCCACAGTCATCGTGGGGGTTACGGCAGCCCTTGGCCACAATGACATCGACAGTGAAGGAATCAACACCCTGGTCAACAATGCCATGCAAGTAATTTACCGCCGACGGGAGCAGCACACACATGCGCGAGCAAGCTCACTCCCCTCTACCCAACAGCACAAAACAAAATCACGAAAATCCCGACAGACAGCGTGAAACACTGACCCCCCCCCCGACCCAGCCCAGCCCCGCCCGCAACCCCCTCCCTCCCCCCACCTTGGTCCGCCCTGACAGCCTTGTCACCACCTCACCCACCGAGATACTCGCTGCTGACCCAACTGAGCTCCCCCTCCCCCCACCTCCTCGGGAAGACCGACGACGGCAACTGCATCTCCTCGGCTTCATCCACTTCCGGTGCCACCCGGGACGACGGAAGTGATTCAGATATGGACACAGAGGTTACCGATGATGCTTCTCTTCAGTAAAACTGAACTTAGCATTCTCCAGTGGAACATCAACAGGTTCCTCCGCAAGAGATCGTGTCTCCTGGCAATATGATTTCGACATCATTCTTCTACAGGAAACACTACAAAGGGAGGAGGTGCGATTCCCGGGATGTCGCACTTTCTCCTTAACGCGCATTGACACTACGAGAGGCTGCATAGCCCTTGTCAAGGACAGCCTACCCAGCAGCGAAGACACCAACCCCATATACTGTGGTGATGGCGTGGAGTCTCATGCTGTTCTCGAACAACGAGGCCATGAGACCTTCACCATCTACAACTTGTACAGGGGCCGTCACGCGGTCCTGGACCTTGGGGAAGTGAGCACCCTTGCTAGGGACAGACTTCTCATCCTCGGAGGGGATTTTAACTCTCACCACTCATCTCTGTCCAATGCTGCTCCAATGCTGCTGGGAATCATCTACACCTCACAATGAACTCCTCTCCCGACATCGCCCTGCTGAACGATGGATCTCCGACCCACGTACGGGGAGGCAGACTCGAGTTAACCCTTGTGACTGCCACTCTCTCCTCCCGCGTGAGATGGGTGATCCACCCCGTTGTCATTAGTGACCACTTTGCCGTATGCAGGTACATACGAGATATGGCTCAGCCACTGGTGGTGCCACACATTCCGCGATGGAACACATCCATGGCCAACTGGCCTCTCTTCTCCAACGCCCTGGCGTCCTGGGCAAATGGGTACAACCTTTCGTCAACAGCTTGGAGGCGGACTCCTCAGCCGGCCTGCACGCTGCTGCGAATGGTGCGATTCCGCTGGAGGGACAGCCCACTCGAAGACACAAGAACCACTGGTACTATAACGAGGAAATGAGAGAGGCTAACCACAGGGTGTGCATGTTCCGCCGCGCCTTCCGACGGAACAGGACACAAGTCACTCTTGCCAACCTCCGAGCGACAGTTCGCGAGGCGCATGCCACGGCTACGCGTGTCAGGATAAACTAATGTCACGAGTGGAATGAGGGCTTCAACACCCCACACCTCCCTCTCAGAGCTCTGATGAAAACTTCATGTAGCCACTAACAGGTCTCGCCCACTTCTAACCCATCATGCCCCAGTCAAAGAGGCGCAGCAGTTGGTAGAGGAATTCGCCTCTTGAACCAGCAGCGCCTTCCTGCTGCAGCGCGCCCAGGAAACGCAACAGCAGCTGCGGGAGGGAAGGATCCAACACGTCGGGGACATGATGGCCCAGCCAGACGAGACTGACACAGAATTCACTCTCGGAGAGCTCACGGCCGCCCGCAGACCTGACAAGGACACTGCTCCCGGTGAGGACCGCGTCACCTACTCCATGCTGGCACACCTCGGACCTGCAGGAGACGAGGCCTTTCTCCGCGTAGTCAATGCATCCTGGAGGACTGGCAGACTGCCCACAGCCTGGAAGACGGCCACAATGTTGCTGATTCCCAAACCCAAGGAACACGGTGCCTCCCGCCCCATCACCTTGGTCAGTTGTATGGGAAAAACGCTTATCGCAAGGGCATTTGTACCTCCCACAGCATTGCCACCCTTCTCACTGGAAAAGGCCCTCGAGTTAGCCAGTTCTCTGGCTATTCAAGTCACTCTCGCTCGCAAAGGTGTGAGAGGCAGACTTCTCACCTGGATAGGCAACTACCTGTCACGTAGATCTGCGCGCGTGCGCTCCCAAGGTCACATGTCGGAGCCCAGGGTGTTGGAGAATGGTACACCACAGGGAGAGGTCCTCAGCCCGACTCTCTTCAACGTGCTGATCTCCAACGTACTGGAGCTCCCACTCCCCCACGGGTGCAAAATAATTTCCTACGTCGATGATCTGGCACTCATCATTGCTGGGAAGCAGCGATGCTACGACAGGGCACAGCGCTGCCTCGACGCCGTTGCAGCGGAATGCATCAGGATCGGACTAAAAATTTCCTCACAGAAGTCCAAAGCCATAGCATTCGGTCTCGGGCGGGGAAAGGAACCCCTCGTCACTCAGGGATTCGTGCTGGACTGGGTCTCACATTTCCAGTACCTGGGGGTATGGATCGACAAGGAACTCACCTTCAAGAGAGAAATATCCCACCTCAAAGGACAGAATGACATCCAGAACCACAGTGATGAGGGCCATGTGCGGAAGGGCACTTGATACCACACATCAAGTCCTACGCACGTACTACGTACAAGCTGTGCGCTCTATCGCCGACTACGTTACCCCGACTCTGCTTATTGTGGCCGCGGAAAAACTCCAGCGGCTTGAGCCATGCCAGAATGAAGCGGTTAGAGTCACCCTGGGAGCACAACGGTGGTACAAAGTTTTCAACCTCCAGCATGAAGCCTCACTTCCACCTCTCCAACTCAGAATCAGAATGCTCGGAGCGGACTTTGTTGCCCACGCACTCGACACCACCCCCCTCCCGCAAGATAGGTCTAAGTCGGGCCATCTACACCTCCCTAGAACGTGTAGATACACCACTTCGCCCCAACACTTGGCTCTCTCAAGCGGACAAGCTACAGGACTCCTTCCAACTATGTCAACCTCTCATCGAGAAGGGCACACCCGGCCTACGAATCCCTACCGCCGTGGGCACCGGCTCCCATGACCTTCAAAATGACGTCACTCCCGGGGAAGAAGGGCGCATGCCATCCAGTCAGTGCACCTATGTCGGCAGACAACGGCATCCGAGTACTGACGCGTCCTGGTTATGCGATCTATTACACCGGCGGATCGGTGGAAACAAACAGCCCACACGAGGTCGGAGCTGCCTTCGTCACTGATGGATGTATCTTCGGCAGGAGAGTTAGTAACTCCGCGTCCTCTCTCCAAGCCGAGGCCGTAGCGATGAAGGGGCCCCTAGAACACGCCTTCGTATCCCACTCCAATTCCGTGGTTATCCACACCGACTCTCTGAACCTGATGAGCTGCTTGCAACACGCAGAGCCCGAAGACAATGTCCACCTACTCACCAATATAATCGCGCCCCTGCACAAATTACACCGCTATGGACGGATCGTCTTTATTAACTGAGTGCCAAGTCACGTCGGTGTCCATGGCAACGACCTCGCTGACGCGGCAGCCGCGGCTGCTCACCAGCGCCCCAGGGTCGACGTCCAGATCCCTCCTAGCAGGAGCCAGCTCAAATTCCGAACCAGGGCATTAGTATGCACGCAGCGGCACCTCCAACACAGTCTGGAAGCAGAAATTTCTCAACGGGCGAGGTGGTACAAGAGGGTGACATCATATGAACCTCTAGTACTCCCCCGCTCCACTCCCAGACGGGTAGAAAAAGCTGATATTCAGGCTGCGTCTCGAGGACCGTTGCTTCTGGCAACTGAATCCCTGGTTCACCACGGAAGACCGCCGGTGCAACCACTGCCGTGCCGAAAATGCCGACCTCCTGTGCTACCTGAGCGACTGCCCCGCCACCTCTTTCCTCCGACGGGAACCACTGGGTTCCCCTGAAGGTCTTGTGAGCTGCCTCTGCCGCCTCCAAATACCCTATGAGCTCCATCAGCTACTAGAGTGTCCGCCGCCGCTCTAACAGCTGTAGCCTCTCTTTTCCACTGCCCTCCCCCCCTCCATGCTCCTCTAACAAGCTATACCATCCCACTTTCTCTCTGTAAGGCGTGTCTTCCATAAACACAAGCGCATGGACTCAAACAAAGCCCGTGGGAGTGACATTTCACTCCCCCCCCCAGAAAAAAAAAGTGTTGCCCCCTTTCCCCCATTACCACTTCCCACCTCCACCATTCCTTACTGTCTATTATAACCATTGGCTTGCGAAATAATTAAACATATTTTTAAAAATACATTTAATGTCCCTATTGCAAAAAGGATAAGAGGAAAATATTTCATATAGTTTTGATTCTAACACAAATTTCGTATATTACGATAAAATATTCAGGGCTTCTTTGATCTTTTTTAATTATAATTATTTTATCAGCCTTGTGTGCAGCATGTCCAGATTAGAATTGCCGCCCCCTAAATGTGCCGCCCTAGGGCATATGCACTCCCACCCCCATGTGAGAACCTTGTATCCACCCCTCCCTTTTTTTCCATTATTTGTTCTAATTAATGTCTAAGATGCCCGGTAATGATTACAACACACACATAAATATAAGGATACCACCTCTGGCATACACGTAATTCTTCTCCTTCACCCTTTCGTTTCTTCTTGCTGCCGTTTACCCTCCCCCCCCCCCATTTCCTCCCTTCCTCTGTGCCCGGTACCTACCCCTACTACCACCTCACAGCTATAAAGCACGTGACTTCAAGATTTTCTCTCTATACAAGATTCCGTATTCACCATGTTCAGAAACCTTACACGTCGAGTTCACTCCTCCTTAGATTTTCAACTAATATAAGATAATCATATCTTTGCGAAGTATAAAGTAGATGAAGAAGACCCAGTCACGAATTAGAATCAAAGACGGTCAAAGCTCGCGTGCAAGACGCCAGCGTGAGGCGTCATTTAAGCCGAACTTTCTCATCTCGACGGGTCAGTGTCATTTCTCTTTTTCCCACCAGCCCTTCAAATGTTATACTATTTTCTTCTCAAATTTTGTTTAAACTTGATTCAAAAAATGATTAAGCTGAACTTTCTCATTCCAATAGCAAATAGATACTGTCCCGATATCGTGCAGAAATTGTTGTAAACTGTGTGACAGAACCATTCCTCACCACTCTCATGCATTTACATGGAGTGCAGTTTTGTTTTGAAGCTGAGTTGTGCCATTTTTGTGTAGTGCATTAACAAATTCCACATAAACCTTAAACTGCAAAGTTAGCGTGAGCTGTGTAATCAAATAATGAACGAACCAAGGTCTAAGTAAACAGGTCTAACCGCTGGAGCAGTTCTGCGCAGCTTCTGACGTCATTTGGATGCGTCCATTTTCTCTTTGTGATACACTGAAGAAAACTGTGAAACGCCAAGGAAGACAGGAACTATAATATTTTATATATTATATATATATATTATATATCATATATATTATATATTCATATATATAGACAGGAACTATAATATTTTATATATATTTATATATATATTTTATATAATATTTGTCAGAATATAACTAATTGAGTGGAGCGGTGCGAGCGAAGGCGACGTCATTTTCGAACGACGGACCAACTTCAACTGACAGCTATAGGACCCGCTAACCCCACTTTGAATAGCCAGCTGACGTTCACGGGCTCGCTGCGCCAACTCCCTCGAAATTCGGTCGGAAGTGGTTAGACCTTATATTCTTAGATCTTGGAACGAACAATGGGACACGTGTGGCCACGAGCTGGCCGCTGATATTTTGTATTGCAGTGAATTGTATATAGGTACATGTCTTCCGGTTTCGGTGAAAGGAATGGCCAGCGGATAAGATGGGGTAATATGCCCCCTCCAAAGATGTCATTCACACTTGGTCATGCTACCCATTAATATCGAAAGGTCATTCCTGTTCTTTAAAAGAAAGAGTTGAATCTTCTAATATATATATATATATATATATATATATATATATATATATATATATATATATATATATATATACATATGTGTGTGTGTGTGTGTGTATTTACCTAGTTGTACCTAGTTGTAATTTACGGGAAGGGGAGCTATGCTCGTGGAGTCCCGTCTTCATATCTCATTTTATCTAAACTATTTTTAAATTCATGTATTGTTTTTGCACACACCACTTTCTCATCTAACTTGTTCCAACTGTCTATTGCTCTGTGAGGAAAGCTGTTCTTTTTAAAATCTCTTCTATAGCTGTCTTTTTTTATTTTCTTTCCGTGTCCTCTTGTATTTCTGTCATCCCATTTTATCAGATTCTCTCTATCAGTAATTTCTATGCCTTTCATGATTCTGTAAATAGCTATCAAATCTCCTCTCTCTCTTCTTTGCTCTAGTGTCTGTAGTTTAAGTTTTTGTAGTCTCTCTTCATATGATAGTTTTGAGAGTGTTGGTGCCAGTTTTGTAATTGCTCTTTGTATTCTTTCAAGTTTTTTTATACATTTTTTTGTACTTGGTGACCATATCGTTGCTGCATATTCCAATCTTGGTCTTATCAGGGTGATTAGGATTTTCCTCACCATTTCTTCATCCAGGTATGTAAATGCCACTTTGATTGTTCTTATTAAATTATAAGTTTCTCCAAAAATCTTATTTATATGTTTCTCAGGTGACATATTATTCATAACAATGACTCCCAGGTCCTTCTCATTTTCTACTTTTTTTATTCCTTCTTTTCCCAAATTATATGATCCTGTTATTCTGTTTTTGCTTTTTCCAAATTCCATTATACTACACTTTTTTGTATTGAACTCCATCTCCCACTTCCTACTCCATTCTTGTACTTTATTTAGATCTCTCTGTAGTGATTCACAATCTTCTTCAGTTTTCACTCTTTTCAGTAATTTTGCATCATCTGCAAAGAAGCTCATATAGCTTTCAATTCCTTCATCCATATCATTAATATATATAGCAAACATTATTGGGGCCAGAACTGTTCCCTGCGGGACACCGCTTATTACTTCATTCCATTTTGAGTGCTGATCTCTTATCACTACTCTCATTTTTCTTTCTTGCAAAAAGTCTTCCATCCAATTTAGCAATTTACCTTGTATTCCTCCTTCATATTCTAATTTCTTAAGCAACTTCTTATGTGGTACTTTGTCAAAAGCTTTTTTTAGGTCTAGAAATGCACAATCAGCCCATCCATCTCTTTCTTGTATTATATCTATTAGCCTTGAATAGAAACATATTAAATTGGTGACGCATGATCGTCCTTGTCTGAATCCAACTTGCCTTGGATTTAGTACGTTGTTTTTTTCCAAGTATTTTACCCATCTACTTTTGATAATTCTTTCACATATTTTTGCTATTGTACTTGTTAGAGAGACTGGTCTATAGTTGGTAGGTTCTTCTTTATTTCCTTCTTTATATATAGGTACTATATTTGCTTTTTTCCAATCTTCTGGAACTTTTCCTTCTTTTAAGGAACTGCTTATTATGCTATGTATTTTGTCTGCCAGTTCATTCCTGCATTCTTTCAGAATCCAGTTTGCTATTTCATCTGGCCCATGCGATTTTCTGACATCAAAATTACCCAAGTGTGTCAATATTTCATTCTTTGTTACTTCTATTTCTTCCATAGGGGGGACTTTTTCCTTCCACTCAATCTCTTCAGGTTGTATATTTTCCCTTGTAAACACTGATTTAAAATGTTTGTTCATAATTTCTGCCATTTCCATTTCCTCAGTGTATTCAACTCCTCCTTGTCTTAATTTCTCTAAGTCTTGTTTGTTTTTCAGTTTATTGTTTACAAATCTGTAGAATAGTTTTGGTTGATCTTTACACTTTTCTATAACATCTTTTTCATATTTTCTTTTTTCCTCTCTGCACTTTTGTACATATTCATTTCTATAACCAGTATATATTTTCCATTTTTCAGGTCTTCTGTCTTTTTTCCATCTGTTCCAGGCTTTGTCTCTTTTGTCCTTTAACTCCCTACAACTTTTGTTGTACCAGCATTTTACATATTCTTTTTCTTGTTTTTGTCTTGGGACATACTTTTCCACTCCTTTTTTGTAAATTTTTGTCAAAATATTCCATTTCTCTTCCACTGTTGTTTCTTCTTTGTATATTTCTTCCCAGTTTTCTTGTTGGAAGAATTCTCTTATTTTATCAAAGTTTGTTTTTTCATACATCATTCTTCCTTTTCTATATTGTTCATTTCTTTTCATATATTTTTCTTCATTAAGTTCCAGTTCAATCAATATGTGGTCACTTTTACCTATTGGTGTTTTATATTCAATCTTGTCCACTATTCTAGGTTCAGATGTAATTATTAAGTCTAGCCTCGATGGTTCTTCTTCATTTCTATACCTAGTGTTCTCTTGTATCCATTGTGTCATTGAATGGTCAGTAATCATCTCAAGTAGAGCATTTCCCCATGAGTCATCACCACTCTTTACTGTCATTTCTTCCCAGCAGATTTCTTTGCAATTAAAGTCGCCCATCATAACTATTCTTCCTCCGTCTTCCATTATTTTAGTTAATGCTATCTTTGTGTCCTCTAACATACTTTTATGTTCACTCTCCTCCCATGAGGCTGTTTTCGGAGGCACATAATTGATCACAAATTTTCTGCTCTTCTTATCTCGGTCTTCCACTTCTATCATAATCATCTCTACTGTATTCTTTCCATATATGACACCTTTCACGTTTATATCCTTCTTAGTCAGGAACATAACTCCACCCCCTTGTTTTTTCTCTCTGTTTCTAATCCAATAATTGTATGTATCATGTCCTACACTGTTGGGTGGTAGTGGGCCTTTTAATTTTGTTTCTACAATTCCCATTATGTCCGGTTCTTTTTCTTTCAAATAATCATTCAGTTCATTCAATCCTGTTATCAATCCATCTATATTTGTGTAAGACACTCTTAGTTTTCTGCCACTTCCATTGTATTCTCTGTTTCCCTTATGTTTTTCTTTAGTATGTCGAACTGCTTTATTTTCATGTTCACTACTCTCCAATAGAATCTCTCTTTCTCTGACTCCGTTCTTTCCTCGTTTTTTGCCTTAGCTTCAATTCTTTTCTGCTTTTCTGCCTCTCTTTCCTCCTTATTCATTTCTCTTTTTATCCATACCTTTTTATATTGATCATTTGTTGCTAGTTTCCCTGTCTTGGATAGAATTTTCTCTGCTGTTGTTTGTGACCTGAATTTAATCTTAATTGGTCTGGTCTTATCTGTACTATATTTTCCGAGTCTGAATTTTTCCTCAATTTCCTTTATAATTTCTGGTTCATCTTCCTGGACTAATTTTAATAAACTGCTTACTCTTTCATTTTCCTCCTTGATTCTTGCGGTTCTATCTGGGTTATGTTTCTCTTCCATTCCTAATATAATTATACATTTCTTTTTGTCAGCTAATTCTCTTACTATATTCTCCTTCTGTCTCATCACTTTAATAACTGAGTCTTCATTATGTTCTTTCAATTGCTGTTTGACTATGTCAGTGAATGAAACCTTATTCCCTTCTTGAGTTATTCTCCAATTTTTAGCTTCTGTAGCTATTTTCTCTCTGTTTTCATTACTATTCTTCTTCAATTTCTCATTCTCCTCCTTTACATTTCCTAACTGTCTTTTTAGGTCCTCTATTTCTTCAGTTAAGTTTCTGTTAGCCTTCTCTAGTTGTTCCAACCTTTCAATTCTTTGGAAAATGGAGTCTACGTTACCTAACTTACGCTCCAAGTCCTCGATCACCTTATCAACTCTCTCCTCTAGTCTTATCAGTCGGGGGGGGGGGTTGTGTCCCCCCCACCCTCTTTAAATCCCTGGAACATATTCTCGTCACTTTCTTCTGTATTGCTCCTCTCTATACTTCTAATCTTTACATTTTTATTAGACATTTGATCCTCGCTAAGTCTTTTGTTTACCTTCCGCTTGTCTGGCTGGGCAAAGTCTACTCCCTCCTCATTTCCTTCCATTTCCCTCAGTAATCCCTCCCCTTTTCCTCTTTCCCTACGTTCCCACTACTCCACGAGCAATTTCCCCCCCACCCTGCAAAAACACTAGGCACTTCTCTTTGCGTTGGGATCCACAGAATTCACTTTTCTTCAGAACGTCTTCTAAGCCGTCCATTCGTTGAAGTGTGTGTGTGTGTGTGTGTGTGTGTGTGTGTGTGTGTGTGTGTGATTCACCATGGTCTTGGATCATATGTTGGACATATTAACCTGGATGAGAGCTCAGAGTTCGTATGACCGATCTATGGGTATACTGAAATTATTTTGGCCCTGCACGGGAGTCGAACCCGGACCGCCGTAGTGGCAGGCGAGAACTCTAACAACAGCGCCACGTGTATTCACCTTGGTCTTTGGATCACGTGCTGGACCTCTGAACGACAGCTATTTACCTCCCGGAGAAGATCTCAGAGCTCGTGTGACCGATCTGTTGGTAATGCTGTGACCTTACACGCACACGTTTGGGTTCTAGGAGGCTCGAAATCCTGCGGGCTGGTCGGACTGACAATCCGCGGGGGACTTCTAGTGATTGGAGTCCCGTCTTGTTCCATTCTCTAGCTGCGTGTAGTGCTGTTGGCTTTGACAGTTCAATGTCACCTATTACATTATTCGTGCTTTTGTTGGTTGCTATGTACAGTATGCTTGTTTGTTCCCATTTTGGTATATATCCTTATGCGTCTGCATGGTTAACGAGTGAGTTAGTGTTAGACATCGGCTCTGTGTTCTTGTGGATAGCCACTGTATGTTTCTCCGAAATGGGCATAGTCACACCCTGAATATAAAATTCTGTAAACTAAATTTTCGGTATTAATATGTTCCATTTTTGGTTTAAGGAGGTAATCAATTTTCTTAACTGCGTCACATGAGATGCGATACCTGTGTGTCTGAGTTCTCTACTGAGTGTGCAGGCCAAGTCAAAAGTGGGGACTACAATATACATTGTGTTGTGTCTTGGTCTTTGTTATTATTCCTCTCCCTTACATCTTTGGTTTTCTTCAAGGTTGCGGAGAGAAGACTAGCGGGAAAGCCAAGTTTTTTAATGTCTCGGTGACATGATGCATATTCTGAGTGTTCGAAGGTAAAAATCCATGACTACCCCAGTCTTGGTCTTTTTGTCGTGAGCACTAAGATAATGAATGTATTAATGTTGGTGGGTGAGTTTCCTAAATACTTTGAACTTTACAAAGTTAATTCCCCTGGTAATAATTGTATCCCGGAATTGTAGGGACCCATTATCCTCGTGCTCCACTTTAGGGCGTACTTGGCTGAGACGTGATAGGATGTCATTAATCTTGGTGTCATTAGGGAGGACGAGAAGGCATTCATCCACGTACCTACATCACTTGCTGTCGTTTGGGATGTTGTTCTTGTTCAGGTGACTCTAAGAAGAGGCACACGGTTACTGCGCTTTCATGTTGGTGAAATGTTTTACTGTTGAAAGAAACAGAAGCACATTTCAACTAATTTGATGTAGTCTTTCTTGTTGATAGGCAGGTCGTCCCCATTGATGTGAACCAAAACTTTTTTTGATAGAAGAGATGGGTCTTTTAATTAATACAGTCGTAAGTTAAAAATAGACAGGCTTATAGGAAATACAAGTGTTCCGGTGATAATGCAGAGGGATTTAAAAAAGACGATAAAAAATAATTAAGCGACAATATGAAATGAATATCGCTGATAAGTGAAAAGAGAATCCCAAAGAATTTTGTAGTTATAATAAAGATGAAAAGGGTTATTAGGAATCACATTTGCCCACTATTATCTACTGACGGTCAACTTGAATATTCGAATGAAAGAATGTAAAAAAAAATTAAACAACTTTTTTTTTCAGTATTCCTAAACGAAACACCTCATAGTGAAGTCCTCACTGACGCCTGTGATAAGCCTAAGGGAAATTTACTACTGTAAAAAAAAAAAAAAAAATGTATAGAAAAACTGTATTTGTTTACCAAGAGGTTTTTTTTCCTTATAAGGGAGGTAGCTAAATCAAAGGCACGTACCTATTCCCACCCATTTCACTCCCCTCCCATCTCAGCTCCTCATGGATGACGGGTCATCCCTGCATCCGCCAACTGCCCTGGGTCAAATGCAACGCAGCAAGACACTGTACATCCACAGCAAGGCTGCTTCACTTAATTCGCGATCCCCCCCCCCTTCCACGTCCCCTCATGCAGAAAAAGAGAAAACGGGAAAAATCCCTTCGGGCTTTGTCAAAATAGTATTCATACATAAGCACCTTCTATCCCTCCTTACCTTGTATAACAGTATCATCAATACACATCCTCCACTCATCCCTATTTCCTGCATTCTCCCTTCCTTGTTCAACAGACATTCCCCTTTTGCTCATAGCCCCCTTCATCCCATCCATCCATCTCTTCTGTCGTCCCCGTAAGTTCACTCCCTTCACCTCTACCTTCCACACCTCTTTTACTTGTCTTTCATCACACATTTCTATGTGTCCAAACCATCCCGATAAATTTCCATTAGCCCTATCTGTTATCTCCTTTTCCATTCCCGCTCTCTTCCTCGCCTCGTTTCTCACTATATCCAACCTTGTAACCCCAACCATACTTCTTAGACATTTCACCTCAAACAATTTTATTTTTCTTCCTCTCTGCCTCTCTTAAAATCCAACTTTCTGCCCCATAAAATACGGTCGGCACAATCACCCCTTCATACAATATCCTCTTTGTACTCATTCCCAGTTGCCTATTTCTCATAACAATTTTAATCCCCCCAAGGCATTTAATTGCTTCTCTCACTCTACAATTTACCTCCACATCCATTCCTCCTTTTCCTGCCACATGAGACCCCAAATACCTAAAGCTATTCGCTTCCTCCGGCCTCTCTCCTTTTAGATTTACTTCCAACTCGCTGCCATCCTTGTATATATCATCACCTTTCTTTTACCCACATTTACCTTCAACTTTCCCCTATCGCATACCTTCCCAAACTCCGTCATAAACTCCCTCCCTCCACTGATCCTGCCGGAAACGCAGTGTCATCAGCAAACAACAACTGGCTCACCTCCCACCTTCCTACATTTTCTCTAATAATCTCCAGTCCCCTGCCCATTGCCCTCGCCTTTAGCTCCCGCACCATCCCATCCGTGTACATATTGAACAACCATGGTGACATAACACATCCTTGACACAGTCCCACCTTTACCTCAAACCACAGACTCTTCCATTTCCATATCTAACACAGGCTCTATTGCCCTCGTAAAAATATTGACTGCCCACAGACTTCCCCCAATCCCATATATCTGCAAAACCTCCCACGGTGTCTTCCTATCTACCCCGTCACAAGCCTTTTCCAAATCCTTAAACCCCCACCCCCCAAAAAAAATACCTTTTCCCATAGCTTTCTCACATATCTGCCTTATCGCAAAAATCTGATCCACGCAATTCCTACCTTTCCTAAACCCACACTGTTCCTCACGTAATCTTCTTAATCAAAACCCTCCCATAAGCCTTCCCAACTAGTCAACAAACTGATCCCTCTGAAACTACTGCACTCACGTTTGTCCCCTTTTCCTTCTAAAGTGGAATTATACAGGCACTCCTCTAGTCCTCTGGCATTCCACCCTCTCTTATACACACAAGAAACAACCAGCCAGTACACTATTACTGTACCTCCCTTCTTCAGACACTCCGCATGACACCCATCTAATCCAGGAGCCTTACCTGTGCTCATCTTTATCAGAGCTACTTGCACCTCAGCTTTTTTTTTTATTTCTCCTCCATTTATTAATTCAAATTTAACAATACAACAGGACCTGACGGTTGGCATCCAAGAATCTTGAGGGTAATGAAAAACGAGATTGTTATTTCATTAAAAATTAATGATAGTATCCGTAGATGTCCCATGAGGATGGAAGTTAACTAACGTTACTTCTATATTCAAAAATGGTGACAAATAGAAGCTTATGCACCAGTGGCGTAGCATCTGGTTTTCAGAGGACTGGAATATTTCCTTATGATGAAAATGTATTCGATGACTCTGATTTCGCTCCAAGTGCAGTTACCGATCGTCCTAACCCAGAGTTCAGTCCCAGATCGTTCAAACCCTGCAGAAGCTCTGACTCCAGAAGCTGTGTCTCCAGAAGCAGGACCATCTCATGGTTTTCTGTCTCCTGAGGATATCAGAGGATATTCAAAAGCTGCGCCAAGAAAGGAGTCAGGAAGAGATCGAAAGAGGGGCCGAAGTTTAATTGCAACTGACACACCTGAGAAAGAAGGACTCGCTGTAGGTAGAAGTAGATCTCAGAAATGTGCACAATCCAAGGACAATACAAAGACTTCAAAGAAATATTTAGTATTCGATGAAGGATCAACATCTGAAGAAGAAGAAAAGGTGTTGTCAGATAATTCATCGGAAGACTCTGATCCGGGCTGGCACACCGAAAAC
The DNA here is from genome assembly GCF_046742065.1 of Oratosquilla oratoria. NCBI lineage: Eukaryota > Metazoa > Arthropoda > Malacostraca > Stomatopoda > Squillidae > Oratosquilla > Oratosquilla oratoria. Next base: position 28,943,022 of record NC_134817.1, on the reverse strand, counting down.
TCTCTACTAGAAGATCCCAAAGAAAATTACTAGATTTTGTCCGAGTTCGACACTCGACCCAAGAAGTATTATGTTGGTGTAATAATGAAGGGAAAGGATGATGAAGGGGACTATGAAGTTCCGTATTTACGGAAAAAAAGGAAATCGAATGAGCTCTTCTTCCCGAAGCCCCGGACGTGGCCTCCATCAAGCTTGATGATATCAAGGCTATCCTTCCTAAGCCAAGCACATGTGGTACAACAAAGAGACAACGCGCTTGTCTCAAATTTAATTTCAATTTTGATTTTCTTAATATGAATTAGACATGTCCCAGTGTACCCCAGGTCTCGTCCCACTGTGCCCCGAGCTGGGGCACAGTGGGACACGAAAAAAAGTTTTCATTTGATATGGAATACCAACTTTATATAAAAGTACAAAGTTTGTTTTACAGTATGAAACATTTGTAATAGCTATTCAAATACAGAAGGTACAATGACTTAACTGTCTTTCTGTCCCATTGTGCCCCCACCTTCCCCTACACCATTTATAAAGTAATTGTTTAATAAATGATAGCCAGCATGGATTCAGACGGAAACGTTCTTACGTGACTAAACTACTCGCATTCTACAACACATTCATCTCAAATTATGACAAAAGAAACAATAGAGATTTAATACATCTGAATTTTAAGATGGCTTTTGATACCGTCCCACACAAAAGACTTCTTGCTAAATTAGCTTCACACAGAATAAACGGTAAAGCTGGACAAATAATTTGTTGAACAATCGTAAACAGAGTTGTTCTCAATGGCAAAACTTCTCGATGGAAAAGGGTTACAAGTGGAGTTCCTCAGGGTTCCGTTCTTATTCCACTTCTATTCATAGTATGTATAAATGAAGGGGAAAAGATGGGACGCTCCTGAAACTGTCCCCCAGATTCACGCAACCTTCGCAAACAATTTCTCTTCTCCTTTGGCAATATAAACCGCAAATAATGCATATAAAAAAAGGGCACTAAATAAACTAAATACACAAAGCCCACCCTGTTTACCTTATACTATTACCTTTGAAGTGCAGTAACAGACTAATGTTTTGGTTCTTAATAACTAGAACACAACAATATACCTTATAACCATAACTTTATAACACTATAGGTATACAATTACGAGTAAAAGAAACACAACAAAATCACTTGTCACCATTCGAAATAATAATTTTTACAGGAGATATTCACTAGCTGGTGTCCCGGCAGCCAAACGTGTTCACTAGCTGAGGTCAGGGAGCGAATTGAGCTGATGAGGTCGTTTTAATTATTTTATAGTAGACTAGCTAAAAGTGGGTAAAATAGAATTTTAATTTTTGTCTAATATTCTTGTGTCCAAAGTATTGTATTACACTCAGAGCGTGTTGCAGTATTTGTTTTTCAATAACAATACATGGACACATTATCTATTTCTATTTTATCTTATATATTTTTTCCTGTGATCTATAAAACAAAGAATTTCAATCGAATAATATTTTTTATAGATATGGCTTGGTGGCAAAAAAACAAAAAAACAAAAACGGATATCGAGGACCCATTGAAAAAGTTTTACCAGCAATGCCAGGTGTAAGCCTGGGCATTGTTACAATCCTTCCATTGCAGTGTTAATTTCAATTTGGCATATGTTGCACACACACAATATTTTCCGACAGGGGTGGATGGTACAACCCCTCAATATTTTCCAAACATTAACATTTTTATTCATAGCTTCCGAATATTTCTTTTCGTTGCGTTTAGATATATGACCTTACTATCGCCCCCCCCCCCAAAAAAAAACATGGTTACTTGAGTAGTGTGATGAGGTAATTTAACACCTTTGTGGCGTACGCGCGCGTCATTGTACCCCGCGCTCGCACACACACATATATATGACCTCTCAGCTTTCATCTCCTATCCGGGAGAGTAAACAACAGAAATACACACTGCACACCAAACACATCGAAAGACTCGACACAAACACCTGATACGCCACATCACACCAAGGCCACATCCTACAGATTTCTTGTCACTTGCGTCGTTCCCTCCACCGCTGGATACAGGAACCTGCGGACGTTGAAGGATTTTACAATTTTTTATGGTACCCAGCACATTGCGACATATCTGGTCACGATCGGTCTGTCTGGAACCAGCGGCAAGGGCGAGGAAAAGTAGCAGTTTTTTTCTGTACACATGCTAGGATCAGTCCTCGCTGGATACATTCATTCGTTTTGTGAACTCTAGCCATACCTGTTTCACCAGCAAAATGGTTTCGATACTTCAGGAGGTCTGTTCCATCGACAGGGGTCAGGCTATGACTCATACATTATATTATAATATATTCCATTGTATGTACACCCGCAACACTCCCTGCGTGGCACACAAACACGTTGTAAACATGAAAAATGACTGCGCACAAACATCTACATACGCCTTCTCTCCTAATGAAAGTCACTTCATTTCTAACTTTCTCTACTACTGCATCTTTTCATTTCAATTTACCTACCACTAAACATCTTTTCATCTTTCTGACTCTCCCTACGACTTAGTCTCCGATTCCCCTCCGCCCATGCCTCCTAAGCCACGACACAAACTCTAAAGTATCCCTAACAAGCTCTCAGTAGCAATAGCCCCCTTTTATACACAACTACCTTCTCATTTTCCTACAGATATCTCTTCCTCTCCCACAAACACCGTCCCGTGTGAGCGGCTGATCTTTTCTAGGTAGTCCATAGATTAATAGCTATTGATCACTAGTCCAACAAGTGATCCAAGACCGTGGTGAATCACACGCGCTTGCACAAGGCGATTTGACATGCCTGAAGCAACAAAACTGTAACGTTGTCATGGTCAGTATTTTCTTCTTTCCAGGTGCCCTGCATAGAGACAGGAGTTGAGGGTAGGCGAGACTATTTTTGTTACTCATTTTATTTTGTTTTTATTTGTTGGTTGACTGACTAATTATCATTATTATTGTTATTTTCATTATCATTATCATTACTGTTATTGTCATTATCGTTATTGTTGTTCATACTATTATCATTATTACTGTTATTGTCATTATCATTATTGTTGTTCATGCTATTATCATTATCATTATTACTATTATTATCATTATTATTATTATTATTATTATTATTATTATTATTATTATTATTATTATTATTATTATTATTATTATTATTATTATTATTATTATTATTATTATTATTATTATTATTATTATCATCATCATTATTATCATTTACCCATTTTATTTCTAATTATTATGATTTTTATTTTATTCGTGGAACTCGCGCCCACCTGGACAACCTGTCCGATGCGGTATGGGAGACCTTCTATGGCGCTTATCTCCCTCAGGGTGAACTCGAATTACTTTTTTTTCTGTGAATTCTTTCAATTAGCATTCCTTAATACAACCCTGCCCCTCACCTTGCGTGGAACATTGGTTAGGGTCACTGCCCCAAACACTGGAGGCTTGAGTTCGGTCCCCAGAATTTGTCCAAGTCACATTATAATGTCTTCCTAGGCCCCCTGCAAAAGTGGACATTAGAGGTGTTGTAGCCCTAAATCAATGCCGCATTTCATTCCTGGCATTTGACCCGTTCGGTCAAACTGGTCAAGATTGACAGTCGTATTTCTTACAGTGAAAATCGGTAGTCTTGCGTCCGTTGAGTGTATAAGTGTCAGTAAAAAAAATATTTGAATATGAGTGAATGTTTCATACATGTCCGGCAGTACTGTATCTTTACTCCCGGTGTCAGTTACGTAGTTGTGTATCCATTTACAAAACACGGCACGGAGCGCCACAGCAGCCTAGATTTTTTGGTTTTTTTTTACGGACATCGAATGTTTGTAAATTTGTGAACAAAATTTAAATTGTTCGAAATCTATTCAAAATGTAGAAATATAAGTTTGATACTACTACTAAGCTAAGATTATGGACCACTGCACTGATAGAGTGGTCTGTAGCTAGACAGTCACTTTAGGAATTTTAAATATTGTAATAAACGTTATAGAATTTGAAGTTGTATTCTCATGCAATATATCAACAAAACACATGTTTCATTACTTGCCTGCCTTACAATATAAACAACTTTACCTGCAATAATTGAAAATTACTAAAAATTGTGCAGACATTTGTGAATAGATATCACTAATGCGACTTGTCCTTATATCATGATCACCAGACGATTTATCAAACCTACGGTCATCTTCTCTATAGCAAAGTAGAGAGAGAGAGAAAGGCAAAAACCTAGTCATCTAGAATATGACAGTATAATGTAGAGTACAACAGTTTTAGTTTTAAGTCTACTATTGGCGCTATTGTTTACGTATCAAACCTGAAATTTAACATAAACAGCAACGCTAAATGAAAATCACTAACAATGGAACAATACCGTATGTCAATTCGTGTGGCATTGATTATGGCCATATGCAGTGGAAGTATAGGAAACAAAGAATGCGGTGAAGGTCTTGGAGATAGTGGAAATTCACAAACCTGTGACAGTCAAGTAAAGGAGCGAGTTGCCCATCTCGGTACAAGTCATATGTACAAGAAAGGTAATTTGAGATAGTACCACGTAAACAAAAGCGTTTAAAGCTAGACGTTTCTGGTTTAAATTTTTAATTTAAAAATATAAATGGCACATTTTCTCGTAATTATTAGAACCCTATAAATGGAAATGCCAGGAAATCTTCAGAATGGCTGCCTAGCTTTAATCTTTATAACAGTAACAGTTACAATATTCAATAACATACTTGGTATAGTCACATTTAATCTTTTAAAACATTACATGAGCTGCATAGCATGATATTATATGCAAAGTTAATGTTATTAATCTATACCACAGCATTAAATGTTACCATGCTTTTTTTTAGGAATTTGTATTAACATTAATTTTATTTTGTGTTTTGTATGCTTTGACTTGGCCATCTCCCCTACAAAGTCAAAGGGGAAAGTGTTGTTTGGTATATGTATGTATATAAAAGTATTTCTATTTTTATGAATGAACAACTTTTAGTAAAATTCCTGAATAACACACAGATATTCAACTTAAAACTTATGTTAACCAATAGCTCCTAACCTAATATAAATTTAACTTAACCTAACATAATATAACTCTTGTGTAGAAAAAATATATGTTTCAAATGTAAAAAAGAAAACAGAAGAATGTGTGTGTATGACTAGAATAAAAACCCAACTTTTGAATTTTGCCCTATATATTTTACTTTGGGATTTATAATGATAAAATAAAAATGCATTATTTTTTAGATATCAACAGCAAGTGGTCACATTACATGCTACAAGTGGAAAATGCATATTCAGCATACAAGCCATGCAATGACAGCAGGTGCTTTTATGGACTGATAAAAAAAGACCTGAAGCCCTTCAAGGATGGCATTTTCCAGGACATGATTGAGGATGCAAAAGACAGGTAATTGTTTCCCCATTTATATGCATATGCAAGTATTATGGATCAATGATAAATATTTTCTTGTGATAGTATAAGGCACATGTCAGAGCAAATCATTCTCTGCTATATATCATCATATTTAAACATCCTGGAGATGCATCTGTAAAGTGTGTCTTTATACCAGGCCAAAGAGATTTATCAGCCTTAATAATTTTTCCTTCACTAATTCCATAGATCATTCAAGGAGTTTAGGGAGTGTTAGTGTGGGGCATTGTAGGATTAGGTGCACTATGTCTTCTGTGTGGTGGTTGCATCTAGGGCTATGAATCTGTGACAATACCTATTCTGTGTAGGTACTGTTGTATGATTGGTCATACAATGTATGATTGTATCATCAAAATCTCTCAAGAATTGACTGATTATAACTTATGCAATCAGTACTCCATTGTTGTTACTATTCATAACATATAATTTTGCTTTGCAGAGGAACCTGGTATCAGATAATAAATCACAAGCTGTACCGAGAGCTTGAATGTATGTTTCCATCACGATGTAGTGGCATTGAGCATTTTATACTCAAGGTAAAGATGACAGAGGAAAGCAACTGTATATACCTGCCTATTAGTTGTATTTTGTTTCATAGATGATTGTATCCAGTTATTGCATTGTGTGTAATGTGCTTGTATAACTTGGTGGATGGATATTTGGGTCATGTGTTTACTGCACAGTATTAGCCACAGGATTAGACATAGGGCCATGAGTACCTCTCGGAGTGAATGTGTAGGCCAGCAAAACCAATTTACCTAATCCAAAAATTTCATTTATATAATGTACATTAAAGTCACTTACCACAATTGTTGATATGATTTATTTGGCATTGTATAGTTTGTGACTTCAGGGGGGAGGGAAGGATGGTGGATGGGAGTGGAATGTGTGGGAGTGGGTATAAGCCTTTTGACTTTGGAGATCTCCCTGGTAAGGGGGAAAAAAGCCCTTAGTATATAGATAGATATAGTTTGTGCTTAATTCTTACTATTCATAAAGTAATATGTTCATCTTTCCTCCCTGAGACTCTGGTGTATTAATTTTTGATTACCATGTTCTTGGTGAGTGGCTCCCTATTTTTCAGTACTTTCATCACTCCTTCTTCCATTTTATCTTGTTCTTCACTTTTCTTTTGTTCCATAATCTTTCTTTGTTGAATTTTTTCCTCTTGAATTGTTATCCATCTTCTCAGCACCTCTTTGATATCCTTTTTCATTTGACTTGGTCCTAGTATTATTATCCTCCAGTTTTTTTATTTTCTATATTGTCTTACAAGGTGATAAAGTTCTCACTTCTGTTCAGCAGTAATTACTTTATCTGAGTTTCTAACAATTTAGATTTAGATTCATGTGATGAAATTAATGCATTCAGATATTCATATCCATGCATATGTTACTAACAGTCTGGAGCTCATACAAGGATTTATTTATTTTATATATATATATATATATATATATATATATTCTTCTTCTTTCTTTCTTTTCTTTTCTTTTCTTCTTGTGGACAGTATTGCACTGAGGAGCTAGAGTCATAGAGATAGGGAAGGAGGGATGAAAAAAAGGTTGCAGAATGGAGGGATAGAAGATAAAAGTGATTATTTTTTTGGATTTTTATTGCATGGAGGGAAATTTCACCATTTCATTTCTTTCTCAAAATATAGAATATGATTTCTATCCTTGTCTTCACCAGAAAGCTTCTTGTAGGGTTGATTGATGATATAAAGAATGGCCATTCCCCATATAAGTGAGAGTGCAACTTTTGTATATGGATCTTCATATGTTAGTGCTTTGATCTGTTATTTAGGGTTTGGGGAGGGGAGCTCATGTGTGAAGAGGTTGAATAGTGTGTGAGAAAGTATTGCCCTATGTGGTATCCTGTTGTACAGTCTCATGATCTTCAATGAAATTAATTTTTGGGACACTACTTTCTCTTTCCACATTTAGTTGGGATGACTGTTCATAATAACTTTTGGCTGGGCTATTAAAGTTAAATCATCTGCCTATGTGAAAGTTTTAAAATTGCATTCATGATTTTTGGTGGGAAGGTCATATATAAATTCAGTTTCCCATACTGATTTTTGAAACAGTTTGGAACAAGAAGCTAGGACAACATAAAGCTAAGTTTGTCCAGTAGAACCACGGAGATTAGACCCTATGAGTATAACTTATTTTGTATATTACAGTTAGGTAATTACACCTGACAAAGGCTGTAGTTTTCTTCACCTAATGGTAGATAGCCTTACTACATGTGGCTTGTACCCACTATTCAAATTACTGGAACTTTTGGGTAGCACCTCATATGTATCAAGGGGATGTCAAAGGCTTTGTTTATATCTACAACTACCATTACTCTTCTATTTGTTGAGTGAGGTTATTGAGTAGTGTGCTTATGGAGTGGTCTTCCTTGATTCCATGTTGATTAGGTGAGGCTGGTATGTATGTTTTTTTGTTTTTTTGTTTTTCTTTCTTTCTTTCTTTCTTTCTTTTTCCAGGATCAGTTTATCCATCAATTTAGTTCTGGTGGCTAGGAGCAACATTGGTCTTTATGACACAAAATATTCTAGTGACTTAATTGGTTTCAATTTGGAGATTATATGGAGCCTTTTCCATATTCTTTGTATACAATTTTGTGCCCAGGAATATGACTGTGAGAGCCAATATTACTTTAGTTCCAGATGTTTTGATTTGTAGTTTCAGGTAAAATAATACAATGGAAATTGTGTTGTATCCTAAGGAATCTATTCACTGGTCATGGCTCTTTTCTATATATTTCAGATTATTGATAAGATACCTAACATGGACCTCATCATAAATACCCGAGATTGGCCTCAGATCAATCGTCATTTTGTGAAGAAACTTCCAGTGTTTTCATTCAGTAAAGTGAGTAGTAATGCTGAGCCTAGGATCTCTCTCTATCAACTTCAACTGTTTCTTACACTTTTTCCCATAAGGAGGGTAGACAAATGGCAATTGCTCCCCACCCCCTACCACTTTCAGTTAGTGATATAGAAACAGTCACACTAATACAACACAGACAATAGTTCAAAGTTTCTTCTTGGAGAGATCTGTAAGAGGAACCAAGGACTTGTCATCCACTGTCAGGCTCTGGGTTTTCAACTTATTGAAACTTGAGGCAACTGTTAATTGATTTAAACTTCAGGTAACAATGATAATTATATTTGTGTACATTTCATGTATGTGTGTGTGTATGTTTTTTATTTGTTTATTATTATTGTTGTTATTTAATACTATGTATATATTTTTTATTTATTAATTTATTATTATTTTCTAGACTTCAGAGTACATAGATATCACCTACCCTGCCTGGACATTTTGGGAAGGAGGGCCTGCCATAAGCCTTTACCCCATGGGGCTTGGACGCTGGGATTTGCACCGTAAATCCATCACCCAGGAAGCAGAAAATTATCCATGGGAAAAGAAGAAACCTATTGCTTTTTTTAGGTATGGGGGGAAAAAATCTCGTGTACAATAGATTTTTTCTTTATTTTTATTTCTATATAGAAATGAGGAGGTGAGGAGAAGAATGGGGGTGGAAAGGGAGTTGGGAGATAGGGTTGATGAAAGAGTATTAGGATGGTTTGGACACATGGAAAGAATGAGTGAAGGAAGACTAGTAAAAGAGGTATGGAAGGCAGATGTGGAGGGAGTGATCATAAGGGGACGTCCTAGGATGAGGTGGATGGATGGGGTGAAGGGGGCTTTGGGGAAGAGGGGAATGTCTGTTGAGGAAGGACGGGAGAGGACAGAAGACAGGTGAATAGAGAATGGTTGTATATGGATAATGTTGTGATGCATGAGGTGGAATGGGCGGGAGGATGGTGGGGTGAGGTAGTATGTGTGAGCAAAATTTGACGCAGCCCGAAGGGATTTCTCCCCGTCTTCTCCTTTTATGCATGGGGGGACGGAGAGGGTGGGTCGCCGATTTAATGAAGCGGACTTGCTGTGGATGTGCTGTGTCTTGCGACACTGCTTCTGACCCAGGGCAGTGGACAAGGTGCAGGGATGACCCGTCATACAGGAGGTGCTAAGATAAGAGGGAGGGTGGAGGGGTGTGGAGTGCATTCAGGGATAGAATGGGTGGGAATGATTTTATGCCTTTTCCTTTTTGGCTACCTCCCTTGTAAGGGGGATAAAGCCTTGGTATATGTATGTATATATATATATATTTTCTTAGCTTAAAATTTTTGAGGGGATGAGAGAGGGGGTGGGTTGCCATGTAATGAGACATTGTGTGTAAAGAAAGCAGTGGATGGAGGACTGGGAGCTAAAATGGTGTATGGTGGGGACAATTGTTTTGGATGGATGAAGGGTGGGTATGTAGTTTGACTTAGCTACCCCCTCACAAGAGGGAAAGGGTCTTTTGGTATATGCATGTGTTTATGTACATCAGAGTAATTTTTCATCCAGTCTTGTAGATCACTGTAAGTTTCTTATAAAAATTTCTTTGGTGTATAGGCATATTGTATAAAACGAGTTAACAGAAGAAATCCAAGTATCATATAGGTGGTTGGAGTACTTTGAGGAAATTCTTTATGTAAGTGTAAGCAAAGAAGTTGAAATGTCATTACTATAGAAAGCAGGAGGACTGAAAAGGGCATCAGTGAAAAAGGAGAGGATGCATTGGGAGTCGAAATACGGGAATGTAGTCGAGGTGGACTAGATGAGTGTCAGGATGATTAAAAAGAAGTAAGACAATGAGAGAGTGGTTGGTATGGTTAGTGATTATGTGTAATATATGTTACAAGAGAAGAGAAGAAGGGAACCTGAAGACTGAAAGAAAGGATGAATAGTACCAATTTATAAGAATTGCAAGCTTATAGGGACTATAGAGGTATTAGAATCTTGAGTATCCTAGGGAAACTGTTTGGCAGAATCATAATAAAAAGTAGATGAATGAAGTAGAGGAATGTAGTTTTCAGAAAGGAAGAAATTATGTAGATCATTTTCATTCTACAGACAGTTCAGTGAGAAAACATAAGAAAGGGAAGCTATTGTGCCTGTGTTTTGTGGTTCTGGAGAAGGCATATCTTATAGTAGATATACATAAGTGGAGAGTATGGTGGCTGGAGGTAAGATGCAGGATAGATGGTAGTTTGAGTTCTATTAGGAGAGTCAGCATGTGATATCTAAGGGCATATGGTCTTAGATCCTGATCTTCAACGCAAGCATTAATGCCTGGCCACCTGGAGAGAGTGGTAGTAAATGGATAAGGAAATTATACAAAAAGGATTTCTTTTTGTCTGCTCCATATGTTTCTGGAGTGGGTAAGGAGTAGGGGAGGGTTGCCATAAGATGAAGCTGTGGGGTAAACCAACTTTAGAGGTGCTGTCTTGCTACATCATATTTGACTTGAGCAGTGTAGCAGGGGACAGGGATGACCCATTATCTTCAAGGAGCTAAGATGGAAGGGACAACAAATGGGTTTTTGGATGGATGTGGGATTGGTATAGAGTGGATGTGCACTTTGAATTGCCACCCCTGTTAAAAAGGGGGAAAGGGCTCATTGGTATATGAATGTATATGGATATGCACAAGTGCCCTTGGACCAGCAATGTGTACCTGTAAGTAATGGTCCTGAAAGGCCTGAGAGAATCATCTTCCGGCATCTCATCTTCAAAACTTGTCAATGTCCTCATTTCCATCTGGAGTGTTAGTTTTGATAGGCTGAAAATAATTCTCCAGACCAGGCCCAATATCTCTTTGTCATCGTCATCAGCATTTATTTCACTTTTTTACACAAGGAACACTGACAGCTGGTGACTCCTGCTAGTATAAACTGGTGACATAGAAACTGCCTCACACTGATACAACACAAATAATGGATCCAAAGTCTCCTCCAGGATTTAATGTATTAATGCATCTTTAAATTGCAGGGGTTCAAGAACGAGTGCAGAGAGAGATCCACTTGTATATTTATCCCGTGAAAACCCAGAGCTCGTCGATGCTCAATACACCAAAAATCAAGCCTGGAAGTCTGATGCTGTAAGATATGACATTTTGATCATTTACAACCCAAGGGTTGTTCTCAGCTCAATAGAATTCTATGGCATTAGCCATGATAGTCCTTAGAGATAACCACTTCATCCTATGAATCTATGAATTATAAAATTTCATAGTAGTAGTTTGTGTAATAACTAGATAATTTGTATTGTTATATAAGTAAAAATGTCCTTACTCAGCATTATGTTATTGAGTTTTTGTGTAGAATACATTTTGGCTACTTACCAATGTTTGGTTGATTTTTTTCTTTACATTTTTTATTTTGATCTATTTTATTATTTATTATTTTTATTTATTTATTGTTATTATTATTATTATTATTTTATTTATTATTATTATTATTTTTTTCTCCAAATTTCAGGACACTCTATATGCACCACCAGCTCAAGAGGTGTCTTTGGAATCCCATTGTCACTACAAATACCTCTTCAACTTCCGGGGTGTGGCAGCAAGTTTTCGATTCAAACATCTCTTTCTTTGTCAGTCTTTAGTGTTTCATGTTGGAGATGAGTGGATTGAGTTCTTCTACCACAAGATGAAGCCATGGGTTCACTATATTCCTGTTCCTGTGGATGCTACAAAAGATAAGATAAAGTATGTAGTTTTGTATATACTTTGCAAAGTTTGGTCTTTTATACAAACTCATGCCAAAGGTCCTTGCCCCTTTGCAAAGGGAGTAGCCCAGGCAAGGCATACACCCATCTTTCACCCAGCTCACACCTATATCACATCATTTATTGTCCCTTTTATCTTAGCTCCTTGTGGATGAAGGATAATTTGTGTCCCCGTCTTCTGCTCAGGTCAAAGGAAACGCAGCATGACACAAAATAAAGAATATAGTGATCATCAGGTTTAAGGAAATATTTTAAAGGTCAACTGAGAAGGTTTTAGATTTCTTTATTTTTTGTTATTTCATGCATGAAAATATAACTTAGAAGAAGTTAGAACACTAAAATGCACGTTTCTAGCATTTTATAGTCTTGATTTTATCCAAATAGCATGATCTTAAAAGTGCCTGGTAGCAGATGAACTTGTCAATGTCGTAGTTACATTTTCCACTGCTAGGGCAACTGATGACGTGAGTATTGCCAGCACACAGTGAGCGACACTGTGGGGATTTCACATCTAGTGAAGAAGATTTATCGGATTTGGATACCCTCTCATGTTCCAATGTGGGTACAGTACAGGGATACATGTACAAACCAATTTGGATATCCAAACAAGACTCAACTGATGAAGAGCATATCAAGAGCAAAGAATCTTCAGAGGATGAATGGCCAGAACAAGCAGGAAATAATCACCACCACACCAGACCAAACATATGATTTCGTTGGTTTGTCATCAGATGTGTGGATGAAGGTTTGAAGGCATGAAATAGTAGGCCTAATACCTAGCAGACGTTGATGGGCCTGGCCCTATCTACCAGGCCCCAGCATGCCCAGCAGGGCTGGTTTTGATTTTATTTTGTTGGAAAAACATCCACACGACCACCAAGATGACCATGTCCACAGTGCATTGATAGATCATCAGTTCATGCAGAGAGATTACCACGTTAGAAAATTTAATAAAGATTTCTTCTACTTGTTCATAGGCCTATGGCATGAATACTATAGGCCTAACCATGCTAACCTCCTTGCATGAACAGATAAACTATCCATGCACTATGGACGTGGTCATCTTGGTGGTCATGTGGATGTTTTTCCAACAAAATAAAACCAAAACCAGCCCTGCTGGTCATGCTGGGGCCTGGTAGATAGGGCCAGGCCCATCAATGTCTGTTAGGTATTAGGCTTACTATTTCATGCCTTCAAACCGTCATCCGCACATCTGATGACAAACCAAGGAAATCATGTGTCTGGTCTGGTGTTGGTGGTTATTTCCTGCTCGTTCTGGGAATTCATCCTCTGAAGATTCTTTGCTCTCGACATGTTCTTTGTCAGTTGAGTCTTGTTTCAATATCTGAATTGGTTTGTGCATGTATCCTTGTACCATACCCACATTGGAACATGAGAGGGCATCCAAATCTAATAAATTTTCTTCACTTGATGTGAAATCCCCATCATGTTGCTTGCTGTGTGCTGGCAATACTCTGATGTCATCAGTTGCCCTAGCGGTGGAAAATGTAACTACGACATTGAAAAGTTCATCTGCTACCAGGCACTTTTAAGATCATGCTATTTGGATAAAATCAAGACTATAAAATGCTAGAAACATGCATTTTAGTGTTCTAACTTCTAAGTTATATTTTCATGCATGAAATAAAAAATAAAGAAATCTAAAACCTTCTCAGTTGACCTTTAAAGAGGTATAATGAAAGTAAATCATATATTTGTATTTAGAGAGGAAACAGTGGTTAAGTGTGAATGTAAGGTGAAGATAGGTGTGTAATGTCACTTTTATTTTACTGCATTATACAAATTGTGTCATTTACTTGAGCTACCACCAAGCAAATTTATTCAGATAAAGGAAACCCTCATTACAGCAAGTGGATTAAAAAATCTTAGGTCTATAATGATTAAACATTTCCTTTGCATTTTGGATTTTATGCCTTTGTTTTTTGGCTACCTTCCTTGTAAGGGGGAAATACCCTTTGGTATATGAGTATGTATATAGTTGAAGGTTCTGAGATACTCTACATCCTTTGCCAGCCATTTCTAGTCATTGTTGTGCATTTCTGTTTTGATGATGTTCTCACTGACTTCATACACATATACCAAAGGCTTTTTCCCCTTACAAGGGAGGTAACCAAAAAACAAAGGCAAAAACACTACTCCCACCCATTCCATCCCCACACACTCCACCCTCATCCACCCCCCTCCCTCCCTCTTTTCTTGGCTCCTCCTGGATGACAGGTCATCCTTGCATCTTGCCCACTGCTCTGGGTTAGATTCAATGTCACAAGACACAGCACATCCACAGCAAGGCTGCTTCATTAAACCAGCATCCCCCCCCTCCTCTGTCTCCTCATGCAGAAATGGAGAAGACAGGGAAGGATCCCTTTGGGCTGCATCAACTTATTTTTCTTACATACTCCATCACCCCCCATCCCCCACCAACTCCCCCGCATGCATCACAGCATCATCTATACAGAATTATTCTCCATAAATTATTAAATTATTTTCCATAGATAGGGGGATTACCATATGGTGAAGTGGTGAAGGTAAACCAGCTCAGGCTGTCAGGCCCTCTATTTGACCTGAGTGGTGTGGTGATGGACAGGGATGAGTCTTCACCCATGAAGTGTTGAGATGTGTTAGTGATGGTGGTGGTGGTGGGGTGGGCGGGGGGGGGGGGGTTAGTTGTGTCTTTCTTTTGATTGTGTATGAAGTTGGTGTGTGCTACAAGGAGAGATGCATTTGTTTAGTTATACTCATGAATTTTGGAAACAGATTTTCTTGAGTACAAATTTTATAATTAGATATTGATACAATATTTCTTCACTGAAAAATCTATGGGCTAACCAGAATGCCATTAGTAGATACCATGGAATCACAAGTCTCCTTAAAAGAGGCCTGAGGCAATAGGATGATTGTGAGCAAAAGATGTGTTTAGAGCTATTGAACCAATCAGGATACTAATAGTCACTGAAGCCTAACCTTATCACAAGTTTTATAGTTATTGTTTCTCTATTTTTACAGAGAGCTCATCAATTTTGCAGTAGAAAATGATGATCTTGCCAGAGAGATTGCTGACAGAGGTAACAGATTCATAAGAGACCATCTCAGAATGAACAATATACTTGGCTACTGGAAGAAATTGTTGTTAAGTTATAGTAAACTTATTAAGTATGAACCCATGAGAAATTTTAGTTTACATGAGATAAGGAAATTATAATTTAAATCATGTTTGATAAAATGTGTCTTTCCAAAAAGTTTTAACCTGATCTGCTACCTAACAACAGTGCTTATTGATCTTATAATTATGAATACCCAGTGAATAATTTCTTCAAAATAACTAAAGACAAAAACAATTTGCATTTTGGAAATATGAATTTAATTTTGTTTTCTATATATCAAAGAGCAAGGTGGGACCAATGATGAGTGTACAAGTTGTGGTCCTACAAGAGGACCACAAGGAAATCATCTTGCCACATGTCTTCAAAACCTGTCAACAACATCATCATCTGGAGGTGTACCACAAAGGGACTAATGTTCAGTCTTCAGATTGGGTCCAGGATATCTCCATTAGTTTTTTATTTCTTCTACCTTTTCATATGGAGAGAGCTGATAGCCAGTGACTACTGTGCTAAGAGTGAGAGCAAGGGAAAAGTGTGTGGATGGGGCAAATCAAACCATAAGTGCTTGTAGTTAGGATATTCAATAAGAGAAAAAGTGTGTGACAGAATGTTGGAGGAGAAAGTATTAAGTAAGAAGATGACATTTTCCATGAAAGGGTGCATTGAGGATAAATTGATAATGTTGCTGGGAAAATTATGAGGTACAAGCTGCACATGGTTTAAGTGGGATGGAGTGAAAGGAGTGAAAATTTTCCTTTCCCATACCAAGCTTTATGGGTAAAACCTGACTTGACGAAATAAGATGAAGAAAAAAAAAAAGAAGGAAGAGTATATATTTATTCATTGGTATGAGAGGACAAATGATGAATATCAGCATTATTGCCTTAATTTTTAATGACTGAAAAAACACAGTCCCTTTGTGGCTGTCGACAATCCTTAGGACCTCTCACAGATCTCTTTTGGAAGAAACTGTGTGCTGTAGTCTATGTTATATTAAATTAGGTCAGTTTCTTTGATGTTGGTTTATAGTAATAGAAGGAGGAGGGTAGTTGCTATTCGTCAGTTGTTGTTGTGTGTAAAGTTGGAGGATATACAAAATTTTTAGAAGGAGCTTGGGCCCAATAGAAAGACCAAGACAAAGGTGAGGGTATTGATGAATTTTGAAGTTGAGCACCAAGGAGATGATTCTCCCTGATGTCTGCCTCACAAGATCACACCATGCAGGCACCCATTATTGGTCCTGGTCCTGATCCTGGTCCTGGTTGTCGTATAAATAGATCATAATGTACATATAAGCTCAGAAACTGAGTTGGGTGCTAAATTAAAATATTTGTCATAAAAAATCCACCTCTTCCTTTTTAAATTAAAATAACAATAATGATATTAATATAAATGATGATGGTGTTGATGGTTCAATAAGTAATTTAACAGTATTATGGAAAGGAGTGGGTTGGGGATGGTGGGGGTTAGGGAGTGGTTATGTGTGAATGATATTTTGACACAGACGAAAGGGATTTCTCCCTGTCTTCTTTTTGTGCATGAGGGGATGGAGAGGGGGGTCGCCGATTAAATAAAGTGGCCTTGCTGTGGATGTGCTGTGTCTTGCTGCATTGCTTCTGACCCAGGGCAATGGGCAAGATGCAGGGATGACCTGTCATCCAGGAGGAGCCAAGAAAAAAGGGAGGGAGGGAGGGGTGGTGAATAGGAGGAAGCCCTTGGTATATGTATGTATGGAATTAGGTAAAAGTACATGACTATCATATTTAAAACACAAGCTTACCAGATACTTCAACTTCACATGTAAGACCTAGTGTTTTTTTTTCTATCTCATAGAAAAAAATATGCTATATATACATGAAAAATTAGTTCTTATTGAGTGTTGAGTGCATAGAAAACAAATCTACTGGTGCATAAGGAGATACTGGACACCTATTTGTTGCTTAGTATGTGAAATTGGCAGTTTTATTCAAAGATACATTTTTTGCTTATTTACCACACATCAAATACAGGAGAGCAAAATGACTTGTAAATTTTGACATATTCCTGTATCCATTCTTAGGTAAAGCCACAGAACAGGTAACAAGCTCAGTGATTAAAATCTATCTATATACCAAAGGGTTTCCCCCTTTATAAATGAGGTAACAAAGTCAAAAGGCACCCACCACCCTTTCCTCCCTCTCATCTTATCTTCTTGTGCATGATGGGTGATGAAAATGGTTGAAGTATGAAACAAGCTACCCTGAAACAGTGTATGCTGGTGTTGTTCTTCAGATTTATGATTTTCTTGTATCATTGTGCCTTTCATTTGCCAGCTTCATTGATTTTAAATACTGTACAGTTGAAATCACAGAACAGTTTACACCTCAGAGAAGAATATAAGTGATGTACAAAAGATTTATGTAATATATATACATACATACATATACCAAAGGCTTTTTCCCCCTTACATGGGGGGGGGTAGCTGAACAGAAAAAGTTATAGAAATCACTCCCACCCATTTTCATTTCCCATATATTCCACTCCCCTCTGTCCTCCTCCCTCCCTCCTATCTTATATATATATATGTAGTTTTTGATACAGCAAGGCTGCTTCATTGGTTCTGACCCAGGTCAGTGGGCAAGATGCAGGGATGACCCATCATCCAGAAGAAGCCAAGATGACAGGGAGGGAAGGTTGGTGAATTGGGGTCAAATGGGTGGGGATAAAAGGGGGGAGAGTGGAATTATGCTTTTTTATTTTGTCTACCTCCTTTGTAAGGGGGGAAAAGCCCTTGGTATATGTATGTATGTAGTTTAGAAAGTTAATAGAATTCAGTTTATTTGTGCATAAATGTTTTATATAATTCAAAAGATGCACCATGTACCATAAAAATATGTCCCAGAGTTGGTATACTTTTGAGTAATACACCTGGGTAATAGGTTAAGTAGTACACCTTGTGACAATAACTGTCATATGCCAGTAACTTGACATACCTAAAACAAAGAAAAGTGAAGCAAGCCTCAGTCAGAGTTGTGATGTATAGATGAATTAATAAGAGCATGAAAGGAGGAACATTTGTAATTTTGTCTAGAGCTTCAGCTAGAGAAAGGAAGTACAAATGGTGGTGATAGGAGAACTGAAGTAGAAGTACAAGAGAGAATACAAATTTATGAACTGGAAATTTAATTAGACTAAAAGTGAAAGGGTTTGAGAGAAATTGTGTCTGACCTTGGCCAACTGTATATGATTGAGCACTAACAACCAATGATCATTCAGCTTTGTAAATAAATGCTGTCAAAGACTGATTTGATGAATCAGATATTGTTGTTCATAAGATCTTGTAGTGTCATTCTGTTTATTGTTTACACAGACTTAGTACAAAGTTATGCCTTGATTTAGTCTGGTTAATTACATTTTGCATTACAATGTAAGATTCTCACAAACCAAAGCTTAAGGAGCTCAAGTACTTAATGTTTACTCCTCCAAAGGTGGTAGCCCACTTTATTTTGAAAATATGCCAAATGGAACCCCACCCAATTTATTTTGTATTATCTTTGGTGTATACATACCACTAACAAACAAGAAAATATAATGAATTATTTTGAAGTTGAAATTTCTCTCACTCTACTCCCCTACATTTTTGGGTGTCATTGTATTATCACATTTTATTTTGAAACTAATAATTCTATTGATTTTTAACCACTTCCATTGAAAGTGGCTTGAAAACCATCACAACACTGTTATTACCCTGTCCTTTGGGTAAGGAGCTAGGGAAGAGGGGAAGAGTGTAAGTTCACAGTATTATCCATAAATCAGGCCATACTAGCCATGGGAGTCTTTCAGGAGGGTAATAACTCAATCATGAGTCCATTATGCCATGACTGGTGAGTCACACACACACACACTTGTATGTATGCATACACTTGGATTTTCAACAAGGTATATTACAAGCTACTATGGAAATTGGAGCATGTTGGAAGACTACTAGAAGTGTGTTTTTTTTTATTGGATGAAGGATTTCCTAAAAGACCTGCACATGAGAACAGTAAAGGATAAGATTTCAAGGAATTCATTGACCAAGAGTCCCACAAGGGTCAGTAATAACACCTAAGGTGTTCTTGATAGTAAATGGGATTGCAGAAGGTATAGCAAGCTACAAAAATGTGTGCAGATAATACAAAGATCATGAAAAGAACAGTGATAAGACAGATTGCAAATTGTTACATGATTTAAGCAGTATATATGCCTGAAGACAAGTGTGGAAAATGAACATATTACAAAAAAGGCAAAGTGTAGGAAATGGGTGAAAACCAATAAAAGACTCATTTAATTACTCATTGTGAAATCATAGTTACAAAATCTAAAGAAATGTAGGATCTGGAAGTGTAGGTCATGGATAACTTGCCACCTGACATACACATTAGCAAGATTGAAGATATGCAGATTTGAACAAAAAAAGTAGCTATCCTTTGGGCAGATGAGATGAAAAAAAAATCATAGAATGCCTGACTTGCTGTTTAATATAAAGTGGTGGTGTGATCGCTGCACAAAATAAAGGATATAAGTAAGATCAAGAGAACACAGCCATGAACAATTAGATTGGTTCCCAGCCTTGCAAATAAAATGTCAAAGGAAATATTAAAAGTACTGGGCCTGCCATCATTAAAGGAGTAGAGAGAGGTGACATGATCTCAATGTTAAGGTAATTGTATAGACAAAACTGACAGAAAATATCTTGGTCTATGCGGGAGGGGACCATGAAGTCATGAGAATAGAGTGAAGATGTCAGATGATCTCGAGAAACATTTTTTCCCGTAAATATGTATCAACTGGAACGACCGAGAGAGTGATATAATTAAAGCTAAAACCATGAGCAATTTTAAAACTACATATGGATGGAGAAAGAATTATACGAACGTAGTTATTTTCTCTCGTACTACTATGAATAGAGATGCTCACTGGACATATTTCTGATTTCGTGTTTTCTCCAATTAGTTGTTTGTATTGTTCGGGGTGTTGTGTTCTCGAATTGGCGTCATAGGTGCTTTATGACGTAAGCTCGCTTAGTCATGGGGCTGTGCGTGGGCGTTTTCCTGAATCATCTGCGTGGTTCACACTGCCTGCTGAAACACGTAGACACTCCCACTTACGTCATCGTGATGTAAACGGGCAAACATTGGCATTGTTACATTTCGATGAATAAGGTATAGAAGGTTGATATATAAAATAGTGTATATATATATATATATGTATATATATATATATATATATATATATATATATGTATATATATATATATATATATATATATATATATATACAAGATATAGAAACATGGAAAATGAAATATAGTGTTTCGATTAATAAGATATAGGAAATGAAAAAAGTCCTGGTCTTGGTGAAATTGGCGTCATAGGTGCTTTATGACGTAAGCTCGCTTAGTCATGGGGCTGTGCGTGGGCGTTTTCCTGAATCATCTGCGTGGTTCACACTGCCTGCTGAAACACGTAGACACTCCCACTTACGTCATCGTGATGTAAACGGGCAAACATTGGCATTGTTACATTTCGATGAATAAGGTATAGAAGGTTGATATATAAAATAGTGTATATATATATATATATGTATATATATATATATGTATATATATATATATATATATATATACAAGATATAGAAACATGGAAAATGAAATATAGTGTTTCGATTAACAAGATATAGGAAATGAAAAAAGTCCTGGTCTTGGTGAAATGAGGGGGCATGGCGTCAACACCAGTCGTTTCTTTACATCTTGTTGAAAAAATATTGTTGGGGATTTCATATATTCGCAGAAGTGTTTCATGTAAATATACAGTAATCTGTTCACTTTAGTTGACAATCTCGGAGATCATGGTATCATACGAACCCCAGAATCCATGATTTCGGACCCAGTCTGTGTGACTTCATTCATGATACCTCCCTGCTTGTTGACGAGCTATGTAAAATTAGACTTTGGTTACCCACGTGGGCCAACGTAAGATGCCAAGAAGGCGTTTCAAGAGAACAAACCGTGCCAAGGTCCTGTGGTTAAAAATATATATTCACATTGGGTGTTTTAAAATACATAGTACCTGTAATATTTGAGTGGATGAATCCAAACTGTAAATATATGAAATTATCGCCTCAAATGGAAAGAGTCTGCGGATTCAGGCACTGTGTACGCCAATAATAAACCCCTCCTTGTGCTTATATTTTAGGACACCACGTTGCGCCATGATGCAAAGAGAGGGTCATGTGGTCAAGACACGGTTTCATAGAATATACAGAAGACCAAAGTTCTGTGATCATACTAGGAATCCCATAATAATGTGCTCACAATTGCATGTGTGTGGTTATTCCGTATGTCCACGCACATGTACGGATCTCTTGATACATCTTTGAAAGCTAAAGATCTCTTTTTTTTCACTATGTACTCGTGACCTCTTAATACTCTCGTCCCATGGCATTTTTTTTTTTTTTTATGAAGTTATCAGTTTTATCCACTCCTTTCACGTAACCCTCATTTTGTTTTCGTTGGTGACGGATCTATCATCTACGCTGGCGATCAATATGGCTGTTTTATTTATTTATTTTCAATCTTATATCTTTCATTTCGTGCGAAGACCACGCCATCGCTGCATACTCATTTGGGGGTGGATTAGCCGAGTCACTCATATTATCCGCAAACAGCCTTAATAGCTCGCTGTTTTTTTTACAAGGATTACAAAGGCGGAGCATGCCGACAGGAGACCTTTTGATCCATATCTAGGTCGGATGCGAAAAAAAAATCATATTAATAATAAAACAATAAATAAAAACTATAATAATGTAAATAACAAATAAATGCATAGGTATAGTTAAATAATAAACAAACAGGTAAATAGTAAATAATAATAAATTGACGAGTTACCCATGGCCAACCTCCTCTGTTTCTGTCACTGTTTCACCCCCCGCTGAGTCAGTGTTATGGCGCAGTACATGCTGCAGATCCGACGGACATCTTGCAAGTTGGCATGGACACTAGTTTTAGATTATGTCTGTTGGATACCGTCTGAACGAGGTGATCAACGAAGGTTGGGCTATCATAATGATTATAATAATAGTAAACAATGAAGATTATGATGATAATGATAATAATAGCAATAATAATTATGATCTGCAATTGTCAACTCCCTCAATACAATGTGATACTCTCTCACATATACACACGTGACGATGGCGCAGTGGTAGCGTTCGCAATAGCTACTACAGTTGCACGAGTTCGAAATTCGCCCAGGCCTGGGCAGGGAGGTATAACGTCACAGCATTACCCATAAATTAGTCACATGAGGTCTCATCCGGATCGATCACGAATCTAACTCGTGATCCTAGACCATGGTGGTGAATCACACACACACACAGGACACGGAAAGAAAATCAAGAAAGACAGCTATAGAAGAGATCTGAAAAAGAAAAGCTTTCCTTACAGAGTAATAGACAGTTGGAACAAGTTAGATGAGAAAGTGGTGTGTGCAAAAACAATACATGAATTTAAAAATAAAATTAAGATAAAATGAGATATGAAGACGGGACAATACGAGTATAGCTCCCCTTCCCGTAAAATACAACTAGGTAAATACACACACACACACACACACACATTATCACCTGGCAAGTTTACCTGCAAAACTGGGTCTTTCCACTACATAAAAAAATTGAATTGCCCCAAGGTCAAGGATAAAATTATGGTTTAGAGAATACAAAGATAAAAATCCAAGCTGGTTTCTAGATCTGTATTCAAATAATGCGAAGAGAAAAATCGTTGGGCTAAGCGACGGAAGTAAAGGACATACACATTCCGTCCACCGGAATCGTAAAACTGTGGTGGCGTCGTACGACCAAAAGTAGGCGGAGTCCGGCGGCCCGTACGACCAAATGTAGGCGGAGTCCGGCGGCCGTACGGCGGAGCTCAGGGCCTGTCTAGCCTACTTCCGGCGCCTTGTGGCCGGAATATGTATGGGAGCGTCGGACGGCTTCAGTCTCATACTAACTCACCGAGAGATAACATAACAGTGCAACAAAATGACAGCCACATCAGCAGATAAAGAGTTTTGGACTGAGTTTATTGAATTATACAAAGAACACCCATGTCTGTGGAAAGTAAAATCCAAGGATTACACTGACAAAGGGAAAAGAAATTGTGCTTATGATGTATTAGTAGCAAAACTGAGAGAAAAGGAGCGATCAGCCACAAGAGACACCGTGGCCAGAAAAATAAACAACCTGAGAAGCTCATACAGAAAAGAACTGAAGAAAGTGAAAACATCAAAAAAGTCTGGTGCTGCTGCGGAGAATGTTTACATTCCTGCATTGTGGTACTTTGACCTGCTGCATTTCATAAAGGATCATGGGATGGTTAGATCATCTGTTTTTGATATAAATGAGGTCAGTGAAACACGGTACCTGTCCACTTAGTGATATATTTAATTAAATTAGATTTTTTATAGTTGAGGAAACCATATGCTTAGAAATCTTAATTAAACTTAGAAATATGCTAGGCAGCAATTCGTGAAACCCATTGTCGTAAAAACAGTAGGTCCATAGAATTCCGTGATGTAAGCCTAAACATTTTGGTTTAAGTTATAGTGTGTAACTTTCTTAAAGAAACGACAGGGTAATAAATAAAACTGACAGATCTCATGGTCTGAGATGAGTGGTGAGGTCATGGGAACAAGTTAAAAGTAGGATGTCAAGAAATATAATTTTCAATACACATGCATTAACTCTTGGAATTGCCATGAACCTAATACGGCTCAAACCAAATCAATTAGCGATTTCAAAGCCATGTATTATAGTTGGAGAAAATAAGAGACAAGATGTCACAAGTTAACTTTCTTTCCTTTACATTACAAATAGGTACGGATAGGTAAAACCTTGAATAATAACAATAAAAATAATTAGAAATACATTGTAATAGAATCCAGTCTGATGAAGGATACATTTGGTATCGACTTCAATTTAAGCCAAGGGTTATATAAATTAGGTAATTTTATCATTAACAGTGATGACCCAAACACCTGCAGACCAGAAGCAGAAATTGTAGGTTACGGGGAGATATTTCCCGACGAATCAAACATTCCCGTTTTTTTTTTTGTTTTTTTTATGTGCTCGTCCTAATTGGCGAAAAAATATAAAGGGTGTTCCAAAACTATACTTCACATTACAACATTATATATTTTAATACCCATTGAGGATATCAAAACTCGGTTTATATATACTGAAAGCTTATGCTTTCACGTTTTTGTACAATAAATATGAAAACAAAAGTGCAAGAAATTATTTTTTAAAGGTGTTCAATGCCTGCACCTTGGATGACACATTTCCAAACGATAATCCATTTCTTGCCAAAGGCCACCTAGCATAGCGTTGTCGATGGTTGCCAAGCAATCTGTTATTCGAGTCCTCATGTCACCCACGTCTCTGGGAAGGGGAGGTACATCACCAAGCCTTTCAAATACCCTCAGAGGAAGAAGTCGCATGGAGTGAAATCTGGAGATCTCGGGGACCATTGCAGGAGCACGCGATCTGGCACTTTTGTATTCATATTTCTTGTATAGAAACATGAAATTATAAACTTCTAGAATATATATATATATATATATATATATATATATATATATATATATATATATATATAGATTTTTGTTGTCCTCAGTAGTTATTAAGATATAAAAAATGTCTAAATGTGACATATATATATATATATTATATATATATATATATATATATATATATATATATATATATGTATATATATACGACGTAATTGGAGTAGGAAACACAGGAGTCTTAGTCTGAGTTCATTCCTGACTAGTTTCGCAGGTATGTTTTTTCAAAAGCATACCTGCGAAACTAGTCAGGCATAAACTCAGACTCCTGTGTCTCCTACTCCAATTACGTCAAGCTGTTAGAATGTCTCAACAATATATATATATATATATATATATATATATATATATGTGTGTGTGTGTGTGTGTCTGTATTTTTAAGTACAATTTTGAAATAAAAATGGCACAAATAGACTTTTCGTAATAATTTTATTTTTACATGAAAGCCGGTACTGTAATCTACTTTTGAACATGATTACGGAATCATCTGACCGTGTTTAAGTTTGTGAATATTTGAAATGCCTCCGACTATGAAATACGCGCTGTGATTCGTTTTCGTACTGCTAAAGGCGTGAAAGCGGCCGGAATTCATCGTCAGATCAGTGAAGTGTATGGAGAAAACATTGAGTGATGGGATGGTGCGGAAATGGGTGAGAGCTTTTAAAGATGACAGTACAAATGTGCATGATGAGGAACGAAGTGGACCTTCACTCATTACTGATGGTTTGGTGCACATTTGTACGGCCACATCACTCCTGCAAACTTCTCTATCTCGTCTCTCCACATGTCTGGCCTCCCTCTTCCACGCTTCCTATCTCGCGGCGTCCACTCAGTAACACACTTGCTCCATCACTCATCAGTCGTTCGCACCAACTTACCTGCCCAATTCCACTTCCTTTCGTTTACCGCCTCCACAATATCTTTCACTCTAGTCTGCACTCTCACCTAACTTGCTCTCTTTCGGTCTCTCAGCGTTATTCCCATCGTTGATCTCTCCATTCTCCTCTGTGCAGTCCTTAGCTTTGTTTCCATCGCCTTCGTCAGTTTCCAAGTCTCACACCCGTAGATTATTGCTGGCAGAATGCATTGATTGTAAACTTTACGTTTCAAACATAAAGGTAGAGTGCCTCTCAGTATTTTATTATACTTACCAAACACTTTCCAACCAGTTATAATATGTCTTTTTATTTCATTATCATGATCTTTCGTCACTTTCACCATCTGGCCTAAATAAATATACTCTTCAACTTCTTCAAGACTCTCACCATCGAATATAATTTCTTTACGTTGAACTTTCATGTTGAACATTACTTTGGTTTTACTCTTATTCCTTTTAAACCTACTTTGAGACTTTCCTTGTTCAGATCACCCAGCATATCTTGCAAGTCTTCTGCTTTTTCTGAAATAAGAATAATGTCATCTGCAAATCTTAGGTGGTTCAAATATTCGCTATTAATCTGTAAACCTCTCCCTTCCCAACTCAACTTTTTGAAAATCTCTTCCAAACAAGCTGTAAATAGTTTGGGTGAAATGGTATCGTCTTGCCATACTCCTTTCTCGATCTTGATCTTTCTGTATCTTTATGTAGTCGAATTATAACTGTACCTTTCGCATAAATCTTTTCTAAAACACTTACGATCTGTTCATTTGTACCCTGATTGTGTAACGAGTTTAGTACTGCTATTTGTTCTACCGAGTCAAAGGCCTTCTCGTAATCTATAAAAGCTAAACAGAGGTATATTGTATTATGTCGTTTTCTCGATTAGTTGGTTCATCGCCTGCAAATGGTCTAGAATTGAATATCCGTTCCTAAAGCCTGCCTGTTCTCTCGGTTTCCATCTAAAACTTGACGTAGTCTACATGTAAGGATCTTGGAAAATATTTTATATACATTTGATAGCAAACTAATCGGTCAATAGTTACTAAGGTCCTGGTCTCCTTTTTTTATGAAGCAAAATCACTATAGCATTGCACCACGATTCAGGAACGTTTTCTTGACGTAAGCACTGTGTGTACAACTGAGCTAACTTAATATGAACTTCTTTCCCTGCGTCTTTCAAGAGATTTATCGATATACCATCTACCCCAGATGCTTTTACTCGTTTCATATTTTTAGAGCAAATTCTACTTCTTCCTTTGTAATCTTTGGTACACTACTGTCTACAGATGAATTTATTGACTCAACTACGATCTTCGACTAGTAAAGCTCTTGGTAAAATTCTTCTACTCTTTTTACCATTCTGTCTCCGCAGCTAATGATTTCTCCATTTTCAGCTTTCAAATATATCATTTGGTGTCTTCCTAATGCACGTCTGCGCTCGGTCCCTTTAATACTTTTACCTTTCCGAATAGTTTTCTCTATTTCATCCATGTTTTTCTTTCTTTTCTCTGATCTCTGCCTTTAGTTGATAACCTTGTTTAGTTCTACTCTTTCTATTTCGTCTTTCCTGCTTTTAATCTGCATGGTCTTTCTTCCTTTAATTGGGTCATTTGTATTTTTTTGAGTATTTGTTTCTTTGATACTTTTTCTACTTCCTACTTTCTCTGCTGATTCCCTAATGATATTCACTAAATTCAAATTCATATCTTCGACGGTGTCCTCGTTGGATCTTAGAATTTCGATTCTATTTTTAATTTCTAACTGAAATTTGTTATTATTATCCTTAACCTTTGCAAGGCTGATCTTCTTTCTTAAAACTAGTTTATTTCCCTCGGCTCTGAAATTGAATCTAGCTGTGCAACCTACCATTCTATGGTCAATACCTATGTTGACTTTATTTATTACCGTAACATTGCTAACGCTCTTGTTCTCATCTCCTAATATGAAGTCTACTTCGTTCTTTGTTGTTCTATTTGGACTTCTTCGGGTCCATTTACGACCTACACGCTTTTGGAAGAAAGTGTTGATTATCCTTATGTTGTAGTTCTCTGCAAAATTGACTAACATCTCGCCTCTGTCATTTCTTTCACCTACTCCAAACTTCCCAGTGGACGTCTCATCTCCCATCCTCTTCCCCACTTTAGCATTAAAGTCACCTATTACCAACGTGTACTACCTTTTTCTTGATCCATTACCTGATTTAAATCATCATGGAAGGATTGAATTTCATCGTCTGAACTCTGTTAAGTTGGTGCATAAACCTGAACTATTTCTAGAGTGTACCTTTTACACAGCCTAATCACAATCCAAGCTACCCTGTCTGATAATCTACTGAACTTGACTACGTTACCAGCAACTTCTCTGTTTATCAAGAATCCTACTCCACTAGATCTTTCTTTGTCCTTAGCTCTATAGTAGAACAGGTGGTGACCATCTTGTAATTGCATCAGCTTTTCTCCCGCTCTTCTGACTTCGCTCAGTCCTACGATGTCCCACTTGATGTTGTCTAGATCTTCCATTAAACTCTCCAGCCTGTGGTCTTCTGAGAGATTTCTTACGTTGCAAGTATAGATCTCAATTTTCTTAATTTTGTTTAATGTCCAAGACTTGGATCTGCTTAGACAGTGCTTAATCACATTCGGTGGCACACTGCCCGTAAGCACACGAGGCAATGCAGTTGGACTTTTAGGAGATGATGATCCAACAGGAACACCCGGTTTTGTTTTGGTTGTGCCATTCATATTTGCTATGAAGGGGGATTGCCAGTAATCTCTCTTGCCAACTGGTTTCTGGTGAGATATTCCTCTGGTGTCACCTTATTCATTATATTCGGTGAAGCCCTATATCTATAGGGTGTCCAATGGTCCACGCCGTCATTATGACGGTACCCCATATATCTATGAGGAATTTCCCTGTTCGTCATCAAGGACGTGCCAGTTAGCAATGGGTCCTGCGACTGTGCGTGTGAGCTGCTCTTTTTCTGATCTTTCTTACAAAACCTGTTCGATATTGGTGACCCTGCAGATTTCCTCTCTATCGACATAGCTTTTGTAATCATTATGATTGTCAAGCCTATCCACCACGTAGGTGTCAACTCTCGGATAGTATATATATATATATATATATATATATATATATATATATATATATATATATATATATATATATAATATATATATATTATACGTGTGTATATATATATGTATATATATATATATATATATATGTGTGTGTGTGTGTGTGTGTGTGTGTGTGTGTGTGTGTGCGCGCGCGCGTGTATTGGAGTTATCAGTGACATGGATATGATGTACTCTTGAATACATGTATATATATTAGATATGACATGTATATACGATTATTACCAGTATATCTAATCTAACTCCTTGCTATGCTAGTGTCAGAATATAGACAAGCAATATAGAGGTCAAAATATGGTTAACATTGAATGCATGTCTAGCTAGAATAAACAGGTTTTACTGCACAGTTGCATAGGCTTCCCTCACACGAAAGCCAGAAAACTTGCTCGCCAACTGAACTGACCGAGCGTTCACACAAACCTTCGCTCAGTTTGACTGTGGCCGTTGGTGGAAGAAGATTACACATTCTGTCAAAAGAAATGACTCCAAAACAAGACCACCAAACATTCTGGGGTGAATTTATTAACTTATACAAACAACATGAATGTTTGTGGAGAATAGGAAGTAAAGATTATTCAAACAGAAAGAAAAAAAAAGTTGCTTATGCCTTACTTGTGGATAAACTGAGGGAGAGGGACAGCTCAGCGGACAGAGAAACTGTGACTAAGAAGATAAATTCCATTAGATGCGCATTCAGTAAAGAATACAAAAAGGTTCTGAAATCTGTTAAAAACGATATTGGGACAGATGGCATATATAAACCTAGCTTGTGGTACTATGACCACCTACTATTTCTCAAGGATGAACAGTTGCCTAAAACTTCGATTAATGGCAGTCACGTGAGTATGCGTAAATATAATCATACTGTAAAACTACCTGCGGAAGATTAGACTTACTCGGTTTCTCTGACTGAAATAATTTCCAAAAGTATATTTTTTCATGAAAATATAGTACTAACTTCATTGAATTTTCGTATATTTTTACTTTTAATTTATATGAATTTCTCCGAAAAGGTAATTGAGATGAGCAGGTCTCAACATTGTACTGTATATCTACCAATCTCTCAAGAGAGGTAGCCAAAGATACAGAAAAAATAGGCCTAGTCCAGGGATGTAAGCTGTCATCATTTGTCGAACAATGATGAATCCAATGGAAAACGAATGTTTACCACCAAAAGCTTCCGTGCAAGACCACCTTTTCCATATCACGGTTTTTTTTTTTATTGTCTTTACCATTCATAGATTGCCTTTTTCCACCTCGCCATCTACGTTTCATATCCATACAGCAATGTGTTTGCTCTTCATTACTACCCATATATTGATAAATCCAATGGGCATATAAACACCGTTGTCCCTTCGTTTTTTCAACTACTTGTATGCAGTACTTTTTCGTCCAACCTAGTATTTGATATTCACATTTAAATAATGTACCATGTGCTTTTTTCCATCAGATTTGATATCTGAACATTTACTTGTCATCTCTATATTTTGCCCAGCTTAGTTTTTAGTTAATCATTAGTTATATATCTTTTCCCAAACCAATTTACCGATAATGGTGTAGTGTGCAGAATGGGGAGGCTACAAGCTCATCAAGGGATGTTAGAAGGCAGTAATTGTTGGAGTATTCAATTGTCAGTTCACATAGTTCAATATAGATGAACATCTAAGTGAACAAAGTGTTTACGCAATATTTTATGTTTTCATTTTTATTTATACACCACGCTTATGGTGAAACATTTATATCAAAGTTTTGCACTACAGATTAATTATAGAAATTGAATTGTTTATTTAATTTCTTTGTTTAAAAATGGAAATTGTACGTTCAATGGCCCTGCATATCTTTTGTGACTACTTGAAATTATCATAGAAATTACGTTTTACAGTTTATTTCACCGGTTTTATACAACGGAGTTCTAAATGAGTTTGAATATAAATTACTGTTGCAATCATTAAGACCATTTTAACATCATGGTTTATCTTATTCATTTTTCAGGAATCTACCTCGCATCCAGATCTAGTTCTTCCTTCCACTGACGACGAAATGGGTGGATTTCCACAGTCTCCCGTAAGCGATATTCCTCCCGAACAGCATCATCCACCACGAAGGATGAAAGCGCCTCGCCAGACTGGACCGAACCCCAATCCTGATACCATATTATCCTTGATCGAGAAACGCCTCCGGACTTCACGGCAGGAGGACGAGTTCGACATCTACGGAAAAATCGTGGCAACAAAACTGAGGAAGCTTCCTGGCAATATGCAGATTTATGCCGAGAAGCTAATTAACGACATCCTTTTCCAAGCTCAGATTGGGACTCTTAATACTGATGTTTTGCATTAGCCGTTTTATTATCATTATTCTTTACGGAGACGAGCATAATGGCCTGGATATAGTAATCCTTGGTACTGAAGGTTCGATCCCTTTCCCTGCCGAGTAGGTGCTACGGAAAACAGCACTGCTAAGCGGTATCCAATATAAATATAAATGGACCGCGCACTACGGATTTCCATTTTATATTAATTCGGTTGAGTAATTCAATTTGATATTTGACAGCAGGTAAAATGGCCTTACTTCTTTGTATCCTCTTCACAAAAGTGGCGCCATCCTTACGCTAGACCGTCCGGGTCAGCTAGAACGCTCTTGGTGCCCATGGAAGGTGATCGACAGTTTCTTGGGACCAGTGAAGGTAATTGGTTATAGGATGACTATGCGTCTTTGGTATGTGAATGTTTATTTTGTACACATAGATAGCCCAGACAGGTTCATTGGTGTTACAAATGTGTGAAGTCATATTAAAACTGTTTTAGATATTTATATTTTTCACCTCCACAGTCGTTCGTGTTTCATGTGCATTTAGTTTTGTTGAATATAGACATAATATATTTTTTACATTTATGTCTCGTTAGAGTGAAAATAATCAAAGTAATTTGAATCTGTGTAACAACTCGAATGTTGTCACTGATACACCAGTGAATGGTACGAATATCGTAATTCCCAAGCCTCACCGACAAGCATAGGTTGCCCCTATCTGTTAAGCCACGTCCACACGGTCGAGATGTGCCTGGCAGGGCAAAGTCTGCAGTCTATGCCCGCGTAAGATGTCCACACAGCTGTCTGTGGTGGTTGGAGGACAGTCGGACGCCAGCAGTTGTTGTGAGCGAGAGGTTCATTACGGTAAGATCACCATGGTGCGCTCCATACTTCGAAAGAAGATAGCACTATATTCTATCATAAATGGTGCCTGCATTAAAAAGATAGACTGCAGACTTTGCCCTGTCAGGCACAGCTCGACCGTGTGGACGTGGCTTTACTTGTATGCATTTTGTAAAAAATGTTTTTGCAGTGACGAGGTTTTGTTTACGTTAATGGTTGTGCAGTTGCGTTTAGCCCGTGGTATGCCTTCAATCTGTGAAGAAATTACCGAGAAGGGGAATCCAGACACCTCTATGCCCCCATTTACTAGCCTTTTACATGGTGGCGGCATTCTTGTTTCCCACAACAGGACCAAATAATAACAGCAGTTTAGTAAAATCAGATTTATATATGATTATAGTGAAGAAAGGTTTCGTTTTTAGGCAAATGGAAAAAAAAGGCTTGGGTTTGTCAGTTTTGAACCTGATCAATAATGTAGAATTTAATATTTGTACACGTTTCTATTTTGAGCGTCTTTACAATAAAGCTTATTTTTGTAAACACTTGTATTAATGCAACTGCAGGGAGAAGGGTAAATGGTTGAATATAGGTCCTCCGAAAATTGTGATGTGTATAACATTGCCCGCGTAAGATGTCCACACAGCTGTCTGTGGTGGTTGGAGGGTAGTCGGACGCCAGCAGTTGTTGTGAGCGAGTGGTTTATTACGGTAAGATCACCATGGTGCGCTCCATACTTCGAAAGAAGATAGCACTATATTCTATCATAAATAGTGCCTGCATTAAAAAGAAAAACAAGAGACCACAGAGACGTGTCTGGTGCCGGGAGTGGTTGCAGAGACGTGAAAGAATGGGTAGCTCTGTGACAATCCTACGTGAATTGCATGACCGTGTGGACGTGGCTTAACGTACTCTGGATGGTTAAAAATGAACGTTAATGGTTTTGTGGCTTCCATGAGGAGCTCAAACAGCCTATTTAGGTTGACAACCAGTAAATAATGAATAACCAACAGACCATATTATGTATATAAAGCAATCAAGGCTGCTTTTCTTAAAGCCACGTCCACACGGTCGAGCACTGCCCGCCCGGCACGAGGGCTTTGCTCGACAACGGGCAATTTCATCGGGCAAACCATCAAACTGTCCGTTCCCGGCACCATTTGCGGGCAGTGGATGGATGGAGGGCTGACATTGCTGCCAAACGCACGAGGTGAGGTGCGAGCAAAGTTTGCAAACCCGCTCAGTACAGACCGCCAATTAATCGCTCGCTCAATCGCCCAATGGCAAAAGCCCTCTTTTATACACTACTATCTTTTTATTTCCTTAAGCCACGTCCACACGGTCGAGCAGTGTCCGTCGGGCACGAAGGCTTTGCCCTTGTACGAGCAGTTTCAGCGGGCAAACCATCAAACTGTCCGCTCCCGGCGCCAATAGAGGGCAGTGGATGGAGGTCTTCCGTCACTGCCAAACGCACGAGGTAAGGTGTAGGCAGATCCACTGACTACCACGTTATTAGTACACCATGTCCACACCGAGTGCATTGTGTCAAGTGAAAATGTCCCTCTAATTACGAATTTCTGATATCGATCTAAATCGGACCGGAACCCCCTGTTACACCACTCCGGCCCCTGATTGGCTGGGTGGTGACGTCACAACAGAGACGACTGATCCGCTAAGAGCGCCTGCGAACGAAGCGAGCACGCCCGAAGGGTCGAGCCCCAGCGTAGAGGGGTCGGGCGCAGCCCGTTGCTCGTATTGTAGTCAATTAACAACTGCCAGCAGTTGGAATCTCTCGGAGCAGTCGCTGATTTAACAGTCATATACAGCGATGCCCAAATTTTCCGAAGGCACTTGATACCATAGTCGTCGAGCCTCAAGTCTGCATTCATTGTTCTTTCACAGTCGTTCAGCAGGATTGGGAGCACAGTCGATTTGGATCTTACTCCTGCATAAATACCCATTATGTACAGCACTACCAAGTTAAGAGAATATTTCCAAGACATTGATGTCTCAGTCACATGCATGGGCAGATTGATCTATATCATCCAGTATGCCCTTTACTTACCTGATCTTTACTTACCAGGAAACCTCGAAACTCGGCAATCTGCCTCCACGTACAGCGATTTAAAAGCCACAACCAAGACCTACAATTATTCCGTAGGGAGTACAGCATCATCGTTAGGTTCCTTGGGATACGCAATTTTTTGCACGCCGAAACAGTAATTTGGTGGTACTCCAGGGAGGTAAGATCAACTTCAGATGGGTGTCTGGAAATTACCAGCACACGCGGGATCGTGATGAATATTTTTATTAAAAAAATACAAATCAATAGAATAACATAAACACTCTAAGAAACTTTCAGTAATTTTACGGTACTATACCGGCGGCTGAGGATTCCATCTACCGTAAAAAATTACGGTCACACCGATTTTTTTTTACGGTGAACGAATTTTTTTTTTACAGTATAATACCTATATGTGGCATATATGTCTGAGGAAAGCTACCTAATTAAAGGCAGTCTTCAAGTGATATATTCTCTTACAAGCATTAAAAAAAATAAACTAAACTGAACTGGCTAGCTGGCAATGGGCACATACACTCTTAGCACTTGAAGTATAAGACTAACAAATGAAAATATGTTCATTCCAAAGAAAATTTAACATACTTTTTAAACTGGTAGCCTAGCTTATAGTAAAAATAAACTTACATAACACAAAGAGCATTGTAGGTATTGTGCTTGAGACCCATTACCATTATTCTACTGAAGCCAATACAAGAATTTATTCATAACCTCGCTGACTGTTAAAATGATAAAAATACTGTTGTATAAAGCAATTTAGGAATACTCAAACTCGGGACCAGATTGTTCCTCAGGGGGTCAGGCAATCTATTTGTTGGTCCATAACTTGATTTTTTTTTATTACTGCAGTAGTGCTGGGCAAATACCGCTAATTTCAATATCGAAATTATTGGTGAACAATACAGCTACCGAAATTACCGACAGTTTACCGGTAAAAGACTCATGAGGTAGTAGTGACGCCACAAGTTCGAGTCGAGTTCGAAAAATCAATGTTTTTGTCCTTTAATAAGCTATATCTCTGGTTCTATTTTACAAAGGGAAAAGGTCATACTTTAATTGGTGCTACTATGGTATGCTATCTAGTATCTACCGCGCGAGTGAATGGAGGGTAGTGGTGGGCAGCTACCGGTGAACCTTAATGATAACTTACCGGCAAAATTCTGCTACCGGTAAAGCTTCGTTAATCGATAACTCGATAAGTTATATCATAACACTCAGAGAGCGGTAACTTCGGTAAGCACGTCTCGGCTTGGTGGTACTGAGTGACACTCGGTACCACCAAGCCGAGACGTGCTTACCGAAGTTACCGCTCTCTGAATGTTATGGTATAGCTTATCGAGTTATCGGTTAACGAAGCTTTAACGGTAGCAGAATGTTTGCCGGTAAGCTATCGTTCATGTTGTTGGATAAAACCTGTAACTTTACCGGTAGCTGCCTACCACAACCACCTCCAAACATGAACCCATGCATGCAGACACGAACGGAAATGTATACACCACACCCACCCTCAGACACCCTCCATTGGAGGGTGTCCGAGGGTGATGTGGTGTATACATTTTCGTTCACTCAGTACCACCAAGCCGAGACGTGCTTACCGAAGTTACCGCTCTCTGAGTGTTATGGTATAGCTTATCGAAGCTTTACCGGTAGCAGAATTTTTGTCGGTAAGCTATCATTAAGTTTGTTGCCGATAAAACCGGTAATTTCACCGGTAGCTGCCCACCACTATACTGCAGCTTCTTCACTGTCAGAATCTTCAGCAATTCTCTTTATTTTGTACTGCCCACGCCTCTCAGTCTCCGCTCTAGCAACCAGCTGGTTGAGAACAGAATCATATCCTCTGCCAATTCTGGTGCCAGCCACTTCATCTTTGAGGCATGGGAAGATGTCAATCACTTTTTTAGCAATAACTTCCATGTGGCACCGATAAGGCTTTGGGTGCACCTGCAGCACTTTGGCCACCACATGTCTGACAATGGCCCTCCTATCTCTGGGAGACAGCTCTGCACTTCCACCATGCTTCAGCACTCTATGAACTGCCCTCCTGACCCCCTTTGGCCTGTCTTCCATGTCCTCAAATGTCAGCTCAACAGTTGAGGGCCATGTTGCACAGTGAGCACTTGGGGATGGTGACTGGCTGTCAGGAACAATGGACCGCAAGGGGGTGTGAGGTGTCAGTTGTAGGGGACTGCTTGCTTCACTGACAACTTGAGGGTTATCATCCACTGTAAAATATAACAAATTAATTTAATTAAACTGACCAGGTTCTGCCCAATGTGGATGGTCCTGATGGCCCATTCATGGCATTCATTTGATTTCTCACTTTTCCCAAAATGCTGTTTAAGGGACTTCAATTTCCAATACACATTCTAAGCACAGATTTCTATTTTAAAAAGGCCAGGAAGTGTACTCACTTTGTTTACTGCTACTTACAGAAAATATATCTTACTGGCTTAATTCTGTCTTGATGTTTTCATGTTGAAATAATGATGGATGTCTGTGAACCCATTTCCAGGGAAAAGGATTTTTTTTTTTTTTTTTTTTTTTTTTGCTTGTCAACCCAAGTTGAATTTCCTACAGACACAAACATACCACTTGAATTGTCCTGGGCTGTCCATGTCTCCATGAGGGCTCTGGCCTTTATAGGCTTCAGTGCTGCATGAAGGTCGATGTCTTTTATAAGCCTCAACTCATCAGCTCTATCCACTCCAACATCCTCCAGGCACTTCATCACTTCTTCTAGCTTGTGTTCAAGCTTAAGTTTCACCAGCCCGGACAAGACTAGGTCTTTCACTTCATCCATGTTTAAAACTGATACAGCCACTGGAAAATGACAGTATGTAGTCCAGAAACAGCTACACACCACCAAATGCAAGATATGAGATGTATATATATTATTATTAAAAAAAAAAAAAAAAAAAAAAAAAAAAAATCAATTCAAATCTGTTTGGAAGAGGTATATTTGATAAGCTTAGCACAACTGGCACATGTTAAGAGTTTATGAAATAAAGAAAATTCTGACAAGTATGTAAAGAGAAAATCAGCTTTTTTATATTTGAAAAATAGAATAGTTCGCTTTTTCACTTTCAGTGCGATGGGGGAAGAGGTCTGACACACACATTAATCAATACTTATACACTTGTCTGAAAGGTATGCAAGTTCAACAAAAGTGCTTAGGGCAAGAGAAAGATTCCATGCTTAATTTTTTTTTTTCTTACCTACCTACATAATTTTTTCAAGACATGTTAGTCTAAACAAAATTTTTGAGGCTGGCTTGTATTTGCATTGCACATAAATCTGCTTGTCTACATATATTATACTTATGTAGGAACAGTGTATTTTAATGAAATTCCCCAATCCTGTCCAAGCTTGTAGATGCTAAGGGGTGCATAACTCGGAATATAACTCAAATTTACACATTTTGTACTCTTTACAGACTGAGGATCCATGACATATTAGCAAGCCAAAGGTTGGCACAGAAATGAACTGATAGGTTTGCACAACAAAAAACAGTCATTTCTTTCACCAAAATAAGGATAATTTTTCCTACCAGAAAACCATCCTCGTTCTTTTCTAGAAGCAAGGCTTGGTCTTTTTTGTACTCGGTACCTTTAAAAATACTACTGAATCGGCCATCACTGTATTTGAATGTGAAAAATGTTGACCAGCTATTGCTGTTTTAATATGTCCATCAAGAATGTCAAGCTTGAAATCTACAGAATGTTTGATTTTAAAGGCAGCAGGGAAGTGACAACCAGCACTAAAAGTTTAATGCCTGTAGCAACTGATGTCTTTTGGCAAGTGATTTGGAGAGATTTTTTAAATTATGAAGACCTCTAGCACACTTTTTTAAAGTATGAGTGTTTTTGCTCTCAAATATCATTGTCCACAATCGGATCAGTGGACCAAATCTGACAATTAGCTCAGGGTAGTGACAGAGAAAATGATGTTTTGGTCTAAGGTTGATGTTTGGGAATATGGTAGCTCTGTAATCAATATAATCCTCAATTGGAGAAGCCAATAAGACAATCTGACCTTGGGCTATAGCTGGAGCACAAATCAATTTTCACGTATTTTTTTTTTTTTGCATATGTTTATTCTCTATCAGTTGTATGCATCTGACTTCATCTACATTTTTTTGTACTGTTTTGCCAGGTATAAAAATTTTGCTTCTAAATTCAAGTAAAATAATGCTTATTCACTCAAAAGTAGCTCTTCCTTCATCTCATCCAAGAGCGAATCATCATCTGTATCATTATTCAGTGAAACATTATTTTCATCAATTTCCATTTCTAAGATTTCATTTACAGAGAAATCAGTTTCCTCTGTGCTAATTTGGAAACAGCTGTCTTGCAATAATGTGCAATATCTATGTTGATGAGGTCACACCAAATGTTTTCTAGCAGTTTTTAAAAGGGCATGCTATTCTGTCACCCCAATTTTCCTGTGCAAGATTTTTTTTCAAATGGCAAATAAAATCTCTCAAGTTACTACATTTCTGTTGACAAAGGGGTTGAGTACAATTCAGAAGTACACTTTTGGATTCAGTTTTGTCATATAATGAGCAACTAGACCTGTACTTGTGCTCACGATACACGTGTGTCTTGAAAGCAGAATAGCTTGAAAAACTTTGCACACATTTACCTATTCCACACGGAAATTGATGGTTTGGAGTATTTCTGTGATACTTATAGTGACTGACATATTGCTTCATGTTTGATGCAGAGTATGTACACTGCTTACAATTATACATTGCTACAGTTTAGTGAAATATTTGCCTAAACTATTTATGTGCACTGTAAAAACCAATCAGTTGCTTTCGAAAATTTGTGGCAACCAGAAAGATTCAATAATTTGCAGTTTAGGTCGAATTTACAGAGCTAAACAATCAACTTGCATCAGACGAGAAATTACTAAAAGAGAATAATGTGCCAGCTGCTAAGAAAAACAAATATACTTAGAGAAAATAATAGTTTTACAAAATTTCCCTCAACGTTCCGATCTCTTTTGTTGGGCTGCAAGATGTCCGCTGTATTTATCCCAGAATGCAATGCGCCGCACATAGGTTAAACGTTTTCAGTGCATTACTGAGAAAACGCATTTTCTCGGTATCTACTGAACTTCCTCATTAATACAGTTATACAAGATTTTCTCAGTATCGTACCGTATATTTTACTGCAATTTCTTAGAGTGTTGTAATCAATACAAATACATACAAACGTCCAAGAAAACAAGTGCAATATATCACAAATTACAAACCGTGAAATATATGTTTCCCGTCGTTCCGGGTTCTTCACACGCATCGTATTGTAAAGGGAAGACGTGTGGAGAAGAATGTTCAGGTACCTGTGATGGTTTTTCAGTATTAATCGGTACTGGATTCTTTGGTTTGAACTTACCCATCCTCGCATCAAAAATAGTTTCAGCGAAAAGTTTCTGTACGTGTGCGGCAGAATATTCGTCCAATAGGCGAAGCTCTTCTGCTATGTACTGTCCATAAAAATAAAATCTGTCTCTTTGAGGAACTTGCGCAGTTGCCACATTCTGTAACATTCTGAAAGCGTGCGGCAGAGTGTCATCGTTGGGTTTTCGCCTTTTTGGTTGGGGTCCACTGGAAGTTTCATCGTTCTGCGAGTTCGAGAGAGATTCGGAGACTTCTTCATGTGTTTCTTCCATTTCGTCCTCAACGTCTTCATTTTCAACCGGACTGTCGACACTGACGTCGCTCCTGATATCCTGCGGAAGAGAATTTTATTTCGTCAAGGTGAGAAGATAAAATATAAATGTGCTTACATTTACATACGACTCATAAGTACACTCAAACCATGCCTGAATTACCTTTACTACAATAAGTCAAGTATCAAGTAATGGAGTAGTATTTCGGGTGAAATATCCAACACCTCTATCCCCGTGGACAAAATCTATAAGGAGAAGCAGTCACAGCGGTGGTAAAGGAGAAATTTTACAAGGGTAGCTCAGCGGTGGGGTACTAAAACCCATATTATTATTTTTTATGATTAGTCCAAA
Organism: Oratosquilla oratoria; assembly: GCF_046742065.1. Taxonomy (NCBI): domain Eukaryota; kingdom Metazoa; phylum Arthropoda; class Malacostraca; order Stomatopoda; family Squillidae; genus Oratosquilla; species Oratosquilla oratoria. The sequence continues at coordinate 28,902,889 of NC_134817.1, read as the reverse complement.
TTAAAACATTTAGTTCCGTTTTTTCGCTATCAGATTATAAAATTAAAGAATCACTCTAACAATCTCGATCTCAAGCTCGGTTTTTGCTAGACTGGATAATTTTGAAATATGTAAATCTGAAAGAAAAAACTACTTAGAAGACTTGCTGATGTGAGATGAATGATTAACATAACGCCACAGTAAGACTGGTCTGTTGAGGTGACATTACCCCATACAGAGATAAGACTAGATCTTTAATTGTAAAGCTATAGGGGCAGCACTGTATGCAGATTAATGGCCTCAGTTAAGACCACTAATCAAATGAAGTGAAGATACTGAAGTGTTGGATTCAAGCTCATAACACTGGATTAATATCCACACTTTTAAACTTTATGGCTTCTACTAAAATAATTATAACGGATTACAAATTGACTGGGTACCGAGACATCCAGATAAAATGTATTTGCACAGGAAATTCTTACTCTGTTGGTTGTCAGGCCGGACGGCCCTTCACCGCTTTCACTATGCCTCTCCAGATGGTTCTATCCTCTGCCAATTCTTTCCAGTCCTCTCTTGGTGCCACCCTCTCCACGTCCTTCTTTACTCCATCCATCCATCTGTATCTGGATCTCCCTACTGGTCACCTGCCCTCTACTCCTCCTTCCATCACCTTTGGTAGTCTGTCTCCCTCCATTCGTACGCAGTGTCCAGCCCACCTTGCTCTTCTTTCCCGTATTTCATCCTGAATGTACGGTTGCCGAGTCTGGTCTCTAATTTCCCCGCCATGTCTTCGTCTCCATTTCCCTTCTTCATCATATACTGGCCGAGGATTCTTCTCAGGATAAAAAAAAAAAAAAAAAAAAAAAAAAAAAAAAAAAAATCCAGTCTCTTCTCCCTTTCTTTTGTCAGTGTCCATGTCTCTCATCCGTACAGGATTGTTGGTTTTATTACAATGTTATATGTTCTTATAGTTCTGCTGATGGTCCGACTCTTCATTACAGATGCCAGGGCATGGTAACATCTGTTTCCTACAGCTATTCGTTCGTTTATTTCTATGTCCAATTTATTTCTCTCACTGACAATGGATCCCAGGTACTTGAACTTATCCACTTTCTTCCCATTTCTACTTAGTTTCATAATTTCCGTTTTCTGCTCATTGCATTTTAGGCCTATCTGTTCTGCTGTTCTCTAGAATACTGTAAAGATCTCGTTAATTTCCTCCACAGTCTCGGCCACCACATCCTCATAATCGGCATAAGCGAGGTTAGTTATCTGACCATTGGAGAACTTAGCTCCACCTGGAAGGTTGGTAATGTGCCTGACTGCTTTCTCCAGTGTAAGAATAAAAAGTAAAGGAGACAGCATACATCCCTGCCTAAGGCCACTGTGTATGTTGAAACTTTCTGTATCTTGCCTTCCAATTCTTACTGTACATCTGCTTCCTATGTAGCACGTTTTAATGATCGGATATTTAGCTGGAATATTCAGTTCTGCCATTATGTGCCACATTGATGGTCAGTGCACACTATCATACGATTGTTTGAAATCTACAAATAGCTGATATAGGGTCTTATCATATTCGTAATATTTCTCCATTAGTTGGCGGGCTGTGTGAATATGATTCGTAGTTGACCTGTTTCGCCTAAATCCACACTGACATTCCCTCAACTCCTCTTCTGTGTATGGTCTAAGCCGCTTCATTAGATTCCTTGTCTATACTTTGTATAATACACATAATAGGCTTATCCCTCTATAATTGGCGCACTCTAATTTGCTCCCTTTCTTATAAATTGGAATAATAATCGCTTTTTCCCATTTTGTTGGTCATTTTTCCTTATTCCATATTTCTTTTAATTTATAAATCTATTTTCCTGGACTTTCCCCATTTTTTAGTAGTTCTGCTAGTATTTCATTACAGCCTGGAGCTTTTCCATTTTTAATTCCTTTATGACCATCTTTATTTCAGCTAATGTTGGTTCTTCAATGGGATCTGTATTTATTACTTCTGCAGCCTAGATTGGGTGAGCCGGGTCCGATCTGTTTAGCAACTCATGAAAGTACTGCTGCCACTGTTCCATGACTTCGTTTTCTCCATATAGCATATCTCCAACTAGTCCTTTCATCATCCAATTTCTAGCTTGAAAACCTTTCTTTACAGCTCTCAGCTTTCAGTAAATATCTTAATTGTAACTTTTCGCAAAGAGTGGTACACAAAAGTAACTATTGCATAAACAGGTATTATATATTGTGACTTTATATTGTTCATATTCTACGTTATGAATATGTTTATTGTAATCTTATAGGCACTGGATTTCATTTTCCCCTTTCATTTCTTCCTTATACAATTTACCTTTTTTTCCCTTTAGTCATTCACTCCCACCTTTCATTTATTCCTTATAAACCCTTCTCATACTAGCTTCATCCACTCTCCTTATTCAGTTGTAAAAGGGAGAGCATTCACATATACAGGGAAACCGAGTATATGATACCGGGATTCAAACGTAGGGAATGTCATAAGGGATGAAAGATTAGTTGTAAAGCTCAGCAACCACAGAGTACCCATGCTGACCCACATATTAGCTTGTAAATATAAATCGACCCGATACTGATGATCATTTAATTGAGGTTAGATTAGATTAGGTCTGGTTAGCCCAGAATGGGCTAAGATCGGCCACCCCAAACATGAGTTTAAATATATATAACCCTCAAGTATTCTGGGTTGTGGATCTTTACAATGTCCGGGCGATGCCCTCTGCCTGGTATAGTGTCGATTGAGGCCAAGAGGCGTTAAAGAGAACATGACGTCCAATAAACACGAGGTGGAAGTAAACCATGCTCCCCATGAACAACGATAATCATTGTACGACTTGTTTTGGGTCTTGATAATACAATTCGATATGTTATATCGATCTGATATCGAACATTGATACAATATGACACATTCTTTGTTATACATGAAAACTCAATAATTGTCTCGCTTTCTAAAAATATATATATATATATATATATATATATATATATATATATATATATATATATATATATATATAGACACACACACACACACTGAATGGTTCCTAGTGAACAGATTAACATCTTTTCAACCACAATTCACTTTTAATTCCATGCCATTCGCAGTCGAAACTGGCGAGGAGCTCGGAGGAAGCATATATTGGAAATTGAAACGTGGTCGAGCCGAGGACTAACTCAGCTCGAACGTGACAAAGCGTCAGTGACTTAGCCTATTGCGCATTGGGCTAAGTCACCGACGCTTTGTCACGTCTGAACTGAATTAGAGTCCTTGGCTCGACCACATTTCACTTTCCAATATACGCTTCCTTCGAGCTCCTCAGTCTCGACTGCGATGGCATGGAAAGTGACTTGTGGTTGAAAAGATATATACATATATATATATATATATATATATATATATATATATATATATATACGTGTGTGTGTGTGTGTGTGTATAAGAGAGAGAGAGAACTCAACCGTAAAGTGTAATATTGTATGGAAATATATTTGTTACCATTTCTTCGGATCGAAACAACCGCTTGTCAGAAGCAGAAACATCGCCTTTGTCGGCATTAGCGGCATCCTCAGTGAGGCGAAGATTTTCGAGTCCAGCACGCGCCTTGATACGTTTAAGCCAACCAGTACTGGCCCTGAAGGTGATGTCTACGGCCTCATCTCCCCTGTCTTTCTTCAGGTCGTCGAACAAGGTAACAGCCGTCTGTGATATCATTGCAGCGGAGATAGGAACTGAACGATTCTTTTGGTCTTTGATCCACAACAAAAGTTGACTTTCCATTTCCTCTAATAATGGATCACGCGGCCACGTAACCCTTTTCGCAGTCAAGGACACAACATTCTCGCAGGCTGCAAGAAATTCGTCCCTTTTCTGAATCACAGATCCAACTGTGGACGGTGGTTTGCCAAGAACACGTGCGATGTGTTTGGCGGATTGACCATCCATGTACCTCTGTATTATGTCCATCTTCATTCCCAGAGACAAACTTCTCCTTACACGCTTGGGCTTAACAGGCAAACCTTTCATAGTGCATTTGCCGGACATAATTACTACACTCTACGATAAACACAGCACTGCAAAGGGTACCTATGAACAGACGAAGCTGATCGTAACACAAACGTAGTGTATCGATCGTACGGTTCGTTCTGCTGTGGTGTCACGGAGTGACTGCCAAGGTGGCGAAAAACGTGAATAACGGCATGCGCAGATACCTAACTTGATACTATCGCGCAGTCGCATGAGGTAGATTTAATTCCGGCTAGCAAAAATTGAGCTCGAGATCGAAATTATAGTGATGGATGATCGTAAAACGAACAATCTTTAAGTAGGAGATTCCGTTACTGTTCTAAAGAAGCCAGCTAGATCAGAATTTCATAATTACATACAATGGAGCGAGATCTGTACTGTGTTGTTGTTGTCTTTCCCTAGACTGTCCGAGCAGTCCCGTCTCCCCAACAAAGAATGCCTCAGCCGTGCAATGTGTTTGCGTGCGTGCTAGCACGTTTACACCTGACTAGAATACACGAAAGGGGCTATGCTCGTGAGCTGTTTTTTATTTTCCATTAACACACCTAACTTAACTTAAAATTCATTGAAGGGTTTGGCTTGGGCTACTTTATCTTCTCGGTCAGTGTTTCCTTGCAAGCACCCACTGGGGATGATGAAATCTATCATGGGAGTTCTGGGAGGCTATGCATGCATACTTTCTTTTCTCCTTCTAGTGATATTAGGAATTGCCGGACTGCTTAAACCTGACTACAGGGGGAGCGTTTAGGGTCGGAAAAGATTGGGAAACGGTGTTCTAGGTTATTCCAGAAGCTGACTCTGCGGAAAACTTTGACATCCTTCAGACATGTAGTCTTCAGTTTATTCCTATGAGACACTCCCGTCGTATATGTAGTCTTGTACGAAAATACTAACCATTTTAGTAACTGAATTGAACACAGCCTTTTCATAGTTGTTAACCTTCTTCCAAATGTTCTCGCTATACCTTACAATAGTTCTTGCTTCTCGTTACACACGGAAGTAGTTTTTAACCTTTTCCGTGCGGAGGATTTACATGTTTCAACCAAATAAACTTCTTTATTTGCAAATATATGCATATGACTCAGGTGAAAAATGTAATCACACATCTGTCAATCACGTTCAAACCACTGTTGGAGTAGAAGACTGGAGACGGGGAATCTATATATTTCAATTGCAAACTGCAATCCTCTTCAGTAGATACAAATAAGAATAGTGAGTGCTACTTAAGTAGAACTCACTATTCTTATTTGTATCTACTGAAGAGGATTGCAGTTAACAATTGAAATATATAGATTCTCTGTCTCGTATTTTCTACTCCAACAGTGGTTTTAACGTGATATATATATATATATATATATATATATATATATATATATATATATATATATATATATATATATCTTCTTTTCCTGTTAGCGTTTCCCATTTTCATATGGGGTCGCCGTTCCTCGCTAGTCGTTTCCACTGGTTTCGGTCCATCACCTGCTCCTCCTCCAGATGTTTCTCCTTAATGTCCTCTCACAAGTCAATATATAAATCCAGACAATTTGTGAATTGCCTGGTTCACCAAGTCAATTTAGAAATCAGATAAAATTCGCAGACAATTTACAAAGTGACTAAATATTTGATAGATTTTCTTGGCATACTGACTGAAATGAATACTTATGTGTGTGTGTGTGCAACAACTTACTGTTACCCTCTCAGTATGAGCTCAGAGTTCATTATTTTATTGGTATATTGACTGATATGAAGTAATGAACTGACAGAACAGTATCCTTGGACCGTTGAAGTGCACTGTTTTCTTTGAGTTTATGAAGTCTTCCTTGAGAATTCTGGTCACAGGGTCTGGATAGGTAGATCCCTCTAATGGACCATCTGAATGAACGAAAACAAAGAATAAATGCAGATACTTTTGTTTCCTTAATAACAGAAGAAGGCATTTAATTAACGGTGAAAGACTTGCCATGTGGTTTTGAGCTTAATCACATTGGTTATCAGTTACCTTGTATAACTTTTTTTTTTTTTGCGAGTTTCACTACCTGGCTGAGCGAAGTCCTCAGTCGAGTCATATGGAGGGTTCGTGCATTCAGGTGAATCGTTTGGATGATTCATGCACTCAGTGGATCGTCTGGAGGATTCGTGCACTGAGGTGAACCGTCTGGAGGATTCGTACACTGAGGTGAATCGTCTGGAAGGGCGGTTCATGCACTCAGGTAAATCGTCCGGAGGGTTCGTGCACTCAGATGAATCGTCTGGACGAGTAGAGTCAGAGGGGAAACCGTAATCTAGTAAATCCTCTTCAATGATCATTGTTTTCAAAACTTCTTCTAGATCTACCCTGGCCTCAACACCAAAGAGTTCGATTCCAGAATGGTAAATGGTGTTCTTTTGGAACTGCACAAACCCGAGTCCCATGGGCTAGTCACTTGTATCAACCCATGGCTACGTCCGGTCTGGCGTTCTTAATAATTTCATTATACGTGAACACACGCGCGCGCACACACACACACACACACACACACAGATTGTCGAACGCTGGCTTCACAAGCCAAAGGACCTGGGTTCGTTCCCCCGGCCGGGCGGGGTCGAGGATTTGTGAACTTGCCCATACCAGGATTCATTTCAGTCAATATGCCAAGAATTTTTTTTTATCAAAATTTATCACTTTCTAAATTGTCTGCGATTTTTAGCTCATTTCTACATTGACTGGGTGAACCAGGCAATTCATAAATTGCTTGAAAAATAAGTCATTTTACAAAGTGTCTATAATTAGATAATGACTGCAACACACACACACACACACACACATATATATATATATATATATATCAAAATGTTAAGTGCATTTTTCTCGAACATCACATAAAAAAGTTAATAAGGCATTTCAAAATTTCGTGCGCGTGTGAAGGGTGTCACACACCCCGGGAATTACTGCTCTGATTGGTAATTAAGCAAATGCCAGTTCTCAGAGATCTTTCATTAACATTTCTACTACAGTCAAAGAATCTTTAGGAAAACAATATAAATCCGAATATTAGTATATAATCAAGTTTTTGTCAATTTGCTTAAGCTGGTGGCAAAGAGACTGGTCCCACGACTACAGGTGTTTTCCTGTAGACTACAAATAATACACACATGAACCCACAAACACATAGCAAAACAATTAATACGGCATGTATTAAGTGCAAGAAATATAGCCTTCTGCATAGATGCGGTGATTTGTGGAACGAATTAGATGAAACAATTAAGGTGGAAATAAATTATCTGAAATCAAAATGGAGACAGATTCAAGCACACATATTAAGATCAAAGAGGGGAATAGTAAAAAATATATATATATTTTGGAAGACTTGCTGTTGTGAGATGAATGATCAACAAAATGCCATAGTAAAAATATAAAAAAGCCTGAAACATAAAAGGAAATATAGCTTTCTACATACATGCGTTGTTTTTGGAACATACTGATGTTCACCAATGTTTTATTTTAAATAGTGGTGAACAACATAATCGAATTTATGGCAAACCTTAAAGAATGAACACACACATACATATGTATATACATATATATACACATGCAACAGTAATCAGTCAACACCTTTGAGGCTTAACAGGTGCTAAAACATTGGATTTGCCGAAATATCCGTTGTACCGTATGATTTTTGCAAGTTATGAACAATGAATAAGCACCTGGTGTATTTCTGTACATTTATGTAAATGAAATGGCTCATTGAATTGTACGAGTGTTGGCTGTAGCTGGGATGCAGACTTGAGTTGCTAAATGCGGGTCTGCCGATTGTTGCAATTGTCGCACGGCCTGTCCAGCCGGGCCTACAAGCGAAGACAAAATACACTTTTGCGCATTAAAGTAAATACCTCTCGCGTCCAGCTGCCTGATGCCATGCCATTTTTTTTAAGTTCTTTAGCCAAACCCGAAAAGGTACATCGTTCTTTTAATTTCATGTTTTCACAGAGTATCTCTATTATGAGTGCTGTCACAAGTTTTCCTTCCGAACGGTGCACCACCACAAACCATATTAAAGTGTGAGTGAGACGAAAATTCCCTATATCCAGAGGTCGTTCGCATTTAACGGATACCGTTCGTTATTTACGGGGAGTCGTTCGGTCATACTCATCCTATAGTCTCTCACGAATCCCCCAACCCCCATTGCGCGCTATATTCAGAGCAGTTAATAATGCTTGTTTCTGTCTTGTATTGTACAGTACAATACTGTCCTCATCTAAATGTAAACAAAAAGTATTTTGTACATTTCAAATATCCCGTGTATGTGTACAGTAAAGTATGCAATCAATACAGAACATTGCGATATATGGGTCAAAACTTCACTCACAAAACAAGACTAAACGAATGAGATAGGAACAATAATTCACGTCAGTAAAAGCAAGGCCTGAGCGACAGGCGTAGACGCGTGGTAGATATGGGGAATGTGTACGTTATTTACAACGGCATTGGCACACACCGTAAATGACTGCCTCCCTCCCGGGACTAATGCGGAGTTCCTCAGAAGCTTGAGACTCGTTCTCAGCTCGTACCCAAACGGTTCCACAGCATCCATATCAGCACTCAACACCTCTCCTGTGACGAGTCTTGTTCACAATTCCGTGACGCCTCCTAAAACGCCACAGCCAGCCATCACTACATTTAAAATTCTATGCCACGAACAGATACACTTTCAGCTCTCTTCTGTATGTACCACTTGTACACAGCCTCGTCAAGGTTATCGGGACGAAGTTTTCTTATTCTAAAAATTACCTGTTCTTTCTTCCGAGGCCCCAACTTTCTGACGGTTTCCTTTATCTTGTCCTTGGTTTTGATGAGGTTGCGTACAGTCGTCTTTTAGGGCCCTTACTTGTCCTTAAGTTGACTTCGAGTCAATCCAAGCTCGTGATCCTGAATTATTTCCAATTTCTGAGGTATTGGTACAATCTTCCTCCTGGCCTTCGCACCAGATGAGGTGGACGAAGTAGGCCTCTGGTGCCATTCTTCGTGTACAAACCTTTATGTGCAAACACGTAACAAAGCACGATGTACGAATTTGGAGTTCTAGATACTCGTACAAAGCACACCTCGAGATGAGGCAACAAACTCCTGCAGAGCAGGGCTGCCGTTTCGTAGAATTTTGTACCAAAACGTAGAAAGATAGCGGCATGTGGCAACTGCACAAGGACATGAGGAAATTTTTTCTACATATCAGCGGGCTGTTCAAAACGTTCAAAAACTCAAACTTTTGTTTAAAAATCATAGAACTAGTTATCAAATAATAAATGGTACATCAAAATATGACTTTTATTGGTAATTGTGTTACTTATAAAATATTGTACCCCAAGAGATACATTTCTAGTGTAGAAAAAAATATACGCTAAAGTTTCTACTTTCTTTTAACGATAATATATAAAAAAAAGAATTTGTGTATCTTACTGAATATGTTAGGGCATGGGGGCCTTTACATTCAAGAATAAAAAAAAAACTAGAACCAACATTTAGTGAAAGTTTGACAAGTATATTTTGCTATGAAAGTCTACACACGCCCGAGAAAAATGTATGCCCCGGTATGGCAACACTCCCATTCTATACGGCAGTATAGAAAACGCGGGAACCCTGCTGCAGACTGGTTTTGGCCGAGGTGGAGTCACGCAACAAGCAGACCGGGTGTGCTGCACCCATCTAACGAGCGTCAGCCAACTCTCACGTATTTCACGACCTCGCATGTACGTAAAATAAGGCAAGTGTTAATTTTTAAAGTTAAATCGTATAATAAAACGAGTGTTCGAAAACCTCAATCGTTACGTTATATCCAAAATTCGATAAACTGATGTTCGTTATATAGAGGGTTTTTCATTACTTTTCGTACGTGAGGAGCATTCCAACCCTTCGGACACAAATCTGTACAGATCACTTATCTGCTTAAGGTCATCAATCTAAATTTGCCATTGAAGTCGTTCATACATGTATTGAGATACCAGCTTCCATTTTTTTTTTTTTTTTTTTTGTAATTCAACCTGCCTACCTAAAGAAGATTTTTTGTGTTATTAAAAAAAATTTCATCATACTTTTTCAAAATTACCGTAATGTACACTACAGTTCGAGAAGGTTGGACAATACCAAACTTCCATCTAATAAACCGACCCAAAGTTCAATATGTGAAGAAAGTTCGATAAAATAACACCTTCACTTATATAAAAAATTCGCCTATAACGACCAAGTGTTCCCTCCAAATATCACGGGTTTACTGTATGTATGTGTGTGTGTGTGTGTGTGTGTGTGTGTGTGTGTGTGTGTGTGTATGTATATATATATATACATATATATAATTGATGTGGAACCTCGCTTAACGAGCTAAATTCGTTCCCGAATCTTGTAATATGAAACACCCGTTATGCGAAAAAAAAACACCATAGCAATCAATGAAATAAATAAAAATGTAATACGTAATATCTAAAGGCGTTTTTTAAATCAACGTGTGAAATAAAAATGTCACTAATAGAAATGAACCTGAAGAAAGAATGTTTATCTATTTAATGCGTAAAGTAAAATATAAAGAAATAAATACGGTTGTAGCTTACGGAAAATGGAGGTAGCTCGTCGCGCGAGGGTGGCCGAGACGGTGGGGAGGAGGAGGGGACTATTTCACCGTGCTTCACAACGGTGCGGATGCCGGTTCTTCTTTTAAATTTCTCGAACCACCCACGGCTTGCTTTGAATGCTTCTTCTTCGTTCGTTGATGCTCCTGGATTTTTCTTAATAAGGTCAGCGAAAATATTTTTCGCCTTCTCACAAATGATGTTCTCGTTAATAGAGTCGCCTTGCATTTGCTTATCATTTATCCACTTGAGAAGCAACCTTTCAACATCGTTGAGAATACATAGCCGTTGCGGTGATATTCTTGTCACTCCTTTTGAAGCATGTATCGTCTTAATCCTGTCCTTGTCCTTAAGGATAGTACAAATCGTTGATGAAGACCGATTGTATGTACGTGCTAAGTCAGTCACGCTCACCCCTCGTTCTCGCTTTTCAATGATTTCACGTTTCACTTCTACGGTGATTTTCATTTTTCTTCTTTTATTGTTATCTTCTTGCAGTTTTCTCTTGGGGGCCATTCTTGCAAGGGTTAAATTTTGCACTAAAAGAAATTCACAAATGCTTCTGAAAACACGTTTAGAAAAATGAATGATTACAAGCGACACAAAGATGCGAACACAACGAGTGCTAAACGCAGACTGACGACCGAAAAGCAGGTGGGAGCAGGATTGCCACTTGCCAGAGCTATTACGATTGTTCTCCGTAGTGAATTTTCTTACGTTTGTTAAAATGGTGTTATTATTTGTATTACCAAACATTCCTGAATTAATGGCAAACATAAAAAATAATAACATTATTCGAATCATTTCAATATCTAAAGATCTATTGTATTTCAAAATTCTGTTAAATACAATAAGTTGCAAATACCAACCCTGGGCTGGAGTGAGTTACGTGTACAAAGGCCCTAATGTTGTCTCCTCGTGACTCGTTATGCGAAACACTGCTCGTGAAGTCCTTTTATCCCTTATAATATATATATATATATATATATATATATATATATATATATAATATTCATTATACGAATACCTCGTTATGCGAGGTGCTCGTTAAGCGAGGTGCTCGTTAAACGAGGTACTCGTTAAGCGAGGTGCCACTGTGTGTGTGTGTGTGTGTGTGTGTGTGTGTGTGTGTGTGTGTGTGTGTGTGTGTGTGTATCATGTATCTGTGTACGGACTTATAGTTTATCTCACAAATGTGTTAGAACTTTCAACTCACCTTACAGCCAGGCATTTTGGCTTCCCCCTTCATAATGTTCTGGCCAGTTTCATTCACGTTAAAGACCTTCTCCATTAGCTGGAACAGCTCTTCGGGATAAGCAGTAGTTTCTGCGTAGTCGGCGGATGCGGAATCGCCATGCAACGGGACACTCTTGAGATTTAATCTTTTCTGGAAACTGTCGAACCAGTCCTTGCTGGCTTGAAAATCCTCCGTTGGCGTTGACGTCGACGTTCCTGGTTGGGGTTCTTCATTAACTCCTGTTAAATCGTTGTACAACTTCCTGGCCTTCTCCCGAATGATATTGCTGTCCAAGGGGACATTTTTCTTGCGGCAGTATGTTATCCACAAACTAAGAGTAGATTCCATTTTTATGATGTTCCTGTCCCGTACTACAGACGTAGTTTTAGCAAACTGTGAAGCAAAAAATCACAAACTTCACACACGTATACAAAGCAAACACTCGTAGCATAGGCACGCGGGTAAGTGGCAGGAATGCGATGACAGTACAGTAGCCAATCAATGCAAACGTTAAACTAATCTAGTGCCCCAATTGGCTACTAACGACTCGCTAGCCAATAGCGTAGCTAAAAACATTAATGTTGACATACTAGCACACTACGCCACATTTCTATTGTTTATATTTAAATCTAATATTAATCTATATACTGTATCTATTGTTCGTTTTTATTAATATGTATTTATAAATTAGATAATAATATCTTTTAATTTTTAAATTAGGAAAACTGTAAGGTTTCAAGTACTAGCACCGATATGTGTAGGCATCGCGGGTAGGCGGAAGAACCGCGAGTGCGCAGATGTTTGGTTCGATGAAGTCGAGATTATGCGGTATCGCGAATGGGGAGTTGCGGATAAGCGGCGGGGGGGGGGGGGTCACTGTGTGTGTGTGTGTGTGTGTGTGTGTGTGTGTGTGCACGCGATATCTATAGTTTATCTTACAACGCATTAGAATACTCAATTCCATTGGACACATATACATACACACACAGATGAGGGAGATAGATGGGGCTCCAGCCTTGCCGAATTATTCAATTTTCCGAGTTATACAAATCCCTCATTCACCTCCTCCCCATTTGCACAAATTCAGTATTTTTAAAACACTGTCCTACAGAGCAGCTGTAAAAGCTTAAAACAAAACTAACATTCTCTCCCATCAATTGCCGATTAGTAAGACGGTGTCGACTTCGAAGGGTAAACAGCCATCCAGCACTGGTTTTGAAGTCAGTGACTTTCAGATGTTAGGCTAACCTTACAGCACCATTTTGTACATCTGCACCTCTTACAGCAACTCCAGCTGCTCGCTTCTCTTTGTACCACCCAAAAACTGCTTTCTCCAATGCAACGTGTTTGACTGGCTTTATTCTCTTCTTACTTGTTTTTTGAAGAGCTTAGATCCTCCTTTGAACTTCGGTACGAATATTGTCCCTATTTTTCTTAATGGCATAGAAGGTGCTGGACTTGATATCAAACTCAGCACAAGCAGAGCGCATGGATGCACCCGTATCTATCCTAGCCAGCACTTTACTTCTGCAGACTCAGGCTCTTCAGTCTCATCCCCTTCCTGCCAGAGATGCTCTTCGATTTTAAAGCTGACATAACTGAAGTACGGTGTAATCACAACATAAAAAATAACAAATAGATAAAACAAAATAAAATATAGGTTGGGTACAAATGCGAGGTAATAGTGCACGTGGGTTACTACGAATCGTGCTAGGGGAGTGACGTACGTTCAACAGGGATTGCGCGGGCCTGGCCGCGTGTAACCAACGAGATGTGGGGATAACTCGGCAGCATATAGAGATGAATCACATAGAACTGGAGAGAGACCACGAAGCCCGAGTGTGCATACACGCTTAAAGAAAATGCGAGCGCGGTATGTTTTTTTTAATACGAACTTATTTTTAAATCAATATTTCGGTGCCTTGCCGAGTTATATTGAACGTCGACTTATACAGTGCCGAGTTATAAGGATTTCAATGTATGTATACATACATATATATATATATATATCAACCACCATGCACTTTAATTCTAAGCCATCAGCACCGGAAGAACCGTGGAGGCAACATGCAGAAATTGAAACGTGGTATGCCCGAGGACTCGAACCCACGACCAGCACGTGACCAGTGATGTAGTGACTTAGGCCATTACACCATCAAGAGATGTAAGTTGAGCGCAACTTTTCTTATATATTTGTATGCTCGAGTTACATACACATGCACGAAAGTTTGCGTTCAACCCATCTCCACTATGATAGTACAATTGGTAAGTACACGAACGCGGGAAAGTATTTGCACAACACTGAATGGGTCCCAGTGACTAGAGATACATGTTCATCAATCACAATGCACTTTTATTCTAAGCCATCAACATCCGAAGAACCGGGGAGGCAACATGCAGAAATTTAAACGTGGTATGCCCGAGGACTCGAACCCACGGCCACCACGTGACCACATTTCAATTTCTACATGTTCCCTCCACGGTTCTTCCGATGATGATGGCTTAGATTTAAAGTGAATTGTGGTTGATAAAAATGTATCTTTAGTCACTGGGATCCATTCCGTGTTGTACATTATATATATATATATATATATATATGAGATTCGGGTAGGGGGAGAGAAGGAAAGGGGGAGGGAGGGATAGGTGGTGGGAGAGGGTGGGTGTATGCTGTCACTCAGCCACTCTATAAATGCTTTCCCGTATATGTGTATTATATATATATATATATATATATATATATATATATATATATATATATTTGTGTATTTTGGGAGCAGGTTCTCTTTTAAACATGTTTGATTGAATACGACAGCATTCTGGAAGTTGTTGAATTTCTTTCTTGTATTTTCTATTTTTCTAATTATATTCTTCCCTTGGATAGGGTGGGCATAGACCAATTCATTATACTTCTCCATTTTATTGCACAACGTTTCGTCTCTAATAAGACATCTTCTGGTATTTCTGTTTTAAAGATATAATAGATATTTATGATACTAGTCTGAATTACATTGATTATTACACATTTACAATTTATATCAAATCTTACAATTGCATTTACATTTTAAATTTGAATGAATAATAACACTAAAGATAATATTATTAATAATAATAATGATAATAATATTAAAAACTACTTCTTGCCTTAGATGAAAAGGATGGCTACATATTAAACCCGGGGCGACCTTCTCCTATGCAGGTGTGAGGAGATTAGCGGATTACCCGTGACCTCTGCCCTTTTAAATGGTTCAGAGACCTGATGAGGAGAGGGGGTGTGTGGAGGGGGTGGGGGAGGAGGAGGAGGAGGAGGAGGGAGAGGAGAGGGTGAAGCTATATATATATATATGTATATATATATGTATATATATAAATATATATATGTGTATGTATATATATATATATACATACATTATATATTATATATATATATGTACATATATATATATGTATATATATACATGTATATATATATATATATATATATACATATATATATATACATGTATATATATATATATACATATATATACACATATATATATGTACATATATATATATATATATACATATGTATATACATATATATATACATATATGTATATATACATATATATACATATATATATACACATATACTGTATATATACATATATATAATATACATACATATATATTATACATATATATATATAATATACATACATATATATATATATACATATATATAATATACATACATATATATAAAGTGACACACACACACACACATCAATCAAATCAGCCATCCTGAGTCCACTGCTGAACAAAGGCCTTCATAGCATTCCATGATTCACACGACCGCGCCAAGCTCTGCCACTTCACTCCTGCAAACTTTTAAATTTCGTCTCTCCACCTTCTGTCTGGTATCCCTCTTCCACGCTTCCCATCTCGCGGCGTCCACTCAGCAACGCTTGCTCCATCGCTAATCAGTCGCTCGCACTAACTTAATGGCCCAATTCCACTTCCTCTCTTTTACCGCCTCCACAATATCGTTCACTCTAGTCAGCTCTCTCACCCAACTTGCTCTCTTTCGGTAATGGAGAAATAATTAAATGCAGGTACAGAATGGTAAAAAGAATAGAAGAATTTTACCAAGAGGTTTTCTCGTCGCAGACCGTAGTTCAGTCAGTAAATTCATCTGTAGACGTTTGTAGTATACCTGTGATTACAAAGGAATAAATAGAATTTGCTCTAAAAATATTAAACTTGGAAAAGCAACTGGGGAAGAGTTGTATATCGATAGATCTCTTGAAAGACGCAGGGAAACAAGTTTATATTAGGTTAACTCAGTTGTACACCCAATGCTTACGTCAGAAAAGCGTTCCTGAATTGTGGTGCAATGCTATAGTGATTTTACTTCATAAAAAAGACACCAGAAAGACCTTAGTAACTACCGACCGATTAGCTTGCTATCAAATTTATATAAAGTATTCTCCAAGTCAAGTTTTAGATGGAAACCAACCGAGAGAACAAGCAGACTTTAGGAGCGGATACTCGACTCAAGACCATTTGCAGGCGATGAACCAACTAATCGAGAAAACGACAGAATACAATATACCTCTCTGTTTAGCTTTTATAGATTACGAGAATGCTGATTTGGTAGAACAAATAGCAATACTAAACTCGCTACGCAATCAGGGTACAAACGAAATCATAAGGGTTTTAGAAAAAACTTATGTGAAAGGTACCGCTATAATTCAACTACATAAAGATACAGAAAAGATCGAGATCAAGATCGAGAAAGGGGTAGAGCAAGGCGATACATTTTCACCCAAATTATTTATAGCTTACTTGTAAGTGATTTTCAGAAGGTTGAGTTGGGAAGAGAAAGGTTTAAAGATTAATGGCGAATATTTGAATCACCTAAGGTTTGCGGATGACATTATTCTTATTTCAGAAATAGCAGAAGACTTGCAAAATATGTTGAGTGATCTGATCAAGGAAAGTCTCAAAGCAGGCTTAAAATAAATAAGACCAAAACCAAAGTAATGTTCAACACGAAACTTAAGTAAAGAGATTATAATCGATGATGAGGGTCTTGAAGAAGTTGAAAAATATAATTATTTTGGCCAGATGATGAAAGTGACAAAAGTTCATAATAATGAAATAAAAAGACATATTGCAATTGGTTGGGAAGTGCTTGATAAGTATAATAAAATCCTGAGAGGCTCTCTACCTTTATGTTTGAAACGTAAATTTTACGATCAATGCATTCTGCAAGCAATCTACAGGTGGACTTGGAAAGTGACGAAGGCGATGGAAACAAAGCTAAGAACTGCACATAGGAGAATGGAGAATCAATGATGGGAACGCACGCACGGACACGCGCGCGCACACACACACACGGAGTTGGGGGTGTGTGTGTGTGCAAGGTCATAGCATTACCCATAGATCGGACCTACGAGCTCTGAGCTCTCTTCCAGGAGGGAAATAGCTGTCGATCACGAGTCCAACACGTGATCCAAAGACCAAGTGAATACACACAGAGAGAGAGAGAGACAGCCACAGCATTACTCATAGATCGGTCATAATCATAGATCGGTCATACCAAGGTGAGACACACACACACACATATATATATATATATTTATATATATATATATATATATATATATATATATATATATATATAGAGAGAGAGAGAGAGAGAGAGAGAGAGAGAGAGAGAGAGAGAGAGAGAGAGAGAGAGAGATAGTTGGTACCCCTGTGTGGCCAAGGTCTCGTTTCGGCCTCATCATTCTGCACCTGGGAGTTCCAAATCTGAATTAATTCTACGACTAACTATAATGGGAAGTTTGAAATGAAACGCGTGATGCTAACAGTTTTGTTCGCGCACTTTCAAGTTTCCACATGAAACAGCTTGTGAAGGCCTGCCTCAAGGCAGGATGCACGGCCACCTCCCAAGCTTCTCCAACCGGGCTCCCTTTGTCATGCACAGTGTTGCCAAATCTACTCTTCAGAGTTGTACGAATTCTTGGTGTTCATTGCAAATTCAACAACTCTCACCCATCCCCGGCAACTACAACAACAACAGCCAACGTCACTTAATACTCCGATGTAACTTTGGCTATAAAAAATAAATAAATAAATAAATGGCACCACTGCGTCTACTGCGCATCTAGTTTTCCGTTCACGTGCTCGGAAGCTTTGTGTACCCCTCTCCAATAATAATAATTCCTCATTTCCCGCCTTCATATTTTGCTGTCGTTATACTTCTGTGTTTCATGATGCTCGTTACAATATTGTATAGGTAAAATTTAAGGCAGTTGTAAGAGTCAACTATCACCACCCTAAAATGTTATATTTTCGCAATTAGCCTGGTTTGCATTCGATATGTGAATATAGAGAATATATTCAATCAAATAATCCTGAACAAATATGCGTGCACGCACACAACTTTATAAGCTATGCGTGTGTCCGCACTGCTGAAGACCCATGTCTGGATAGAACTCTCTTTCTGACGTAAAGCAGTGCACAGTTAACACACAAATTATGCTGGTCTTTAACTCCCTTCCCTACTGAGTGGCACTTTTCCTTCTGACAACCGCCAGGCTAGAATAATGTAGTGCATCATTAATGGTACTACTCTGATATGGTCCTCACTCATACTGTTTTGTTACCATTTAACATTATTTTGTTGTTCCTTTGCTTAATGCAATGTTTCTTATTGTGATGGTGCTAAATTTTTTGTCTCAATATCCTATGTGTTACGAACATTTTAGTAATATTAGCAAAACTATAACAATGTTTATGTGCCATATGTGTACTGACTGGTATTACTCATCTCTGGTCCCCACCCCTACGTATGTTGTATGTGTAACTTTGCGTAGAATAACAATCTAATGGGGACTACAGTGGAAATAAGCGTACATGCTTTTTTGTGTTATCCTCGTCAATTTGCTATTATCATTTCGAACAATGTGTTCTTGTCGTTATCTGCACTTCATGTACATTGATTATTTGCCAAATAAATTTATTATTATTACTATTATTATTTCATTAGTGACACTAGCCAGAGAATGGGTAGTATGTCTCAGCGGTAACTTCCCATTTCATCTACTAGTCATATCGTCTACTCAGTTTCTGACATATATTCCAAAATCGGCTACTTTCTTCTACTGTGTTTTGCACATACTTTTCCACTTTTTTCATAGTTTTGGCTATAATACCTGATTTTGCAGTGACAGCTGGGCAATGGCATCATTGAAGAGTGTTGGAATGGGTAGTCTTCTGGGCATCCTGCCTGAGCTGAATTTGACTTTCTGAACGTCGACGTCAGCTCGACCTGGGTGATTGTGTGGATTACTGCTGTGGACTGTCTCTCCCTGGGTAGTAAGGCGACCTGGACAGTCCCTGTTGTGACATCTCCAAAAGATGCATCATTGAAGAGGGCTGGGATGGGTTGAGTCTTCTCCTGGGCATCCTGCCTGAGCTGGGACTTGACTTTCTGGATAACAACGTCAGCTCGATCTTCTGGGTGATTGTTTAGCTTACTGCTGTGGACTGTATCTCCCTGGGTAGAGAGGCGACCTGGACAGTTCCTGTTGTGGTACCTGCAGAAGATGCGACCCTCCTTGCCCTTCCTGTTGACTTGGTACCAGTGCCCTTCTTACAGCAGTTGAGAAGCTCCTCGCTGGGTAGTAAGCCTAGTGAACTCCATGGTTGAATGAAGTGATATCGTAGACTGACAGTGAAAGAGTGATTCTTGTAGAGGTGTGAAAGTCTCCTCACTTTGAAGACTATTAATCAACACCCTTTATGTGATACTGATCTGATTATTCAACACCCTGTGTCAGGTGTGACTGAGGAGTTTCACACCCGATGCCAAAATTTGAAACTCTTTGATGCACTGAGACATCTAAATATGATTACTTTAACACCTCTAAGTGAGTTGAGTCAGAGCTTTCACACTTCTTGACAGTCTTTAACGGCCAATGATTTCACACCTGTCTTAAACTCTAATTCAAGTCAGTTCACTATCATGAAGAGATTAATAACACATGAAATAAATAGCTGTTATGGAAGGCCTACTTTCGAGAATTAATGTATCGAATCTTATCCCGTACCAAATATATCCAAACAAATAAAAAATAGCAAATAAAAATAGCATGGATACTGCACATGTGGGTATCAAAGGTAATGAAATAGATGACAAATTGGCTAAACAAGGCTTAAATAACAATCAAATTTACTTCCCTCAAATACAGTAAAAGCAAAAATTTACCATATCAAATTCATAGCAACACTCATATCAACCCAACTATGACAGGATTATTTACAAAATAATACTGCCCAACATTATAAAAAAAATCAACCTAAAGAATCAAATAAATAAAATACGTAAACATAAACAGGCATAAAGAAGTAATAATAACATACCGCCTTAAAACACACATACAGTACACACACCGCACCTCTGCTACCAACATGACACGCCTCTTGTCATCTTTCACTGCCCCAAATTCACAACACATTGCACTGCACTCACCAATTCATACAGCCTCAACCACACTAAGCCAAGCACTACAAAATAATATTGCAACAAAACTAATCTATAATTTCCTAACTCAAATTAACAAATTATCTAAATTTCTCAACAACAACAAATAAATAAATACATAAAATAATACAAAACTAAATATATAACTAAAATATTTTCTATTCCCCAACAAACAAATAAGCTCAACAAATTCCCTAAATAACAAACCAAAATTACACACCACCGACTTAATCATCATTGTTATGCAAGGCCGTTAAACCCTAAAATATTGTATTTATTTTAGTTCATTTCTCTATCATGAAGACAGTATATGAAATAAATAGCTGTTATAATATTTGTATAAGAAATTTCATGTTTTTTTTCACAGACTTTCAGAATTATTGGCATTTTGGTGTTTGTTCTAAATTTGAAGTAGACAAAAGTAGACGATTTGGGAAACTTAGCCAAAATGGTAGTAGACGATATGGGAATTTTGGAGTAGACGAAATGGATATAAACCGCCTCAACCATTTTCTGTATCGGGTGGCAAGATGTTTCCATTTTCGCTACTGCCCGTTACTGAATTTAGCCTGACAATACATATTCCAATACACTTGCGTCTTACACGGACAAAGGACGGAATTGTTCATCACACCTCATTCAACGTCAAATAGTTTTAATGTATTTTTCAATGCTCTTGCTTATTCTAACTAGTGAGTGATACAATTCCAATATCTAAACGTGAAAATTTTGCCCTGCACAGAATTGACCGTATCGTGTAGTAGGCCTGTAGCTGTCAACTGCGGTTAAATAAGTTAAAATTTCAATGAGTAATGAGTTGATAAATGCTTATTTTTTTCTCTGGCAGGGAAATGGCCGTACCCCTATGGTGTGGTCAACAGACGTTTGGGCCATGGGCCAAGACCTCCGGATGTTTGGGCCACACAGATAGGACTTTTGGGCCATGAACCAACACCCCTCGGATGTTTGGGCCACACATATACGACTTTTGTGCCATGCAAGGCCAACACTCCCGGATGTTAGGGCCACGCAGGTCATGGGTAAAAAAAAATTAAAAAACAACTGATATATTGAATAAAACTTTTTTTTTATCCCATACTCCCAGCTCGGGAAGACGGGCTTAGGCCGGTGTGCAGCTCGGGTGCGACGTAGGACCCTCTTGCTGGTGTCGGACCTAGGCATACCTGCCTTGGCCTCCTCCGACAGTGCTGCAACGGTGAAGGTGAGTATCTGGTTGGGGGCAGTCGTTGGTGCTGGAAGCCTTCCTCTTCATAGCCTGGCGAGCCGTCTCCACTTCGCATCCTACAGTGTCAGAGTTTATGCGTCAAAGGAGCTGTAGGCTCAGCTAGACTTTTGGTGGTCTTCAGGGTAGAAGGGCACTTGAGGGAGGATGACCGCTTGACACACCGCCAAACGATCTCATCCACTGATTTGGCAACATGCTTCTTGGTGTACATGAAGCCATCAATAACGATCTTCTGACCACATCGTTTGGACGTGATGACCTCAATCTCAGTTGACAAAGTTCAGCTCAGTGAAACTAATATGGCATGTGGCAGGCCAGGTTTATATACAGAGCTTTCTACTCATGTTGAGTACATCTATGGCCCAAATGTAAGCACAAGTCACCTACATGGGAACAGGGCCATCATTTCTCATATGTTCTTTAATTCACAAGCCCTACAGTGAATCGTGTTGACACCTGGTACAAAAAAAGATACAAAGTTCCCTTTCAAAGAAATCTACCAAAATTACGGCCCGTACCATAGACCCCTTAATGAGGTCTATAGCCCGTACGATACTAGTCACTTTTTTTTTCTTTTCTTTTTTTTGGGGGGAGGCAGTGAATATATACTTTATAGTTACAAAGGACATTGAGTCCTTTGAGTCACTATATTATGCAGAAATTTCATATAATGGATACACTTGATTAACTCGGTAATGTAACGCGTAACTACCAGCTGATGGGGGATGGAATAACCCGCCTACAAATTTAATAAAAGCTCTCTTATCCGGCATCACTGGGACCAAAGGAATGCCGGATACTTGAAGGGGTTGCTAAAGTAAGTGAAGGGGTACAGAAATATGTCTACAATCACCCCTTTACTCACTATTAATGTCAGTTAACATATAGTATCACATACCGTAACATAAACAAAGCATCACATGATTGCGGCGTCACCACCTCACTCGCCAACATACTCATCACTAGACACCAACCTCCTCTGTACTTTTCTGAAACTTCCTTATTCCATGCCGAGTCTTGAATCGGTGTAGCCAACCATCTGAGAACTGGCATGTTTCCGCTTCACCCATCTTCTTTGCTAGATCGCGTCCTTTTTCTTGCAGCATGGGGCCTGTTATTGATACTCCTTCGGATCTTTTCAGGCAAAACCACTCGTACAACACTTTGTCAATCATGTCCCCACGCTGATATTGTAAAGTGTGACGGTTTTCAGCAGCTTTTGGGGTATCTGTCCCCTTCATAAACTCACGTAACTTCTTCGATTGGGCCTTAATATCGTAGATGGTTGATGAGCCTATGCCGAATTCGTCCATGAGTATTTTTCTGTTTTCCCCTTTCTCTAAACGTTTGCAAATGTCCACCTTCTGCCTAAGTGTAAGCACAACACGTTTCCGTTTATCAACTTTGGGCATGATGAAAGTTTACAGGGGAACACTTGAGGAAGAATGTAGCTGAACTGAGCGGAGACAAACACAAACGTGGCACATGTGAGACTGAACAGCGTGGGCAGTGGGCTGTGGCGGGTGGCGCGAAACTGACCCAGACAGTGGTGCGCTCTGGTGACGGCAGGAACAATTAAAGCCTCGCGCGGAAATTTTATCGTTTTATATTAATTTCATATAATTTTTCATAGATTTTAATGTTCAGAAAAAAATATGCCGGATACTTAAATGCCGGATAAGAGGGCTTTCACTGTACGTCCATCCCTGCTTCCACATCAGTCTCCACATTTTCTATATAGTCAATGTCCTTATACTTTGGTTACTTTCGTCCATGTTGCCAAACAGTGCACTAAATTTAAGCATGAAGTAATTAAGAAAAAATATATCGTTATAATTTTCCAGGTTTTTTGTGGCTTTCGGTATTCAATAACTATAAAACAAACCTCAAGTTGCAAAACAAAAAATATTATCCACCAAATTAATACATACATATATTGGCGAAACCAAAAGGCCTTACCACTGTAGGAGTGGAGTCCGAGTCAAAGCAATCTACCCTACACCCATCCAAAAAAACATTATGTCCCTCCCATTTGGGTTCTTTGTGGTTGAAGTGTTCTCTGCCTACTACTACGCTACTCAAGACAGGCAATGAAATGCACCAAGGTACAATTAACAATCATGGTTGTTTCTGACCCGGCGGTTGTGTTAGGTATTGTACCTAGGGTGGCCATTTCCAAATTTCCAAAAAGGAGGACACTGCATATCGATGATTATAATATACAGTAATATATATATATATATATATATATATATATATATATATATATATATATATATATATATATATATATATATATAATAAAAACTTAAATTGAATCATATTTTTCACTTCTAATAAAACCGACAAAAAACAAATACCTGTATTTCTTACCAAGTTACAACACAAAACCTAGTTGTATCCTCACATTGATTGCCTGGAGGTTTATTTCTTTTTGTATTTCTGCCCTCTTTCTTTTGGGCATTTTCAGACTCCTTAACCTCATAAATTAATTGCCAAACCACACTGCACCGTAGCCACATCAGGACTGCAGCCCAATGTATGAGGAATTTAGGTAATAATGGCACAGGTAAAAATGGCACGGTAAAAACGGCACAGGTAAAAATGGCACAAGTGAAAAAATAGGTAAAAATTGCACAAGTGATTTTTTTTTAAATGGCAAAGTGTTTAGAAAATGTTTTTGAATATTTTTTTCGTAAAATAATAAAATAAATAATATATATACCTGTAACAAGCAAGATTTCTTTCAGCTTGATGTACTTTGGGAAATTCATTGGGACAGCATGATAAATTTTGGAACCTTCAAGCTCTCCCAGTGGTTCCTTAACAAAATAAATATCCTGGTTCCCTACACACCATTGATCTAAGTGGCTCTTCAACAACCCCATCCTGGAAGTCATAGTGAGTAACAAAGGAAAAGAGATTTGCTTCCAAGGATACATGTATACGAAACAGATTGTAAGATCAACTACTATCAGATGGAGATGTGTTAGGAGAACATCTTTTTGTAAAGGCACCATGACCACCAGCCTTGATATGACTGATCCTGTACCAGCTAATGACCACAACCACGCTCCTGATTCTGCATCTATTTCAGCCACAAAATGCATCAACATGAAGAGAAAAGCAGCAGAAACAGAAGATAGACCTAGCCAGATTTACAGCAATAACCTGGATAACTTATCGGCTGAAGGAAAGGCGTTACTTCCAAGTGAGGACATCATAAAGAGAACATTGCGTAACCAAAGATCAAAACGCTATCCACAAGTACCAGAACGACTCGAGGATCTGAAACTTACTGGAGAATGGACAACTACTGCAGCTCCCGAGCCAAAACCATTTTTGTTCTTCGACAATGGACCAGACACTGGCAACCGCATCATTGCGTTTGGTTCTGATGAATCCCTGCGGTTACTTGCTTCTGCTGATACATGGCTGATGGATGGCAATTATGCAATGGCTCCACTAGGATTTCTACAGCTTTATGTAATACGCGTCCCAATTGGTAATATTGCAGTTTCTGCTGTTTTTGCTTGTCTGCAGACTAAAACACAAGATACATATGAAACCCTGCTACATGCAATCATGGATCACTGCCACGAGATTGAGCTCTACCCAGACCCAATAGTCATAATTGTTGACTTCGAGCAGGCGATCATCCAAGCTATCAGCAATGTTTTTGGACCGGAAACACGCACACAAGGTTGTTTCTACCACCTGACTCACAGTACCTGGAGAAAAACACAGGACCTTGGCCTCACCAACCACTACAAAGAGTGAAAACTTTTGTCATTTCTGTGGACAGATCGACTCATTGGCATTTATACCAGTTGAAGATGTTCCAGCGGGAATGCAGTTACTAAAGGCTAGATGTCCTGATGAAGCAGCTCCCCTGCTAGAATACTTCGACCAAACTTGTTTCTGGTACATATGTTCAGAGAAGAAGACGGAACTTCCAGTCAGGCATTCCAGCAGTAAACCTTCGGCGTATTCCAGCAAGATTTCCTCCTGAACTTTGGAACGTACATCAAACTACCATGAATGACTGTCCAAGAACCAACAACCTATGTGAAGGCTGGAACAACAAGTTTTATCATCTTGTAGTATCAGCACCCATCTGTCTGGAAACTTATAAGAACAATTAAGAATGAAGAAGCTGTTGTGAGTGCAGTGATAGTAAGAAACTCAGTTGGTGAACCACCCAGGAAGAAAACAGAGTATATGTCGATCTACAACAAAGACTAAAGAATTCATGCAAAGACTACACAGAAGGAAGGAAAAACCTTGATCAAATGTTACGTGGACTTGGTCACAACATAAGATTCTAGTTATCAAAATGGTGTTCTCATGTCTAATCATATTTCATTTTACTATAATTGTTTTACATAACATTTAAACGTATAAACCTATAAAATGGAGGTAAAACATTTTCTTTTTTACCAATATAATAAATGTAAATAAAAGGTTATGTGATATATTAATAAAATATATTTGATTCAAAACTGGTTTTCACTTGTGCCATTTTTACCTGTGCCATTATTACCGTGCACCATGTATGAGATGTGACTCATGCAACCACACGTTCACAACATCGGTCTTGTGCAGTTCATGTCTACTTCGGCTGCCGAGTTCCGACGTTGACCTTGGACTGGGTACTCCCACACAATTCAATTGTACGGCATTATTGTATACCTAGGGTTATTTATTTATCTATTTATTTTTGTCACACCCCAAGAAAGGAGGACAAATGCACGTCCGGCGTGAGGTTGCACCGGATGGAGGATAAAGTGCTCAAAAGGACTGTCCGGCCTAAAGGACGTCTGGCCACCCTAATTGTACCTATTGACTGTTATTTAAAAGGTCGGGCTCTGGCAGGGGGGGAAATATCACGACTGTACACGTGGAGTTTGGTTCACATATGCCACCCTCACCCATGAGACCGGCAGAAAGGCGCCATAATCCTCCCTGGCTTTCTCTAGAAGAAATCTGAAGCATGGTTATAGCACGACTACTGTGGTCAGTCTGACGAACCGTGTAACAGTTGCATCAAAATAAACGAAATTAATTACGTCAGTCTCAAGGCTGTAGGAATAGGGTATAAACAATTCAAGTTGCATGATTTCCCATGTGGGCGCTATTTCCACTGGCGCAGGATTCACGTATACACGTGACTAGCGTGGAGACGTCGCGTCGGTGAGGCAGGGACAGCAGCCACACGGGCTGGGACTGGTAGAGATGCCATGTATGAGAATATGGGATGTTGTACTCCTTAATCTTTACATGGAATTCCTTTCATATCCAATCCCACTAAATAAATACAATACCATCGTCACATTGGTTCAAATACCAATGTTATCTTTTCGCAGCCCTAATATCTAAAAAAAAAAAGTTGCATAATCGGCAATGAACGAACGCGACGAACGTCACGTATCGTTTCGCACTCAGTCTGCCACTGCTCTGTCCGACTTTATTTTTTTTTACCACCAGTTTTCCCTCGGCTGAATAAAATTGACTGGCAGAGACCAGGATGGAAAGGTAATTACGGGGCTAACCCCAATATATAGGCGTGATTTCCGTCGTCATCACCTAACAGAATTGTTATAATTGTAACATGTCCGAAATGACATTCACTCTCAACGCAGGGGTCTATATAGTAGTGGAGCCAAAACATGAACAATGACACTACTATATCATCATTGTCATAACTTAGCAATCCACAGAATTACTACAACACATACTATCTTTAGGAGGTGATTTCAAAAATGCCCATTAAAAGGCCTTAAATTTATATGAATAAATCAGTACATTATACAGCACATTCTATACCTGGCGATGGAACCTTCTAATCAAAATAATAATAATATTAATAATAAGTGTAATGTGCATGAAAATGCACCAACGAGCACTGAAGTTATACTCCATGAGTTACCAGCAATAAATGATGAAACAAAAACAGAAAGAGATGCGGTTATGTTTTGCAATCGAGAGGGCTGAGGTCACGTACCAAGAGTGCGGCAATTACATCCACGTATATACACGGAGGTGAACAGAGCGGCAAACTATCTGTTAAAACGTAATTTATCACTGCTAGAAAGGCTACGTCATGCGTGCTTTCTCGGATTTACCTCCCAACAAATCTATTTTATTAATGACACTTCTGCTTTTCGTGTTAATTGAACAGAAATAAAAATCTATTTAATCCTCTATTTGATCTAATCCTCTAGATCAAATGCAATTAATCCAGGTCTATATTCATTAATAAACTGATCAAATGAAAGCATATTTTAATATAAATATAGGGTATATTCATACTATCAACACTGGAATAAACTGTGTGGGATTATGAACAATGGGATATTGACTGGGATTTTGAACGTACAGCTTTCTCGGCGTATGTCTTCCACAAGACTCGGCTCATGCATCACCCCCTTGGCAGGGAAATCAGACCGTCGCTGTCCAGAGTGAAGTGCAGTGCATCAGACTATGATTTTTCTACGTGGATGTTAATGCATTCCTCCTTTCCCTACGCTCTGATGTTTTCAATTGTGGTCTTGATTTGGTCTCAAACCAAAACTCCGAAACCAACACCACATCAAATCAGACCAAAATCAAAATTACATGAAACTAGCTTCGAGATCTACAAGACTGATTATAAAGATGCACAACATTTAAATCCTTGACCGTTGCTAACTGTTGCTTCTTCGTCTAACTACTTAAAACACTGGAAAAATACTTAAAAATCGACGGTTATTTTAATAACGGGGTACGAACGATATGTGTGTGTGAGGCAGTGACAGTCCTAAAGACTACCACTTCAGACCCACCAACCCCACTTCCTCCAGTATTATTGCAACCATTACCCTTCACCACTTGCAACACTATTGACTTTCATACCGAATTGCAACATCGCCCAACACCCACGCTAAACTTCCGTTCTTTGTACAGGAACGCTTCGGAATGTGTATTTACCTCGTTGTATTTTACGGGAAGATGACGTGTGTGTAGTTATCCTCTTCGTCGAGACTACCGACTACGGATGGAACTGATCGAAATCAAACGTATCCCTTTAGCCTTGGCCACAGATTCAAAGGAGAAATGAAGTCAATCAGCATATAGAGGGATTACGGTTCAATACCATCCCTTCTGAAAGAGTACAACTGAGATGAATGAAATAGTCCGGCGGCAATCAAAGTGCCATCAGGTGCAGAAGTAAAAATCGTTCAATTACAGTGTGGTGTCGCAGCAGTCAATAGAACTGTATGGCGGAGCTAATTGCAACCAGTATCAATAAGGGAAAGCAAGGTCAGGTTGAGCAATAGATTGGCGTTTATTACTTCCGTCCAGGAACATTTGTTTTCGGCCGTGTTCGTTAATATCTCCTTAGCCCAAACAACAACCGTATCAAATCTTAGTGGTGATCCGGCAAGAAGAGCTGATTACTGCCTCTGGACTTTCTTCACGTACTGGCAAAACTTGATAAAGGTCACAAAGCGCATGTTTTCGTGGATGTCACGAATGACCTAAGTTTAATGTCATGGACGTTACACGTGATCCAAGTGTAACATTATGGATGTTACACCTTACCCAAATGTGACGGCATGGACATTACACGTGGCCCAAACGTGACGTCATGGATGTTATACGTGATCCAATTGTGATGCCATGGACGTTACACGTGACCCATATGTGACGTCATGGACATTTTGTGATCAGTATGACATGGCATGATGGCTGTTATACGTGACCAAGTGCGACGTCTTGTATGATATATGTGTGACAGGTGTTACAATATGCTACACGTTCTTTTAGATAAGCCTGTCCACAACCCAACTTGAAGAAACATCTTGGAATTGTGTTAAAATGAATGTACGTATGCATGTATGAACTTCATAAAAGGAGTATAATGAGCTAAGGTTATGCATTTATCAATATATATGTTCTGGGTGGCAGAAAACTGTCGTTGTTTCACTGTTTTTCAACCGCTTTATAATGTCAAGTTAAATATATTTTATAATTGCTAATGCTACGATTCTGTTCGTCTTCGGGGGGTCAACCTCGGGAGAAGACGGAGTTTCGATCGTGTTCCTTTTCGTCAGGATACGATTTTATTGTATTCATTCAACAGGAACAAAATATCAAATAATGCGTGCACATAAAAATGCATTTATATATAAAAATCATGACTAAAAAATATTATAATTGTTATTTGTGGTCTTGTCTATCGCCAGCCATAATAAAATCTGTATACATTCACCAGACCAAAGGGCTACAAGCTAAGCCTAACGAGTATTACAATGCATAAATGCACGAGTACAATCAATATTTGTTCGTTCAAACAACCGAATAATCCCTTCAACTTGAGATTCCACTGTGTGGGTAACAAAATACCATCTAAATAAAAAAAGCCTTAATAGCGGTCAGAATAGCAATATATAACGCCTTTGATAGATAAAGGGCCACACAGTTGACTGAAATAACCCCGTAACAGACATTGAAATCTTTGACCACGTCACTACCATAGCTGAATAAAATGGCCTAGTTACGGTCAGGATAATATATATATAAAGTGTCAATGTGGCCTTTAATGACATCAGGGCAAGGATGAATAAAATAAATTGTTAATTAAAGCCTTCACACCGCTTCATGTCTCAGGAATGGGTTAAGTAGACGTCGCTAGCCATGGCATTCGAACGCGGGAAGCGGCGTGGGAAGCACGATCCCACCCGACCTGCACAATAAGACTTGTATTGTGCGTCGTCGTACGTAGGCAGTTGAACGACAAAGCCAACATGCACGTCTGCTGCTCAAACTCCAACGAAGCAGAGATGACGGAATTATAATCCTGACTTCCTATCATGTGAAGGAAAAACCCCACTTGGCCTCAATTTTCCTCCTCCTATACATGTAGCGGGACTGTAACCGGCAGCGCGTTGATGGTGAGGCACGGGAGTATCGAGCCGCGCGTGGTGAGGCGGCCTTGGCTTGGGACTCTCAGCTCCACGGCATTGTCATACGTCTGGCGTCTGCGCAAATGGCCCGTCTACATACACCCCTTGCTTGCTCAGCTCCGACTCGAGAGAAGAGCCCGGCCTGGTTGCTGCTATACCTCTCGCAACTGGAGCCAAATGCCACTGTACTTCCCTCGCTCCTATGACGATCCAGATCCTCCTTTTTTTATACTGGCTAATGGTAGAGATTGACTCGTATGTAAGTGCGTGTTTGTGGTTGTGGGGAGGAGGGGGGGAGTTCCCGGTCGATGAAAACGCGGAATGCCGCCTAGTTTTAACCTAAATTAAATGTCATTGTAGCTGAGTTAAGAATATCGCGGACAACTTCGGTATGATTATTATTTTATCATTATAATTTTATTTTTTATTATGGGACATTCGAAGTAATTACAGAACATTGGACTTACCTCTCCAGTTTGGGTATCCAATGATGAAATAGAGTCTTTCATGTCCATCTCATCAATCAAGAAAAGCAAGTCAGAAAAACACCACAATTTAAATCTATGGTTTTCTTCTACCCCTGCATCACCTTCCCTCTGTTTCTTCAGCAACCTCAGTTCTCTAGTAAATTGAGATCTCAAAGTATGAAGTTTCCTTTTGACATCTTGCACTGTCACACCCGGCATTCTTCTTTTAAGTTTCCCTGCAATTTGCTCAAGAGTTCGGTCTTTTGCTTTTCTGTCTTTGTATGCTTCGCATGTGGATCGCCAGAGACCCGGATTGTTTCTATATTGCTCAATTAGAAAGAGAACATCATCACGATACCAATGGAGTTGATAGTTAGTTTGGGACATGTTGAAGGACACAAAAAATAATTACGTCCCTTCACTCTTGGCGCGCAGATGATGACTGAGTCGCGTAAGGGTGTCGAGTCTACCGGCGGGCCGTGACGCGCGCGTGAAAATAAAGGCCACGTCACACCACGCGTCTTTTGAGTCGGGTGGCCTGGAGCGGGAGTGAAAAGCGCGCGCATTTCAACCTTCCTGTTTTCAAACGGTGACACATACCGCCGTACGTGAGTGATGCGCACTACTCACCTCATCAATGCTGTCACAGCTTTCTACAGGTGATGGTTCATTTGCCACAGGCACACATCCTTTTACAACTCTATTCGACGAATAAAGTCTTCACGACGCCAGTAGAGATGAGCCATATTTGCCACTGCTGGGATTGCTGCGTCAAATCGTGTGGAACTCCGGCGGTACTCGCAACACACTGTTTTCCCAGCCTGGAAGGACAGTGTGTTGCGAGGTCCGCCAGAGTGAGTTGCCAGCAATTTGACGCGTATTGTAATCGGGCCCCAATACGAAATAAACAATGGATGCCTTCCCCCCCCCCCGATTTATATTTTTAATTTTTCCTCTCTGAGAAGCAAGGGTAGTATTACACTGTATAGCGCTTAGGGTCTCGTTCCATACTGATTATATAAGAAGTATCCGCTTAATATGTGACCCATGTTTATCCTTTACCTTTTTTGTGCAAAGTTACTTGTACATTTCACTAAACTTGTGACAACTTTAAAACTACGGCCACAAGTAGAATTACATCGCTGATATCGCCGATAAAGAGGCAGGCCATACCTGGAACAGATTGTTCTGGTAGCCAGACCATTTGGTGGCAAAGTATGGGATAGTAAATAAATAACACTGACATACACATATTTCATAGAATTCCAATCAATCGTTATGGAGTCCACTGCTGAACAAAGGCCTCTCCCAACCACACACACGACTGCACAAATATCTGCCATGTCACTCCTGCAAGCTTCTCTATCTCGTTTCTTAACCTATTGTCTAACCCCTTCTACAAGTCTCACCTAACAGCGTCTACTCAGTTGCACTTCCACTCCCACGCCTCCATAGCGAACTTCATTCCAGTCTGCTCTCCTATCTAAACTGCCCTCTTCCTGTCCTTCAGCGATTTTTTCTGTTGACCTCTGTGTATTCTGTAGTTCCGTCTTCTTCTACGTTAATGTCTAAGTTTCACATTCGTCAATAATAGTTAGGATTATCCACCAATTGTGAACTTTGAGTTTCAGACAAATATTTAGGGAAACTCTCAATACGTTTTTATATTAACATTTTTCTTAACCAATTGTGCTACATATTTTCATTCCATTTTTGTTTATAAACCTACACAGTTTAGGAGTGTTTACATTTGTCAATTACACCCTAATTTTTGTGCATTCAATTCCGATTCGCTTGCATCCTTTTGTTTTAACGATCCTTTACTATCTCCACCTTCCCCATGCCTTATATCTCTAATTATTTGCTGTCTCACACCTGTTAATTACTTTGGGTTTCAAAATTCCTTCCCATCATATTTGGCACATCTTTTTCCACACCAAGTTGTACAATTTCAGAAAGATTTCTAATTTCTTCTCTGATTCATTTGTCTCAATTCTTTTTTCATCAGTTTCATCAAAACATTTATTCAGTCTTGTATAATTTGCTTTGGTCAATATGTAGCTACCCTATCTCCTAGTTCTGTATTTCCTCTTGCCAATTCAAATTCGAAGACTATATGACCATAATAATATCAATGTGAACTACGAGTAACGTAGGATATAACCTATAGTCAGCTAGACCGAAGGAGACCTATGATGATGATAAATAATGATAACAACAGCTTCACCTCCCCTACCGTACTGTTGATACATTTCTCTCTATCCTGGTTGCCACAAAGTTGTTTTATTTAGCTTCGCAGCATCCCTTCCGTAGTTATGGGGTTATATCATATCCTTCTGTACTGAACATCACTTTCTTTTTCCTTACTGCACTGGGATGTTTCATTCATCCCCGTAGCAACTCCGATAGCTATGGTGTTAAATAAAAATATGTGCAACGATGAAATGGCGCTAGTCAAGACGTCGAATGTTACCAGTGGCCTACGACACCACTGAACGTTAGGCTTGACCATTTGGATGGGTTAGTTGAAATATCTCTACGTCCACCTCTGGTCTCCTTATGAGCAACATGCTCAAACATGCCCTAACTGCATGACTCTTCCTCGATAAATTTGCGTCTCTCTTTTTGTTACTAGGACACAAACACACGTTCTTGCCAGTTGAGAAGATGTTCGTTATGAACCTAACAAATCTGTTAGTTTTGTTCAATGGCAAACAAACCTGAAGAAAAAAGGTGATGGGTCACACACATCTAAATAAACAATTTAAGTTATCATGACAATAGCAAGAATGAAAAGATACGGACCGCTAGAATCTAGATACGGAAAGAGTAAATAAGTGTGTGAAGGGGCGTAAATGTGTACTGCAACTAAACGGGGCGAGATCTATCTACAAGAATATAAGACCATAAAACTCCATCACATACGCTCAACCGAACTAAAGTGTTTCTTCACTCTAGCAAGATGGGCCATCGTATTGATTGGAAAAACGCTGCGATTATTATTGAATCGCATTGTAGTTTTAGAAGAAAAATAACTGAGCCTTCACTTAACTACGTATTTACCTAACTCTAATACTTCCAAAGGTCAATGGTCACCTGATCCCATCACTTGGTTGGCAGTCAATAAATCAATCTCCAAAGCTACTGCTTCCGAAATTAATATGTGCAAATCTTATCACCCGACTTCATCAAGGGCATGTGACATGAAGGTCTCTTTGTTCCCCAAATATAGATTCTTACTTTTTATATATTTTTGTTTTCAGTTCACTGTATCTATTTGCTGAAGAGGACCACAGATAGTGGCTGAAATATACAGATATCCCTGGACCTGTGTTCTATTCACACACACACACACACACACACACACACACATATACACACCTGTTGTAGGCTTAAGCGCTCCTTTTCCACACATTTCTTAAATTCAGGCACAAACTTCTCGGTGGCAACTTTGTCAGCACTTGCGGCCTTGCCGTGCCTCACAACAGAGTAAATTCCAGTTCTCTTCTTGAAATTCCCAAACCACCCCTTACTAGCTTTAAAATCTTCACTGGAGTCAGAGGTAGTATCACAAATAAGATCTTTATGGAGCCGCCTAGCCTTCGCACAAATTATGCCCTCTGACATAGAATCACCAGCCATCTGCCTTTCATTTATCCACACCATCAACAATTTTTCCATTTCTTCTACTGCCGCAGGTCGCTTAAGTTGCTTTTTCACACCCATTGCCACATCAGCTCCCTTAATGGCCTCCTTGTTCTTCAGTATGGTGGCTACTGTAGATTTCGCCATACAATACTCAGCTGCAAGATCGGTGATTCTTGCTCCTTTCTCATATTTATCAATAATCTCCTTTTTCCGTTCAATGGTCGTCACTACATTCTTCCTTTTAGGCTTATTTTCACCACTAATAAGCCTCTTTGGTGCCATTGTAAGTTTCTAAATGAAAAACCACAGACAGAATGCAAGAGAATGTTGTTCTCACAACCACGGCAGGACAACTGGCAGCGGCGGGGAAGGAGAGGCCAGGTGCCTTTGTTTACATATGGGGACGTTCGAGTACCGGATATTTTTTCGAGTACCAGGTCGAACTTTTGCGTTCGAGTATTGAGCTGCACTGTACAGTATATTACCCACACACAAACATATATATACATACATACATACATATATATATATATATATATATATATATATATATATATATAGATATATATATATATATATATATCTAAGAAATATAATATTTGGCTTAGCTTTATTGTAATTTGTATGGTAATTATATTCATGCTGGTGTACACATAATAAAATTGTGAACTTACTTGTTGAGTTGTTTCTCTTTCATCCGAGTTGGACGTGGATGCACGTATGACTTCTCCCTCAGCTAAGAAAAGCAGCTCATCAAAGCACCACAACTTTGGAAAATAGATATCTTCAGTGCCATCTCCAGACTTCTTTGATGCTTTCATGGCTGACATTTCCCTGAGGAGCTGTGACTTTAGTGTGTGTAGTTTTTTCTTTACATCCTCATCACGCACCACACAGTTCATAAAACTCGACAATTCTGTTGTTATAGTTTCCAAGCTTGCAATCTTGATGTCCCTCATCTTGTACTCCTTGCACTTAATATTCCAGATGGACGGATGTTGCTTTAGTAACTCGATAAAATATAATGTACTGCTCCTCGTCCATTCGAGAGTTTTGGACACATGATCTTCTTGCTTCCTTTTCTTTGAAGACCCACCATATCCTACACTACTACTAGATGGGGTGGGCGAAGGTGAGGGCGCAGGGTGGACAGGAAAGCCAAGAATCGGGCTGGGTACATTTGAAGATGACGACACTGGGGAGGGAGCACGTATGCCGGCAACATCAACATCTTCCTTATTACGTTCCGCTTGAGGTGTCATTTCACTGATCTGCGGATAAAATAAATTCAATTCACATTAAGAATGTTTTACTGTTATTCCTAATATCTTAAAAATACATGTCCCATTTTTTCAAATGCCGACAAATTCTGTAGAATGGAATGTGGTTGTGAAGCAGAAGTGGAATTTCTCTCACGGTGTTGGAGCAGTGGATGGCAAACACATACGGCCTCCAAAAGAGAGTGGATCATACTACTTCAATTATAGGAGTTCACACGGAATATGTTCTTATGACTAGTGAACGCTATGACTTCACATATGTAGATTTGGGGGCAAATAGGGAGAACCTCACATGAGGACGTGTGGTCCAACTATGCTCGACTGCAAGATGGAACTATCCTTGTCTAGTGCGTGGGTATTTCGGCGTCTGTTCGAAACCTGGCCGCGGCACGGAAGTTACAAAGGGCACCTACTCTGTGTAACTGCCCCCGACCTCTGGTCACCTCGGACACCTCTGTGACATACTACATTCATATACTGTTCCGGACCACCCGCAATGTTGAGGTCTGAGAGGGTACCAGCCCCGCAAACCAAGGGGAAAAAATCGGTCTTCCTGAAGATGAACAGATGCATGGAAGCCACACTAATCTACCATTTGTTTTTGTTGGTAATGATGCCACCGAAAAGGTACTTTATGATGCCCAAGAACAAACAACGGATATCCTCCTGAGTGTTTCAGGAGTACATGAATATGCGTTTGGCAGCATGGTCAACAAGTTCTGTGTTTTCCCAAGTCCAATTAATTTGGAACCTCATGTGGAGAAAAAGAAATCTTCACTGCAAACCTGCCTGCGCAGGGAACGTAGACAATGAAAATAGTGATAAGAAAATATACAAAGACCCAATGGTAGTGGCGCTGAAACTATCGGTTGGTTAGAAAGATAAATTTACGGATGGGGATGATTAGTGGCAATGGACATTGAACTGCCTGATTCTGCGACATAAGTTCACACGATATAAGCTCACTTATACTTTCTTTATTAAATTCTTTTTTACATTATACATACAAACCACGTTTTTTATATTCTCGTTATCAAATTACTTTATATCATACATACATCAATTAGACATTGGAAATATTCACTCCAATCTGATGTAGTGGCCCACGGTAATATAAGTCCTCCATAGACCTACGCCCAGCTATTAATTCCTGGCACAGGATTTTTAGGCGCTTATCAAACTCCACATAACTGCGCCGCATGTGGTTTGCAATCGTCTGCCCTCTGTTGTGTTGCAGTAGCTGTGTGCTGACTATTGCATAGTCTCGACGGAGACCATCCACATCAGTCCAGGATGGGCGGTGGTCCCCGGTGAGCTGGGAGGACGAATTCCAGCCCTTATATACATTGTTTGCATTGTCCTGCCCCTCCAAGGTGACCTGATGCAAATTCCAGATGGGTATGTTCCGGATAAGTAGTAGTGGTGTATATCCAGGCTGCACTTGTCCTTACTAAACACGACGGAATCTTCAGTTTACATACATGGGATCGAAGCAGTCGATCAAATCCTCCGTCCCATTAGGTGTGCGTTCCCTCAAATAAAAATTGCTCCCTTGTACCTGGTTTTTTGGAAGGAAGGCCAGGCCAGGCCATCAAGCATTCCACAGAAATACTTGACACCATCACTGGTACATTGCAATTGTCTTCCCCTGTGTTTGAATCCTCCTCCATGTACTCTGGGTTATGTGGTAGAAGGACCCCTGTGTTGTTACATGAGATTCAAGCACCAAGGCCACGGACTGGATAGAGCTCAAAATCAGTAACAACAAGAGCGTCAGGGTAAATGTGCATGACCCCAATCTTGTCAAGAACTACTTGAAGCAGCTCTTTATAGATCTGTGTACTCTTCCCAGAAAGGAGAGCACCTACACAAGACACTGCAGACTTTCCAAGCGGGGCACGTACCACATAGAACTGCTCAAAAATGCTGGGATTCATACAATAATTACCATACAGGAACCAAATGTAAGACCGCCTTAAGTGACGGAGCTGGTCCTAACTAGAATACACTACACGTTGATGATGCCCAGGGCCAGAATCAGGGATTATGAATGGCCTCTGGTCTACCGGTGGTTGTCCACTCATCAGGGATGACCAGGTCTCGGAGAGCGGCTGGATCCTTGACATCTATGGCGATGACGATGAAGCTCCCACTTACAGGTTTAGATTTTCCAGATGTTAGCACAGACTTGCTCACTGGCTGCAAGGAGAGCCTGTGTAAGGATCTGGTTGGGCCGAGTTTTTGACTGCTTTGCCACTACCTTCATGGACGTTAGTAGCTATGTAACCTCAACTCCTATCTTGTTTATACATTGCCGTGGGTTCTCGTATGTATCATCCGTTGTGAATGCACCCTTATACCAGCTGATCTCTGCCGATTCCACTGCCAACTGATCCAGTTATTATTGTAGCTCATTTTATTCAGATAGATATCCATCCAGGAGAAGTTTGGTATCTCCCTTATTGGTTGTGATGATCACCATCCTGAATGATTGTTTAAGTGATTCTCAGATTTGGCATGATTATATACTGGTGAAACTTGCTCATTGTACTTCACTAGGTGAAGTGAGGTGAGAGAGGTCAATTAGGTAAAGAAGGTGAGGTGAAAACAATTCAAATTATTCATCACTCAGTAACACAGGAACTAATTAAATTTAGGAAGGTGTGAACAACTCTGGTGGATTAACTGTTTAGATGTGTAAAATGAGGTGCAATATGTGAACAAATATTAAAAATATCATGTGTAGAATAATATTTGGTTCAAAATATATAAAAACCGGAATTTTGACATTTGTCATTAAGGATGTGAGTTTGGTTTGTTCCATTGGATGCTATTTAACAATTTACTAAATTCAGTAGTTATCCCAAACCTAAATGTATTTCTAGAAGAGAGAGGTCTTGTAGAGGATATATATATATATATATTATATATATATATATATATATATATATATATATATATATATATATATATATATATATATATATATTATATATATATATATATATATATATATATATATATATATATATATATATATATATACATATATATACCAATTTTGAAAGAAGAAATGCAACCCCAGTAGTACTTTTCATGCAAATAAAGACAGCTATTAGCTGGGCGTAGGCCTATGGACAGCTTCCTAGTGTTGTGGGCGACTGCACCAGAATAGAGTGATTATTTTCAATCTCTTATTGTGTATTTATACAGTTTGATGTATGTATAATGTAAAAATTAATCCAATAAGGAAAATGTAAAAAAAGTGCGAGTTTTTTTTATAAAGGTAATTTAAAAAGAAAAATACAAAAAGTGTGAACTTTTGTCGTTATTTTCCATGAAGAGTGAGCTTTTGTCTTGTTAGCTTACGTCGTGTGAGCTTTTGTTTTGTTCAAGATCTTGAACACGACAAAAGCTCACAGAAAAAGCAAAAATCATCAAAGAAGAGTTTATGGAATCCTTCAGAGAATAAGGCATAGCACAGAGGCCCTGGTCACAACACCATACATCATAGTTGCCTAATTAGATTTATTATACTATTATCATTTATATAGAATTTGTAAAACTTATATTTGTGAAACAGTTACTGCACTTATGTAATCTGAAAATAGACAAACAAAAATTGCGCATATATATATATAAGTGTGTGTGTGTTTGTGTGTATTTACCTAGTTGTATTTTACGGGAAGGGGAGCTATGCTCGTGTGTGTGTGTGTGTGTGTGTGTGTGTGTGTGTGTGTGTGTGTGTGTGTGTGTGTGTGTGTGTGTGCTAATAAGAACACGGGTACGTGTGTTCACTTATGCAAAGTAGACCACTTGGAATAAGAAACTAACGAAGCAGAACGCTTTCGTATATTACATGTTCAGTGCAAAAGCATATTACATCTTCAGTGCAAAAAGTACCTTTTGCACTGAATGTGTAATATACGAAAGCGCTCTGCTTCGTTAGTTTCTTTTTCCAAGTGGTCTACTTTGCATATATTATATATATATATATATATATATATATATATATATATATATATATATATATTCTCTTGTTGACAGACGAGATTAAATAATATTGCTGTTTCTGCATTGTTTATCTTTTTGTTAAGAACAATTTCTCTTGCTAATTTACGGTGTTGGACTGATAGTTTGCTGAGTAGCTGTCCGTATGAGGTTGCAACGTTTCGGTCTTCTCTGGAGACCATCTTCAGGCTAATTGTTTGGGTATGTGTGTGTGTGATGTTTATATACTATTTTATTTCTGATTGTTTGGATGGTGTCGTGTGAAGCGATCATCCTGATTGGCTGCTTCGTAGTAATCAGGAATCATATATATATATATATATATATATATATATATATATATATATATATATATATATATATATATACATATATATATAGTTTAACGTCACAAACTCCCCCTATCGGAAGGCTAGAACGGTGCCCCTCACAGAGGGCTTTGTAGCGTGGAATTTAATTAATCATGCTCTTGGTTCAACTTCGCCGGTGGCAGAATTCGAACTGCCATCCCCTCGACCTTCGCCGCAAGTAACGACGCCCAAACCCGCTCAGCCAGCGTGAGACGTTCAAGTTGTTAAGGGTTTTAACAAGGGTGGTGCAGACAAGGTCATCATATTAAGACATGGTA
The DNA here is from genome assembly GCF_046742065.1 of Oratosquilla oratoria. Classification (NCBI taxonomy): domain Eukaryota; kingdom Metazoa; phylum Arthropoda; class Malacostraca; order Stomatopoda; family Squillidae; genus Oratosquilla; species Oratosquilla oratoria. The sequence goes on along the minus strand of NC_134817.1, from coordinate 28,862,252 downwards.
GGACTCGCAGTAATGGATTTAAATTGGACATGAAGATTCAAGAAAGAAATATCCAAGAAGTAGTTTACCAACAGACTTAGTAACCATGTAATGAGCGTTGAAAATACTAGTTGTGTTAAGTGGTTAGATAACTTCATGGATGGGGATGTGAGGTGGCAATGGGTATGGGACTGCCTAGTGTAGCATTTACGGTCTCTTGCAGTCCTTCAAATGTTTTTGTCTCTTCACCATCACCACCAAACTTTCCACGCACGCACAAATGTTATCATTATTATTATCATTACTATTATAATTAATAATTATAATAATATTATCATACATACTCAGGTTGAGACAGAAAGATGGAACAAGTTTGAATGGTAAGCGTTATATCTTGAAAATGTGTTACCAGTGTTGGCAGCATGAAAAGCGTCAAAATATGTTGTCTGCAGGTAACTATATTTTGTACTAGCATATATATATATATATATATATATATATATATATATATATATATATACATTATATATATATACAATATATATAATATATATATATATATATAATATACATATATATATATATATATATATATATGTGTGTGTGTGTGTGTGTGTGTGTGTGTGTGTGTGTGTGTGTGTGTGTGTGTGTGTGTGTGTGTGTGTGTGTGTGTGTGTGATACTGGTATACTTACCTTCTGAGTAATGGAGGCGGACGCACGTATGTCTGCCTCACCTAAGAAGCGCAGTTCATCAAAACACCACAGCTTCGGTTTGCAGACATCATCAATGCCTGCGTCAGACTGCGATGCCTTCATTGCTGCCAGCTCCCTCTGATACTGTGACTTCAGGGTATGCATTTTTTTCATAATATCTTCACTTTTTATGTCACGGTTCAGAATGGGTGACAGTTTTTTTCTCATATAAGCAAAACTCGCACTCCTTATGTGCCTCATTTTGTATTCCTTGCTCTTATGGTTCCATATGCAGGGATGCTGCTTTAATAAATCTATAAAATGTTTGGTGTGGCTTCTGGTCCACTCAATGGGGCTTGCAAAAGTGTCCATGACGGAGACCGTGACGCATACGTGTTCCCTTCACAAAGGATGAAGTGGCACTGACGACATCAGCATGCCCATCAACTCGAGTCTGCCGAAAACAGCTCAGCAATACGCTAGCGGTGTTGAAAACCTTGATTTTCAACAATTCAGCAGTACGCTGGCGTTATTGAAAACTTTCATTTTCAACAGCGCCACTAACACCACCATGGTCATGGTGCACAGTGTGGACGGGCCTTCAAGATGCAACCAGGTGGTATCGATATAGACGGGGCAGCTTGCACAGACGCCAGACGTATGACATTACACATACAGTATATCTAACATCATCGCTATCATGGTTGCCACGGGGATGAAGTACCCCAGTACAGAAAGGAAAAAAAAAAAAAAAAAAAAAAAAGCGCTACTCAGTATAGAAGGGTTTATACGAGATATCTATAACATCTTTGCTACGGAAGGGATTCAGCGATGCTGAATAAAACAACTTGTTGGTAACCAGTTTCGAGATGAGATGGAAATTAAACTCGATTTCGTCATTGGTCATCCAAATTGAAGAGGTACGTCTAACGTTCTGCAACTACTTTGTACGCCCCTAGATATGAAAACATAATAATGGTAAAATCGCCACCTAGATATGAAAATATGATAATAATAATGACAAAAAAAATAATGAAAAATGTCGAGGTTGTCTACGGCATTTTTGCCTCCGCTGCGTTGCGCACTCTTCATATTTTATTCTAGTTAAAGTTGGACGGCATTCAGAAGGGACATCTACAGAGACCTCCCCCCGATATACACACGCTCACGCACATACATGTGAGTCAATCTGTATACCATTAGCCGGCATAAAAATAGGATCAGGGTCGTCACCGGTGCAAGCAAAGAACAATGGCGTTTGGTTCCAGCTGTGAGATACGGCGGCGACCATCAGGGGCTTAGCACACCGCTCTCGACTCGGAGCTGAGCATGCAGGGTCTCGAAGTAGACGGACCAGTTTGCGCAGACGCCAGACGTATGACGATGCAGTCTCCTCATCAAAATAGTCGGGGGAGTAGGTATTCGTTCAATAGTTGTGGAGCCGATGCAAAACTGCCTATGTCGCCTACTTCATAATGCTATTGTTTGTTTGTTTGTTTGTTTTATTAAAATATTCAATAGCATTTGTTTATATAACCACTGTGGCGGACTGGTCCAAAGAGAAATGGTCGATTCACACTGTACTGTTCGGCTTTCGTACGTAATATATTTTTATATTGAAATACATGTTCACAACATACGTTCCGTCTACCGTTAGTCTTCCGTACGGCCTCCGTTCGTACGTATTGGATACATCTGGAAGAAATCTGACGGACGAAACGTATACGCAACGGAAGTGTTCCGTATCCAGTCGTAAGTGTGAACATGTCACCTATCAGTCACGTAACAGTGACAGAAGAGAGAGGTCACAATTAAATTTCAGTCTGGAAATTTTTGGCTTTGCACAGTGAAGTTGTCATGAACGACGAAAAGTTAATAGAACTGGTCAGAGTCTACGAAGAGCTCTATGACATGAACAACAAAAAATACACTGACAATTATGTGAAAGAAAAGACATGGAATTTAATTGGGAAAAATCAGGAAGGATACTAAACTTCATTTCACAATATCACACCATATTTGTATCTTTTCCCTTGTCATTCTATATCCCCTTTCCATTTCTTATCTGCATCGTATTCATTTCTACACTATGTCCATTATCTTCATCCATTAATCATGTTTAAGCCCATGGAAGATAATCAGCCGTACTGTTCAAGTTTCTCTGAATATCTCTTTAACAATGAATGGAACTTGTGGAGCATTTTCTTCCTGTCTAATATCCTCGAAAGACTTTGCATTGTGACATTCATGCTTGTAACATCAGGGCCATTGACACGCAAGTAGTTGTACAAAATGCAATTGGCAAATATAACATATGCATTATCAGGTAACAATTTCAGTGTCCTTTGCTATATTCTAACTTCTGGCTCATCATCCCAAAAATTCTACAACCCCCCTTGCACGTGAAAGAGCCTTCTTGATCATCATCACTGGTTTGTGAACAGGGGTAAGTCCTCAAGAGATACGTTTTCAAGGGGAAAGCTTCATCTCCAACTACGGGCGTAAGATGCAATGCAATATGAGTTAGATAGCTGTGTGAGAGGGGGTGTTATGAACGCCTTTTTTGTTCAAACTGTTCACCGAGCGTTGAATGAAAGATGCCTCCATCACTATTCTTCCCGTATGAACCTATGTCAACCACTTCAAATTTGTAATTGGCATTCACGACTGCAAGCAAGACAACAGAAGTATATAGCTATGAAACAGTGAACCACTGTGTGGTGGTGCCTGAAGATTCACATGCACATACTGTACTTCTTGGACAATGAAGACGATAGCAGAACGATATGGTTCTATAGCTATCGCCGGTCGCAAGGAACTGGAGAACAAAATAAAGATGCAACCAGTGAACAGAGAAAGTGTGTGTGTGTGTGTGTGTGTGTGTGTGTGTGTGTGTGTGTGTGTGTGTGTGTGTGTGTGTGTGTGTGTGTGTGTGTGTGGGATAGTAGTAAGAGGCTATCCAAAACCAGTATATTTTCTCGTCGGTTTATCATTCTTGTTCGTAGTGAGTCTAAGTTTCATATGATAAAAATGTTGATAAGTATGAAAATACTGAATGAGTTCTTATCATTTTCAGGCCAGGAATGCAAATTACGATGGACCTCACTTATTAGAAACCAGTATCGAAGACATTTGAAAAGATGCACAACAAAGAATGGACAGGAAGCAGTGAGCATAACTAAATGGAGATACGCTGACGAAATTTCTTTTGTGAAACCTTATATACGTGAAAGGGACACCATGGGCAACCTTGAAGATGGTAGTATCGTTGGACCAGGGAATACGCAAAGAGAAGATATACCGGGCGCTACAGACCAGGAACAATGTGAAAATCCATGTCCAACACGTCACGAAGTGGACTCGTCAAAGAGTTGTATGAAAAGTAAAGCCAAAGTTAGATCTTTATCTAGTAAGCACGTAAGCTCACCTGGAACAGGGAATACGCAAAGAGAAGATATACCGGGCGCTACAGACCAGGAACAATGTGAAAATCCATGTCCAACACGTCACGAAGTGGACTCGTTAAAGAGTTGCATGAAAAGTAAAGCCAAAGTTAGATCTTTATCTAGTAAGCACGTAAGCTCACCTGAAACAGCTTCATCATTTTTGATTAAATATTTGGTGGAAAACAACAGTGACAAACAAGAGAAGTCTACAGACTCGATGGACTTGTTCTTCCAAAGTATGACTGCAACAGTAAAAACATTTACACCCTATTATAAAAATATATGTAAAACACAAGTGCTTTCAGTTGTCTCTGACTTAGAAATGAAACAACTTCGTACACGAGTGCCATTCAACACAGGAACACAGACAAAAAATCAAGCCTCAACCCCGTCACCGGGAAATACTTCGTCTACTTGTAGCTCAGATGCCCAGGATTACATTATGTAATGATGACATGATGATTTGTTACTGTTTTGTCTACAATAAGTGGCAATGAATTATTCTTTAGTTTATTGGGAAAGGTACTAGACACCTTAATTATTTTAGGCAATCATGAGAAATATTGTACCAGTAACTCAATAAAATGTTCTTGCAATCATGGTAGTATAATGTTATTTAGGAAAAATTATTGTGCCAATTTGTGTGAAAGAGTACAGTAATCCCTCTATAAATCAGAACAATTGGGGGAGCCCCTTGTCGAAATATCCGAGGATCCGATTTATCCTGCTACACACGCAAAATCACTAAACGTTTTTTGGTATCCGAATTTCATACGTATACTACATATAATAACTGTAATTTTAAACTATACTTACCACAGCACTAGCATCAGCGTCCAGCAGCTCGCATGTGATTGTTCGATTCCTCAAGCCGTTGCGTCTCCTGAATCGCCTCAGCCAATCACTGCACTTAAAATCTTAGACCCCAAGGTGGTTTGCTAAGCGTTGTGCAGCATTTTGAATGCCCAGGCCTTTCACAGGAAGCCCCCTCAGTAAGCTGCTGCACGTACTATTTATAAATTGCCTCGTCTAAGTTTTCATGGTGTTTTCGTGAGCGAAACACTTCCTGTGCCTATCCACCTTCATTTTTTTTTTTTTTTTTTTGTACAAATTTCCTTATTCGGTCCTTTCCCCGCAAAGTGTCATGGAGAGTCGATCTTTTAACGTCGAATTGGGTCATGAGGTCCCCCCCCCCACCTCTTGGTACCCTTTCCATACAACTCGATCATCTTCAATTTCTCACTCATGCTGAAACTTTCCTTTTATGGACGATGTAGAAGGCACAGCCTTGGAAGCCATCACGAAGTACAAATAGGACAGCGAATAACATAAATGAGGATCGGCCAAATGACCGTACACCCAATTGGTATGGCGACATAACGTGAACTGACCAAGAAGCAATGTGCGTCAGCGTGGGTGGTTGGTTTGGCGGGAAACTATACCGGACGGCGCCGCATATATCGCCATAGTCCGATTTATATGAAAATAACCCGGTGGCTATATAGAGTCCGATTTATCAGTTTTATAAATAACCGATTTATGGAGGGCTTACTGTACTTGGAAGTTTGAAGTGCATAACTTTTTATCTTTGTGTTAATATAACATTCTTCAGTTTATTATGAAAGGTCCTTGATGTCTATCATTTTAAGTAATCATGAAAATAAGTCCCGGTAATCATTAATTTTTTTCCTGTAGACACGATAGTTATGGTAGTAAATTTGATTTCCCTCGTGCCGGTCAATGGAAATTTTTAATTAAATTTTGGGAGGAAGAACTTTGTCTTTAGATTTTGTGTGCTAGATTTTTATGTGGCTATTTGTGTAATAAAATTGGTATACCACTAACATCAAGCAAACAGGTGATCTCTCCTTTGGTGAAGTAGTCTCTTGATCATATCCTCATAAAATTTCCGAGTCACATAGTTGGAGTGGGACTCCATTATGAAATAATGATAAAACTTCATTCTATCTTCTAATTCCTTGTTGAGTCCAAAATTCAACTTGTAACTTTGGCAGTTGTGCACCCATAACCTTTTCTTTTTAGGTTTAATTTTATTTCCCTCATCTTCATCTAAAACAAGGGCTATGGCAGTAATCTCCTTTGTACAGATTTTTCTTGGTGCCATACCGGAGCAACAGCTACCAGCCGACTGACTGCATCCTAGACGTATAGTGCGGTGAACACAACAACAATGTAACGGAACGCAAACGAAACGTAACCGTACGAAGATGAACCGTATAGTGTGAACCGATCCTAATAGGTACATTTCACATTTCTTAAGAAAATGAAATAATGCAGAGGCAGGTCTGAACATAATAGTGAACAATGCATACCAGCCAAAGGAGAAAATGTGTTATAATGCTGATGTTCCAGAGCCGTCCTAGTTTTCTTTAAGTTATTTCTTATTCTAAAAAGGGGGCAAGCAAAACCTGAAATAGAAACTACCATGGATGTGGTAATATAGTATGTTTACATTACATATTTTCTATATACAGAGCAAGAAGAAATGATGAGACATTTTGTTTCTTGCATGCAAGAATTTTCACTTCTTGGTTTATTTTTTCGGGAGGGTAGTTAATCACAATATGTTTACATTTATTTATTTTGCAGTGTACTTTACGTAATCTTTCATCATAACAGAGTTCTGATAACTATAACTTTTAAATCTTCAACCTAGATGACATTACCTTTTCGGTTCGATATTATCTCCAGGAATAGAAACCCTAATTATTGCTGAAAAAAGAGTAAAAATAAAGTTAGTTTTTTTTTGCAATGCAACAAACAAATTCATCAAGCACAGCATTCAGTAAGGTGTCAATAGACAATACTACTCTGGTAACACTCGACGTCTCGACTAGTTCATAAGCATTTCGTCGTTAATCGCATCTTTATTTAACACCATCGCTACCGGGGCTACCACGGGGTGAATGAAATATTCCAGTGCAGTATGGAAAAATATACTCGGTATAGAAGGGTTTCAACGAGATCAATATGTCCTCTTTTATAGGGAATGGATGCTGCAAAGCTGAATAGAATAACTTGGTGGCAACCAGGGGATATGAGATGGAAATTAGACTCGATTTCGTCATTTGACATCCACACTGGAGACGTAATTACTTCCTACGTCCCTTATAATTGATAATAATGGCAATGGTGATGATAATACTAATAATAATAATAATAATAAAAACGATAATTATGATAATAATAATAATAATAATAATAATAATAATAATAATAATAATAATAATAATAATAATAATAATAATAATGATAATAATAATAATCCCGAGGACGTCCTCTACATATTTTGGTTAAAGCTCGACGGCATTCAGTTACAAGAACCTCCCAACCCCCACACGCACATACATGAGTCAACTCGTCTACCATTAGCCAGTATAAAAAGAGGATCAGGGTCGCCACCGGTGAGTGATCGAAAAGAAAAGAAAAATGACAAGGCAACCAAGCAAGTGGGTCTGCCTATATCAACTTCAATTTCAAACTTTCTCTACACTAAACCCCCACCCTCCTCCATCTAACCTATCATGCCCATGCCTGCCTGCCATGTTGTGAGCGAAGAACAATGGCGCCCAATTCCAGCTGCGAGAGGTATGGTGGCGACCAGCCACGGCTTAGCACACCACTCTTGACTTGGAGCTGAGCATCGTCGTGAACAGACGTACACCCTCACTGTGCATGTAGTGTGCAGTGATGATGAATGCTGGCTGATCTTTTGGTACGCAACGAAGTCTGACGTAGAATAATGATGAGGCAAAAATTCCATAAGAATACGAACACTACGTGATTCCCTACTTTCGCCGACATTTGTTTGTTTATCTATCTTATTTATTATTATTTATTATATGCCTTTGTTTTTTGGCTACCTCCCTTGTAAGGGGGGGGGAAGCCTTATGGTATATATATACTGTATATATATATATATATATATATATATATATATATATATATATATATATATTATATAATATTATATATATATATATATATATATATATATATATATATATATACATATATATATATATACATTTATATATATATATATATGCATGTACAACTTAAGCAGCAAAGAGCTTATCCGTTTAAAGCAGACACATTTTGAACGGCAATGTGAATTTATCCTTTGACTACGTGGTACAGGGTTGGAGGGTTGTTTTTATTCTTGACGTGATATTGTTGTCTGGACGCACCTTGATCCTTCACTAACTTTTTAACTCTTTCCATATTTGGTGGCCCTTATCTTTAATTCTTGTTATCGCCATATCTTAACTTGTTTATTAGATGTGTGTGACCCATTCCCCTTTATCTTCAATTTTGTCTGTCATTGAACAAAATAAATAGCATCTGTTGTTCACAACAAGCATCTTGTAAACTGGCATGAAAGTGTGTGTCTGTGTCCTGGTATAAACAAAAGAGGTGCGCATTTACCGAGGGAGTCATGCAGCTAGTCGCATGCGTGAGCATGTTGCACATAAGGAGAGCCACAATTCAAGGTCTCCCCCTACTCCCTCCAACCACCACCACCACCACTGCAGCTGTGCTGTCCAAGGCAGCATGGAAGGTTCCGGAAGGGCGTGGGAACCTTGAGGTGCTTCCTTCACCCTGTGCCAGTTCTCAAACGGGATGATTTGGCTTTCTGAGGAGGTAATAGAAAGGAATTCCGCCCAGGGAAGGAAGGAACTAACTGGGAATGTATTCTTTAATCTATACATGCAATAAAATAAATAGCTGTAAAAGCAATCGCGAGTTGATAGGAAATGTCAGGATTATTTCCTTTTCTCTGTGAGGAGGCCAAACTGGATAAATGAAATAGAAATTTTGTAAACTTGTGACAAAATTCTCGTTATTACCTTCGACGACTTAAAACACTTTCGGCCTTCCCAATATATATATATATATATATATATATATATATATATATATATATATATATATATATATATATATATATATATATATATATATATATATATACATTGAATTGAATTAAATTTGTTCCTTGAAATAAGAGATTAAATTTGCTTGCAAGTGGTAAGAATATTTAGGTTTATGAATTCTTTCAATAATTACGACTGTGAAAGTAGTGGTGACAAAATACAAAATTATAATCTTAAAATGGAGAGGGGCAGACACCTGGAATCTCAAGGGGAGGAAATGTGACACGTATTTTTTGGTACCATTCTTGGTGTACCTGGTTCTACGTTACCAGTAGTATCAACAATTAGGTTGCTCCATTTTATTACTGGTACATGGTTATCTAATAACCAGTACAACACGTTGCCCAGGTAATTTAGCTGACTGACTTACGCTTGAACATGCATCAGTGTTTTGATGGGTTACACACTACAAAAATTATTTCGATTAATCCCCTGAAACATTTTCCTAATGCATCCTTTTCCCCTACACCCCTCCTCTTGTTCGACGGAAAGTGAAATATTTATTCTTATTGTTAACTGTATCTATGAGATGTAACATGTGCAATGTCCTCTAGAATCTACAGGACACCACACACTTGTAGATCATGTAGATTGCAAAATGTGAAGAAAAGCATTTTGAAGAAATGCCAGCACATAACGTCCATTTTCCAACAATAATCTGTACTCCTAACCCCCCTTTCCCCGGCTAAGGTTCCACGTACAAGTGGGCTTGTCTCTACCGAATATTTACAGGGTAATCTCCAAAAGAGACGTCCTTAAGTGAGGGAGGTCAAAGCAGAACATGGGCTGCAAGATTAACTGCGTCGTCTGCTTGGAGACGGCGTGCAACAGACCGGATATAAGGCTGAGGTTGTCATGGCGGCACATATGACGAGGCGAAAAAAAGACTGAGACAATGCGTTGTTGCAAGTTTTGTAACTACTGGTACATTTGGTTGTCTAGTATAAGAACTTGACACTTATACCATACCAAAACGTGATGCAAAGGTTAATGCGACATATTTGAAATATCACAAAGCGCACTCATATCAGACAATCTAACCGACGTTTCCTTGCCACACTGATTAGATAAAGCCAACATGATGGCTGCCACGTAGTGAGACATCAGCTTGAACGAAAAACTCGGGGGGCTGAAAACATCTTTGGAGTTAGGATTCATCAGCATGTTACATGCTATTTTATTTCTTATGGAAATTTATGCAACCTATCCAAACTCAAAATATTTTGATCAGTGCTACGATTTGCAAGCACAATTTCATGTATTTATCTTCATGCATAATTCTTCTTCGGTCATGAACTTGGAGAACATTGGTGTCGATCACATACAAGGTTGCATTTTGAATAAATCAACACCTGTTTTATGTCTGAAGTTGTCATGTGTCTTGTTCCTTCGTATTTTTTTCAGCTACTGATCTAAATTAAGGAGATATTTTCACAATGGGACGACTGTACCGTGGACTCTTCTTAAAATGTGACAATGTATCTTATTTTCACATGGTGTGAGACCATACATTAGTTATCTTCTCTATCGGAAAAGGCATCTAACACTCTATAAATTTCTGTAATATTTGATATTCATGTTTGGTGTTAAATTTCCGCCCTTTCACATAGAGGTTTCCAGCGGGAGAGCAAGAGAAAACGCTTCATTCTGCTTTCTAAGTGCTTCCGGGAACTGTAAGAACGGAGAATGGCGTGACTGACTTCTGGTATGGCACAGGAATGTTATGACTTATTCATCGTTGTTAGACAGTGGACATAACTCTAACTGATATAACAAAGTTCTATGAGCTCTCGGTTGCAAAACACAATGAATATATGGCAAAAATATTGTACAAAGAATATTTTCTTTAAACTCCCTTTTAGAGGGCATGATAAAACTATGAACTGCAGAATCCTTGAGGGTTTAAGGCGTGGTGGTTATGGACTGAATTATACCACGACTGCCCATTTAAAGAATGCTGCATTTTTTGTGAAACCTTTAACGAATGCAGGATAGACTTCTAATATGCATGTTAAAATTCTGTAAAATTACATCAACGAGTAGTAAATGACGCAGAATGTTTGTCAATTATGTGTGAGGTGACGACGGATATTTTCAAGGATAATAGAATATAATTGTTTCAAGTTGAGATGCAAGGGAACACTGATGAGACGTTATGAAGACTTTTGGCCTTATCAATCAGACAACAAATTTTATCAAATATATTATCTAAACGGCTTCAGATTGTTGGTGGATCTCCACACAAGCCCATCGGTCAATCTGAAAATTCTCCCAGCGGAGTCAATAAAACTATGCGTGTAGGAATAGATGCGTTAATTTTATCCTTTGTAATGTAAACCAACTGAACTTTAATAATATTCCTTGTCAATATCCGAGTATTTCATCAACTTGTTAAGAGGTTATCACACAGGGCTATTTTCCTCCGATTGTTGGAGCTGATTTGCAGCCCTCAGCTCTCGGTAAGGAATCTGATATACTGAAAAAAATCCCAGCATATCAAAGGACTTTCTATGTATTTTTGTTGAGAAAGCAATATAGTATAGTGATTTTACGGCGGAAAAAGTTCTGGAGGTGGGTGATGATGATATGGTTTAACGTCACAAACTCCCCCCTATGGGAAGACTAGGCTGATGCCTTTTATAGAGGATTTTGTAGAGTGAAATTTAATCAACAATACCCTTGGTTCAACCTCACCGGTAGCTGGGTTCGAACCACCTTCACTTCGACCTTCGCCGAAAGTAACGACGCCCTAACCCGCTCGGGCAGGGGTGGGAGGTACTGCCGATTAATCGGAGACTGGAGGGAAATATCCCAATGTGATAACCCTTTAAGGAATGCCAGTGTACCCAACCGGTTGATGAAGTGATGGACATCACTGTATAGTGAAAGCGGCGTCGGAGGTCACGGCAAGGATACTAAGAGTGGCGTGACGTGGCGCACAAGCTAAACAATACCCTGCACGGCACCCTAAACAGAGTGAAGGTTAACGAGAATCCGGAGGATCAGGCGGGAGTGTTTTGCATCATCAAGTGCAAAGACTAAAAGCGTTATCACACTGGGCTATTTTTCCTCCAACCCCCAATCAATCGACGGTACCATCAGCACTTTTTTCCACCATAAAATCACTGGAATGTCATTTGAAATGCTGGAGGAACATTATTTTCCTGTAGCATATCAGATCCCTTCCCGAAACCAGCGGGCTACAAATCTGTTGCAACAGCCAGAGGAAAAATAGCCCAGTGTGATGACGCCTGAACGTGCAAAGGACTAAAAAATACCAACATTGTACCAATATATAAGGAAGAAACAAGGAACAACCAACTAATTACAGACCGGTCTCCCTAACAAGGACTGTAGCCAAAATTTATGAGAAAATTATCAATAATAATAGATGGGTAAAACACCTGGATGAAAACAATATAATAAACCCAAGATAATTTGGATTCAGACAGGGGAGATCATGTGCCGCAAACTTAATCTGTTTCTACTCAAAACTAATATATATAATACAAGGGATGGATTGGCTGATTGTGCTTTCCTAGACTTAAAAATTGCCTTCGACAAAGTTCCACACAAAAATTATTTAAAAAATTGGAAATCATAGGAAGGATACAAGGCAACCTACTAAAATGGATGGAGTATTTCCTGCATGGTAGGAAAATGAGAGTAGCACTCAGAGAAAAGTGTTCAGGTTGGGAGGAGGTGATCAGTGGAGTTCCACAGGGATCTGTATTGGCTCAAATAATGTTCACAATTTATGTGAATGACATAGAGGAAGATGTGGAATGTTGCATGAGCTTCTTTGCAGACGATGCTAAATTGTCGAGGCAAGTGAAAACCGAAACGGACTGCGAATCACTACAGAGACCTACAGAACGTTTGGAAATGGAGTCAGAAGTGGGAAGTGGACTTCAACATTAAGAAATGTAGCATAATGGAGTTCGGAAAAAGTAAAAAAAAAAAAAAAGAATATCAGAACAATATACATTTTGAACTAAGGTTGAGAAACGCTGTTCTAAACATATATGTAACATTCAGGTGTAGGTAGTGTAAATAAACCACCTATTAACACTTTACACGGTACCCCCTCACTTTTCACAGTCCCTCACAGTCACTCGTCATCTTCGTCTGTGCACATCCACTTCCTCTACTATGGCTTCAGGGTCATCCACTTCCTCTGCTGTCAATAGTTGCACAGGCGGTTTATTGAAAAGCTGCAGCATAGTGGTCTATTTTTTTTTTTTTTTTTTTTTTTAACACATGCGAGGGCTGTAAACTTTGGCGTGAGCGGCCCCCTGCCGACAGACAGAGGAATTTAGCATCTGTCGCACTGCTTGAAATGCGGTTGGGGCAAATTGCATCTTAGCGAACAGATCGCACAATTTTAATCAATTATAATATTTCTAATGTCGCATCTTAGCAAATTCGCACATAAACACACACAAAAATAGAAATACATACATACAAATACTAAGGCTTTTTCCCCCTTACAAGGGAGGTAGTCAAAAAGGAAAAGGCATAAAATCATTCCCACCCAATTCCATCCTCAAATACACTCCACACCCCCTCCACCCTCCCTCTTATCTTAGCACCTCCTGGATGACGGGTCATCCCTGCACCTTGTCCACTGCCCTGGGTCAGAAGCAGTGTCGCAAGACACAGCACATCCACAGCAAGGCCGCTTCATTAAATCGGCGACCCTCCTCCCTCTCCGTCCCCCCATGCATAAAAGGAGAAGACGGGGAGAAATCCCTTTGGGCTGCGTCAAATTTTGCTCACACATACTACCTCATCCCCCCGCCCATTCCACCTCCTGCATCACAACATCATCCATACACAACCATTCTCCATTCACCCCTGTCTTCTGTCCTCTCCCATCATTCCTCAACAGACATTCCCCTCTTCCCCAAAGCCCCCTTCACCCCATCCATCCACCTTATCCTAGGACGTCCCCTCTTGGTCACCCCCTCCACATCTGCCTTCCATACATCTTTTACTAGTCTTTCTTCACTCATTCTTTCCATGTGTCCACACCATCCTAATACTCTTTCATCAACCCTATCTCCCAACTCCCTTTCCACTCCTGTTCTCCTTCTCCCCTCCTCATTTCTCACTCTATCTAGCCTAGTAACCCCCATCATACTTCTCAGACACCTCATCTCAAACACATTCAAACTCCTTCTCTCTTCCTCTCTTATGTTCCATGTTTCTGCCCCATACAGTGCTGTTGGCACAATCACTCCTTCATATAGTCTCCTCTTAGCATCCATTCCCAAATGTCTATTCCTCATTACACTCTTCAATCCACCAAGGCATTTACTTGCTTCTCTCAATCTACATTCTACCTCCACCTTTTCCTGCCACATTTGCACCCAAGTATCTAAAACTATCCACTTCCTCCAGTCGCTCTCCCTTTATGCTCACTTCCAGTCTACTGCCACTTTCACCCCCTTGTACATCTCATCACCTTACTTTTACCCACATTTATCTTTAGCTTTCTTCTATCACATACTCTCCCAAACTCTGTTACCAACTTCCTCAATCCCTCCTCCGATCCTGCCACAAGCGCAGTGTCGTCCGCAAACAACAGCTGGCTCACCTCCCACTTTTCTCCATTTTCTTGAACCATCTCCAATCCCTGACCCACTACCCTTGCATTTACCTCTCGCACTACCCCATCCATGTATAAGTTGAACAGCCAGGGCGACATAACGCATCCTTGACGAAGTCCCACCTTTACCTCGAACCACTCACTCTCTCCATTTCTAATCTTGACACAACCTCTATTACTCTCATAAAAACTCTTGACAGCTCCTAGAAGCTTTCCTCCTATCTCGTATATCTGCATAACCTCCCACAGTGCCTTTCTGTCTACCCTATCGTAAGCCTTTTCCAGATCCATAACAGTCCAAAAACCATCCTTACCCTTTCCTATAGCTTTCTCACATATCTGTCTTACCACAAAGATCTGATCTACACAACCTCTACCCGTCCTAAATCCACACTGTTCCTCACAAATTACTCCCTCTCTTCCTCTCCTAATCCTCTCAATCAAGATCCTCCCATAAGCCTTCCCAACTACACTTAACAAACTAATCCCTCTGAAACTACTACATTCACACTTGTCCCCTTTTCCCTTGTAAAGTGGAACTATACAGGCACTCCTCCAATCCTCCGGCACTCTACCCTCTCTCCAGCAATCATTAAATAACCTCACCAACCAGTCCACCATCACTGTACCTTCTTTTTTTTTTTTAGACATTCTGCATGGCATCCATCCAGACCAGGTGCCTTACCTGCTTTCATCATCTTAACTGCCTTCACTTCATCCTTCCTTATTTCTCCTCCATTTTCCTCACTCATCACTCTCATTTTCTTAGCATTTCCCACTGGAGCTATCTTTCCCTCCTATCCTCCTTCACATTTAGCAACTCCCTAAAATATTCTGCCCATCTTTCCCTTACTGCCTTCTCTTCCATTATCATCTCTCCATCTGCACCTTTTACCTTTTCTTCTCTACTTGATTCGCCTCCTCTTCCTCTCTTAATTTCTTTCCATAACATCTTTTTATTACTTTCAAAAATTTCTGTCATACTCTTACCCCATTTAAAATCTGCTCTCCTCTTTGCCTCCTTTACCTTTTGCATTACTTCTCTTTTCTTTTCTTTGTATCTCTCATATGACTCCCTCGTCCTATTTTGTAACCAAACTGTGAAAGCTCGCTTCTTCTCTTCTACAACCTTCTTCGTTTCCTCATCCCACCATTCACTACCCTTCCTTCTATTTCCTCCTGTCCTTCTTGTTCCACACACCATTCTTGCACACTTTATGACTCTCTCCTTGAACCATCCCCATTCTTCCTCCACACCTAGCTCTACTCTATCCTTCACTGCCTCCCACTCCTCCTTCAGCTTCTTCTTGTACTCCTTCTCCTTTTCATTTAAAGAGTTCACTCTAGGCACCTCCCTACCTTTTGCCCCTTTCCTCTTTCTCCATCTATCCTCCACTCTCAACTCACCTTCCACCAAAAATGATCTGATATTCCCCCGCCCTCTCCCTTTAGCACATGTACATCCTTAACTCTTCCTATCATAATCCTATTTACCACTACATAATCCATTAACGCTCTATCTTCCACCCTTCCATCCACCACCCTCTCCCATGTGTACTTATGCTTGACTTTCTTCCGAAACACTGTATTTGCTATCACCAACTCTCTTTCTAGACACATTTCCACCATCAACTCTCCACTACGATTCTTTCCTGGAACTCTACTTTTTTATGGGCGTCACGGTCCACTAGCGAATTTCTCTCTCTCTCTCTCATACACACACACACACACACACACATATATATATATATATATATATATATATATATGTGTGTTTGTGTATGTGTGTGTGTACATACATACATTATTTATATATATGTATATATATATATATATATATATATATATATAAATATATATATATATATATATATATATATTATATCAAGGATTACTATTACACAGGACGTGCACACCCAGATCCCTGGGTCCGCTAGCGGAGGCCATTGCTTTCTTTGTAACCTAACATTCTATATTGGATAAATATATCAAAACTAGAAACCTAACATTGTATATAGGACAAATATATTAACTATTGACTTATTCAATGCAGTATAAGTTAATATAAACTTTTATAGTGAAATAAGAAACTATTTTTAAGGGACTGTTATGCTTTGAAATGCCAATTTTAGCTGAACTTAACAGGTATTATTGTATGAGGTTAGTGGACACCAGAGTTGGCGTTTTTTTTTTTTTTTTTTAATATAATTTTTTTTTAATCTAAATCAGATTTATTTGATTTAAATAATTTTTTTCATAGATTTCAAATATTGTGGGATTGCTATCTAATATGCGATCTGATTGCTAAAGGACATTTTTAGCACATCAATATAAGGAGCAGTGTTATATAGACTTGCCACAAGTATACAAGGAACGGTATAAGCCGTATGTGAGAACGGTATGCTCAGGTTCACTAGATTCCTCCAAGAGTTTTCTCATCTTGGCGACATTTGCTGCATTGTCTGTCACAACACTTCCAATGTGACAACCAAAATCTTGTTCAGCCTTCTTGATCGAATTTTGTACAAGTTGTAGAAGATATTCAGCAGAGGTTTCCCTGATGTGTCTATTGTGTCAACTAAATAAATCTGACCAGTGGATGTTGTTAGAGTGACACATATTATGGGCTCATTATGGATGTTAGACCACCCATCAATTGAAAGACATACAGTTTCATTATTCAGGTCATCTGCACACTTTTTATATTCCTTTTCATACACAAGATCCAAGTACTTATCAGCAATATCTTTTCTGGATGGAGGAATATAATCTGGCCTCAGGTTCTGAACCATCTTGAGAAACTGAGGATGCTGAACAAGACGAAATGGTGAATTTGTAGCAAATATAATTCTTGCAACTTCTTTGTCGAGATTTTCCTTTTGAGAGGCTGAAGTTTTTATGATAAATCTGTCCAGAGATGTTGATGACTTTTTTTTAGATGAAAATTATTTAGGAAAAGTGGCGCCTGTGGAGGAGTCTGATAGTGACCTTTTTAATGGTGGAGTCAGGTTTGCAGATAATTCAAGTGAAGCCGATGATGAAGGGATTGAAGCTGTTGATACAGATCCTGAAATTGAAACCGAAAATTTTAGCATATTGCTTAATTTATAAATGAATGAATACAGTGTGATTTAGGCTACTTTTGAGTACAGTAATTTTTTAGATGATGATCATATTCACACAAGCCACTAAATTATTTGGAAATAATTAACAGGATATGAAATAGATGGGCTTGGAATTCAGCCCACACAGGATACAGTCCACTTTTAAATTCACTAAAAATAATGGGTTAGTTGGGTTAGGTTAGGCTAAATTCCTTTGGGCTGAATCCCATGTAGGCTGAATTCCAATGGAACCTATGAAATATATTACACAATGTTGAATGAAATTAATAACAATCATCTAGGCCCCAAAGTTGAGTGGATACAGTATATTATAGTGATATAGTCATTACCCAAATTTAGAAGTAATGAAGTTAAAGTATCATCTCTTTAGGCCTTCACATTTTTATTGCACATGCTCTCCATTGTTCACCAAATTTATATAGTTGCGTATGAAAAGGGAGAAATGCACACAATATAAGTAAAATTATTTACCTGGGTCATCAATTTCTTCTTCTGTATGCTGTGGCTGACCTTGGCATTTATCTCTGTGAGATTTTATTCCTGACACAATGCCCTGTAGTTCCTGGCTGCAGTCTTTGCATTTAGCTCGGTACCCTTTGCCAGAAGTTGTTGGTAGTTTTTCAAAATAATTTCAGACAGAATAATTTTTTCTGCCTGAAGGAACCACTCTGCCAGGTCCAGAAGACATCCTTCCTGGTTGATTCCAAAGCACCAACTGACTCAGTGAGAAACTGCTTACCTAGAACAAGTTTCAACAAGAATCTTGTTGAAACTTGTTGTGGGCTGCACAGTGATATATATATTACATGTAGGCTTATACCGTTCCTTGTATACTTGTGGCAAGTCTATATAACACTGCTCCTTATATTGATATGGTAAAAATGTCCTTTAGCAATCAGATCGCATATCAGATAGCAATCCCACAATATCTAAAATCTATAAAAATCTATTTAAATCAAATAAATCTGATTTAAATAAAAAATATATATATCTTATATTTGAAAAAAAAAGAAAAAATCGCAACCCTGGTGTCCACTAATCTCATACAATAATACCTGTTAAGTCCGGCTAAAATTGGCATTTCAAAGCATAACAGTGCCTTAAAATTAGTTTCTTATTTCACTATAAAAGTTTATATTAACTTATACTGCATTGAATAAGTCAATATTTGATATATTTGTCCTATATACAATGTTAGGTTTCTAGTTTTGATATATTTGTCCAATATAAAATGTTAGGTTACAAAGAAAGCAGTGGCCTCCGCTAGCGGACCCAGGGATCTGGGTGCGCATGTCCTGTGTAATAGTAGTCCTTGATATATATATATATATATATATATATATATATATATTTATTTATACTGTGTATATATATATATATATATATATATATGTATATATATATATATATGTATATATATATATTGTATATAATATATATATATATATACATATATACATATATACATTTGTGTGTGTATTTGATAACAATATATGGTTCATTGAGTATAATAAATATATATATATATATATATATATGTATATATATATATATATATATATATATATATTTATACTGTGTATATATATATATTATATATATGTATATATATATATTGTATATATATATATATATATACATATATACATTTGTGTGTGTATTTGATAACAATATATGGTTCATTGAGTATAATTATATATATATATATATATATATATATATATATACATATATATATATATATATATCTACATATATATATATATATATATATATATATATATATATATATATATATTATATATATATATATATATATATATATATATATATATATATATAAACCCTCGATGGACCTATCTAACTGGGGGGAGATGCCTGGGGGTTTATCTAAAAAAATGGTTTATAAGATGTAATAGCACCTTTTATAAGCTGAAGCGTTCGGTAACAAGTATGTTTAAATTGGGTGGCTTCTTTTACGCGTTACGGTAGATCTGCAGTAGTGCACTGCTTAATTAATGTAATATAAATGATAAGGTACATCAAATAAAAGTAATTTTGAATGTGCTGTACTTACCAAACAAGAATGGGATGCTGTGTTGACTCTGTTTACAATGCCATGGCGCCGTCGAAACCGCCAAAGCCAACCATCACTACATTTGAAGCTGGTGTGGCCAAGATGCTCAGCAAGTCTCTTTGCAGCATGTTTTATATCCACGCCACGGACTGGTATACCTTCTGTTTTCTCCTGGTTATACCATTTATAAACAGCTTCATCGAGATTATCCATTTGAATCGGTCTCCTCCGGTACACCTCCTTACTTTTCTTCCCACTCTCCATCCCTTTCAACACTTCTTTCGTATTTTCTTTGGCCTTGATGATATCATGAACAGTTGTTTTCTTCAGGCTATACTTGTCCATCAGTTGAGCACGTGACATGCCCCTCTCATGGTCCTGAATTATCTCCAACTTCTGATGCACAGAGAGAATCTTCTTCTTTTCCCCCTTTCTTGATGACGCAGAAGAGGGTGATGGAGTCTTACGAGATGAAGATGGGGTGCGAGTCCGGGAAGACATTGTAGATGTAATCACTGCGAGCGAAAGAGAAAACACGAGCGAGGCACCACACTCTGTGATAGCCAGCCACACACTGTTCAGTCGCACACAAAGCGTCACCGGATGTTCGGTCGGCTTTCAAATTCGTCGGACAAACCGAACTTGCGTTTGGTTTACCGAGGAAAGTTTAGTTGGTACAAAGGGGTTGTTTTACACGAAATCAGGTTTAATGAAGTTCGGTTCATCGGGGTTTTACGTTACTGTATGTATGTATATGTATATATATATATATATATATATATATATATATATTATATATATATATAAACACACACATATATAATAGATAAACATTTCTGCATATATCTACATACAACAATGTTCGATGAACTTATAAATGTGTTGAGAAATAACACTGGCTATACCAAAACTTCGTTGAAAATTCAGTATGCTAAATGAAAACGCAAAGTGATCAAATTTTGAATTTTGAAATGCGGGACACCCAAAATGAAGATATATGGAATAGTTTACAGATCTAAAGAGATAATCAAAGTAAAGTGACTGACCATGTTGATGTATTCATTCAGTTACAGAAGAAATACAAATGAAAAAATCGAAATCTTAAGAGTTCATTCTTCCTACACATTGTGCTTAGCCTATTAATGTTAATTTTTTGCAGTTGATGCAACTGTTTTCAAGTGTTGGGGCTTCGTCTGCATGTAAGTGATGAACCCTGAACAGTATAATTTTCCTTTACAGTTCATCCGGTGGAGAACCCAAAACCTCTATGTTAAGAACAGAGAACACAATGATCCTCATGTCAAGAACAGCGAACCTAAAGATCCTCATGCAAAGAATGGCCAACCCAAACGTATTCATGTAAAGAAAAGCAACCTTTGACAAAATGTAAAAAATAATATGCTAAATTTATATTAATGAATAAACAATGAAAATAATATGGTAACATAATGTTCAATTTTCATTAAAAATCTGTTAAAACTAATTATTGAAGGGATACTGCAATGACGATTGGATTACAGAACCCTGATAACCTGTCAACCGTATACCTAACCTAACCTAACCTTGAGACTCCCTGTATATTTGAATACAGAAATTAAAACCAGTAAATGAAAACCACTATTAAACCAGTGAGGATTCATAAAAGTAAACCAGTGAACAGAAGCTTTGAAATTTAACAATTTGTTTAAATGCTGTTTGTGTACCCAGGTACCGAAGCGTCTATGTTAAGAACAGAAAACCTGATTATACTCATGTAAAGAATAACGAACCCAATAATCTTCTTGTAAAGAATAGCGAACACTGCTGTGATTGGGTTCGCTAATCTTGGCATGATCCTATCTGGTTTTACAAGGGAAAAAAACTAGGCTTACCTTATCAGCCTTTGTCCAATTTTTTGTTGGAAAAAATGACTTTATTCTTAAACTTGCTCCTGATGAATATATTTGTTGATTTGCTTTGTGTTGTTGTGTGGATGCATGCTGTCGCACATCACTTAGTCCACCATTGGCGACACTAAAACTCTTGTGACACAGTGTGCAAAATGCTCTAGTTTTCTTGTTTCTCTCGGGGATGAGCCATTGCTTCAGATCCATATCATTTCGCCACTCTGTTCTAAAAACGCATTTCCGCTTGGCTTTCTTGTTGCTCTGATATGACGACATGCCGACGCTGTTAGTTTTCACAAATCACGTGCACTTAATGGCAAGCCACGAGCACTTGGAACACGGCCTCACTCAGCGCACAATTGTGACTAACTGCTGCCAGCCTTGAAAATACGGGACAGAAATCGTCCTGGGGAGGGCCGATAGGGGACGTGGGGCGAATGCTTGAATTACGGGACGATCCCGTAGCATACGGGACGTCTGATGAACTTGTTACTCAGGTTCATGTTTATGTTAAGTTCGAGGTGTATGGCTTATATATCGGGGCACCTCTTCGTGAGCCGTTTATAACCTTTAGACAATGTTTAAGCGCTTCGCTTTTGTTTATACACATCCTTTATACTGTACTCTGCCTCTTCCTAGCTTGTTTTTTCTCAGTATTTTGTCTTCTACATTATGTGAAGTTTCTCTGTTTCTCTTCTATAGTTAAAATTTCAAATAGGAATATATCTATTGTTCATCTTCGCTATAAAACAGTCTTAGGCAGAGTAACATAAAGTATATTATTTACAGTATTCTCCTTATTGAACAGGTTACACCTCGAATTTTCTCTCTGGTACATTTTTTCGTTTCCAGGGGCAATCACTTCCTTTATACCAGTGGTTCTCAAAAATTGTTCACTCCATATCTCCATTCATGAATTCTCAACATTCGTGTGGTCCTTCATTTTTTCCCAAATCCCGCCACACCAGAAAAGGGAAAATAATAATAATAATAATAATAATAATGATAATAATAATAATAATAATAATAGTAATAGTTATGACAATAATAATAATAATAATAATAATAATAGTGATAGTATCAAACGATAATAAAAATAAATCATGAAGAGAAACAACTTATAATTACATAGTTGATAAATATATCTTCTGCCATGACAAAGTGATGGGTTTTTTACTTATTCAGATTCCTCACATGAACATATGCTGGTCTCCCTAAATTCTTGTTATGTTGCCTGTCTGTTGTCGTAGTAAGGCTTTATTCTTTATTAATCTTTCCAGCTCTTATTTGTCTCCGAAGTTCTTCTATTTCCCATGTCTTCTTTCATTTTTTTTTCATTTCTATCTTGTTTGTATTTCCTCCCCTCGTATCTTTCTTTGTGTGGTGTCGTGTCTTTCAGCGTAGACTTTGTCCATAGGCATTTTTATATTTTCTTATGACCTCCCAAATTATTGCTAATAATTAGTTTTCTTTAACATATTCGATTCTTCCTTACATAATTTTCATTATGTTTGACATCCATATCTCTCCTCTATATGTGCATTCGTGCATGGCTCAATGCACCTATGATTCTTCTACAGACACTTTTTTCAATTTTCTTCACCTCAATTTCTCCTTTAATATTTATAAAATTGGTAGGATATACTGCTGGTACCTTGTTACGTCACAGCTATATACATATCTATCTTCCCTCTTAATTAGTGATTATCTTTATTCAACCGTGATTCTTCTATAGAGAATGTTTTCATATTTCTACATATCAAATTCTAATTTTGTAATATTTATCACATTGCTGGCATTCGAGTGTACTGTTGGTTGCACCCTGTCGATACGACGTAGAACGCCTTCGTCTCCTCGCCCTCCCAGAGGCCCAGGTGGTCGGGAGATGTGACGTCACAAAGGAGAACACCATACTCCTCCGCGGATCAATAACGGTCGTTCTGAAACCAAAGCAAATCTGCTAATGAATACTTAACCAATATCAAACCTAATGTATGCTAATTTTTCGTCTTTATTTGAGAAAGGAAGAAAAACTTTAGTTATGCCTTCCATCCCATATAAAACAGTTTGATTGAGGTACTACTTCTCGTCCATGCGCGGAGGAGTACACAATTTCTTCTTTGAAAGGCGACCTAAATTCTTCCTCGTAGCTGGCGCACCACAGAGGTTCAGTTCACTTAGAGGGGTTGTCAAGGGAGGTAGTGGAAAGCTGCAACTCGGGAAGGGTATTGAAGAAATTTTCCTACACATCTTTGGTCGGTCAACACGTCAAGTGCGAGAGTTCCATCGTTGCAGTAGCGTCAATTTAATAAGCGGGAGTTTATCTTGTGATATTTGTACTATTAGTTTCGGTGAACTATCGTTTTAAGGGTATAGGTGCTGTAATAACTAACGTCAATAAAGATATTTTTATTCGAAAGTATTTAAAAGTGTATCAGTCAGTATGTCCTTTTACAGCTTCGAAATTTCTTGGTGTGGACGACTTCGTCTTTGCCATGGTCTTACATCCAACACAACCCCCTGAACAACCATCCCCATGGTCGTGGTAGTATCGACCACTACAATCTACATCCTACTTCGTGGCAGTCGTCGGGAGGAGTGGAGCAAAGCTGACCCCGTTAAACCACGAGTAACATGCCATAATTTGTGAAATTTATACACGTAGTGAACAAGGTCATTTTGAGTTGGATATTTGTGCGATCAGGATTTTTTTTTTATTGCAATCGTTATGTCTTTAATGGGTAGGTAGGGAGTACTTTTTCCCCCACCAGGTGCTTGCTGTTTGTTCCTTCTACAGGTTGGAAGGTTGATGCCCAACACTTAGCATTCCCAGGCAGCTAAACCACTGGCACTAGCGGCGCCCCTTCCATCACTTCCATCATCACACACCTGATCATCTTGTTCCACTAACATCCAGTACCTTCCAGCTTTTTATTTCTGACAGATTTCCCTTTGTTGCGTGTCTTGTATCAACAGGTGAGAGTGTTGTAATTGCATGAAAGACTACTTCAAGTTTGCCTTCATTTTTCATCAGTTAAATGTAGCTTCCTGAAATTGGTTGAAGTGAGCTTTTTGTACAATACAAGTGGGGTATTGATGGTATCGCAGTGTTTACGTATGGAGATGTGGTGTGACGGAAAAGTTGGGCTCATTGTCGACAGTTGCTATCACGTCTATTGCTATTTGCCAGACGCCTGGGAACTGGTTCAAACAGGCAACGTGTGGTGACTGAGCCAGTACCCGTTCGAACGTCGCTACCTCCCATGTGATTAACAGGCGGTATCGTAGAATTTGAATTCCCTCAAGCTTTCTTACTTTGTAGTGGTGTGGGTTAGGGGTGGGTATGCAGACAAAAGTACTTTTTTCAGACTGCCCTGCAAGATTACGGACGTAACTTGGCAATCGCTATACTACCGCCGAGGTGCTCTGCGCAGTGGAGTTTCGGCCAGTTCCTGAATCGTTCGCACTCTTTCCTGGAGTAAAGGTTTGCGGGCGAGGACGCGGGTTGTCAAAGGGGGTTGGGTCGGTTATATTTTGTGGTTTTCTAAATTTCCCAATTTAAATTAACTGGGAAAGGGTGGATGGGATTTGTTTTATTTAAGTTTACTCAGGAGGGAGGTTATTTCCCAATTTAAATTAACTGGGAAAGGGTGGATGGGATTTGTTTTATTTAAGTTTACTCAGGAGGGAGGTTATTTTTGTTATTCTAAGATAAATTTTTATGATCTTTGTGTGTTATATTTTCTTGTTCTATTATCGAAACCAGTTTTTAGTGACATTTTTTCATATTACATGGATACTTAGTTATGTATATTAGTATTGTTTATTTTTTTTTTTTTCTTAGAATTTACTGCTAGGTGCAGGTCTGGGAAGGGCTGAGCTTGACCAGATTTGTTAATGGAAATTTCCTAGAGAAGCTGTGTAAAATGCACTGGCTCAATTTGTATTACTAGGAATTAGATTGCTCGGGTCGGGAGGCTTGCAACATTGTTGTAATTAACATCCACTTTAGAAATTTGTACAGTGCACTTGGATTTATTGAAAGTATGTGGTATTGCTAGTTCTTTAACGTAAGTTTGTAGAAGGGTTGGGTGTTAGTGGGTAACTGCGTAATAGTAAACTTATTGGATGGGTGGTCAGATTAATGCTTAGACAGGTAGGGTTTCGTCACTGTTTTTACAGTACTTCCAGTATCTGCAACCTGATGGACACCCGACTGGTTGCCACCCTCCCACAAAAGCAACATAGAGCCGACTGGTTCCCCATTCCTACCCATTCTTCCTGCAGCCAATTCATCCACACCCATCTGAACTGTATCGCCAGGTTTTGGTGTACTTGCCAGTTAATTGGAGATTTTCCTGATAACATATATCCAACAATATCTTTTCCTTCTACTGAATTATGACCTTGTTCCTTCAGGTGAAGGTTAATCAAGGTACTTTATAAAAAGGTGGAAGATATGCTGTTTTGTTTGAAATTGAGCAGAATGGAGAATTGAGCAGTATCCTACATTGAAACTCCTGCAGGCATGGGGTCCTGCCAGGCATTATATCTGTACAAAGAGCTATGCACCCATTCTTCCCTGAGGAGCAACAGTCTTCTTAAGAGAAGTTTTCATCATACTGATCATCAAATATTCATAGTAAGATGTGTGGTAAGTTTTGAGTAGTAACTGTCACAAGCAACAAAACATGGTTCTTGTAATTGAACATTGTCTTGGGTGAACATATATTTATGAATGGAATTTTGTTGCCATGTTAAAAGTATTTTGGTGTATTGCCAAATTCTGCAAGATTTGATTAGGCATGGTCAGATAGTAGTAGGTTTGCTCTTTGAAAGCCTTGGGTTACCTGTGGTAGGAGTGAGTACAGCACGTAAGTGCAATACTGGAAGATTAGCCTTATTTACTACACCCATATTTTACTGAATGCTGTTAAATTGTTTAGCTTGTTGGCTCATATGAGAATAATTATTTTAGGGAATCAAAAGTTCATATTTGAGATAAAAGGCCTTGAAAAGGAAAGGGTTAGATAATAGAATTGGTTTTAAGATTGTGCAGATAGTCTGACAAAGTGAAATGGCAAGCAAGCTTGTATCTTGGGTTAGAATTGGTGTTGATAGAATATGTATGTTAGGTAGACATGTTTTGGATGGTAACTGGTCAATTGTATTATGCACTATGGAAGGAAAAATTATAAAATTGCTGTCAGAAGCCCAATTTTATGAGGTAAATGTAATGTGAACCTGGGTGAATATTCGTTACCGTACATAGTATGAGGATTGTAATCGACTGGCAGGATGAAGTTGAAAGTGCCACAGTAGTTTTATAATTTAGATGCAACAGGATTAGGTATGGGAGGATAATCATAAAGTTGGCAGAAGTGCTAGATCCCAAGTCTTGAATTGTGCGGAATGACAAGATGTGATGATAATGAAGAGATATTGGAGAGGCTACCTCACTTACTGGGTGGGGAGAGTTGGAGACGAGACGAAATTTGTAGGAAGAGCAAAGTAGGGTGCATCAAGTGCGTAGGAGAGCCTCTGGAAAGAATATGGCATTGTGGAACCAGGCAGATAGAAATTTGATCAAGAACAAAGTGGATAGTGGTGATTTTAGCATGTATAAAGAATATGGCAGTGTAGAAATAATGAAGGGGGAGATATTTGACCAATACAAAGTGGTTCACGGAGGTGGTTTTAAAGTATGAAAATACAACTGTGGATGGTTAAATCAAGTAGGGAGAAATTTTGACCAAGAACTAAGTGTACAGTGGAGGTGAATTTAGCTGAATACAGTAGTGTGGAAAGAAGAATTGAATAGGGAGACTTGACAAAGAACGAAGTGGATGAGTGGGCCCTAGGATACAGGGGCAGGGTAGGGATTGGAAATAGAGGATTATCATATTAGGGTTTGTTTTAATTCAGATATAATGTTGCCATGCACATACAGAGGAAAGGACCTTTGGTGTCTTTGTTAGTGTTAGACAGGAGTTTCTTTATAAACCGTCTAAATTTTCCCAGGTTAAGAGCACAATGAAATGTGACTTACATGAAGTATTAGTGACTTTCAGTATATACAAACTAATTTTAAAATGGGGGAGGGGGAGTTACCATCCAAAACCAGATATCGAAGATTTTACAGGGTGGACTTTTAAGTGAGTATAGGATGTAGGGTCGGTAGAACGAGCTTTTAGTACTTTCAGGATTTGATGCAAATAACATGGAGTGGGAAATAAATGAGAAGACATGGAGACTGAAAGTTTTGCTAGTTCTTCAATGTCGAGTATGTAGAAGACTGTTCCTGTATGGTAAGTGGAACAAGCATATTTGGGAATGTGATATGAAATACCTATCGTCAAACCTCTTGACCTTCATGACGCAAAGTCCAGAAATTCCTTTGGTATGTGTGGGGGTTGTGGAAAACATGAATTTAAGCCTTTTCAGGTGGAAAGGAGGATGTAAGACAATAAGCAGTTAAAGACCACCTTGAACATGCAGTTCCTCAAAATAACTATTGAAAAACCATGACCAGACACAACTGTAAGGTGGCTTCACCTGGTGAGTAAGATGCCACCTGTCTGTGTGTAAATATTTTTGGTGTGGCAGCTATAGAATAAGTAAAGTTGATTACAATGGGAGTAAAGATGAGACTAACTTCTTGGTACTATTTCAAATGCTACTTAATGTAAATGAAGTTGAAACATAAAGTACCAAAAATAGGAATTTAAAAATACTGGGATATGCTTAATTTTAACCGTAGTGCAATGACTAGTTCACAATTAGAACTGGTATTGCAACCAATGTAGAGGGGAATGATCTAAATGTTACAGAAAAAAACTTAGCCTGATATACAGGGCCGGCCTGCAGTTGTCCTTGAATACAAATTTGATGAATGAACCTCCATTTAATGTTTTAATAGGGTGGGGGCTTCTGGGCCATTGTTTCAAAATGTTAAGAGTAGATCGAGGAAGATGTTCATAAAATGGCCATCAAACGGCTAAATGTAACGTCAATAACCTATACAGCATGCCAGTTGAGGGATAGATTGTCATTTGCTGGATGTGTAATACTGGGGATGCTGTCCATGTCGATTAATAATGGTTTGACACGTATCTGCTCAGCATTTTTATGGATTTGAAGATTGTAAACTTCTTCCTGGTGTCCATGACATTAAAATTTATTTTGATCAAGGGTGATCATTCCATTGATATTACTTAAATTCCACGAGTCATTCCTTGGTGATGGACAAGTTCACGAGATTGAGTATTCTAGAATGCCATGATGAAATAACTAGTGATCTTGGGGAAAATATCCATGATAATTGAAAGGGCATGTGATTGTACATAAGTGTTTAAATGATGTGCCATATTTGCAGTGTTGATTCTGAAATTGGTGGCTACGCACGTTAGTTTTGAAATGTTGGACACTAACTCATTTTGTCAGCTTATGCGTAATTCATTAAATGGAGGGTAGTGTGTAAAATTTTTGGTCAGAGGCGGTAACACTAAAATAGGATAAACGCCCCAATTTTATTTAGTTGAGTCTGTTTGTATTTGTAATGTACAACAGGCCCCAGCAGTGTTAAAGAGGGCAGGTTAGCGATTGATTTGCTTGAGAATAGGTGGAAGGTAATTGTCAGATTGAGTTGCACAGTTAAATTGGGGCAACAAATCAGGCAACAAGAAGTTTCATTTGAATTATCTTGGAAAAGCATGAAGCAATTACTCTTTCTAAACCAGACCAGAAACTTCGGATGGCTGAAGGATCCATGTCTTGACTACTGTGGCGATTACAATCCCAAAGGTACCTATGGTTATATCTACATTAATGCCATTAGATCAGTTATACATGCACGAATTATATAGGAATTTTGTAGAATTTTGCAAAATTATTTCTATGGTTACAGGATTACAAATAGGAAGCAAAAATATGAAATCACAAAAGCTGGTTTTTGGAGACCGTAAGCGAAATTCGTGGTGCTAGCCCAAAGGTGTAGTTGAAGTCGTATGAAGATGCCTGTGGTGGTATTGCATCCTTGTCTAGAGCTGCCTTGGTGATCCATGCAAGACGTCTTCGGTAGATTGATGGAGGTGTGCAGAGCCTAGTGTTGAGAACAATGGTGTTACGGAAACTTGTAGAGATTTGACCCATGCAAGGTTTATGGTGCCATGGTGTTCACAAAGATTGCTTTGGTGTGGAGGAACCTTGCAGGATGTCTGTGGCTGTGCTTCAGAGATCCATGTCAGGTATCTAAAGACATGAGATGTGCACTGTGCTGTGGAGACTGGAGTGGGAGACCTACAGTGTGGTATGGAGAACAGGGTGAGATTTAGTGTGCTAGAGGCTAGTTCTATGTATTTGGTGGAGCTGTGAAGATCCTATAAGAAATTTGTTGCTCTTCAAGATTTGAAGATGCATGTTGGATTTATTTAGAATTATGGGTCTTATTCGCCAGGGTGTCATGGGTTCTGGCATGTCTACACAGGCATCATCTCGGTGGGTCTTCCAGTGTGCCATGGATCCTGGTGTGTCTATACAGGCGTAATGCATCCCAGTGGGTCTTCCAGTGTGCTATGGAACCTGGCAATTCTTCAGGCACAATGGCAAATCTACCTGGTGATCGTGGGTCCTGGTTAGTTTGCCAAAGGGGTCCTGCTGCGTCAGCCAAGGTGCAATGGTTCCTTGTGGCTCTGCAAGGGCGCTGTGAGATCCAGGCCAAAACAGCAGAGAACGTGTCTACCATGGCATAGTAGATACCGGTGGGTCTACAAGGTTGTGGGTCCTGGCGAATGTCTACGAGTGCGTCGTGGGCTCCGGCGAGCGTCTACGAGGGCATCACGATGCTGGCGAATACGTGGGTTCCGGTGAGTGTCTGTGAAGGCGTCGTGGGTTCCGGCAATTGTCTGTGAGGGCGTCGTGAGTTCCGGCGAGTGACTACAAGGTCGCCATGTAATCCTGCGAGGGCGTCGTGAGTTTCGCCGAGTGTGTGAGGGCGTCGTGAGTTTCGCCGAGTATCTGTGAGGGCGTCGTGAGTTCCGGCGAATGTCTGCGAGGGCGTCGTGAGTTCCGGCGAGTGTCTGCGAGGGCGTCGTGAGTTCCGGCGAGAGTGTGCGAGGGCGTCGTGAGTTCCGGCGAGTGTGTCTGAGGGCGTCGTGAGTTTCGGCGAGTGTCTGCGAGGGCGTCGTGAGTTCCAGCGGATGTCGGCGTGGGCGTCGTGAGTGTCGACGTGGGCGTCGTGAGTTCCGGAAAATGTCCATGGGCGTTACGAGTGTCGACGTGGGTGGCGTGAGTTCCGGCGAGTGTCAACGTGGGCGGCGTGAGTTCTGGCGAGAGGTTCCACAACACATCTTCCCTGAGTGACATTTGGTCTCGCCCAGAGGCTGCTGCAGGTTTCCTCTAGGTCCCAAGTCCCAGCATTTCTACGAGAGCCTCGTGGGTCCCGTCGAGTAGCTTCGAGTGTCGGGGGTGTCGGCGAGTCTACCAGGGCGTCGTGGGTGTCGGCGAGTCTACCAGGGCGTCGTGGGTGTCGGTGAGTCTACAAGGGCGTCGTGGGTGTCGGTGAGTCTACAAGGGCGTCGTGGGTGTCGGTGAGTCTACAAGGGCGTCGTGGGTGTCGGTGAGTCTACCAGGGCGTCGTGGGTGTCGGCGGGTCTACCAGGGCGTCGTGGGTGTCGGCGAGTGTCTACCAGGGCGTCGTGGGTGTGGGCGAGTGTCTACCAGGGCGTCGGCGAGTGTCTACCAGGGCGTCGGCGAGTGAATAGGGCGTCGTGGGTGTCGGCGCGTCGTGGGTGTCGGCGAGTGTCTACCAGGGCGTCGTGGGTGTCGGCGAGTGTCTACCAGGGCGTCGTGGGTGTCGGCGAGTGTCTACCAGGGCGTCGTGGGTGTCGGCGAGTGTCTACCAGGGCGTCGTGGGTGTCGGCGAGTGTCTACCAGGGCGTCGTGGGTGTCGGCGAGTGTCTACCAGGGCGTCGTGGGTGTCGGCGAGTGTCTACCAGGGCGTCGTGGGTGTCGGCGAGTGTCTACCAGGGCGTCGTGGGTGTCGGCGAGTGTCTACCAGGGCGTCGTGGGTCCCAGCGTGTGTCTACCAGGGCTTCGTGGGTCCAGGCGTGTGTCTACCAGGGCTTCGTGGGTCCCAGCGTGTCTACCAGGTCGGCGTGGGTCCCAGCGTGTGTCTACCAGGGCGTCATGGGTGTCGGCGTGTGTCTACCAGGGCGTCGTGGGTCCCAGCGTGTGTCTACCAGGGCGTCGTGGGTGTCGGCGTGTGTTTACCAGGGCGTCGTGGGTGTCGGCGTGTGTCTACCAGGGCGTCGTGGGTGTCGGCGTGTGTGTACCAGGGCGTCGTGGGTGTCGGCGTGTGTCTACCAGGGCGTCGTGGGTGTCGGCGAGTCTACCAGGGCGTCGTGGGTGTCGGCGAGTCTACCAGGGCGTCGTGGGTGTCGGCGAGTCTACCAGGGCGTCGTGGGTGTCGGCGAGTCTACCAGGGCGTCGTGGGTGTCGGCGAGTCTACCAGGGCGTCGTGGGTGTCGGCGAGTCTACCAGAGCGTCGTGGGTGTCGGCGAGTCTACCAGAGCGTCGTGGGTGTCGGCGAGTCTACCAGAGCGTCGTGGGTGTCGGCGAGTCTACCAGAGCGTCGTGGGTGTCGGCGAGTCTACCAGGGCGTCGTGGGTGTCGGCGAGTCTACCAGGGCGTCGTTGGTGTCGGCGAGTCTACCAGGGCGTCGTTGGTGTCGGCGAGTCTACCAGGGCGTCGTTGGTGTCGGCGAGTCTACCAGGGCGTCGTTGGTGTCGGCGAGTCTACAAGGGTGTCGTTGGTGTCGGCGAGTCTACAAGGGTGTCGTTGGTGTCGGCGAGTCTACAAGGGTGTCGTTGGTGTCGGCGAGTCTACAAGGGCGTCGTTGGTGTCGGCAAGTCTACCAGAGCGTCGTTGGTGTCGGCGAGTCTACAAGGGCGTTGGTGTCTGCGAGTCTACCAGAGCGTCGTGGGTGTCGGCGAGTCTACCAGAGCGTCGTGGGTGTCGGCGAGTCTACCAGGGCGTCGTGGGTGTCGGCGAGTCTACCAGGGCGTCGTGGGTGTCGGCGAGTCTACCAGGGCGTCGTGGGTGTCGGCGAGTCTACCAGGGCGTCGTGGGTGTCGGCGAGTCTACCAGGGCGTCGTGGGTATCGGCGAGTCTACCAGGGCGTCGTGGGTCTCGCCGAGTACCAGAGCGTCGTGCGTGTCGGCGAGTGAGTCTTCCAGGTCGCCGTGCGTCCCAGCGAGTGTCGTCTAGGTCACTGTGTCCCGGCGAGTCGTCCAGGTCACTGGCCCAGGGAGTGTTGTCCAGGTCGCTGTGTGTCCCGGCGAGTCTTCTAGTTCGCCGTATGCCCTGGCAAGTGTCTTCTAGGTCGCCGTGTATCCCGGCGAGTATTTTCTAGGTCGTCATGTACCCCAGCGTGTTTCTACAAGGTCGTCTTGTGTCCCGGCGAGTGTCTACAAGGTCGTCGTGTGTCCTGGCGATTGTCTAGAGGTCGTCGTGTCCCGGCGTGTAAGGGCGTCGTGGCTCCTGGCGTGTCTACGTGGGCGTCGTTAGTCCTGGCGTGTGTCTACCAGGGCGTCGTGGGTCCTGGCGTGTGCGTCTACCAGGGCGTCGTGGGTCCAGGCGTGTGTCTACCAGGGCGTCGTGGGTCCAGGCGTGTGTCTACCAGGGCGTCGTGGGTCCAGGCGTGTGTCTACCAGGGCGTCGTGGGTCCAGGCGTGTGTCTACCAGGGCGTCGTGGGTCCAGGCGTGTGTCTACCAGGGCGTCGTGGGTCCCGGCGTGTGTCTACCAGGGCGTCGTGGGTCCAGGCGTGTGTCTACCAGGGCGTCGTGGGTGTCGGCGAGTCTACCAGGGCGTCGTGGGTCCAGGCGTGTGTCTACCAGGTTCTCGTGGGTCCCGGCGTGTGTCTACCAGGGCGTCGTGGGTCCAGGCGTGTGTCTACCAGGGCGGCGTGTGTCTACCAGAGCGTCGTGGGTCCCAGCGTGTGTCTTACCAGGGCGTCGTGGGTCCCAGCGTGTGTCTTACCAGGGCGTCGTGGGTCCCAGCGTGTGTCTTACCAGGGCGTCGAGGGTCCCAGCGTGTCTTACCAGGGCGTCGTGGGTCCCAGCGTGTCTTACCAGGGCGTCGTGGGTCCCAGCGTGTGTCTTACCAGGGCGTCGTGGGTCCCAGCGTGTGTCTTACCAGGGCGTCGTGGGTCCCAGCGTGCGTCTTACCAGGGCGTCGTGGGTCCCAGCGTGTGTCTTACCAGAGCGTCGTGGGTCCCAGCGTGTGTCTTACCAGGGCGTCGTGGGTCCCAGCGTGTGTCTTACCAGGGCGTCGTGGGTCCCAGCGTGTCTACAAGGCCGTCGTGGGTCCAGGCGTGTGTCTACCAGAGCGTCGTAGGTCCCAGCGTGTGTCTACCAGGGCGTCGTGGGTCCCAGCGTGTCTACCAGGGCGTCGTGGGTCCAGGCGTGTGTCTACCAGGGCGTCGTGGGTCCAGGCGTGTCTACCAGGGCGTCGTGGGTCCAGGCGCGTGTCCACCAGGGCGACGTGGGTCCCAGCGTGTCTACCAGGGCGTCGTTGGTCCCAGTGTGTGTCTACCAGGGCGTGGGTCCCAGCGTGTGTGTACCAGGGCGTCGTGGATCCCAGCATGTGTCAACCAGGGCGTCGTGGGTCCCGGCGTGTGTCTACCATGGCGTCGTGGGTTCCAGCGTGTGTGTACCAGGGCGTCGTGGGTCCCAGCGTGTGTCTACCAGGGCGTCGTGGGTCCCGGCGTGTGTCTACCAGGTTCTCATGGGTCCCGGCGTGTGTGTACCAGGGCGTCGTGCGTCCCGGCGTGCGTCTCCCAGGGCGTCGTGGGTCCTGGCATGTGTCTAACAGGGCGTCGTGGGTCCAGGCGTGTGTCTCCCAGGGCTTCGTGGGTCCCAGCATGTCTACCAGGGCGTCGTGGGTCCCAGCATGTCTACCAGGGCGTCGTGGGTCCTGGCGTGTATCTACCAGGGCGTCGTGGGTCCTGGCGTGTATCTACCAGGGCGTCGTGGGTCCCAGCGTGTATCTACCAGGGCGTCGTGGGTCCCAGCGTGTCTACCAGGGCGTCGAGGGTCCTGGCCATCGTCTGCGGGGGAGTAGAGGGTCCCGGCCAGCGTCTTCAAAAACGTCGTCGGTACCGTCGAGTCTTCGAGGGCGTCGTGGCAGCTAATGGGATTTTTTTTCTCTTCACCAGGTTCTTAATTGGAAATGTTGCTTTCTCTTAGGAATTAGACTTGGCCAGCTAAGGGTTTTCATTTTGTTTCAGAATAGCAGCTGACCAAACAAATTGCCTAAAGATTGGTATTTCAATGCCATGTTTTCTCATCAAATTATTAAAACCACATTTGCTTTTCTTGCATGTAGGGTGTTGAATGCAAAGTAGAAAGGAGTAAATTTGCTCTTGCTTCTGACGTGGAAATTAGATGGGTCTGGGTGGGGTTAATATTATAGTTGAAGTTGTTCCAGAATTGGTGAATCTTATGGACAGTTGGTGATTATAGCATCGGTATCTTCAGTGAGAATGCTTCTGAAACTGATTCATCTCTGCAAGGATTGATAAAGAATGTTGAAGTGCAGAAGTCATCCAGGCAAGATCATGTTTTCATAAGTTCTTTGTTATACAGAAGTTAGATACAGGTGAAGGGGATGTAGTTATTCTATCTCCAGAGGAAAGACATTTTTGTATGTGGGTTAGGGCTGGTAAACAGATTTGTACCTTTCAGAACTTTCTGAAAGGTGGCAGTTGTGATGGACCTGTCCTGTGCTTCATTGGTGGTATACTTGTTGCAGTTGCATTTTCCACCCTTTCATTGCAGTTTTATCTGTTTATTATTTGGCAATACAGATTTTCTTTTGGCAGGTTGAGAATGCTCATTTTCGGACAATCCCCCAATTAAAAAAAAATGTGCCTCCATGGTGACTGATTACTAATTTGAGTAGTTTGAGGCTTTGATGATGATGCACCGAAATAGTTTCCTTTTCTTTCTCCTTCCAGAAATTGTGCTGTTAAATGCCCATATTTAGAATGGGATTAATTTCTTTTATCATACCAGATTGAGGATTGAATACTTCGCTGCAGGCATTGGAGACTGCTAAAATTCCCCATTCATTTGTCATGATATAGTGTGGGAAGTGTTTAATTTCAGAACAAATTGCTGATTGACCATGCCCATTACAATGGATTAGTTTTACATTGTACATTTTCCTTGTATCAATTTGTATATTGCAAGTAGATTGGGATGGGAAAGTTAAATTTTAGTTATTGCATCTGTATCTTTCCAATGGTTCATCTATCAGGCAAATTACTTTAAAAAATGACAAGGTGTAAACAGATTGATTTGGAAATCTTCAAATTGGTAGTAGCCATGACCATGGAATGAGGATCTACAGTAATTTTGTCTGCCTAGAGTTCTTCAGCATTAGAGTGGTGGGTGGGTGTTGTCATTTGTCCCGATAAATTTAGTCCCAGGATGACATTCTCATCATTCACATTGATTGTACAATGTTGTAGCTATTACCATTTAACAATTAAGGAAAAGGGGGGAGTGGGGAACCTAAAAGCAATTTTCATTGTAGATTTTGGCCAGCAAAATGCCATTTTCTGGAAGCTGGATATCACGTGTTCATTGTTTGGCAAGTCATTTCCTTTTCCTTTTATGCACTTCTTTTTGCTTTTAACATATTATTTGAAATATAGTGTTGTTTGGATACTCCTGCATGCTTGCATTATTGAGAATATCTTGCTTATAAGGTTGGGGAGGGGGGGGGGGCACCAATAAACATTTTCCAGTTATAAAGTAACAGGCCACATATTGATGCTATGGTGGTGCCATGTGTCTTCAGTCATTCTTCAATAGCAAGTTCTATCCAAAAGATTTAAGATGTCTCTATTCTCTAGAATGGATCGGGTGATGCAAGTCTATCATTTCTGTATATTTGTTTGCAGTATCCCTTAACTAAAATTTTGGCATGAATGAAGATTAAAGGTGAATAAGTGTATAGCCTACATCTGCATAAATTAGTATTAAGTTAAAGTGGGAAAGGATGGGGAATTGTAAGAATCAAGGCTTTGGAAGAAATGTCATGATTTCATAGTTTTTTTTTAAATACATGGGCTGTATGAACTTGTCGAGGGGGGGGGTTCCAAATAAACTCTTCATAGTCATTATAGGTGGCTGCCTGCAGATTGACATGTGAAACCAAGAGCATCCAGTTCATCATGACCATGGCAAGTGCTCTTGAGTGTTGGTTGTCAGTAGTTAACATAGAGATGGGGTAAATCATGGCTTTTAAAGCTCACCCGAGTTTGATCCAACAATAATGTATTTTTTACGAGTTTTCAAAGTGGGATAAGGGATGTATTTTTCAGTCCAGATATTAAGGAATTAGTGTAATTAAATTTATAAGTGGGAGGGGGGGAAGGGAACTGTAAGATTTCTCCAAGCCTTTTCTAGGAAGATCCTACTGGCAGAAGAGGTGATGCTACTGCAAGCTTAGTACCGGTAAACAACACTGCGTCACTGCATTTGAGTGTCACTAGAGGTTAGAGGTTGCGTTCATTCACATGGTATGTGTTTGTGCAGATTATAATTTATTTTAAATAACCATAGCTTTATTTATAATTTAATTTTTCATATCGTGTACATGTTCAGTGTGAGAAATGCCAGTTTCATCTTGGGGGAGGAGTTGTTAACCAATAAGTACTCTTAAGTCATTTTAGATGGCAACCTGCTGGTCAGTACGTTCAGACTGGAGTGTTTGTCTTCATGACTAAGTTTCTTGTAAGTGGAAAGTTGTTGTAGACTTTATTTTAGTTTAGAATGGAATTATTTGATTAAGGAAGGGCTACTTCACTGCTGACATTACTGGAGGTATCTATAGTTTCCCTTTGTATTAAAAACAAAAATCTACTGTAGTGTGGGGAATGGGTTAATGTTTGTTACTAAAGAAAAAATCCCGTGAACAGCCATGCTTATCATTGAAGGTTAGTTTGCACCATAGTACAAATTTTCAGTTAATAATCTTGTTACAAGGGGATTGGGCTTTGAGAAAGTTTGATTTTAATAATTGTAGATAGATTACGAGGGTCCCACGGTCCATATATGTATATTATAAATAATGTGGAATAGGTATTTTGATGAAGTTGGGAGTCTTGTAGAGTCCTCAAGGCAGTCATAATTTTAACAATTTCAACCACATTTGCTAATTTTTTGCATTGTCTTAAAGAAGCAATTCAACTTGAAAGGGAATGGGGAGGGTGTTGTGGTATGTAGCCTACATATTAATTTTAGTGGTGTCAAATTTATAAATGGGAGGGAGAAAGGGGTTAAGATTTCTAAGTCTTTTTAGAAAGAAGTTTCTTCCAAGCTGATGGTGATGAGGATCCATGAGTACATCTCTGCTTTTAACAGAAGAGGTTAGAATACTCATTCTCCGTGTACATGTTTGTATAAATATAATTTACTGTAAATGTCTATATTCTGTTATCGCTAATCTTTCTTGGCTTGTGTTTCTTTAGTTAGATATGTCAAACTTGACTATAACAAGGGGAGGGGGTGCCCAGTGGGCATTAATAGATGTCTTTGTAGGAAAGGCGATATTCCCAACTGATGAGGGGGATCAGGACCCTACAAGCACACAGGTCGGCTGTTGACTTCACGAGGAATCGGTAGGGGTTGGTGGTAATTGTTTTGGTATCTTGTGTCCAGACTTGTTTATTAGTAAATGGCAATGTCATGATTTCATAGTTGACTTCATATATATTTGGGCTATACCAAGTGGTTTGGGTGGGGGGAACAAATAAACTATATGGTCATTATAGATAGCAGCCTGCAAATTTATACAAGAAGCCAGATGGATCCAGTTTATTGTGATCATAGAAAGTACTCTTTGTTGGTTGTGAGCAGTTAACATGGACAGGGTAGGTCATGTTATGTCCTTAAAGCTTACCCATGTTGGATCTAACTGATATTATCCAGAAGTAAGATATAGTCATTACAGCACAATTTTTCAATTGTACATGGAAATGTGTTCATGGTAATTCTAGTTTTATCACTGGAAGTCATTATAGTGTCATGGGTGGGATGTGAATCCTTTCCAATCAAAAAAGGAATTACTGGATGTGGGAGAGGGCAGGGGGATGTAAGATTTCTCTTGCGTCTTTTTTTAGGAATTCCCAGCCCTGTGTCTGTCCAATGATTTTTCCCATGTCCATTCATCAACACCTGTATATGTTTGTAAAAATGTCATCCCAGTGAAGAGGTGGTAATGCTGCAAGCATAGTAAGCAATATTGCACCCCTGCATTTGAGTTTCAGTAGAATTTAGACATTATGTTCATACAGCACTTGTTTGTGCAAATAGATTTACAGTAAATATGTATACATTCACATATATGCGAGTTATTTTTTCATCGCTTGTTTGTTCAGTGTATGAAGATGCCTAGTTTTATCTTGGGGAGGGGGGTGTCCAATAAATATCTTAGTCATTGTAGATACAACCTGCTGGTCAGCATGTGTCTGGATTTCTTCAATCTGTCTTCAAGGGAATTTCCATGTAAGTGAAAGTTGAAAGGTGTTGTAAGATATCTCCCATTGGTTTTTATTTTTAGAATGGAACTATATCAGTAGGGATGAGATACATCTTGCTTAAGTGGAGGTAGTTTAGTTTCCCAGTCATTGTAGGTAGTAGCATGTTGCAAAGTCCCACTTTGTCTTTGTTCATGGTAAGTTCACTTCAGAGATGGCAGGGGGAATGTGGTTGGTCATAATTGTATTGGGGAGGGGAGGGGCCAGTGTTTTATAGGGTGGGGGTGTATTTAACATTATCCAGTCATTGTAGATTCAATCTGCTATTTTTATTGATAAAGTATTGATTGGATATGCTTATAGGCAGGGGCATCTTGCAGTTCTTTTGGGATGAACATTGGGTATATTCATAGTTTGTCATAAGAAATATGCACATTAGCATGGATGAAGGGAGGAGGGTGGTAATGTTTTACATTCATAGTAGATGCTATCTGAAAATTGCAATCGATGAACTTGGTATTCTTGTCCAAGCATAATGTATGGAAAGCTCATTAATCTTGAAATTTTCCTTGCAAAAATATTTTACAAATGCTTGTAGGAAAAGGCATGTCATGCATTCATTTTAGGGTGGACATCGAATTTACCATTTATATTTTTTTTGTAGAACTTGAAAGACTACCTGATATTAATGGAGTTGGGGGGGAGGGGGTAGAAATTAACAATTATCTAGTCATTGTAGATGCCATTAGCAGACCACATGTGAGGACCCTGTATTCCTGGCTCAGCATTGGGTATGGCAAGTTCTTTAATCTTGATGTTTTCATTGCAAAATTATAGAATACATATGCTTATAGGGAGGGGCCTGTTGTAAAGTTATATTGGGGTAATCATCAGATACATCATTTCAAGTTTCTTTTGAAATTTTAAGACTGTCCATAATGTGCTCACAAGGTCTGGGAAAATGGGGTGGGGGGTGGAAATTAACAATTTCCAGTTATTGTAGATGCCATCAGGAGACCGCACAGGAGGATCCTGGTATTCCTGGCCCAGCAACATTTATGGCAAGTTCTTTCATTGATATTTTAATTGCAGAAATATTTATTGCATCTGCTTTTTATATACAAGTCTTGTTCATAATATGCATACTTA
Organism: Oratosquilla oratoria; assembly: GCF_046742065.1. Lineage (NCBI taxonomy): Eukaryota > Metazoa > Arthropoda > Malacostraca > Stomatopoda > Squillidae > Oratosquilla > Oratosquilla oratoria. The sequence continues at coordinate 28,821,781 of NC_134817.1, read as the reverse complement.
TAATGGGGGAAATTGAGGGGGGTTCGTTAAAAAAATCTAGTCGTTGTAGATGCCATCAGCAGATGACCATGTGAGAGGAACCTCGAATTCCTGGCCCAGCATCGTGTGTGGCAAGTTCTTTAATCTTAATATTGTCATTACAAAAAAGTTGATTGGATATGCATGTATGTAGGGATATAAAGATATTTTGGGTTGAAAAGTAGTTAGTTTCTATACCAGGCAAACTGTCCATAATGTGCATACTAGAACTGGGGAAGTGGTTGGGAGGGGGGTGGAAATTAACATTTTTCCAGTCATTGTAGGTAGTATCTGCACAGCTCGCATGAGGAGGCTGGTATTCCTGACTCGGCAACGTTTATGGCAAGTTCTTTCATCAATATTTTGGCTGAAGAAATATCTTTTGCACATGCTTATAAGGAAAGATATGTCATAAAGTTACACTATTTCTAGTTGTACACATTTCATTAGGGTGTCCATAATGTGCATTCTAGAAATGGGGGTGGGGGTGAAAGTTAACATTCTCTAGTCATTATAGATGCCATCAGCAGACAACACGTGAGGACCCTGGTGTTCTTCGCCCAGCATCGTGTATGGCAATGTTTTTTATTTTTTTCCATTGCAAAGATAATGTATATGCTAGTGAGGGGCATGTCATTGTTATTTTTAAGATGAACATCAGGTGCACCATTTTTAGTTCATGCATAAGCAGACTTAATAACTTGCATAGTGGCACTGGGGAAGGGGGAGGTTTGTGATATTTTCTAGTCATTGTAGATGCCATCTGCAGATTGCATTTGAGGACCTGCTATTCCTGTCCAAGCATTGTATGTTGCAAGTTTGTTAGTCTTGATATTTTTCTTCCAAAAGTATTGATTGCATATGTTTATAGGGAAGGACGTATAATAAATTTGTTTGAGTGGACATTGGGTATACCATTTGTAGTTTCTGTACAACTTGTAAGACCAATGTGCATAATTATAATAGTGGGGGGGAGGGTGAAAATGAAAAGTTTCCAGTTATTGTAGATGCCTTAAGCAGACTTCACATGAGGACCCTCGTATCCCTGGATCCCTGGCCCAGCATCGTGGATGGCAAATTATTTAATCTTACATTTTCATTGCAAAATTATAAATTACACCTACTTACGTGGTGGTATGTTTTAGATTTATATTGGGGCATTTGTGAGCTATATAATTTTTTATTTCTATACTGGTGGTTGTTTGTGGTAAAGGTGGGGCTGTGACAGGGATGTGTAATGTCATAGCTGTTCAATGTGTACATGGATGGGGTGGTGTGGGAAGTAAAGGCAAGGATAATGGGCAGGGGAATTGAGATCGTTAAAGAAAATGGAGAAAGGTAGGAGGTGAGTTGGTTGATTGTTGCTGCTGCACTTGTGGTAGGGTTTGAGGAGGGATTAAAGGAGTTGGTAACAGAGATTGGGTGGGGAGATGTACAGGGCAGTGGTCGGGATACAGGGATGACCTGTCATCTGTGAGGAGCTAAGATGAGAGAGAGGAAAGGGTGGTGGATGGGAGTGAAATGGGTGGGGGTGGGTACTTGCCTGTTAGACTGCTTCCTTGTAAAGGGGAAAAAGCACTTAGTATATAGATGGATGCAAGTAGTAAGACCATATATAGGACTGGCAATATGGGGGTGGGGGGTGGAAATTAATGTTTTCCGGTCATTGTAGGTGCCATCAGACCACATGTGAGGAACCTGGTATTCCTGACCCAGCAACGAGTATGGCAAGTTCTTTTTATAAGTATTTAAACTGAAGAAATATGTGTTGTATATGCTTTCATTGCAAGTAGTAAGACTGTACATGATAGAAATGGGGGGTAGGGGTGGAAATAACATTCCCCAGTTGTTGTAGATTTCATCAGGCCACATGTGAGGAACCTTGTATACCTGGACCAGCATCATGTATGGCAAGTTCTATAATTTTGATGTTTTCATTGCCAAAGTTCAGATTATTTTTGCTTATATGGAGTCACGTAAATTTATATTGGGGTAAGTGTCTGGTACACTATTTCTTGTTCAAATTCAAGTTGTAAGAATCGCCATAATATGCATACTAGAACGGGAGGAAGGGGGGAGGGGGAATTAACTTTTTTTGTTGTTCTTGTTGTAGATGCCTTCAGGAGACCAAACACAAGGAACCTTGTATTCCTGGCCAAGCAATGTATATGGCAAGTTTTTTGAGCAGTATTTAAGTTAAAGTATTGATTGAACATCTGGTATACCATTTTTTGTTTATATACAAGTAATGACTTTATAATATGCATCCTAGTACTGGGGAAATGGGTAGGGTGGGGGTTTAAAATTAATGTCTCCCAGTTGTTGTAGATGCCATCAGCAGACCACATGCGAGGAACCTGATATACCTGGCCCTGCATCGGGTATGGCATGTTCTTTTATCTTCATATTTTTGTTTAGAAAATAATTCATATACTTACAGGAGGGCATATATTTTGGGATGAATATCGGTACACCATTTTAAGTTTAAATCATAAAATATTTGCTTAGTATTACAGGGGATAGGGGTGGGATTGCACAAAGTTAAAAATTCCTGACAATGTGGATGCAGCTTGCAGACTGCATGAGGAACCTGGTTTTCCTAGTCGAGCATTGTGTATGGCAAGGTATGTTGATATATTGATTTAAAGAATAATTTAGGAATATACTTAGACACAAATAATTTTGGGGTGAAGCTTGGGTACACTTGGCCAAGCATCTTGTATGGCAAGTTTTTAAGTTATTTTCCTTGCAAAAATATTGATTGCATAAGCGCATATAAGTTATTTCGAGATGAATATCATGTATACCATTCTTAGTTTATATTGAGATTGTCAGAGTAGATACTGTGCACACGAAGTACAGGGGAAGGGTGGGGGGGGGGAGTTGATGTTTTTTCAATCATTATAGATGCCATCTGCAGACCACATGAGGAACCTGGATTACCTGGCCCAGCATCATGTATGGCAAGTTCATTAATCTTGATATTTTCATGTAAAATTTGTTATTGAATATGCTTGTAGAGAGGGTTATTTTGTGGTAAACCTAAAGTACATTATATCTAGTTTTTGTATGTGTGGGACATAATGGTGTGCTTAGTTGTATGGAGGGAGGTGGGGAGGTTAACATTTTCCAATCATTTTAGAATCTGCAGACTATGAGGTACCTGATATTCCTGGCCCAGCATCGTGTATGGCAAGTTCCTTTCGTTGATACTTTGATTGCAAAAATAAGGATTGCATATGCCTGTAGGGATGGGCATGTCATTATTTTGGGAAAGCATGGAGTGAATTTGTCAGTAGTAAATCACATTGCACTACAATTTTTTTATCATTTGGAATAGAAAATGGTTATCAGATTTTCAGTATCTTGCAAGTTTTTTTCAAGGTTGCCTTTAAATAAAAGTTTGCTATTGTGTTAATATTGTATTGGGGGGGGGGGGATGGTGTAACAATTGGAGGGTTCTTTAGGAAGAACTGATGAAGCTGATTTCCCACCTGGAGGGTTGATGACGGAATCGGATTGCATCCATCCAGGTAGATCAGGTACACCATTTCTAGTTTTTGTGTACGTCGTAAGATTGTTCATATATTGTACATAATAGTACTTACGGAGGGGGGGGGGGTTAAATTAAATTTTTCAAATCATTGTAGGTGCAATCTGCAGACCACGCACAAGGAGCACTAATCGGGCCCAGTTTCCTGTGATTAACTGTTGTCATTGTATTTTCATTGAAAAAAATTTGGGGAGAGGACATAACAAAAAGTTCTTATTGTTACTTGAAAATTTAGTTTTGTTATAAATTTGATAAGGGTGGTGGGAATATAAAACTTAACTGTTTCCCAGCTGAAGGGAAAGGTGTTGGTAGATTTTGTTAAAGTATATAATTTCAAATGCAGTAATTTTTATATTTTGAAGCACTAATTTGTCTTGAAATGTGAAAAAATAGCTTTGTATGAAATGAGTTGTCAAAGATTAGACATTATTTTCATACTATAATCAGGTTCTGTTTACATTAATGGTCATACATTTAGTTGAAATTTTTGTTGTGGATGACTTTAATGCTGAAAGTGCTTATAATACTGAACTTGTATTTTATTTATAATGCTGAAAACTAAAAGTGAAAACATTATAATGCTGGAAATGTACTTTATTTATATTGCTGAAAGCATATTTTCTTTGTTGAAAACACACTTTGTTTATGTTTAAAACATACTTTGTTTTTATGTTGAAATCATACTTTGTAGTGTTAAAAACTTTATTTATGATGTTGAAACCATAATACTGAAAACATATTTTATATTGCTTAGAATTTTCTTTATAATGCTGAAAACATACTTTATTTATAATGCTGAAAATGCGAAACTTATCTTGGACATGATGGGATACTAATTAGTCACATTAAGTTGAAAATGTAATATTTTAAATATGAGCTTTATATGAAATAATTCACGGATTTTGTTACTTGTTTATTTATTATAATTATTATTGTTTGATTATTATTTTTTTGTCTTTATTTTCTATACTACCAGATTCTGTTAGTGATCATGTTAGTAGATTGTAGTTCAGAATTTTGCTGTTATTTTATTCATAATGGAGAAAAATACTTACTCATTGAAGAAGTAAATATAGTGGGATACTAATTTGTCAGATGAAATTAGAATTTAAATGTTGAATATGAATATCACTTTAAATACTTGTAATTGTTACTTATGTTATTTTTTCATGAAATACAAGATTCTGTTTGCATTACTATTCATACTAGTAGGTTGCATTTCAAAATTTTGATGCAATAGTTTATGCTGCATTACTGGTAGATTGCTTTTCAATTTTTTTATGCAATATTTTATTTATGCTAGAATTTTACCAAATGTGTAATCTTGGAGGAAGTGAACATGGTGGGATGATTATTCAGGCTTTCTTTGTAAGATTTAAGATTTAATTAGGGGGGGGGGGGAAATCCCACCATGTTGGACACTCTGTGTGGAAGAGTGGGAAAGTGGGTGGGGCCTTCCTCCAAGAACTTGTTTCTGTTCACATATTTTGGCATTTGAAATTTGTAGCTGGTTTCGAAAGTTACTTGGATTGAATGAAGACGACTATACTTTGAGGTGAGTTATGGAATTTAAATATATGATTTTATTCAATGGCTAAATGAATATAATTGCTTATTAATGAACAGATTGTCTCAGGTTGCCTTCAATCATTATAATAAATACCAAATTATTGTCTGGTTTGTAGGAGTTTGGTACCGTACATGATGGGATCATAATTGGAATGAGGGACCGCCCTGTTTCCATGTGCCTGTGCTGTCCATTTGGTAAGTTGACTTTGGTGGATGAAACAGTTATGTTGGATTTGAAGGGATTGATATATCTACTACTAATGGTTAGATAGGCAATCCCCTTTCTAGGGGATGATGCTATAAATAAAAATATAAAGTAGAGCATTAAACAGGATAACTTGTATAGACTTGTTCATTTTCCTCTTCAGGTTTATATTATTGATTTCAGGATGATTGGAGCCAAGTACAACAGAGGTATTGCTACCAGCCAGAACTGCTCATCTGTTGGAATGGATAATTGGCCTCCCAAGAACTTATAGAGGTTACCAAGTCAATATTTGCTGTTGTCTTCAAGATACCAGGGCCATGAGAGGATTGTCATCTGGATTAAATTATGTTGAATCAGAGGTAATGAATTTATATTTGATGTATGAAGAATATAATGTATAGTGGCCACAAATGAAAAAGCCTCAGCATTTGAGGGAATGTAAAATTTGCTGCCTTGTGTTCAAATTAAAATTCTTATATAAATTTCATTTAACAGGGAATGGTACAACCAGAGGCACCACAGTGCAAGTTGCAGGAGCAAGTCTAGAGGAGAAAGTCAACATGAATGGTACATTGGAGGTCAAGTCAGTGGGAAAGGCATTGGAGGAGCAACTCTACAGGAAAGATACATATTGGAGGAGTGAGTTTCCAGAAAAGACACACATCAGAGGAACGTGTACACGAAAGGTACATGTGGAAGGGGCAATGCTATGGAAAAGGTGCACGTTGGTGAAGCAAGTCTGGGAAAGCTACATATTGGAGGATCAAGCCTAAGAGAAATGTACTCAGAAGGAGCAAGTCTAAGGGAAAGGTACGTGTTCCAGGAGCAAATCTATAATGGAGGAGCAGGTCTACTGGAAACGTGTTGCAAGTCTGAGATAGGTACATGTAGGAGGAGCAAGTCTAAGGGAAAGGTACGTGTTGGATGAACAAGTCTACAAGAAAGGTACATGTTAGAGCAGCAAGTCTAAAGGAAAGGTACACGGAGGAGGAAGAGTAAATCTACGGGAAAGGTACACGTTAGAGAACCAAGCAGTGGAGGAGAAAGTCTACAGTGTAACCCAAAATGTGCTGGAACAAGTCTACAGTGTTAACAACAATGTGCAGGAATGAGTCTACACTAAATCACAAAGTGGAGGAGCAAGTCTACAGTGTAGCCACAATGTGCAGAAGCGAGTCTACAGTATAAGTTCTGATGTACAGGAGGTAGTCTTCTGTGTAAACTACAGTATGTACAAGTATGTCCATAATGTAAGCCACAAATAGTAGGAGCAAATTTACAGTGGAAGGTACAAGTAGAAGGAACATGTCTACGGGAAAGGTATAAGTTGTAGTAGCAAGTCTAAAGGAAAGCTAAATGTCACAGGAGCAAGTATACAGGAAAGGTACATTTTGCAAGTGGTAGTATATAGGAAATGTACAGGTTGCAGAAGCAAGTCTACATGAAAGGTACAAGTTGTTGGAGCAAGTCTACTGGAAAGGTACAATTTACTGGAGAATGTCTACAGGAAAGGTACTAGTTGCTGGAGCAAGTCTACAGGAAAGGAACAAGTTGCTGGAGCACATCTACAGGATAGGTACAAATTTCTGGAGCATGTCTACAAGAAAGGTACTAGTTGCTGGAGCAAGTCTACAAGAAAGGTACTAGTTGCTGGAGCAAGTCTACAGGAAAGGTACTAGTTGCTGGAGCAAGTCTACAGGAAAGGTATTAGTTGCTGGAGCAAGTCTACAGGAAAGGTACTAGTTGCTGGAGCAAGTCTACAGGAAAGGTACTAGTTGCTGGAGCAAGTCTACAGGAAAGGTACTAGTTGCTGGAGCAAGTCTACAGGAAAGGTACTAATTGCTGGAGCAAGCCTAAGAGAAAAGGTACGAGTTGCTGGAGCAAGTCTACGAGGAAAGGTACAAGTTGCTGGAGCAAGTCTACGAGGAAAGGTACGAGTTGCTGGAGCAAGTCTACGAGGAAAGGTACGAGTTGCTGGAGCAAGTCTACGAGGAAAGGTACGAGTTGCTGGAGCAAGTCTACGAGGAAAGGTACACGAGTTGCTGGAGCAAGTCTACGAGGAAAGGTACAAGTTGCTGGAGTAAGTCTACGAGGAAAGGTACGAGTTGCTGGAGCAAGTCTACAGGAAAGGTACTAGTTGCTGAAGCAAATCTATAGGAAAGGTACTAGTTGCTGGAACAAGGCTACGGGAAAGGTACAAGTTGCTGGAGCAAGCCTACAGGAAAGGTACAAGTTGCTGGAGCAAGCCTACAGGAAAGGTACAAGTTGCTGGAGCAAGCCTACAGGAAAGGTACAAGTTGCTGGAGCAAGTCTACAGGAAAGGTACAAGTTGCTGGAGCAAGTCTACAGGAAAGGTGCAAGTTGCAAGACCATGACTACAGGGAAGGTACAATTTGCTGGAGCAAGTCTACAGGATATGTACAATTTGCTGGAGCAAGTCTACAGGATAGATACAAGTTGCTGGAGCAAGTCTACAGGATATAGAAAGGTGCAGGTAGCAGGATGAAGATGAAAGGAAAGGTGCAAGTTGATGGAGTAAGTACAAGATTGCTACAAGTTGCTGGAGCAAGTCTACAGGATAGCTACAAGTTGCTGGAGCAAGTCTACAGGATAGCTACAAGTTGCTGGAGCAAGTCTATGGGAGGTACAAATTGCTGGAGCACGTCTATGGGAAAGGTACAAGTTGCTGGAGCAATTGTATAGAAAAGGTAATAGTTGCAGGAGCAAGTCTACAGGAAAAGTACAAGTGTCTGAAACAAGACTACGGGCAAGGTACAAGTTGCTGGAACAAGACTACGGGCAAGGTACAAGTTGCTGGAACAAGACTACGGGCAAGGTACAAGTTGCTGGAGTAAGTCTACAGGGAAAGGTACTAGTTGCAGAAGCAAGTCTATGGGAAAGGTATAAGTTGTAGAAGCAAGTCCATCAATGGGAGTGGTACAAATCAATCAATGTGAAAGGTACACACTGCAGGAGAAAGTTTACAGTGTGAGCCAGAGTGTGTGGGAGCAAGTCTACAGTATGTGCCACTGCAGGAGCAAGTCTACAGTGTATGCAACCATGCAGGAGCAAGTCTACAGTGTAAATCACTATGCAGGAGCAAGTCTATGTAAGCCACTGTATGCAGGAGTAAGTCTACAGTATAAGCTACATGTGCAGGAGCAAGTCTACAGTGTATTTGTAAATCACATATGCAGGAGCAAGTCTACAGTGTATTTGTAAATTACATGTGCAGGAGCAAGTCTACAGTGTAAGCCACAATGTGCAGGAGCACAAAATACTTTGGCAAGTTACAGCCAAAGGAACAATGCAGTAACACCCTGGGAGTTGATGTGCAGCACCAAGTTGAGGATTACAGCACTGCTCCAAGAAATGACATGGGAGAGTACCTAGGAACAAGTTCATCGGAAAATTGATATAGCAGTGAAAAGTGAAATTGATATGCTGCCAATCCACATTGAAAATATAAAAGTATTGTACAATTGTTGGCATTTCCTGTAGCTGTTACATTGATCAAGCAGGAGTAAATCATGGTAGCAAGTTGACTTTATACTCTGGGCTAAATTGATTAATTAACAGCCCAAAGATATACCTAGAGGTACTAAATCTTCTTGATGCACATTATGCCCTCAGCTAGGATATTGAAAATCTAAATAGGAAGAGGATAGAGTAGAATTTAAATATATGTGCTTATGAACCGAAGGGTGATGTAGGGCTTCAGGAACTGCATAGTCCATGACCTGAAGTAAATGCATTGACATTTTATAACATCGCTTGGTTGCAGTGGCATACTTTGAGTACTGCTAAAGTTTTAGTTTCAATGCAGTTATGCAATGATGACTTGCTAACTATTGGAGTAAGCTACCAGCACATTTAAGCAATGCTTGTGGATCTAATGGTATGGAACCATTTCAAAATTGATGAGGAGTGACAAGTTTGCAGTTCATAAGACATGCATTGGCTTCAAGACCATCACTTCGTTGGAGCACCAAATACACATATGGTAACTTTTTAAGTTACCCTTTGGTAAGTTTGTATCGTTCCTTACTCTTTCTGTCGCTGTGAACTATTCATTGTTTTGTATGTGAATATACTGCGCATATGGTAACGTGATATGTTCCTTTGTTCTTTCGCTGCCAATCTTCCTTTACAGCAGTGGCAGCAGCTGAGATTATGGTATGGATTCTGGTGTCCAGTGTGGTAAGCAGGTCTACATCCTCCAGTATTACCCAGGGTTGAGCTGCACGTAGGGATCGTCCAAGGGAGGGAATCGACCTGGATTAAGAATGACGGGATCATCATAGACGATAATCATCACTGAGAATCCTTCAAAACTGAAGTTGAGAGCATTGTTAAATATGAAAGCTTTAATGGAGTTCCCTTTGATCTTGCAAGTAGTAAATAGGACCTAGACTTCCTTGGGTATGTGTGCAAGATATCAGAATGCTGCCAGTGTCCCCATGCTTGTCATAAAATACAAACATATGGGATGGAGCTAGGGGACTGAGGATTCCCTTATGTATACATATATATACACCTTATAAATATCTCCCATAAAGTCTAGCTAGGCCTGCATTGACACAGTCCACTTGTACAACGGAGGTAAAACTCATTGGTGATGATGAAATGCAAATTGGGTCGTGTTTAGTACTGTTATATACAGAAACTGCTAATCAATGCTCTAGTTTTTACAAGGAATGCTAAGTTATCAAAACAATGAAGGTTGTCATGACGTAGGATGTGACCCATGTTTCTTTATAGTACATTGTTAAATTGCTGCTTTGGCACCTAACCTTGGAAGTTGTACTCATCAGGTTATTGAGGATGTGGTTAGATATTGAAGAGTAGAGCAGTTGAAGAGGCTAGATAATCATTCACATAAAACATGGTATCTTGCAATGATTTGGAACCAACCAGTTGAAGTTAATTAAGAATTGTAAGCTTAAATCAAACTCATCTCCCCATGTAGTAGATGCCTAGGAAAGTAAATTTCTAAATCTTGTAGGTTTGCCGTACTAATGACCTTGCCAAACCTATACTTTCAATGTTTTTAACAATTGTACTGCATTTTCATGACTAGATGATATTACAAAGGATTACAATGGCGGAGCATGCAGCCAGGAGACCTTTTGGTCCATAACTAGGTCGGATATGAAAAAAATATAGAATAATGATAAATAACTAGATATAAAATTTTGAATGATAATAAAATTAATGCATAGGTATAGATAAATGATAAACAAACAGGTAAATAGTAAATAATACATTGACATGTAACTAATAATAACTAAGAAGCCAATGTTAAAAGGACAGATAATAACAACAAATATTATAAAATAGTCATTACAGCATCATGTATAGGTATTTATCTAAATGAATTGTAAAGCTTTGAACTGAACTACATTGCAGTGCAGGAAGTTTATTCCATTCATCAGTCACACAGTTGGTGAAGTTGTTTCTACCCACTTCCAAATTAAATAAATTTTCTGACAGTTTGAGACCATCGATTTTTGTCTGAGACAATTGTATCATCCAAGTTTTTGTTCCTGTTCAATTTTGAGTTTATATATTTAGAATATTGGAAACTATAATGCATTGGAATCCCAATATAGTAAATGTGGAGTGAGGATGTTAAATGGTGAAATGTCTGTAGCTTATGTTTGTCTTGATACATGCAGAATAATCATGAAATTGATTGACATCCTGGTGTCCTCTAAGTTTTTGTTCCTGTTCAATTTTGAGTTTGTATATTTAGAATATATGGAAACTGTATATAATGCATTGGAATCCCAATATAGTAAATGTGGAGTGAGGATGTTAAATGGTGGAATGTCTGTAGCTTATGTTTGTCTTGATACATGCAGAGTAATCATTAAATTGATTGACAACCTGGTATCATTGAGAAGAGCAATGTTGTAAAAGTTAGAGAAATATAATTATTTTTTTAATTACAAGATGTCAGGGTTTATTAGGAAAAACCAAGCTTGTGGTTCATTAGTCATTGAAGTTTAGTGCCATGCTATGAGCGAGTTTATGCATCCATATTTTCTCTATCTGGTGGTTGAATGGGGCAGTAAATTTTTCTAGTGAAGCTGATATTTTGGTGCAACAATTTTTCTTTCATTAACGGGAACAGACCATCATTGGTTATTGAAGGTTTAGGTGATTATTGCACTTCTATTACTGGCAGTGTGTTTGGTATTTAATTAGGAGTAGTGATAAAATATATGCAGGAGCCCCTTGTCTAGAAGTTGCACATGTTCTATAAAAATTAGTAAGTGAAATACTTACATCTATTATTCAACTTTTGTATTCTCGTCCTTTAACTATCATCTTTGCAAAATGTGCATGTATGCATCATGTATGATATAGATGAAATATTCCAGAACAGTTGGAGTGAGATACAATATTTAGGTTATGTTTAGGTGTATTTCTGAAAATAATTATAATGAAGTTTGCCATTATTTCACATAAAAAGGCTTTGAAGTTCCTGGTATGTAAGAAAATTGTATGATGTTCCCATGTATTTCAAACATGTTTGAAGTTTCCTGGTACAAGAAATTTTTTTCATTACTAGGTTTACTGGCGTTTCAGAAATATTTCTTGTTTGAATGGTGTCGTTGAAAGGGTTTGGACAATTAAGGTTCACAAGTATTTTAGAAGAAATGTGTGAAATTCTCCTTTGGCCATGTTCCCCTGATTCCTATTGAAATTTGCTTTAGTTCCAAAAGAAGTTGGGTATTTGCTGGTGTTTCATTGTTAATTTGGACAAGATTGATAGATTTATTGGTAAATTATTTTAGTTTTATTGGTTTACAATTATAATTTCATTGGTATTTCAGTAATAGGAAATGTAATTAATTTGCTTTTCGCAAATGTTTTTCGAAGATTAATTCAGAATCTTGTTGTTAGAACTTAGAATGTATGAAATGCGGATGTGTGTTTGGTTCTGGGTGACAATTGAATGTTAGATGTGCATTTTCTTGTGGATGGTGATATAATGGATGTTGAGCTTGGGCTTGTTTTTGTATGTCAACTTTTAATTTCATTCTTAATTCATGCAACCATGCCCATTCTCCCCCAACAGTCACTTGATGTTTCATGAGCCTTCATATACTTGAATCCATTTGAATTTTCCCCAACTATCCCAGTTCTGAAAATAAAATTAAACTTCCTTACAACTCATAATATACTCTACAATTCATACTGTACTCTTATGTAGTAGCCTATGTTCTGTCTTCTCAAGGTGAAACCTTCATTTATTAGAATCCTACATGTATTCACCCAGTAAACCATGTATTGATTTTCAGGAAATAAAGAATTTGGAAAATAATTTTATTTTTCAGTTTCCTATTTGAAGTTACAATGTACTCCCATATTCTGTGAAGGTTGTGAAGGATAAATAATTTAAAGAAAAATGAGGCACAGACTGCAGTTGAGGGTAGTAATGATTATAGAATGTAGATTGAGGAAAGCAAGTAAATGCCTTGGTGGATTAAAAAGTGCAATGAAAAATAGACATTTGGGAATGGATGCTAAGAGGAGATTGTATGGAGTGATTGTACCAACAGCACTATATGGGGCAGAAACATGGAACATAAGAGAGGAGTTTGCTTGTATTTGAGATGAGGTGTCTGAGAGGTATGATAGGTGTTACTAGGTTGGAGTGAGAAACAAGGAATAGGGTGGATGAAGGAGTATTGGTTTGGACAAGTGGAAAAAATAGAGTGAAGAAAGACCAGTAAGGTGTGGAAGGAGTGAACAAGAGGGGGCGACCTAGGATGGGGAAGAGGGGAATATCTGTTGAGGAGGGATGGGTGAATGAAGAACGGTTGCATATGGATGATCTGATGTATGAGGTGGAATGAATGGGAGTGAGGGAATATGTGTGAGAAAAATTTGACACAGCCCGAAGGAATTTCTCCCAGTCTTCTTTTCTTCTTGAGGGGACAGAGAGGGGGGGGGGGTCTCATTTAATGAAGCGGCCTTGCTATGGATGTGTTGTGTCTTGCAACACTGCTTCTGACCCAGGGCAGTGGACAAGGTGCAGGGATGACCCATCATCCAGGAGGTGCCAAGATAAAAGGGTGGAGGGGAGGGGAGTGTGATAGGGATGGAATGGGTGGGAGTGGTTTTTATGCCTTTTGTGTTTTGGCTACCTCCCATATAAGGGGGGAAATGCCTTTGGCATATGTATGTATTTACTTGTGCATTACACTAGTCAATGTTGTAAAGTTATTGTTTTTGGAGGAATGTGGAATACTGTGTAGTTTTTTGACGTGTTCAGAAAATGCTCCAATTTCCTCATCAGTGGCTTTGTAAGAGTGTGATCTGGGATTATGCTGCTTTCCATTGCTTCACTTATGAAGTAGTAACTCCAGGGGTCTGGTTTCCACCAGGAAAGTGTGCAAGGTAGCAACGAGTGAATTGTTAGACAGTCATGTTATAGGCTACGAACCCGTCTCGCGGCAATGTTTCGTAGTGGTAAGATTTTACCTCTATACGTAAGTAAACCGTGGTGCAGTGGTTTCCTTGCAGAGACAGGGTAGTAACACGGTTTGGTAGCAGCTTACATGTCTAAGCAGACCTCAGGATTCATTCTATTTAATCGTTAACATAACCTGTCTTTCAAACGGCATTGGAAGTGGCTCCCAGCAGAACACAAAATTTCTCAATTATTCAAGATGACCAGAAGATAACCCAGGATAATTACAAAATAATGTAAAGAATCTTTATTTAGACAAACAAGAACAATGGCTTAAAAACTGAACATGAAAGGTCTCCATTCTGAAATCTGTACCAATGTTCATTCCACACAACCATGAATCCGGTAATAAAATTTAAGGCCAAACAGTTCCATTAAAATAATAATTATATGACCATGATAATCGTGGGCCTCAAATAAGATACATAACCTTCAGCCTACAAATACATAGACAGTGAAAATCAACAAGACCATAAAACATCCTAAGTACAGTGGCAAACACGGGCTTTGGTAAGCAGGAAACTTGTTACTATACCTGCAAACAGTTCATTAGAACTACACTCGATTACATAATGTAACACATGTTTTGTTTATTTGTATTTTTTCATATTTATATGAGCATTTCGTGTCACTGAATCCAAATATCACATTAGTTTTGACGTAACATCGATATTTCTTTATTTATTCTTGATTTTATATTTTATTGTTATATACGCAACCTTTCTCTACAGTAGTTAATTGATTCAATCTACTTTAACATTCTAAGGATAATTATACAACATCTAGTATTTTTTTCAATATGAAGTGTATTTAAGAGCTCCAATATTAGTAAGAACAAAATAAACAACACAACTTTGCACTGCAAGTGTTTTGATGACTCTTCTCATGATTAGAAGTGCTTTGACGATCGAGATTTTCTAGAATGCATGCTTTCGTCTTTTCTGACTAGTGACCATATGTAATCTCCCATCATAGAAGTATTCCATCGTCCTTGATATCTTCTTTCCATAGTTGTTGTTGTCGTTCCCTAGACTGTCTGTCCGAGCAGTCCCGTCTCCCCAAGGAAGGCCACAGCCGAAACTGGGTTTTCCCACAAATCCTTTATAGAGTGTATGTTGTGTTGTTTGCGTGCATGATTGTGTATAATGCAGTCTTCCATTATGTGTTGTATGGTATGGGGTGAAGTGTTACATCCTGGGCAGCTGTTCACAACACGGTCGTCCAGCTGCAACGTCTACGTCGTGGGACCACCCCCCAACCCCAAGAGTTGGGGGCCAATCAGCAGCAACCACCCCTGGCCATCAGCTCTACGCAGATGGCACCGATCCCCAAGGAGGAGCTACGCCTACCTGGGGGAGTACCACAATCTTTCCATAGTTGCGATATCCTGATGAAATCTCTCGCCATGCTCCTCACTGACAGCCCCCAAGTTTTCGGGGAAGAAATCTAGGTGAGAATGCAAGAAATGTATCTTCAAGGACATACGACAACCAAGTTTCCTGAAGTTCTCAATAAGCTTTGCCACTATTTGTTTATAATTAGGGTCCTTGTGGTTTCCTAGGAATCCACGAACTACATCACGAAATGAACACCAAGCTTCTCTTTCAACTTTCGTCATCGCTCTTTCCAGTTTCTCCGACTTCAACATTTTGTTTACCTGGGGTCCAACAAATATACCACCCTTGAGCTTAGCCTCAGATAGGTTGGGAAACATGAGACAAATTTCTTGGAAAGTTTCGCCTCCAAAATCCAAAGCCTTCACAAACTGTTTAAATAAACCTAGCTTGATATGAAGTGGGGGTGATAAAACTTTTTTTCGAATCTACTAGAGGCTGTCTGAGAACATTTAACATTCCTGGCTGCAGTTCAACTCTTGGGGGCCAATGAACTTTATTATAATGATCATCATCAGCCCTGCTGTCCCATAAACAAAGAAAACAGGAATACTTTGTGTATCCCCCTTGTAAGCCAAGCAAAAAGGCTAGCATCTTGAAATCACCACAAACATCCCATTTGAATTCAGCATAATTGATTTTTTCAAGAAGCTGTTTGACATTATGATAGTTTTCTTTATTCTGTACTGAGTGTGCAAGAGGCAAAGATGGGTTTTTATTTCCATTGTGGAGCAATACTGTTTTGAGACTTCGTGTTGAGCTATCTATGAACAGTCGCCATTCTGCAGGATCATGTTCGAGTCCAAGGGCTGTAAACAAACCAGTAACATCCTTATAATAACACATATCACCACTAAAGTCATAGTAAATTTTAAATTCTTCATGTTTCCGGTACACAGATGTCCTGCAGTCTTCTCCTAGTAGATTCCATTCTTTCATCCTTGATGTAAGAAGCTCAGCTCCTGACTTAGTAAGACCTAAATCTCTGATTAAGTCATCTAGCTCACTCTGACTTGGAAAGTGAGGCTCCGAAGTCGTTCTTGGTACGAAATCTTCGTCTCCCATTTCATGGCTGCTGCTGCCTGCTGACCCTTCAGATGAAATTTCTATTGCATCTTCCATCTGGAAAGAAAGAAATAACTAAATATTGCAACTTCAACAAAGACGAATAGCATTAGTATTCCATATATCTTTAGGAAAGTGAATGTATATTAAGTACTTAATATTGAAGTTAATTAAAAGTAAAGAGAGTATGATAAAAATAAACTTGCATTTTCTGGTGGTTGTGGTACTGGTAAGCTATCATCATGTGGGACAGGTGCTCTAGATGATGGTATGTCTGGATACTGCAGAGCCTGTCTTCCTTTCACTTTCCTGTACTTCGATCGTCACATCAATCATACAAAAGTAGCAGTCGTCGTGATGGTTCTTCGGCTCTCTCCATATTCTAGGAATGGCAAAAGGCATTGCCCTTCCTGTACCTCTCAGCCATCCTTCTAGAGTAGATCGGCAGCTTCCACATATCACATGAGGTGCCCATGGCTTGTCCTGGTCACCCATGGGCATTCCGAAATAGAGTCTGTACGCTATCCACACTTTAGCACCTCTCACGATCTTATGTAGTACTTGTTTTTTCCCAATATAATAACCACACACATAGCAAAATGTATCAGGAGAATTTTCACATCCTCTAGTAGCCATCTTAACAGGTAAATAGTTCAGTCATTGATCTGAAAGAGAAAATTAGATAAACATTTAGTAGCAGACCACATAACAATTCCAAAATATACATGGTAACATTGAAATTATATGTATTTCTATAACGGTCGATGATACAGAAAAAATAATTGCATATTTGAAATCAGCAGGAAAAATGGATTAATAAACTCTAAAAAAAATACAATAAACAAAACTTTTGAAGAAAAAAAAATGTTACGTTGTGTTATGCTTCATCGTGGTTCCTAATAGTCTGTAAAGTATAATACACCCTACAAACTATACAAGGCAGAACACATAACAGGATACATCAGAATTAACCCCAATAGAATGCCAGCATACACAAATTGAAGTCTTCTCTACAGAATGGAACATGAAAATGATAGGTATATAATACTAAGCAACTTCGTTATAGACATGTGTTTTTTCAGCAGCAGAGTATTGTGCACCAGTATGGATGCAATGCTCATACACTTGATGTGCCCCTTCATGATGACAAAGGCATATGTCACGCTGCATCCGCTGTACCCCACTGAGTCACCTACCTTCCTGTGTTTCAACCACATGCTCGTCATGATTATAACTGGAGAACAGTGGTTCACTTTTTTTGGCTGCGACCCCAAATCATGTCCAGATCGACCATGGCGACCCTTACCTTCATAAACACTTAATTAAATTGAAAATATCTGTGCTTGTAAAAATGAGTGACAGAAACTATGTTTTGCTTAACCCTATATAATAATGATTTAGGAATTCTACAATCAGGATTAATACTTTGATCATATTTTGAATAGGAATATTGGGAAAATAATAAGTTCACAAATCATTGGAGGTTAAGATAAATAAGTATCCCTAAAGTAACCTCACAGTTACATGCATTGATTTCAGCCTCCAACTCCAAGTCTCCTGCCCACCCCTCCTAAGCCACGACCCCACGAAGAAAATATCCGTAAGAGTCGCCCGGTGGCAATAGCCCTCTTTCATACACAACTGTCTTTTCATTTTCATACAGACATCTCTTCCCCTCCTACAACTACCTATCACGCGCGAGCGGGTGGTCTGTTCTAGGTAGTCCATAGTCCAAATGGCTTGGCAACCAAAAGGTTAAGAATCACCGCTGTAGGCGGTTGTACCAAAAACTTGTCAGCTGCCTGATATTAGAAGGAAGCCCTATGCCTAAGTCAAGGAAACCTGGTAACAGAAGACTTCAGATCCAGTGGTACTTTAGAAGCTGAAACCATATAGACGCTTGTTCACCTCATCCTCCAGACAGCAACCTTCCCAGAAAACCTTGGGTACAGATATATAGACAAAGAACAGACGCTGGCCGTTTTGCAGTAAGCATAAACAAATGAAGACTTGACTCAGGTATTTGTCCATGAATAGGTGTAACGTGAAAGGACCTCGACCATGCCCATTAAGAGACTTGCACATAGTGGTGGGCGTATTCGATTGCAGCGTGAACTTTCCAGTAGTTTTACAGTGGTGCAAGTTCTATCTTGCGTAAATGCTTGGTCATGAAGTAATGATTCTTATTTTTCGTTTATTAAGAATTTTCAGGGGCACAGTTGCGCCCGTCATTGCCCGGGTGTTTGGGTGGTGGCGAAGGAAAAGGGCGACGGTAATCGTTTCAACACATACACATTGATTCATAATACCAGACTTTTTTCATTGGGTTACTGACACCATAGATCCTTCCCTCTAGGTTGGAGGACGAAAAAAAATGTCATGCTCTCGGGTCGGAAGATATATATATATATATATATATATATATATATATATATATATATATATATATATATACTGTATATATATATATATATGTATATGAATATATATATAAATATATATGTATGTATATATGAATGTATGTATATATAGATATACATATATATGTATATATATATACATATAATATATATATATATATTATATAATGTATATATATATACATATAATGTATATATATACATATATATATATATATGTATATATATATACATATGTATATGTATATATATGTATATATATGTACATATATGTATATATATGTATATATGTATATATATGTATATATATACATATATATATATATATACATATATATACATATGTATAAATATACATATATATATATGTATAAATATATATATATATGCATATATATATACATATATATACATATATATATATATATATATATATATCAAATCAGCCATCCTGAGTCTACTGGTGAACAAAGGCCTCCTTCATAGCATTCCATGATTCACACGACCGTGCCAACCTCTGCCACGTAACTCATGCAACCTTCTCAATCTCGTCTCTCCACCTTCTGTCTGGTCTCCCTCTTCCACCCTCCCCATCTCGCGGCGTCCATTCAGTAACACACTTGCTCCATCGCTCATCAGTTGTTCGCACAATTCCACTTCCTCTCACCGCCTCCATAATATCTTTCACTCTAGTCTGTTCTCTCACCTAACTTGCTCTCGGTCTCTCAGCGTTATTCCCATCATTGATCTCTCCATTCTCCTCTGTGCAGACCTTAGCTTTGTTTCCATCGCCCTCGTCAGTTTCCAAGTCTCACACCCGTAGATTATTGCTGGCGGAATGCATTCATTGTAAACTTTACGTTTTAAACATAAAAATAGAGAGCCTCTTAGGATTTTATTGTACTTATCAAACACTTTCCAACCAATTGTAATACGTCTTTTTATTTCATTAAACATACTCTTGTACTTGTTCCAGACTCCCTGGGCGGGAGTCGAACCCGGACCACCGTAGGGGCAAGCGAAATTCTAACCACCTAACTGTATTTTACGGGAAGAGGAGCTATGCTCGTGGTGTCACATCTTCATATCTCATTTTATCTAAACCATTTTTGAATTCATGTATTGTTTTTGCACACACTACTTTCTCATCTAACTTGTTCCAACTGTCTATTACTCTGTGAGGAAAGCTGTTCTTTTTCAGATCTCTTCTATAGCTGTCTTTCTTGATTTTCTTTCCGTGTCCTCTTGTATTTCTATCATCCCATTTTATTAGATCCTCTCTATCAATAATTTCTATGCCTTTCGTGATTCTGTAAATAGCTATCAAATCTCCTCTCTCTCTTCTTTGCTCTAGTGTCTGTAGCTCAAGTTTTGCTAGTCTCTCTTCATATGATAGTTTTGAGAGTGTTGGTGCCAATTTTGTAATTGCTCTTTGAATTCTTTCAAGTTTTTTTTATGCATTTTTTGTACTTGGTGCCCACATCGTTGCTGCATATTCCAATCTTGGTCTTATCAGAGTGATTAGTATTTTCTTCACCATTTCTTCATCCAGGTATGTAAATGCCACTTTCATTGTTTTTATTAAATTATAAGTTTCACCAAAATTTGTATTTATTTGTTTCTCAGGTGACATATTATTCATAACAATGACTCCCAGGTCCTTCTCATTTTCAATTTTTTTTATACTTTCTTCTCCCAATTTATATGATCCTGTTATTCTGTTTTTGCTTTTTTCCAAATTCCATTATACTACACTTTTTAGTGTTGAACTCTATCTCCCACTTTTTACTCCATTTCCAGACTTTATTTAGATCACTCTGTAGTGATTCACAATCTTCTTCTGTGTTCACTTTTTTTAATAGTTTTGCATCATCTGCAAAGAAGCTCATATAACTTTCAATTTCTTCATCCATGTCATTAATATATATAGCAAACATTATTGGGGCCAGAACTGTTCCTTGTGGAACACCACTTATTACTTCATCCCAATTTGAATGTTTGTCTCTTATCACTACTCTCATTTTTCTTTCTTGCAAAAAGTCTTCCATCCATTTAAGCAGTTTGCCCTGTATTCCTCCTTCGGTTTCTAATTTCTTAAGTAACTTCTTATGTGGTACTTTGTCAAAAGCTTTTTTTTAGGTCTAGAAATGCACAATCAGCCCAACCATCTCTTTCTTGTATTACAAGCCCACTGGCTGCGCCAGTCCCGGCTACGCCAGGGGTCTTGGCCTGCGGCGCAGCTCGCCTGCGCGCCCGGGGCTACGCCCCCTTTGTTATACCTCTGAACGGTTTAAAATGCACACTTTGTTCTACCTCTTGAATGTGTTTGAAATAAAAGAAGGTTTTATCATTTTAGCTTTTATTTACATCAGAAACTTTAGTTTCGTCTATAATTTTTTTACTGCTTTGAGGCGAAGGAGATGAGACATCCTCGACGTCGCTCTTTTCTATTCCATTATCAACTTTCTTCTTTTTTCGAGGCGGAGAAGATGCTATCTTCGTCGTCGCTTTGCCGCTTGACCGTTTCCTTGATTTCCTCCATTTTCTTAGTCATCTCTTCTTTTAGACCCATAATTAATTCTTCCCTTTTTTTCGTGACAGGGTTTTCAGCTTCATTACTACTGTTACTTTCTTCTTCATTTGAAACGTTTTCTTCGAAGGCAAAATCAGGTAAGATCATCTTGACGGCGTCTTCTTCTAAAATGTTATAAGCGTCCTTTGGTATTGGAACTACACCTAATTCGGGTTCTTCTTCAGCTATGGGGATAAGTTCTTCTGTTTCTTCGCCTGTTACTGCAGAAGCAGGAGGTGACGCTTGAATGTTCACTACGCTACCCGAGAAAAGTTCTTTATATACACAATTCGTGGCAGGTCTTAACCGGTTTTCTTTATTTACTTTATGCCAGCCAGTATAGACGAACAAAAAATTCCACGACGTTACTCTTGAACAGGCGACATAGAATTGACCATGAGCGAAACACTGAACTGTATCCAAGAGTATTCCACACCGTTCGAACGTTTGCCCTTGTGACTTGTTTATTGTCATCGCGTAACTTAATTTGACTGGAAATTGTTTTCTTTTGAAGCTAACTGGAGTGTCTAGAGCTTCTAACGTTATTTTAGGGATCATAGCCTGTTCACCGCGATAACTACTCCCTAAAATTTTACCAACTATAATATTCTTCTTCAGATTAGTAACTAAAAGCCTCGTTCCGTTGCACAGTTTTGGAGGGCAAATGTTTCTAACAACCATCACTACACTTCCAATTTTCACTTGAAGTCGATGAGGAGGCAGAGAGGGACTTATCATGGCATTAAATACCGAAGTTTGAATATCGGTCCCTTCTTCCACTGCTCTATCAGTACTGTAATAAATTACTTCTTTTTCCTTTGATTTGTCATAGATCATGAGATTCCCCCACATGTGCTTATATGCGATATTTTGGCTTGTAGTTTCGCCGCTGCAGAAATGGGAGGAAAGGGAGGAGTGGGGGTGGAGGTAGAATGTAGATTGAGAAAAGCGAGTAAATGCCTTGGTGGTTTAAAAAGTGTAATGAGAAATAGACATCTGGGAATGGATGCTAAGAGGAGGTTATATGAAGGAGTGATTGTGCCAACAGCACTGCATGGGGCAGAAACATGGAACATAAGAGAGGAAGAGAGGAGTTTGAATGTGTTTGAGATGAAATGTCTGAGAAGTATGATAGGGGTTACTAGGCTAGATAGAGTGAGAAATGAGGAGGTGAGGAGGAGAACAGGGGTGGAAAGGGAGCTGGGAGATAGGGTTGATGAAAGAGTAATAGGATGGTTTGGACACATGGAAAGAATGAGTGGTGAAAGATTGGTAAAAAAGTGTGGAAGGCAGAGGTGGAAGCAGTGAATCTGAGGGGGCGTCCTAGGATGAGATGGATGGATGGGGTGAAAGGGGCATTACAAAAGAGATGAATGTCTGTGGAGGAAGGACGGGAGAGGACAGAAGATAGGGGTCAGTGGAGAAGGATGATGTTGTGATGCATGAGGTGGAGTGGGTGGGGGATGGGGGGTGAGGAAGTACTGTATGTATGAGAAAAAATTTGAAGCAGCCCGAAGGGATTTCTCCCTGTCTTCTCTTTTTCTGCATGAGGGGACGGAGAGGGGGGGGGTCGCCGAATTTATGAAGCGGCCTTGCTGTGGATGTGCTGTCTTGCGACACTGCTTCTGACCCAGGGCAGTGGACAGGATGCAGGGATGACCCGTCATCCAGGAGGTGCCAAGATAAGAGGGAGGGAAGAGGGTGGAGGGGAGTGTAGCATGTAGGAAATGGAATGGGTGGGAGTGGTTTCTATGCCTTTTTTCTTTTTGACTTCCCCCGTGTAAGGGGGAAAAAGCCTTTGGTATATGTATGTATGTACAAAGGAATTTCAGTAAGTCAAATGTATAATGTGTAAGAAAATAATTTATATTTTTTCACTGGTAAGAACGACTCAATGTACTTCACTCATTAACATAAACTGTTCAAACTTAGGAATTACTCTGTTGACTGACACCACAGGTGTGAAAAGTGGTGATGTAGCTATTAAAATTTTATTCCTATTTTGTTCCCATGTATGAACTGCTCAAATAGCCCACTCAGCAACATATGAACTGCTCAGACTTAGTAACTGAATTGAAATAAATATGTACATATGTGCTTATTGCATATGCATATCTAATAAGGTACTCAAGAATAAAATGGGGTATACTTTGTTCATCTAAAATAAGTTTGTATGTTTCTCGATTATTAATATAATGAAAACAATATAATCAGTGCTATTTAATATTATGTGCTGAAACAAAAAATAACTACTATAACATATGTTCAAAAGTGTGTATAAAAAAATCAGGCCGAAACATCCATGGTCGACAATTTTCTGAGGCCGAGACATTCCACATTCACACTTGTATCACAACTCTTCAAGACTGACAGCCCAATTCCTTAACCGATAGAACCTCTCCGAGTATCTATATCTATTTATATATCAAGAACTTTTTCCCCTTTATAAAGGAGGTAGCCAAGTCCTATCCATTCCACCCCCATCCACCACCTACCCCTTCTCATCTTAGGTCCTCGTGAATGACGGAACATCCCCGAACCCTGCCCACTGCCCTGGGTCAGAAGACTACGAAGTAATGTAGCAAGACACAGTACATCCACAGCAAGGCCGCTTCACTTAATCGGCGACACCCCCTCTCCATTCCCTCATGTAGAGAAAGAGAAGTCGTGGGGGGGGGGATCCCTTCGGGCTGCGTCAAGTCACCCCCCCAGCACTAAAACAGAGATTAGGCAGTGACACAGAAAGAGTCTCAGCTGCAACAATCACACAAAAGTTACCGAACACATCACTGCGCCCACCGTAGCCACATTTAGATGGCCAGACAACAACACATTATTTCTTCATTGACTTATGGGCCAATCCGGTGGCTGTTATCAGTTATATGGGAACCGTGAGCCTCCCCTAAGAGAAATCTGGGTCAACGGATTTATTGGTTGATAAAGCATATACGCCAGGAAAGCGTTCGTGATTCATGGTGTAATGCTATGGCGATGTTACTTCACAAAAAAAAAAAAATAATAATAATAATAATAAATAAATAAATAAAATTAAATAAAAAAGCTTGGTAATTACAGATTCTTTATTTTTATTAAGTATAAAACTAATTTTACATGAATGCCAGCTATGAGAACCTATGAAACAAGTGATTTAGAAAACGACATATTACAATGAACCTTTGCATTTAGTGTTTGTAGATTACGAAAAAGCTTTTGACTCGGTAGAACAAATGTCACGGGAACGGGATACAAAATACAAGGGTTCTACAGAACATGTATATGTGAAAGGTACTGCTGTTATTCGACCACACACACACACACACACACACACACACACACACACACACACACACACACACACACACACACATATATATATATATATATATATATATATATATATATCTAAGTCTAAATAAAAATATTCTTCTAAAAAACGCTGTGGAAGTCGGGGACAGGTGGTATTACGGTGACACTTTGTCCTAAAAATATTCTTGAAAAAGCGCTTGGGTAGGTCGGGGTCAGGTGGTATTCTTTTTCTTCTTCGCGTTCTTCTTTGCCTTCTTCTTCTTCTTCCTCTTCTTCTTCTTCTTTTTCTTCTTCTTCGCGTTCCTCTTCTTCTTCTTCTTCTTCGCGTTCCTCTTCTTCTTCTTCTTCTTCTTCGCGTTCTACTTCTTCTTCTTCTTCTTCTTCTTCTTCTTCCTCGCGTTCTTCTTCGCGTTCTTCTTTTTTCTTCTTCTTCCTCGCGTTTTCTTCGCGTTCTTCTTCCTCGCGTTCCTCTTCGCGTTCTTCTTCGCGTTCTTCTTCACGTTCTTCTTCGCGTTCTTCTTCGCGTTCTTCATCGCGTTCTTCTTCGTGCTGGGGATCCCGTGTTGGGGTTCCGCCCCGAGGCCGAGGGCGAAGGGGAAAACGAGGGATTAGAGCGCTGAGCGCTGCGGCCGTAGGCCGCTGTTTGCGCAGCCAAGCCCCCGGCGAACCCGGGAGGGCGAAGCCCGCGGCTTGTATATATATATATATATATATATATATATATATATATATATATATATATATATACATATTGTTATAGCCAACCGTGAATCAAACTACTTTCAAATCGCCCGCCTACTACTCACTGCTTCGAACATGACTCATGGCCAGTATACGTTCTATGAACGTTGGTGATTCGAATCTTGCCATGAAGCTTTGGCCCCGCCTACCTAGGGTATAAAAAGAACCTCCCCGGTTGTCCACCCATAGCATATATATCGCCGAACTCTACGGCATATATAAAGCCTTAGAATATGCTCAATCCGACACACATAGTAAATTCGTCATATTCACAGATTCATTAAGTGCACTAAAATCAATCAAGACAGGTAACCATATGGAGAACTTCCTCTTGGGCAAAATCATTAGCACATTGTCGATAACTAGCAAGTCCATTACTCTCTCTTGGGTTCCCAGTCACATTGGGATCTTCGGGAATGAGAAAGCGGACATCTTAGCCAAAACTGCTTTAGAAATAGACTCTATTACCGACATACCCCTGGACATAGGCACCTTCAATTCCATACTAAGAAAACAATTACACACCCACTGGCAACTCCAGTGGAACAATCTCGACATTTCTCACAAACAAAAGGAACACATAACAGATTGGTCGACATCATACAGAAATAACAGACTCGAGGAAATCGCCATAGCAAGACTGAGGATGAACTCGACCCGCCTCACCCACTTAAAACCATATATTGACGGCGTATTTCCTCCCCAATGCAACACATGCAACACTATACTATCCATAAGACACATACTCCTACACTGCTCAAAATACAACACACAGCGCCAAGCGCTCATACAACATTGCCAAATTAAGAAAATTCAGCTGAGCACCACAAATCTTTTGACAGACGACCGTTTACTTATTGACAAAGTAGTATTTTATTTGCGCACTACTGGACTATTGTGGGAATTATAATGGTAGAATAAAAAGGATCGCAGGTTCACACCGGGCTTAATGACCTCATTATAGGTCGATAGCCTTAAAGATCCAACAAAAAAAAAAAAATGTCCACCTCTCTCACACTCTCACACAACCCTAGGTCTCACCTCTTCGACGCTGTATATTGGTGCATTGCTGTTTTGTTCGCAAGTATTTTAGTAGGCCATTCTTGGACTTGTATATCTATGTATTGAACTTTTATTATGTCTTGTATGTATTTGTCTATGTTAAATGTCCCAGTGTACGTTGAGTGTATGTTCGTAAATGATCAGTAAAACTTTATTTTTTCTTTATGTGTAAATATAGTTAGTTAAGTTTCGTGCAGACGTCTATCTTACCTCAACCATAATCCTTATAATTCATACTTACATTCAGTCTCAAATAGAGCTTTTCGTCGGAACGTATTTTACCTATACGTTCCACGTTATTGTTGTGGGTTTGCTTCCCAACTGGAACTCGACTTACCCCTAGATTCGACTGAAGTTCCACTCATTACGTTAACTCAGGCCAAACCCAAGCAAGCAACCCATGACAATATATATATATATATATATATATATATATATATATATATATTTATATAGGTATTATATATATACATATATATATACATATATACATATACATATATATATACATACATATATACATATATACATATATATATATATATATATACATATATATACACACATATATATATATATATACATATATATACATATATACATATATATATCTACATATACATATATACATATATGTATCTACATATATATATATCTACATATATATATATATATATATATATATATATATATATAACATATATATACATATATATATATATATATACATATATATACATACATATATATACATATATATATATATGCATATGTATATATATATGTGTATATATATACATATATGTATGTATATATATATGTATATATATGTATATATATGTATATATATATGTATGTATATGTATGTATATATGTATATATATGTATGTATATATGTATATATATATGTATACATATATATATACATATATATATATATACATATATATATACATATATATATATATACATACATATATATACATATATATATATATATACATACATATGTATACATATATATACATATATATATATACATATATATACATATATATATACATATATATAATTATATATATATATGTATATATATATATATATATGTGTGTGTGTGTGTGTGTGTGTGTAAGAAAAATAAGATCGAGAAAGGAGTATGGCAAAGTGGTACAATTTTACCCAAGCTACTCAGCTTGCCTGGAAGAAGTGTTCAGAAACAGCAGAAAACTTGCAAGATATGCTGAGTGGTCTTCAAGGAAAGTCTCAAAACAGATTTAAAGTCGAAATGGAAAACCAAAATATTGCTCGACTCGATGATGATGATAAGCTTTCAATAAACTTGGAGGATTTTCATTTAGGTCAGATGCTACAAATATCTATAGATAAGATTAAGAGTGTATCAGCATTGGGCGGAAAATGTGATAAAAGACTACAACAAGAGGCTCACTATTTAAATGTCTGAAACACGAATTTTGATATTTGTAAAAATTTAGTTAAGATCTCTGGATGGACTTGGAAACTAACGAATCCTATGAGACAAAGCGTTTGGTGAGATAGCAGACTAGAGTGAAAAATATTTATACATGCATACATACATACATATATACATGCATACATACATATATACATGCATACATACATACATATATACATGCATACATACATACATATATACATGCATACATACATACATATATACATGCATACATACATATATACATGCATACATACATATATACATGCATACATACATACATATATATACATGCATACATACATACATATACATGCATACATACATACATACATATATATACATGCATACATACATACATATATATACATGCATACATACATACATATACAGTATATATACATGCATACATATATACATGCATACATACATACATATATACATGCATACATATGCACACAGATCGCCATGTAGTACATAAAGCGATGGGGATAAACTAGCTCTGGCTGTTGGGACCCTGCTGTAGAAATGCTGTGTCTTACTGCATTGCATATGACTCTGGCAGTAGGTGGGGAGAGGGGATGGCAGTTCATCCACCAGGAGCAAATATATCTTAAAAATGAAACAAATGGGTGTGGGGTGGGTGGTTACCTTCTTTATAGAGGGGAAGAAATCTGCATTCATACCAAAGACCCCCCCTTATTAGATAGTGACTGTGCCAAAGCGCTCACCCACTACATGCGCATGAAAGCTTATTTATTCCAGTAAAGGAGCGGAAGTGAAATTGGGCAAGGAAGTTTAAACAGAATATGGAGCGTGTTACTGACTGGACGCAGCGAGATAGATGTAGAAGACCAGACATGTTGAGAGGTTTACAGGATCGCCGTTGCAGGGGTTGGTGCAGTCGTGCTACTAATGGAAGTATTTACGAGAAACCTTTGTTCAGTGGTAGTGGACTACGAACTGCTGAAGGACCTATGGAATGCAGAGTAATCTCGAATGGAGTTTATGGTTACCCATTCTAAATATATACCAACCGTCATTTTACAGCGTCCAAATCCCCCAAATTTTGATAGATTCTTGGAACACCATCCAGGACGTGTAGTTATACCTGACTGCCTCCGACGCAGTTCGTTCGTAGGATCATTAGGTAATACTGGGGAGCTCACGTGGTTCACGTTGATGTTTGCGGGGCGAGAGAGTAAAGACCTCTGCTTGGTCACGTGGCTTGCCGTCGACACTGACGATGAACCCTGATCCTACATATCGGCGTTGACTGATTATTCGAGTTACTGTATACTTATGTAAAATATGCGCCGTAGTTTACTGTAAGTTACATCAAATTTAGTCCCTAAAGTAGCGAGACTAACTGTCACATTCAACCTGCTGGTTTGTGAGACTACCTTACTTTGTAACAGTACTTGTTACATGCATAACCATCCCGTGCACGGGAACCTAGATTGGTATTCCTAACTACCAATGATCTCATGCATTGCTAATATTTAATTAAACATATATTCTGCTCTCCTAAGATTGATGGAGTTTCAGCATTATCGTGTCTATCGTGATTCAGACCCAAATTAATATTGGGAAGAGGTAAACAATATAAATACACTCGTATATTAACCAGGAACGTGTCAGTGTGTAGATAGATTAATAAATAAACAAAACAGGTGAACAATGTCAGTGATTTCGTCCAGGACCTGTCACTTGTGAGTAAACAAATAGGTGGTTGGCAAGATGAGTTGCTGTTATTACCTACCACCTATATTGGCATTCTAAAGTAGTTTTATCTCGCGGATGGTTTGAAAGGTTATTGTTATCCCCCATGGGTAGGGGCACCGCTTTGAATTAGCGTGTTGAGGCACTGAACCAAAAACTTCCGGTACGCTTGTTGCTGGAACTCATGACTCTTAGTCATTCGGGACTTCACAGATAAAGAACGGCAAGTGCCGGTCACATTCATTGGTGTTAGTTGGAAACGCACGGTGGTAGTTGAGAGTGCGGCTGAAGCTGAGCTAAGGTACAGTGATAACAATTCATTATTCTCGGGTACAGGGCCGTATTAACTAATTAAGCTTACATTGGGCCCTACTCCAACCTTAGTTTTGTGGCCCCTCCCCCAAATAAATTATACAGTATCAATTTTTTTTTTTAATATTTTATTGAAACGTCAAAATGCATTAATGATACAATATATATTATTATACAGATTTCTGGGATTTCCATAAATTATAATATAGGTTGATGCTCATTATGGGTCAGGTCTATCAGGTTTGTGGGCCCCTCCATTTTTGGGGCCCTATTTCGTGGCATACTTGGCATATAGGATATTCTTGCCCTGCTTGGGGAAGAAGGAAAGGACAGTGATGTACAGATCTGTGTGTTAGCCCAAGTCAAGTTTGTTAGTCATTGGGTATTGTGACATGATTTCTTTATTTACCCAAAATAAAATGTAGCAAAGTAAAATCATAGTACCACTGTCAAGTTCATGTTTTGGAATCCTTTAATCAACAAGTATTCGTCTGAATATAGTATCCTCGTCTTCATCGGTGTTTATATCTAACCCTAAATTTTTACATGTTAGATAGAGCAAGTATTGTTAAGTATGATAAGTATGATCATATTTATCCAATTATAGTATACAAGAAAGGCCCAATGGTTGTGGGGTCATGTCACTTTCCAATTTATCATAGTTCAAAATTCATGTATGGTTCCAACATGGTTTATATCCTTGTTTTCTTATTGTAATTGGATTTGGATTTATGTATTGTTCCAATTTGGGCCATATCTCCCAAACTATTCAAAGTATTTCCATCTGTGGAAAAATAAATTTCATCTTTTAGACATTGTTTTTCAATCTTCTCATGACTTCAAGCCTATCCCTGATCAAAAGGTCTCTTGTCAATGTAGACTACCTTCTTTGGGTACCTGAATATGGTATGTATATAATTCACCATGATCTTTGATCATGTATTGGACTCGTAATAGATTTATGATCCAGGGGTGGGGGTAGAGGGAAGGTTTGGATAGGTTTGGGTAGATTGGACCTAGGTTAGGGATGGGTCTAGAGGTCTGTTAAGGGGTTATCACACTGGGGTTCCATGGGCTTCACCAATGCCAGCAGTTGAGTTAGTTTTGATTAAATATGACTTCGGTTACAGTATTATATTTTTCAAATCTCCAAATATCATATCTTTCCCTCATATTTAGCAAAGCTGAATGATGAATTAAGATTGTAAACCTGTACAAGTATTAGACATACTTGAAATTTTCTTAAAAGAAATCTAGATTTTTGTAAGTGAAGTCATATTCTAGTTATTCAAATAAATGTTGGAGGTAGGATGTGGGAGGAATAATAACTTTAGGAGAAGTTATGACCAGACAAGCAAAGATGGATTTAGTAGGGGTGGGTGCATTGAAGCCATGGTCTTAGTCACCAGTGGGTATACTGATGCTTCCTTAAAATTTCCTCCTGTATTCACAAGCTGAAAAATGACTAAATACAAATTATTACACAACTGAATGCATGTGTCAAAAGTACATTGATCACAAATGTAGTGAGAAGTGTTGTACCATACTGGAAGATGGAGTTAGCATCACCACTACAACCATGCTGCTCAATATTGTCAAAGTTGGGGACAAACCTTTAGCTTGGGTGCAAAATATTTGGTGTGTATTTAGCTTTTAAACTAAACCTTGGTGTCCACATGGCTACCAAATGAAACGGGAAGGAATTGGAGAGAGGTGCTAACATACTCATTGGAGGTGGATGGGGTTGGACATGGTGCACCTCACCCTAAATTTAGATCATGAGTATAGCTGTTTTGGTCTGCCTATGTAGATAAAACACAAGTTTTGTAAACATGATTAAATCATCATTGTAAGGCACCAGTGATATATTGGAATTATGTTGTACAATACATTTTTTAGTTACAAAAGATGTGAAATAGTTCAATTTGTCCAGTCGTGATCTTGTTCATTGTAAAAGCTAAATGAAATTAGGTTGATTTGTAGCACTTGATAAGCAAAATTTTTTTGGAGAGACATGTGATACAAGTCTGATATGTATTTTTTAGTAACCCTCTACCACAACTTCCTTGTACAAAAGCTGACTAAAACATATGAATCTATTTTCCTGGAAAAATATAGACTTGGGTAATTTGATACACATCTTTAATATTCTAAAGGGAATTGACAAAATGTGATGAAATTTTTACAGTGAATGTGAATTGGACAATAAATTATGGTCTCAAACCTGTCAGGAAGTAGATTTAATTTGGAAGTGTTTAGAAACAACTTTATCAACTGTGTAGTAAATTAATGGAATAAACTTCTCCAGAGACAGTGCAATATAGTACAGTTTGTAGATTTAAGATTCATTTAGATAAACACCTTCACAATATGCTGTAATGCCTGCTATTTATTGTTGTATTTAATTAATTCATTATTTATTATTTATTATAAAATTATATTTGTTTTGTTTATTTTTATCATTATCTATTTATATTATCTACTTGCTTATTATTTTTTCTCTTGTCCAACCTACTTATGGACCAAAAGGTCTTTTGGTATACTCTTCCTCTATAATATATTGTAATATACACAACAAGTAACCTCCTTTGACATATGGTCACCATCCTCCAAATCTAAATATGAGGAAACCATATATGACCTCCTCTTAGACTACTTGGTGGTAAAGATTACCCTAGAACTAGAAAAATAATACTTACATACAAGAAAACCTAATCTAAAAAAAAAAAAAAGGCAAGAATATATGGAGGAAATAGAATTTTTAGGTCTTTCGCTTAGATCAGTCTGTGTCCATTGACAGAACATTGGAAGGAATAATAGTAACTATTCAGAAAGCCAGAAAGGGATGTATTTCAAGAGGCTACAGGAAAAAATACAACTTGAGTGCACATTTGAGATAGCCTCCCTCTAAAAGAAAAGAGCAAGGCAAACTCACACAAGAAAAAAATGCTACAACTATACTCCATTCCCATAAGAAATTACTCTCAATTTCTGCTTGCAGCTTGGTACAGTTGGTAATCCTGCAGACTCCTGCTTCACACAGGCACCAGCGACATGCAAATTCCTCTCCTCCTTCAGAAAATATTACATTTCTCCACTTTGTTTAGAGGGTAGGAAAATTTGGTTTCAATCATTAGAAAGAAGTCATTCTACAACTATAAAAAAAAATTCAAAACTTGATAGGGTAAGAAACTAAGTAATTATGTGGAGTTGAAGTCAAGGAAAGAAATTATTGTTGTATACACATTTACTTATAATCAGTGTTTACAACAGTTATAAGTGTAGAATAAAATGTGTGTTCTACATACACAACTGAATGTGATAAATTCAGTTTTCACATTGGAAGCCATAAAGAATAACAAAAATATTTTTAAGTAATTTACGTCATGACGCTTGTGGGGTGAGGGAGGGAGGGATGGTAGTTGCAGACTCCTTCTCTCCTCCTCTTTATCCTCCTTCCAACTTGTTCATCATTTAATTGATACGAGAAAGTTTTACTTGTAATATATCGTAATATATCTATTCTTGCCTTTTTGAGTAACTCAAATAATCTAACTACTGTCTCCACAGATTTGATAAATTCACATTACATAAAAATAGTCTTGGGTAAGAAGGATGCAAAATGAATACTTTCTCATAAGTTAATCGATGAATAAGTTGGAAGGAAAAGGAGGAAGAGGGAAGGAGTTGGCAAGTACCATCACTCCCTCCCTCATGCCTTGAGAGAAGGAGGTAGTTTCTTATCCTATCAAGTTCTGTAAACTTTGTTAAAATTGTAGAATGACTGATCTTTCTAATGATTGAAACCAAATTTTCCTATCTTATGAACAAAGTTGAGAAATATATTTTCTAAAGGAGGTGAGGAATTTATGTCGCTGGTGCCTGTGTGGAGCAGGAGTCTACAGGATTACCGACTGTACTAAGCTGCATGGCAAAAATAGTGTAATTTCTTATTGGAATGGAGTATATCTCAAAACTAGACACACAAAATGGGAAACTGAAAATAAAAAACAAAGAAACCATTGTGGAGAACTATAAGAAATAATAAATTAATCCATCCCCTACCCATGAAGCAGTTAGAGTAACCAAAGGAAAAATACCATCACCAAAACAGCAATATAGTTAACATTTTTCCCTGACAAGTTTCAAGCCAGTAGTTCAAGGAAAAAAGAAAATACCTAAAGATAGGAAAAAATCGGACTAGAAACAGAAGCCACACTCCCCTTCTCAACAAAAGATGTTAAAGTAGTATTAAAGAAATTGGAAAACTTCCATACAGAAGGCCCAGATAAATTCCTGAACATCAATCTAAAACTCCTCAGCCCTCCTTGACTCTTACTTTACAACAGTCTTTGTTGTACAGCAAAACTCGGACAGCCTGGAAGAAAGAGCCCATACATTACCCATATTAAAACTAAACTAGCCACCAGAAAGCTCACCATCACAGACCAAAGTTGTTGACCACCATATCCAAATTCATGGAAAGACTAATAGTAGAAAGTCCTAATCTTCCCACCTTCTCAGATATCATGGATTCAAAGGCCACTCAACCAGTACACTTCTTACAAACATCACAACAATTGCTGGAGGGATTTAAGTAGGCAACACCATAAAGAATGGTCATGGTAGGAATAGAAATAATAGATTTGATAACTACAAAAAGAGCATACAGGCATCCACAACAAAACTAAATAATAGCTAACAAGCTTAGCTAGTAGACAGTGCAGTAACCCAAAAATCAAATATATTGGACTTTAAAGACTACAATAATTTCCCAATTTGCATGCATTATTCAATTGGTGATCTCCCAACTAGGTCCAGGATATAACACAAAAGGACTCTCCTATGCTGATGATCTGATTACAGCTCAGTAACTATAAAATAACTAAGAATATAGCTAGAGCAATGACTTGGAAATTATATAAAGGAGGCATCCCCTCAAAAATATAGTACAGGATACCTCCTCCAGACAACCATGAATCAAAGGAACATCTA
Organism: Oratosquilla oratoria; assembly: GCF_046742065.1. Lineage (NCBI taxonomy): Eukaryota > Metazoa > Arthropoda > Malacostraca > Stomatopoda > Squillidae > Oratosquilla > Oratosquilla oratoria. The sequence goes on along the minus strand of NC_134817.1, from coordinate 28,786,885 downwards.
TTAGTAAAATTGAATGGCCAAACCCTACCATTGGGAAAGAACCTACAAATTCTGGGCCTTGGTCCTGATACTTAATGATCTCCAGCCCACCCATCTGAGATCTAACAGTGAAAATGAATGATGAAACGTGTATTAAAAACAGTTACAAGCTTTGAACTGTAGAAGGAAATCAGTGTTATCAAACAGTTCTTGACTCTATGCTTCTATGCATAGCATGCATAGAACTATGCTTCCACAGCATAGTTCCCAAAAATTAGAAAAATACGCCTCACTAACTGTAGGAAATAAAGCCTTGAGAATAATAGTAAGATGCACCTAATAAAACACCTGCACACAGGAACCAAAATCTTCCTTATAGAACATGTGAAAATGATCCATAATTTTTACAATAGGTACTATTTGAATCATCTTTGCAATTTTTTTTACAACCTGTAAAACTATTTACAGGTCAGATAGATGTAAAAATATCTAAAATGAAACTTTGTACAAGACTAATACTAAAGATGTTTGAGCAGCTAGATTATTTATGATCGTTGAATTTATGTATTTTTTACAGGAAAGATGTGGCACTCTGCATTACTGTTCCTAACCCTTGTGTTTGGAGTTCAGTGTGCTCCCAAGGAAGATGAAATAACAGATCTTCCAGGACTGAATTATGCTGTAAACTTCAAACATTACAGTGGCTACTTGGAAGGTTGGAGGGGTAAACAGCTTCATTACTGGTAAATTTTTCTATTTACAAAAGAGTTTATAATCTCTGGTTTACTTATTAGGTGTGAGCACACAAAATGGTCATCCTAAGCCATAATTTATTATATATATATATATATATATTTTTTTTTACCAGGTTGCCTTGTTGCATAAAAAAGGGTTAAGTTGATTTTAGTAGTTTTCTTTTAGAGGCTTATAATCTTTTTGTTTAATATTATTTTTGCACTCTTGAAGGTTTGTGGAGTCATCTCGAAACCCATCTGAGGACCCTGTTGTGCTTTGGATGAATGGTGGACCAGGATGTTCTTCCATGGATGGATTACTGACTGAACTTGGGCCATACCTTATTTCTGCAGATGGCACATTAAAAAAAAATGATTTTTCCTGGAATACGGTAAGTTATTTTGGTTTGGGAATATTTTATAGTAGCATGCCTCACAACATTATGAAACAAGTTAAGATTTTGGTAGATAAAAGCCTAAATGGCACAAGAAAAATTGTGCTTACACATATACATAAATTTATGCATGCATACATAGGATAGATTGCATTGATAGAAGAGATCTGATTAAATATGGGAGGGCTTGAAGAGCTCATGGAAGTAAATTAAAGACCATGTCAATAGTATGTGAACAAATATATTTTTCTGTATAGATGTATAAATGTGGAATAGCTTAGGTGATATAGTCTAAGCTCGGACAATATACAAGTTCAGATCTAAATATGACAATTGGACATCAAAGATATAGATTAAGTTTTAACTGTACATGCATTTGAGTCTAGGTCAGACATGGGCATGATTATGAAAAATGATTAGGATTTGATTTTGATCTGGAATACTTTTTTGTGATTTGATTATGATTATTCAAGTTTTGCCGTTTTTGATTATTTTTTGATTGTGCATGATTATGATTAGATTATGATTATAATCACATTTTCCTATGATTATTTATATAAAAAAGCAATGCTTAAGTATGGTGCAATGCTTAAATATGTAGCAAATTTTGTCTATTAGGTCCACTTTTACACATTTTAGCACAGTAATATATAAAACTGTTTATATCATACTAACTAATGGTATTAAAAATATACATTTGTGTGTATGGAGTTTTTTTTTGCTTTATACATGCATATACCAAAGGCTTTTTCCCCCTTACATGGGGGGTAGCTTTTTAGTACATAATACATTACAAGTATGTCACGAACTAGGCCCTGTATTTGAGTTGGTACATCAAATCATAAACAGTGACTCGAGCAGTTCCTGCAATTCAGGTTCTAGAACATCTACTTAGCCTCTTTTTAATCAATTTAATTTTACTGGGGTCAAGAAAATAGTGGAGTGCAATCACTTATTTTAATATGTAAATTAATTACAGCATGCCTTTTACTTACAATTAAGTCTGTGTGATCAGAGTGCGAGCTCAGTAATCAGGAGGACTCGAAAATGCCCGCGCATGTTTTTATACTACAACCGTACAACACCAGTGCCATAGCACAGGTGCCAATGTATGCCAGTGTAACCTATCCTGTCACTATTGACTTGGCTCCACACAATTTACCCATATCTTTATTTTTGTGTGAAGAAGGCTTACAGTATATTCACTACTACTTGTCTAAAACATGTAAGCAATGGGGGCCTAGAGGTGAGGGCCCAACTTCAAGTTGTCATCTTTATTTATGTCTCTGACCTGATGACAGGAGGCCCTGATTTTGTAGTCCTCAGCTGCTGGCTTCCAAACTATCTGTTTCCTTTGTCAGTAACATGTCATGGAACATGACAAGTATTTCCCTGCAAAATATATAACCTCAGTGATAATGAAAACAAAGCATTTCCCTGCAAAATATAGAAACTTCAGTAAATAATGAAAGTATTTCCCTGCAAAATATAGAATTTATGCACTTGATTATTTCTCATAATGGTTTAGTTTACTATGTGTTTGTTACACTTTATAAACATCAACTCCTCAAGGAGAGCATCAGTTATTCTGCATCGTTCAGGACAAAAGACTATCCCAGCATTAGAGAAGTCTCTCAACTGGGGCTGATTATGCTGGGATACAGATATTGGAGAGCAAGTATTGTTAGTTGAGATAATGTTGACTGATTCTGTTTCCAAAAGAGAAGGGGATCACTGTCATCCTCTGTTGTTGGCTTACTCAAGTAGGATTCCATTTGTGATAAAGTTGATGTTGATGTACAGAGGGAAGAGCTTGTTGATGATGATGGTGTCATGAATCTGAACAGCTTGTACTTCTTTCTAGGGGTCTCCTTATTTTCCTGAAGGGAATCCTTTTCAGCAGGGATTTAATTAAATTGACTTCTTCTGGTGAGCACCAGTCCATCTTAAAGTGTGGATCTAGGAGTGAAGCCAGCTGAAACATCTCCATGTCTTCATAGATCTTAATCTTTTCTTCATTGAACTTTTGAGAGTGGTGATCATGTTTGACTTGTATGTCTGTGACAGTGGTTCAAGCTCAGCTCTCAGTCTGCGAATGCATGGAATTACTTTACTTGAAGTTGCATTTTCTCCCTGACACTGTAGAATTGCTACTTCAAATGGTGTCAAGATATGTTATTTCCTTGATGAGATTAAGTTCATGTTTGGATATCTTTACTAGACAGTCTAACTGATAAAGCTTGGTTGGATCAATATTCAGGAGGGAATGAAGCATCTTGTTGCTGCTGTTCTATTGGGTTACATTTTTGGCCTGAGGTCTGCATTCACCTTCAAGAATGTCAGGTGCCAGTGCAGAACGGCAAATGTGCAATACTAGATGCGAGACTTTTCCAATGACTTTTGTTACAGGCCCTGCTTCCTCAAACCCATCTGACATGCTCAGGCAAATGTTCCAGTAACTTCTCGCTGTTATCAGGAATGTCAAAGGTGTCATATTGCACCTGCTGTTTGAAATTATGAATCATTGGTGGGAAAGGCAGTGGTCCACTTTGCACCAGTGGTCCACTCTACCCCACCTTTCTCAATATCATGGTAGACAAGCAAGTAAAAACGTGGTGTCGATGCTTTCAAAACATACTTTGACGTGATGAGAAGGAGGGTGGGAGGGGTGTGGAGTGTATTTAGGGATGAAATGGGTGGGAGTGTTTTTATGCCTTTCCCTTTTTGGCTACCTCCCTTGGAAGGGGGAAAAAGCCGTGGTATATGTATGTATGTACAAATAAATAATCACAAATTAATTACGATTTGATTATGATTATCACTGCAGAGTAAATTTTGATTTTGATTATGATTACACAAATTTTATGCTTTTTGATTATTTGATTTTGATTATGTAATCACAGCCATGTATTTTTATTTTATTTTATTTTATTGTATATTCTTCAAATCTTCATTGCTTGAACACCTATCATTTCTGGTGGCTATTCTAGGCCTTCTTTTATTTGGAAACTATGTATTATTTGCTTTTGACAAATGGGGTTTCGGCCTGTCCCATTCTACCCACAGTGTTTTTAAATAGTTTTTGTGAATTATCTCGTAACTGTACATGTGGATTGATCGCATCTTGCTTCTTTAGAAATTGTGTTCATGTATGCAGGTATATCCATGCTTCTGTCTATTGAGGTAAATTGCCTATGGGATTATTTTTCCATAAAGGATGTGCCATTTTATTTTCAGGTGACAAATGTTATTTTCCTAGAGGCCCCAGCATGTGTTGGATTCTCATATGACCCACATGATAACTGCACAACTAGTGATGATGAAGTTTCTCTTTCAAACTACATGGCCTTGCAAGACTTCTTCAGAAAGGTATGGAACTGGTAATGTAAATACTTGCTCATGCTTAAAAAAATAGGTAATGAAATTAAAAAGGCTTTGATAAACAAAACCTGATAATGAAATTGAAAGTGTGGTTTATATATATTTATTTTTATTTATTTATTTATTTTTATTTGTATTATTTAATTTATTTTTATTTATTTTTATTTATTTATTTATTTATTTATTTATTTATTCATTTATTTATTTTATTTATTTTTATTTATTCATTTTTTTTTTTCTTTTTTTTTTTACAGTTCCCAGAGTTTAAGAAAAATGACTTCTATATAACGGGTGAATCCTATGGTGGGATATATGTACCAACACTTGCTGTTCGTATACTTCAAGATGAAGACAATGCCAACATTCCATTAAAGGGTTTTGCTGTTGGTAATGGCCTTTCCAGCTACAAACTAAATGACAATTCTATTGTTTTCTTTGGATACTACCATGGATTGTATGGAGATAAGTAAGCACATTTTTTTATGCAGAAATATTGAACCCTCCAATAGATAATTTGTGAGGGAGGGGTAACTATTAATCCATTAATTTTATTTACTAGTGTGAGATTAAATTGCAAATTTAGAAAGATATGTAACATTTCATATGTGAAGCACATAAGGAATTTTTGTTTTACAGCCTCTGGTCTAGTTTGGTCCATCACTGCTGTGAGAATGACAGAGCAAATTCTGATAGCTGCAATTTTGCAACTCCAACTAATCCCATTTGTATCAAGGGGGTGAGTGAGTTTTTATCTTTTTTTGGGGTGGGGATGCCTTGAGAATGAACTGGCATTGCTAGGCAAGAAATGATGCATGCTGTTTGCATGTAGTATGAGCATACAATGAAGTTATGGGGGTAAAGTGGCTTCAGTTGTTTGGCCCTGCTGTGGAAGCTCTGTTCCATGCTTCACTGCCTTTGACCCAAGCATTGTAACTGGACAGAGCTACGACTTCACCCATGAAGTGCCAAGATGGGAGGAATGTTAAATTAGTTTCAGTACATATGACATAGATGTGTGGTTTTATTTGGCCACTATCCCTCTTTAAAAGGGGGAAAAGACTTCTGGATACATGTTAATGTTGTAAAACTGGTCTAAATGAAACTGACACTATCAGAGATGAAGTACTGGAAGTTCCATAAAGTACACCCACTGATTTTATGTAGAAGAATAGTAGATGCTTGGTACCCTACAGTAAAAGAAACTATACCATAGTTTAAGGTCTTCTTCCTGATATAGAGAAAGTGAGTGGCCAAGTCAAGGCTCACAGACATCCTATATAATTAAACCTCCCACTTAATTACCTTCCATATCTCTGTACCTTTAAAATATAAGGTTGCTCCTTTCCAATTGTACTGCTTAGGTCGATGGCAGATTTTTAAAGGGGAAATGGATGGATGTGGGATGGGTGCATGCCTAGATTCCCTTTTATGAAAGGGAAGAAACCTTTTGGTATATAGGTGTATATTTTATTTTATTTCTTTCTACTTCTTGTAGTATACAGGAAAGGTGCAATAGTTGCGAGGTCTTGTCTTTTACTTTCAAATTATACCTAGTTTCAAATTCATGTATGGATCCAAATTGGACTATAGCTTATTCTCAAACTACTATACTGAGATTGAAGTTTGTTGTTCCAGCTGATTTGTGTAATGTAAAAAGATGGGTCAGTAGAGTTGAGGGCCATCTTGGAACTGTACATATCATCGTGTTCTTTTGTGGGAACAATTGATGTTTGATAATACTAAAGTTGAGCCTTTTGTTTTAAAACTTCCAGGTAGCTATAGCTATGGATATAGTCTACAATGAGGGATTGAATATGTACAATTTGTATGGGAAGTGCCTTCATTCTTCAAACTCTGGGAAAATGAAAAGATACTTTACTGATGTGGGCCACCTCTTCAGATCCCAGCCAAAGCAGAAAGAATTGTTTGAGAAATTCAAGCACAGGTACTCATGCTGAAGATGGTTTTAAGGCTGTTATATTGTGATATGGAATATAGTCAGTACTCTAAATAATAAAACCTGAAATGGTTGGACAGATTGATGTCGCTGAAGTCAAGTGATCCCCCTTGCACGGACTCGAGAGACATGCAGAATTATCTCAACAACCCAGAAGTGCGTGCTTCCATCCATATTCCAGGCCATGTACAGGAATGGGAAATCTGCAGGTTAGAGAATTTCCAGAACTATTTTCCTACTACATTCAAGCCTCATATTAAGGTTATATTAAAGTAACATCAGTTGTATAGCTAACACTGAGGTGTACATATAGAATTGGCTGAATAAAACTGAGGGATCATACAAGGGAAAATTTGCTCTGAGGGAAATGGGTAGGAATGAGATTAGATAGGAAGTACATTTGTATTTACAAAGTATAGTAGTGTAGTTAAATGGAAGGAAGTGTTAAAAATAAATGTGGGTGAAAATGAGAATAGGTTGGGAGGCATGGATGAAAAGCTGTACAACTGAATATTGAATGTCTTGAAGAGTAACATGATCATGATCTTGGTAATGATTCTAAACAGTGACCGTGTATATGCTGGATATCAGCGCCAATATGAGAACATGGTGGAGCAGTACAAGTACTTGACATCCCATGTTCCTGGTCTTGTGTACAATGGAGATGTTGACATGGCTTGCAACTTCTTGGGTGATGAATGGTTTGTGGAACAACTTGGATTGAAGGTAAGTTTGAATTAGATTTCTAGTTTAGCCCAATGTATGAAAGTGTAGGAGACAATAGTACCATTGCATTTGTGTAATTTATCTTTATCAAAATTAATTTTATTACACAGTATCAAGGATAAGCTAATGGAGGAAAACTTTGATTGAAACTAATGTGAATGGTTTTCATTTGCCCATCAATAGATAGGTCATTCCATTCAGAATCTGGATTTTACAAATTAAATTTGTATATAGTGTGCATTTACCTAATGATAGTATACAGGAAAAGAGTATGTTTATGGTGTCTAGTTTTTTCTCTTATCATACATAAGTGCCAAGTCAGAGCATACATACTCAACCTATCCCATACCCATTTAGAAACTTGTTCATTGCCCTTCATCCACAAGGAGCTATCATACCTAGCTTTAAATTAGTTTGATGATTTAACCCAAACTACAACAGTGATTTAAAATGTTTTTTTTTTTTTTTTAAGTTCATAGTGTGATAGTCCAAGTCCCAAGGTTGGTTATCTCCTTCACTACTTAAGGGAATGTCAGATGTAAATAAGATGGCCCTGTTGCATATATACATATACCAAAGGCTTTTTTCCCCCCTTATAAGGGAGATAGCAAAAAAAAAAAAAAGGGCATAAAAACCACTCCCACCCATTCCATCTTTAACATACTCCACTCCCTTTCACCCTCTTCTCTTATCTTTGCACCTCCTGGATGATGGGTCATCCCTGTATCTCCCCCACTGTCCTGGGTCAGAAGCGGTGTTGCAAGACACAACAAGGCCACTTCATTAAATTGGCGACCCACCACCCCTCTGTCCCCTTATGCAGAAAAGAAGATCTTTGGGATACGTCAGTTTATTTCTCGCACATACTGCCTAGCCCCCTATCCCCTACCCACTCCACCTCATGCATGACAGCATCATCCATACACAACCATTCTCCATTCACCCCTATCTTCTGTCCTCTCCCATCCTTCCTCAACAGACATTCCAATCTTTCCCAAAGCCCCTTTTACCCCATTCATCCATCTCATCCTAGTTTGACTCATCACATTCACTCCTTCCACCTCTGCCTTTCACACCTCATTTACTAGGCTCTCTTCACTCATTCTTTCATCAACACTATCTCCCAACTCCCTTCCCACTCCTGTTCTCCTCCTCATTTCTCACTTATCCAGCCAAGTAACCCCTATCATACTTCTCAGGCACCTCATTTTAGATGTATTCAAACTCCTTTCTTCCTCTTATGTTCCATGTTTCTGCCCCGTACAGTTCTGTTGGCACAATCACTCCTTCGTACAATCTCCTCTTAGCATCCATTCCCAAATGTCTATTTCTCATTACAATTTTTAATCCCACAAGCCATTTACTTGTTTCTGTCTACATTCTACCTCCACTCCTCCCTTTCCCGCCACATTTGCACCCAAGTATCTAAAACTATCCACTTCCTTCAGTCTCTCCCCCTTAATACTCACTTCCAGTCTGCTGCCTCTTTCTTCCCTTGTACATCTCATCACCTTACTTTTACCCACATTTATCTTCAACTTCCTTCTTTCACACACCTTCCCAAACTCACTAACTTCCTCAATCTCTCCTCTGGTCCTACTGCAAGTGCCGAATTACCAAATAACAGCTGGCTAATCTCCCACTTTTCTCCATTTTCTTTTACCATCTCCAATCCCTGACCCACTACCTTGCATTTACCTCGTACACTACCCCATCCATGTTTAAATTGAACAGTCAGGGCAACATAACACATCCCTGACGAAGTCCCACCTTTACCCCAAACCACTCACTCTCTCCATTTCTAATCCTAACACACACACTACTACTCTTGTAAAAACTGTTGACTGCTCTTAACAGCTTTCCTCCTATCCCATATATCTGCAGTACCTCCCACAGTGCCTTTCTGTCTACCCTGTCGTAAGCCTTTTCCAGATCCATAAAAGCCAAAAAAACATCCTTACCATTTCCTATAGCTTTCTCACATATGTCTTACCACAAAAATCTGATCTACACATTCCCTACCTGTCCTAAACCCACACCGTTTCTCACCAATTACTCCCTCTGTTCCTCTCCTAATCCTCTCGGTCAAGACCTTCCCAACTACACTTAACAAGGTGAACCCTCTGCTATACTTGCACTTAGCCCCTTTTCCCTTGTAAAGTGGAACTATACAGGGACTCCTCCAGTCCTCTGGCACTCTACCCTCTCTTAAAAGAAACATTAAATAACCTCACCAGTGAGTTCACCATCACTGTATCTCCTTTTTTCAAACATTCTGCATGACATCCATCCAACCCAAGTGCCTTACCTGCTCTCATCTTAACTGCCTTCACTTCACCTTTCCTTATTTCTCCTCCATTTTCCTTGCTCATCATGGTCATTTTCTTGATGCTTCTCACTGTAACTACCTTTCCCTCCCTATCCTCCTTCACATTAACAACTCCCTAAAATACTCTGCCCATCTTCCTCTTACTGCCTTTTTGTCCATTATCATCTCTCCATCTGCACCTTTTACCTTTTCTTTACTTGATTCACCTACTCTTCCTCTCTTAATTTCTTTTCAAAACATCTTTTTATTACTCTAAAAATTTTCTGTCGTACTCTTACCCCATTTTACATCTGCTCTCTGCTTTGCCTCCTTTATCTTATGCTTTACTTCTCTTTTCTTTGTACCTCTCATATGATTCCCTTGTCCTATTTTGTAACCAATCTGTGAAAGCTCTTCTTTTCTACAACCTTCTTTATCTCACCACTCACTACCCTTCCTTCTATTTCCTCCCATCCTCCTTGTTCTACACACCATCTTTGCACACCTTGTGACTCCCTCCTTGAACCATCCCCATTCCTCCTCCACTCCTAGCTCTACTCTATCCTTTACTCCCTCCCTCTCCTCTCAGCTTCTTGTACTCCTCTTTTTGTCTCATTTAAGCAGTTCACTCAAAGCACCTCCCTACCTTTTGTCCTTTTCCTCTTTCTCCATCTATCCTCCTGGTTACAGCAAGATTAAAAAAAAAAAATGTCACCCAATAGTGAAAAGATGGTTAGAGATAAGCTGCAATTTCTTTACTAGTGAGGTGCTGCCAGGGAGATGACAAGTAGCAGTCAGATCTAAAAAAGTTCCATTCATTATGACAAGGGTTACCTTGGATCTATTTAATCCTGGTGCTCATCAGTGTGGTATGGGTGTAGGGTGGGGATATACTTTGACTTGGCTACCCCCATAAAAGGGTGAAGGGCTTTTTGGTATGTGCATGTATGCTTACAAAGCTCATTAAAATTTGTTTTGGATCTTTGCAGGCAGTTGAGAGGCGCCGAATGTGGCATGATGGTGATCAAGTGGCTGGCTTTGTTAAGCGGTTTGATAACCTGGATTTGGTGACTATTAGAGGAGCAGGCCACATGGTCCCACAGGACAAACCCTCTGCAGCACTTAAGATGATTACTTCTTTCATTTTCAAAAAAAAATATTGAGGAATGCCTAGGTACAAACCATGACCAAAAAAGAAAGTGCATTTTTTTTTTTTTTCCCCAGTGAAAAGTCGTACTAGTAATATCAGGGAAATAAAAATGGATGAATGAAATCTGTATAGTTCGGAATAACAAACTCGTTTTGCACTGAGTCATGGTCACAGAATAGACTACAAAGTAACCAAAATGTTAGAGAATACCCAACCCACAATTTGGTATTCATGGTATTGTATGTGCTTTTACGTGTATCCCATCTTTATATGTAGATAGTTTTTTGAGAATGAATTATAGTAATAAAACATTATTTTTTGGCATTTGAAATTTTGTTTCTGAAAACAACTAAAATTTGAGTTGATTAACCTGAAGTACAGACAGCAAAATGTTTACCATTTAAAATTTTCAGTGAGCTGATTTGTCTCAAGCCCTTTGTCATGCAGATTTCAATGAAACTATTAAAGAGTAAGTTAGCCTACCCAGTTCACAAACTTCAACTGCTGAAGGTATTGCACATCTTTCCTTGCAACATTTTCAACCAAATGAAACTTGCTCTTGACCTCCATTAAGTGCAACCCAGAGGGGCTGACACTTGATCTCTGGACTGGGGTCCAAGACCTTTATCAACTTCAGTTGTATTTTTTAGTGTTCACACATGACAAGCAAATGCTCCCCTCTAACTACTATCAGCTGGTAACAATCCTGCACCAATAATATAACGGACAACAGCCCAAAGTTTCTTCCCCAGAGAGATCTGTGGGAGGGCCAAGGTCCATTGCCAGCTGCCATGTAGCTGCAGGTTTTCCATTTAGGAAAAATTTAATCATCTATTATCAACTTTGAACTCTTCCTATTCACATTGAGCTACCAACTTCTGACTGCTCGGCTTTCTCCTAACTGGTGACATAGTGATTCACACTAGTGGATCACAGAAAAATCTTTGATTTACAAGTTTCCAGTAGTTGGAAATCTGGTATTACCTCTTCATATTTCAATGCTGGTAGTTTTTTTCAAATATGACATGTCATCAAAGGGATAAAAGAAAAACTCTTAAATATACATAACTTTACTGACCATAGTCAGTACCTTGGAGCCTGACTTTTTGTACAAGTGTTCAGTCATCATCTACTTCAGAGGTATTTGTAAATGGCACATTCATACTAATCAACCTGACTGCACTGCACAAAATACAAGATTCCACAATATGCACAAAGTTGTAACATTTAGGACAGTCCATGTAACTCAGAGCTCTCGTACAATGCCAATGGTATACATTTACAAACCTAATTATTCATGACTTGCCTCATCTGATGCAGTAACTTCATATAAATTTTAAACTAGCATTCTCAGTCTTGCCACATAACTGGAATTAGGAACACATAACACTTGAGAAATGTTGGTCTATCATACAACTGTTTCTTTGGGCTGTCTACTTGCATTTGTGTATTACCAACAGGAAATTGGACCTTGCCTGACCCCTTTCACAATAGGTGGCACAAGAAATTGTGGACCGACTGCTTTATTAGGCATCTGGTACCAAAGAAGTCTGTGGCATAGCATGGGTTGCCAGTGCCTTGGGCAAGTAAACTATTCTTGCTCATAAGACATGTATTGTACTTCAAGAAAGTGCCGATTCAACTTTTTTGTAAACCCTTTAATAAACAATGAAATCTCTCACTTAGCAATATTGCTAGGTTTATTAGTTATTCTTGACTTGTATATATTCAGATCAATTCTTTAGTGATGGTAATTTTTATTTTTTGTGCCTCTAAAAAAAAAACCAGGGTAGACCACCCAGGTGGTCCTGCCCATGCTATGCCACTGAAAAAGGCCAACTCCTTCACCATTTTGCACTACATCACAATGTGTATATACATAACACGATCTCATAATGTATATACTACCAATCTCAATCAACCCAGTGTCCTTTATCTTCACTGCTGGAGACTTGCAGGACCAAGGAATCTAGCCACAGCCACTATCTTAGCTTCTAAGTCATCTGGTAAAGATGTGGAGTAGTCTGCTAAATGTGAGACTGGTTTTCTGTGTGGTGATTCCATTTAGGATATTAAACATGTGCAGGAGGGGGTGGGGAGGAATTGAAGGCAGGCAGGCAGGCAAACAAATGTAGCAAGGGCTAGAGATGAGGGAAAAGAGATCCAGATGGGGAAAAGATTGAGGAAGGTTGGGAGATCAAAGCTTATGGGAATCCAGTCTCATTATTTTTTTTCAATTGTGGGGGAGTTGTTAATGAAAATGTGTGTATGAGGTCTGTAAGAAAAGTATCACTTTTTTTTTTTTTTTTTCCAAAAAACCTGATGGATTTGAATCAAACGCGTTTGCATGAGCCGACCTTGAACCGCCATGCGCATGCATAAATTTTTCCTGCCTGTCGACAGTGTCGGTTGCTGGCAAGCAGCACTTGCATGAGGTAGTGTGTAGTGCCCTTGGCGGCTTTTCATTGCAAGGAAAATGACTGAACAACTGGAGCAACGCTACTGCATCAAAATTCACCAGAAACTGGGTGACAGCCAGGAGGAAACCATTCGGGAGATTCAGACTGCTTTCGGTGACGATGCTATGGGCATCATACAGATTAAGGAGTGGTACAACCGGTTTAAAGATGGCTGCACAACGGAGAGTGAGCCACACTCCAGTTGGCCATCAACATGCTGAAATGACCAGGTCATTGCCAAAGTGAATGCTGTGGTGATGCAGGACAGTTGTATGACTATCCAAGAAATTGCAGAAGAGGTGGACATCAGCACTTTTTCGGTACATTCCATTGTGACTGAAGATTTGGCCACGAAAAGAGTGGTGGTGAAATTCGTACCAAAGCTGCTGACGGTGGAGCAAAAGCAACTTTGTGAAGTCTCGCAGGACATGCTGGACTCCACAAACAGTGACCCCAACTTCATGAATACCATAATCACTGGTGACGAGTCCTGGGTGTACGGGTATGACCCGGAAACCAAATCCCAGCCGTCATTTTCCTTGCAATTAAAAACTGCCGAGAGCACTACACACTACCTCACACAAATGCTGCTATTGACAGGCTGGAAAAATTTACACGTGCACGAAGGTTCAAGGTCGGCGCATGCAAGTGCGCTTGAATCAAATACATCAGGTTTTCGAAAAAAAATTAAATAAAAATAAATAAATAAAATAAAAAAGTCTGATGCTTTTCTAACAGACCTCGTACATAGTCCATTATATTGAGCAAGATGTCACTAGTACATATAGTTATTGCAAAGGATTTAATGGAAACCTGTTTTAAGGAAATCCACTACAGCAAGCAAAAAGTAATGCGTGCACATTATCACAAAGGATTTATTAAACCACCTCAATTTTATGGATGTCTGTCATATCAAGCTACATAGGGAGCTGTATAATGGAAGTTAGATTTATGCTGCCTAGTGGTTGGAAGAACATGAGCTGTTAAATGGCCATGAAACCTGTTCTTTTATCAGTGACCCTTGAAGAAATGGGAGAGAAGACTTCTATTAGAAACATTTTAACTTTCTTGGTGATGGGTTCCTTGGCTGTCAAAGCTGTACACAATGACTTGGATAAACAGAAAAAAGAATCACATTACACAGACCTACATTTACTTTATCTGAGCTAACATCTGTGATATTAACAAGAATGTTGCCGGTATTTTTTTTAAATGTTAAGATTAGAAATTCACACATAAGAAATTACAAAATAATACTAGGAAATACCAAACCTTGTATAAGAGTATGATGGTAAATGTCTGGTGTTAGAATATCTGATGCTTAGAGACCAAACTTCAGATTGAAAACCAGTTGAAACTAGTACAGCTCTTGTACTGTTGATGTGACCCAATTCTTCATGAGGAAACTACAACTATGACAGCTAATTACTTGAACATGTAATCATCACTTAAAGCTTGAATGAGAAACTCTTGTACAAAAATTATTGCAAATAGCAACATGACATGGCACTTGGAAGAGTAGAAGGGATAAGTTTAACATGCATCGCTTGTGCAGTAACTGAGCTTGCACTTCCCAGTCTGACACCATGGTGCTTGTGCGTAGTTTAGCTCTTCTATTTAACTTACAGGCAAGTCAAGCTCCACAATTACTGTGGTTCAATCTACTACACTTTTCTGGCATTTGGCCAAAATGCTTGCAACTACAAACACCAAAACACACCTGCAACTGGGGTCAGGAACATGCTGGCTACTGTGGTTTGGTATTATTATACCTGTATCTAGTAATTGGTAATACATGTCTGTGAAAGGTATCAAGCATCTTAGCATTCCTGCCATTAATGTTGACAATACTAGGATGACTTCATCTAGTGCCAGATACCCATGACAGCAACTGTTGAACACCAAATTGTCTGTAGCTTTGATAATACTAAACTTTCTGCACAATTACAGTCACAATTACGTTCCTCACTCTTCCTGTAAGGACAGGATGAATACTTGTGCATCATACAGCATAACACTATGTTACCACTAAATTTCTTCAATCTAATATCAAGGACATTTGTTAGATCAATGTCAACCTGTCAACACCCTCCTCTCCTTCTGGAAGTACAGCCCCATAATTGGGCTAACATTTTGTCCCCACTGTGCCCAAGCTTTGTCAAATTCAATTGTATTTTCTTTACCTTTTTACATATGGGGAGATCACAACCACCAACTCCTCCTCTCCTCTCACAAGCCAGTGGCAAACAGTCCCACACTAGTACAACACAGACAACAATTCAGTTTATCAATGAGATCTATGGAAAACCAGAGGACTACTGCCAGCCACTGAAGAGCTGTAGGTGACATTGTCAGTGAAACTCGTAACATTTAGGTTTGCTAAAATATATAAAACTATAAAAACTGAATCAACCCGGTGCAGACAAGATAAATCTTGCTGAACTAATATCACTTTCCACTTACTATGTAATATGAGCAATAAGTCCTTAAAGGATCTCCAATGAACTGTGCTGTGCTCAGAAACAATTTCTTTAGGACACTTGATATATAACATTGTTATTTTAAAATTTATTGCTTTCATCCATGATGCATGGGAAAAATATCTCTGTACCAATTTGAATGACTAAGTATTAAATGGCAATTCTGAATTTAAATGGAAAACACCTTGTGTAAGTTTGGCTTAGTGTCATCTCTGAATCAATCCTATGAATTTGCAGCATTTGCATTACCTTTGCCATCATATGACATTATTTATGAACCCTTTGGTAATCAGCATCCTCAACCTTGAAAAAGTAGTTCAATATATACAGTATATCCTCAATATAATAAGAGTAAATCCAGAGATCCACTGCAGCCATACATTCACTGAACTGTAATTTGTTGCCAACCAGCAATTTCACCCTTAAGAATAACATTACATGTTTGAATATTGTGTATGTTTTGACTTTGCCACCCCCCTTATATGAGGGGGGAAAAATCTTGGTATGTATATGGAGAAAAGTGGTAGATGTGGGTATCACATAAATATGGGAGCATGATATTTCTAAACAATAGGAGTGTTTGGGAGGTGATATTAGAGGGTGAGTATGTTGTTGTTGTCGTTCCCTAGACTGTCTGTTCGAGCAGTCCTGTCTCCCCAAGGAATGCCACAGCCAAAACTGGGTTTTCCCACAAATCCTTTATAGAGTGTATGTTGTGTTGTTTGCGTGCATGATTGTGTATAATGCAGTCTTCCATTATGTGTTGTATGGTATGGGGTGAAGTGTTACATCCTGGGCAGCTGTTCACAATGTGGTCATCCAGCCTCTTGTGGTAGCTTAGAAGTGCTGGGTGGTGGCCGCACCGCAGTCTGGCCAGGTGGACTCTGTCCTTTCGTGGGAGAGAGGATTCAGAAGGGTGGATATCAGGGGGTCTGGCATGCAGCAGTGTGTTGTCTTTCAGTGTGTTAATGGAGCGGTGAGTGATATGATTATGAATATGTTTCCAGAGGCTGGTATTTGGTGGTTGTGGAGGAAGAGAAGAGAGTATCTGTGTGTGATACAGGTCTTTGGGTGTTGTTTTAATGTTTCTTGGTGTGTGTGGGTGTTCTGCTATGTAGTGTAGCGGGTGTGATGTGTTTGTGGTGGCTGCGGCAAGTGTTTGTGTGCCTCTCATGTCGAGGTGGTCCTTGACTTTGAGGACTTTTTTATGTTATGAGGGAGTGTTTGGAAAGAAGGTTAATCTTTTAAAGGAAATTATGATGAGAAAATAGTGGTATTGGTTCTCAAGATATAATTAAATTGTTGTTGTGGGGACGATGAAAAAGGAAGTTGATGCAAAGGATTAAGTAGTTAGGGCATTCAAGTAAATGAATGCCATTTCAGTGTCTGGTGGTGGTAAGGAGGCCATATAACATAAGGTTTGATAGTCTTGTTTGTCAGGTGTTTGTCCCAAAATTTTTGCCTCAAGTTTTGTAGTGTGGACATGCAGTCCATTCTTAAGGATTTTTGTGACATTCCTTCAGACCATAGCCACACATCATTAATCATCAAAATAAAATATCTACTTAAAGGGAATGAGATACTTTTGTACTACTCCTTTAAGCTGTCCCTTTTTGACCCTTTCTTTACCACTATGACTCCCTCCTCTGATCCCCTTGTGGTGGTGGAGGGGGAGAAAAATAGTGTAACAAGTGTTGAAACACAATGGCAAAAGCCGACAAGATTGTGATCTCACACGGTGTTGATTCTCACAAGTGTTCCCATGTGTTGTAAATGGTGACTAAATGGGACAGTGTAAGATGACCAAGGATCCCCCACTCTGTATTTAACTCCTACGAAAAGTTGTAGCAAGACAATAATAACACCAACTACTGCTACTACAAGTTTCACTACCAGGAAATCTGTAGTTCCCACAGCTTTTGACAATGGTTTCCCTGGGAAGAACTTCTGAATTGTTGTCTGTTATGTATTATTGTGGAAGATATCTATGTTACTGGCTTATGGTAGGAGGAAGAGGTGGGTAGCAGCTACCTGTTGTCAGATATTCTAACGAGATATTCAAGTTGACAGAAATCTTGGTTCTGGTCTGGAAACTGAGTGTCTGACCTTTGGGGCACCTCTAGATGTTGACAAGGGTGTTCATGGGTTCTCAAGATGAGCAGAAGGGATATATTATTTCTGAAGTCCAACTTCCTTGAACACCACTTAAAAGTACCTGCCATTGTTCCCTTTGGTAGGACAAGAACTTGTGTATGAAGCCTAGAAGAAAGTTTAAATTGAATCTATCTGGGTATCTCATATGCCTTTTCTAAGCCACAAAATAATGTAAAATACATGATGGTTCCTGACAAATGTAGTGCAAATTATTCTGTTTACACAGAAGCCAGGTTGGAGGGACAATTGGAGGGAGTAGCGTTCCAGTTGCAAGGAGTTGGAAAGAGACAATATTCTGTAAAAATTTACAATCTGTATTTTTCACCTGTGATGAGTCAAGATCTAAGATGATCTGGGAAAAGGACTCCAACCAGAAACATAGTAATTGGGCCACTGAACAAGAGCAGAAGAGAAGAGATTAGTAGTATGTTTGAGAAAGAAAAATGGATATGTAATTGGGTGAAAAGAAATTGAAAGGGAATGGTAAGACCTAGTTTTGGAGCATGTTACTTGGGGTGTCAGGTGAGGGAGGGAAGCAGTGGCAATGTTGGTAGGCAACGAGAATGGTTAAGTGCATAGCGAAGCAGAGAAAAGTATCATTAGGGATGATGTTGACTTTTGGGAGTGCATATGGCACTGGTAATGAAAAAAGTAAGGGATGTGTTTTGGAATTATATAAATGACTGATTGGAAATTCACAGCCCCACAGAGGCTAGCAGTGATCCTCAGACCCTCCCATAAATCTCTCTGAGAGGAAACTTTGAACTGTTGTCTGTATTGGACACATGGGGGACGGTTTCTATGCTACTGGCTTACAGTGGAGGGAGGAGAGAAAGAGTAAAATTTATTGCTTGTTTTTAGTGTGTATATTGCTGAATTGCTTCTCACCCAAGGGGACAGGAATGACCCTTCATCCATGAGGAGCTATGACAGGAGAGGAAATGAATGAGATTTTGGGTGAGTGTAGAGTGAGTACATGCTTTCAGTCGGCCACCCCCTTATATGGGGGATTTTCTTTTTATGTATACATTTATACATATGTTATGGACTAGTTTACCAGCAATTCTATCTTTGTGGACAATCTCAGGCCACTGCCATCCATATATACATGTGTGAATAAAATCTTTAAAACTTTATCAACAATTTTTGGTAGTCTTGTTGATTTGTCATGACAAAAATGAACTTATTAGTGACTAAAATATTTTGACACAGCCTGAAGTGATTTCTCCTCATCTTCTCTATCTTCTGCATGAGAGGTGCTGTGTCTTGCTGCATTGTTTCTGACCCAGGCAGTGGACAGGAGACAGGGATAACCCTTCATCCATGAAGAGCTATGACAAGAGGGAAAAAAGGGTGGCAGATGAGAGTGGAATGGATGCATGCCTATGATTTGGCTACCACCCTTATGAGGGTGAAGAAGCCCTTGGTATACAGATAGATAGACAGGAAGACAATGAATAGACAGTAATTTAACTAATCTTTTCAAAGTATGTTCATTGTCACCTAGGTATAGGGACCAACAATGGGTACCTCATTGTAATGAAATGTGGATGTCACAAGAAAATATTACTTTCATCTTCAAAACCCATCAACACCACCTCTAACTGGAGGTGCAGCACAAATAGATTGAGCCCAAGATTAGTCAACATTTACCATATTTCCTCTAATTTAACTTTTTTTTTGTACCAAATGTAATATTTCTTTCTTGACTGATTTAAGGGCCAGTCTAGAGACTATTGCTAATTACCAGCTGCGAGTCTCCTACATGAGAGACATGGGGCAATGGATTGATGATAAATTGGCTATTGTGGGGCAGTGGACTTCATTCAGTGAAACTTGGGGCAACAGTAATAACATCTAGGTATAACACTAATTAAGGTTATGCCATGATTACCATTTTGATAACCGTTACATTTTTGTTATTACAGTATATTACCAACTGACCACATGAGGTTAACTAGTGTAAAAGTATGGGGAGGTAAAATTCATAAAATAAATGGGTTAAAGGAACAGTACTCAACTGTACAGAAACATTTTTAGTGTTCCTTCATGTAAGGAATTAACAGCTAAAACTCCTTTTGGTATATCATGCTTGCATTATGTCGAGGATATTCTGTACAATGCAAGATTACAATATTGATGAATTTTATATATAAAAGAAAAAAAATACTATTCTGAGCAATGGTCATGTAACCTAATTAATGAGTTCCTCAGTCTATCTGAAAAAGTAAATGACCACTTGATGCAATCTGACTAAAATCCATGACTAATTTTACATCTCATTCTCCTGCACATAAAAACATGATAAGATGAAATACCCATGAAAACTCTGTGACAAAATAAATATAATGTGCCATTCTTGTACTAAAAACACACTTTCAGCAACACATCACACACAGTGCAAGTTAACAAGAAGCATTACTACATTAGCTCATGAATAGGGTGATGTTGTGCCTTTCTTCCACATGCGATGAAAACGTGATTTTTCATCAAACAAACTTCTGAGCAGCATCACCTGAAGTATAAAGAACAACACTCTCATAATTGATTGTCTACTAATATATCAATATGTAACAGTGAAATAATAAATGTCACTTACTGAAAGATAACACAAAAGAAGGGGTGGTGGAGGAGGGAATAGATATTCATATTCAACATTAAACATTCATTTTAACCTCTTCAATACGAGTAAAATTTTTCCAGACAGCACCAGCAGCCTGAAGTATGATGATCCAATGATGCATCACAATACTCATGTTATAAAATATAAGATTATGGCTCTGAATATTAATAGCCACAGAAAATATGATCAAGCCAATTCACAGAATATGGGGGTCACTCAACTACAAAATAAATATGATCAAGACGCCAATGCCAGCATCCTCATACGAGTATACTCCTTTGCGCCTCATGATGCCTACATTGGTGCCATCATATGGAAGAGGTTAATAATTCAACTCTTCACTTACGAAGTTCCAAAATAAAGCCTTACCTGTATAAGTCCTGTAACAATCATGACTGATATATTGACAAGTGACCAGGTATTGACACGTGTGTAATTGCTCTCAGCAACATTGCGATCCCTTGCTTCATAGGCTCGGAGCTGGTCTTGCATGAAGCGTGACTTAGTCAGGTGACCTCGGATGCGGTCCATTGCATCCTGGTTTGGATAAAACATACATGAAACCCAATACAACACATTTTCAACAACTTATATTCTAAACTGTAACTGAGCTATCAACTGAACAAAGAATCTGTCTCAATAATAAGACACACACAGAGCCATACCTAAAGACCCCTTCCACTTTGTAAGTGGAGTGGCCAAGTCAAAGCATATACTGTACTCATCTTTCATTCCACAATCATACCAAAAATCCATATGTTGTCCTATCTTAGCAACTTGTGGATGAAGGGTCATCCCCTGTTCCCTATCCACTGTTTGTGTTTGCAGATATGCAGCAAGACACAGCATCTCTGCACCAGAGCCCGATAGCCAAAGCTGGTTTACCCCTACAAATACATACCATAGGCCCTTCCCCCTTACATAGTTAAACAAATCTCTCTTTATTTTCTATTATATATCTCAATAATCTTGATAGAGCAACAATACCTTGATGTCATCCACTTTCATTTCATAAACTTCCTCAGCTGTAATGCTGTTCTCAAAACCTTCATCCCATAAGCCTTCATCATCGTCATCATCATTATCATTCTCAATCATTATTCCAAAGAAAATAGTTTTGGAGTTAAATCTGGAAAATGTATTATCCCAGCAAATTCGGTAGTCACCCTCCTCATCTGCAGTATGCCTGAAAAAGAACAACTCGTATAATTTATGGAAGAAAAAGGAAAAGAAAGAAAGAAAGAAAGAAGCACAACACCTGGCCAGTTCAGATATCTAATTTTTCCCCCAATGGGAACATTGTATCAACAGACAGCCCATCACTGCCAAAGAGAGAGACTGGTTATTTGGGTTTAAGGAGATGTAATTGTGGAGGGTTAATCCTGCAAGTCTTTGGCATGATATTATCCTCAGGAATAGTTACCTATTACTGGCTATGAAATAAGGGAGATGTATGTATGTATTTACCTAGTTGTATTATATGGGAAGGGAGCTATGCTCGTGGTGACCCGTCTTTGTATCTCTCAGCATCAAGTTTTCTCTTAAAATCTTGTATAGTGTTTGCACACACTGTTTCATTGTCTAAATTATTCCATGTATCTATCACTCTGTGTGGGAAGCTGTTCCTTTTTAAATTTCTTCCGTAACTATCTTTTTTTTAGTTTCTTTTCGTGTCCTCTCGTTTTACCGTTGTCCCATATTAACAAGTCATCCCTATCTAATACTTCCATTCCTTTCATTATTCTATAGATAGTAGCAGGTCACCTCTTTCTCTTCTCTGTTCCAAAGTTGGTAGTTCTAATTTGGACAGTCTTTGCTCATATGTTAGTTTGGAAAGAGATGGTGCTAGATTGGTTGCTGCTCTTTGTAGCCTTTCTAGTTTTTTTAATGTTCTTTTTGTTACTGGGTGTCCAGAGTGCTGCTGCGTACTCGAGTTTTGGTCTTATTGGTGTAGTTAGGATTTTCTTCATCATTTCTTTGTATTTATGTATGTGTATATATATATATATATATATATATATATATATACACATACATATACCAAAGGCTTTTCTCCCCTACACGGGGGTAGCCAAAAAGAAAAAGGCATAGAAACCACTCCCACCCATTCCATTTCCTATATATGCCACTCCCCTCCACCCTCCTCCCTCCCTCTTATCTTGGCACCTCCTGGATGATGGGTCATCCCTGCATCCTGTCCACTGCCCTGGGTCAGAAGCAGTGTCGCAAGACACAGCACATCCACAGCAAGGCCATTTCATAAATTCGGCGACCCCCCTCTCCGTCCCCCCATGCAGAAAAGGAGAAGACGGGGAGAAATCCCTTCGGGCTGTGTCAATTTTTTTCTCATACATACTTCCTCACCCCCCCATCCCCCACCCACTCCCCCTCATGCATCACAGCATCATCTATACACAACCCCTCTCCATTCACCCCTATCTTCTGTCCTCTCCCATCCTTCCTCCACAGACATTCATCTCTTTTGTAATGCCCCTTTCACCCCATACATCCATCTCATCCTAGGATGCACCCTCATATTCACTCCTTCCACCTCTGCCTTCCACACTTCTTTTACTAATCTTTCTTCACTCATTCTTTCCATGTGTCCAAACCTTCCTAATAATCTTTCATCAACCCTATCTCCCAACTCCCTTTCCACCCCTGTTCTCCTCCTCACCTCCTCATTTCTCACTCTATCTAGCCTAGTAACCCCTATCATACTTCTCAGACATTTCATCTAAAAACACATTCAAACTCCTTCTCTCTTCCTTTCTCATGTTCCATGTTTCTGCCCCGTACAATGCTGTAGGCACAATCACTCCTTCATATAACCTCCTCTTAGCATCCATTCCCAGATGTCTATATCTCATTACACTGTTCAATCCACCAAGGCATTTACTTGCTTCTCTCAATCTACATTCTACCTCCACCCCCACTCCTCCCTTTCCTGCCACATTCGCACCCAAGTATCTAAAACTATCCACTTCCTCCAGTCTTTCACCCTTAATGCTCACTTCCAGCCTGCTGTCACTCTCGCCCCTTGTACATCTCATCACCTTACTTTTACCCACATTTATCTTCAGCTTCCTTCTTTCACATACCTTCTGTCACTAACTTCCTCAATCCCTCCTCTGATCCTGCTACAAGCAAATTATTGTCAGCTAACAACAACTGGCTCATCTCCCACTTTTCTCCATTTTCTTTAATCATCTCCAACCCCTCACCCACTACCCTTGCATTCAACTCTCGCACTACCCCATCCATGTAAAGATTGAACAGCCAGGGCGACATAACACATCCCTGATGAAGTCCCACCTTTAACTCAAACCATTCACTCTCTCCATTTCTGATCCTAACACAAGCTCTACTACTCTCATAAAAACTCTTGACTGCTCTTAACATCTTTCCTCCTATCCCATATATCTGCAGTACCTCCCACAGTGCCTTCCTGTCTACCCTGTCGTAAACCTTTTCCAGATCCATAAAAGCCCAAAAAACATCCTTACCTTTTCCTATAGCTTTCTCACATATCTGTCTTACCACAAAGATCTGATCTACACAACCCCTACTGTCCTAAACCCACACTGTTCCTCACCAATTACTCCCTCTGTTCCTCTCCTAATCCTCTCAATCAAGACCCTCCCATAAGCCTTCCCAACTATGCTCAACAAGCTGATCCCTCTGAAACTACTACACTCACACTTGTCTCCCTTTCCCTTGTAAAGTGGAACTATACAGGGACTCCTCCAGTCCTCCGGCACTCTACCATCTCTTAAACAAACATTAAACAACCTCACCAGCCAGTCCATAACTGTGCCTCCTTTCTTCATGGCATCCATCCAGACCAGGTGCTTACCTGCTCTCATCATCATAACAGCTGCTTTCACTTCATCCTTCCCTACTTCTCCTCCATTTTCCTCACTCATCACTCTCATTTTCTTAGCGCTTCCCACTGCAACTAACTTTCCCTCCCTATCCTCCTTCACATTTGGCAACTCCCTAAAATACTCTGCCCACCTTCCTCTCACTGTCTTCTCTTCCATTAACATCTCTCCATCTGCACCTTTTACCTTTTCTTCTCTATTTGATTCGCCTCCTCTTTCTCTTTTAATTTCCTTCCAAAACATCTTTTTATTGCTTTCAAAATTTTCTGTCATACTCTTACCCTATTTCACATCTGCTCTCCTCTTTGCTTCCTTTATCTTATGCTTAACTTCCCTTCTCTTTACTTTGTACCTCTCATACGATTCCCTCGTCCTAATTTGTAGCCAATCTATGAATGCCTGCTTCTTCTCTTCTACACCCTTCTATGCTTCCTCATCCCACCACTCACTACCCTTCCTTCTATTTCCTCCCGCCCTCCTTGTTCCACACATCATCTTTGCACACCTTATGACTCCCTCCTTGAACCATCCCCATTCCTCCTCCACTCTTAGTTCTACTCTATCCTTTACTCCCTCCCACTCCTCTTTCAGCTTCTTCTTGTACTCATTCTCCTTTTTTTCTCATTTAAGCAGTTCACTCTAAGTACCTCCGTACCTTCTGCCCTTTTCCTCTTTCTCCACCTATTCTCCACTCTTAATTTACCTTCCACCAGAAAATTATCTGATATTCCCCCACTCTCTCCCCTTAGAACATGTACATCCTTAACTCTTCCTACCATACTCCTGGTCACCACTATATAGTCCATTAATGCTCTATCTGCCATCCTTCCATCCACCACCCTCTCCCATGTGTACTTATGCTTGACTTTCTTCCTAAACACTGTATTTGCTATCACCAACTCTCTTTTAAGACACATCTCCACCATCAATTCTCCACTATAATTTTTACCTGGAACTCCATACTTCCCAATCACTCCGTCTATTGGTTCATTTCCTACCCCAGCATTAAGGACTCCCAATACAACTACATTGACATTTCTCCCTAATCCCTCTATGCACTCATTTATATCTACCCAAAAAGCCTCCCTTTCCTCTATGCTCTTCTCACTACCAGGTCCATACGCACTTACAAAAACCCACATCTCCCTTCCCAGCTTCTTCATCCACATCAACCTTGATGAAACCTCCTTCCACTCCACTACCCACTTACTTATCCCTTCACTTACTAGTATAGCCACCCCTTCTCTCCCTCGTCCCCTCTTCACTCCTGAGTACCTCCCAGCTACACTCCCAAACTCACAGTTGCCCTTTCCTTTCATTTTAGTTTCACTCAAAGCCAGCACATCCATCTTTCTTACAAACATACTGCCTATCTCTTACCTTTTACTCTAATCTGTACCACATACACTCCCAGACCCTCTTATGCCTTCACTTTCTTTTTTAGGAATGTCCCCTTTTGGGGGTACAGGTAGTAGTATAAAAGTGTCATCATATCTCTATGAACAGAATTTTCCTCTATCACAGACAAAATGATGTGTGGCTCTGGTCCATAGGGGCACCCCATATAGACCCTAAAGTATCAACTGCATTCTACTTTGCCACAATAACATGCAGCCAATACTCCAGACAGGGTATATATATATACACGCACACCATACAACCTACTAATGTCAATGAAAGTGGCATTTGAATACTTGGATGAAGAAATTATAAAAAAATATATTCATCTCGTTGATTAGACCAAAACTGGAATATGCAGCGACACTATGGACACCCAGTACTAAAAAGAATACAGTAGACCCTCGTTTTAGGCGGGGGTTAGGGACCGGGAACCCCCGCGTAAAACGAAAATCCGCATAAAATTCCGCCACTGAAGGAGATATACCAAAACAATCATTAGAACCCTAATAATTTTATTTCCACAATGAATTGCCATATTGAACAAAATAATACAATAGAAAAATAGGAAAACAATACAATACAAACAAAAGAACAAGAAAAAACAGTGCATGAAATGAATATATGTAGAAGGGGTAGTAGTCTAGGTAGCAGTCTAGTCGGACTCGGCATCAGAATTAGCTGGACCACCACGTTTCTGTAAAAACATGGTGATGGGCAATTGTACTCGGCGCTTTTTCATGTCCTGCAAAACGGCTTTGTAGGGCGCCATAACACTGTCGATGCCATTCTGCGCCGCAATTGCCCTCACCATGGATGTGTCAGTCTCATAAATGGCAGCCTTGAGAGCGGAGGCCTGTCGTATCAAGGCTGCCAATGAGTCCAAAGTTAATCCTTCCTGTGGCTGGCTTTCTTCTTCAACATTGCCCTTCTCCTCCTCCTCCTCCTCACTGGCCGACTGGACGAGTTCCACCAGTTCCTCCTCAGACAGCTCAACTGCATGGCCACGAACCAGTTCCCGAACCCAAAAATCCGCGTAAATTCAAAACCGCGCATAAAAAATCCGCGTAAAACGAGGGTCTACTGTATAAGGAAACTAGAATGAATACAGAGAGCAACAACAAAGTTGGCACCAGCTCTTTCCAAATTAACATACGAACAAAGATTATCAAAACTAGAACTACCAACACTAGAGCAAAGAAGAGAAAGAGATGATCTACTGACTATATATAGAATCATGAGAGGAATGGAAATCCTTGACAGAAAAGATTTACTAAAAAATGACAATAGAAAAGAAGAGGTCATGAAAAGAAACTCAAAAAGGACAACTATAGAAGAGATAGGAAAAAGAATAGCTTCCCACACAGAATGCTGGATATATGGAATAACTTAGATGAAAAAACAGTGTGTGCAAATACTACTCACGATTTTAAGAATAAACTTGATACTGAAAGATACAAAGATGGGTCACCACGAGCATAGCTCCCTTCCCGTATAATACAACTAGGTAAATACCAAGAGCTTTTCCCCCTTATAAGGGAGGTAGCCAAGTCAAAGGCATGTACCTATTCCCATCCATTGCAACCCCCTTAACAAGAACAAGTTAACAAGAAGCATTACGACATCAGCTCATGTTTTGGCAAGAACAACACTAGCATGTTTGCATTTAGGTCACCACCCTGCACTAAGACAGTACCAGCACAGAATAGACATGGCTACTGAAGCAATGCCCTAAATACAACTATCACACTGGGGACACAATACGCCACTCCTTACACTACCCCAGCCTAGCCATACCCAAGCAACAACAACAATATTTCTTCAATGAGTGACTATGAGCTGTACCAGTGGCTAATGCTGGTTACCTGGAAATCATGGGTCTCCTGCAAGACACCTGGGGCAATGGGTTGATGGATTTATTTTCTTTCTTAACCACTCCCATACTCTTTCTTTTTATGCAGTCTCTCATCTTTTGTGAAACCAATCTGCATTTATTTCCCTTTTAAGATTTGTATATATTTTCCATTCATGAATTACAAAAGATTCCCATGCATACATAAGAAAGACATACCACATTTGAGATCAATAAAAACTTTAGAAGACATCATGGCCATTCTTACCTATGTGACCCTTCAGGCTTTCGAAAGTCCTGAATGATGACACCACCTTTGGGCTTAGTTACACTGAAGTCTATATCTAAATCTCCTTGTCCTCCATCAATAACCTGCAACAATGAGAGTATCTTTTATTCTCACCAATTTTAGATTTCTTATCTGAACCATTCTTTTTCCCATATATAAAATAGAATGACTCATGCCAGCACCACACAGTCCATTACAAAACTTTAAATTCAGGCTTCCTCTTTCATCACTGATGAAAAATGTAGTACACATTTGTAAATCACAATTAACACCATAGTTGAAACAAAAGAAAGGGCTGAATACACGGGTCTATATATTTTGACTGTTAACTGCAATCCTTTTCAGTAGTACACAGTGGGATGAGGGTGCTATCAATAGCAACCTCTTATAAAGGAAATGGAACTAAAGAAGGAGTAAATACCACTACCCTCACTCTCTGGTGACCTGAGGATGATGTGAGGTTGGGTTAACAAATCTCAGGGTTGTTCCTTACAAAACATCCATCCAGACATTATATATCAAATAGCCAACATATACCAAGGAGATGATACCAAGATAATGATAAATAATGAGGAAATGTGCAAAATACAAATCACCAGTGGTGTCACACAAGGATGCAATGGCTCCACCACACTTTTCCAACTGAGAACATACCTGATCATCAACTCAGACCTCCATCTGGAAGGCTTCAAAAACAACATCACACAAATAACTTCAATCTCCTTACTGATGATGGACTCCTACTAACAAATTCTGCAGATGAAGTGGTACAAGCAATCATATTGCTAACCGAGATTGGAGAAGGATGTGGTTTAAGAGTAAACAAAGCAAGGAGCAATATCCTAATCTACAATCTAGCAGAGTCCTCAAAAGAAACAAGTGCAAAGCAAACTCATTTGCTAATCAAACAATCCCAATAACAGCAAGAAGCTGCAACAGGATCAGCATTGGCAAAGTATTCTGGAAAAATGTCATAATGCCCAGTCTACTCCACTCAACTAAAGCAATCTTTACAAAAAGTGAACTCAAGAGGCTGCAGATAATAGAGAACAAGGCATTCAAAATAATATTCAGAGCACCACACTACACACCAGCAGCAGCCCTGAGAGCAGATCAGATCTTCCTCAGCTTGCAGTAGAGATATGCAAAACAAGCTCTCATACGCCAGACCCATCATTGGAGATGGGGGAACAAGCTAGTCAAGCTCATTTTTCAAGACCTATTTGAAAGACAAGGAAGTTACTGGGTCTCAAAACAATAAAAAGCCAGGATAAACAATAATGACACAGATGTATGGAAAACTAAACTGGCAAGTAAACCATCCTTATTGCACTACAGGTGATGGAAACCAGAAATAAAAATGGAAGAAATTTATGAAAATAATGGGGAATTGTAGCCTCTACCAACAGAGCACCACGTCTTTAGCTTTGCACTTGCTTCATAGATATAACCTGCTTAGTAATCGTGCACCACAGAACAACCTGCTTATCATCTTGCTTTCAGGTTCAAAATCACACAAAGAGCTTGAGCTCATAGTAACGCAGAAAGCACTTCTCAAGGATATCGGTCAGCTCTCGCCTTGTCAACAAACATCAGTACTGGAATCATATCACAAGGATGTGTTCTTTTTTGCTCCCAACACTTTTTTTAATGAAGAAATGAAAGGAAGGCAAGTACATATCTAACTTCATACATTTCTTGATGTAATTTCACTACAGTAATTCAGGCACAAGGGGGCTGAATTCATATTGAGAATGGTAAAATGCATGCATGGTGATTGTAAATTATCATGATTTATTTTCCACTTTCAGACTACTACTTGCTGCCCTTCATAATGGGCCCTTCGTAATGGGCTATATTTTATCCCAAAGAATGTAAACAACAGGTGTTTCATCATCAGTGCCCTAGCGGTGGAAAATTTAACTACACTGA
Organism: Oratosquilla oratoria; assembly: GCF_046742065.1. NCBI lineage: Eukaryota > Metazoa > Arthropoda > Malacostraca > Stomatopoda > Squillidae > Oratosquilla > Oratosquilla oratoria. The sequence continues at coordinate 28,757,184 of NC_134817.1, read as the reverse complement.
AAAGCTCGTCTGCTATGAGATACTTTTATGATCATGCTATGTGGATAAAATCAAGACTATAAAAAGCTAGAAACATGCATTTTTTATTCCAACTTTTAAGTTATATTTTCATACATGAATAACAAAATATAGACATCCAAAACCTTCTCAGTTGACCTTTAAAGTCAGAAAATTGACAATACTGAGATATACTCTCATCTTTATGATCTTAACATTCCTATAATTTTAGCCCCTTACCATTTAATTTATTTGGTGGAACCTTACATACATGTATGCTGAAATTCAATCCATCATTGTGATGATACCCCATATATTTACGAACAAGGGCATACCAATTATCAGTGGGTCTCTTGACTATGGGTGAATGTGAATAGATATTCCTCTTCTTTGGTACCGACACAAGACCTGTTCAAAATTGGTGACCCCTGGGGATATCTATCTTTTAATGAACACAGATTTTGTAGTTAAGATACCAATCTAAATAACTACTTGACTCACATGATTGGTCAAGTATTTACTGAAGTCAGGCAAAGGCTTTACATAAGACTAGAGTAAGAGTGTAAAAGGACAGCACTGATCCAAAAGCGATGCAAATAGGCCGAAATCAAGACGCAAATGAAAACGGTTTAACAATAATAATAACACCAATACATGCCCTCTGATTTTTTACATAATTAGTCATCAATACCGGCTTATATCACTCATCCTAACTTACACCGTTTACAAACCCATCGAGATAAACTTACCTGATATTCAACGTCTAATATCTCTCCTTGCTTCACATCTTGATAAAAGCACTCCTGGGTACCAGGTCCTACTTCTACCGTCATCTCCTTTTCAATATCTCGAGCATAAACTAATGTACAGAAACATGTCGATATGACTAGAATTAAATGTGTGTAACCAGCCATCATTGTCTTCGAATGACACACTGTTGACTGTTGATGTGTTTATTTGTAGACGTAGAGTTGTACACGAGAGCACTTCACCTATATTATATTAAACTTTTTTTGTCGTTTACCCGAGCTTAGGGAATGTGTAAAATTATGAAAATAATATGTATGTTATAAATCCTTGGCTTAGGGGCAATAATAAAAAAATATTTCAGTCAGGTTCATGTTGCTAAATGCTATATTGTTCAGTTTTGTATTTTTGTTATCAACAATTACATTACATTGTTTTGATTGAATATAATTAAATATATAGATATCATAGGATAAAGTGATATCTATTTTACATGAAATATTCCCAAAAGTTCTAAGGAAAACTTGTTTACTATTATTTAGAAATTGTCGTAGGCTCATTGTATGACGCTTGTGCGAAGTGTAATAACTGACAAGGTTAAATGTCAGTTTCTGCCTTAAAGTAAAGCACTGTGACTGTTTTGTTTTCTGTTGTCCATTGTCTTTCCTCAAAATTGCTCAAACACAACCAATGCCATAATATTTCAACTTTCTAAAGTAACAAGTTTCTACACCGAAGGTAAATTAATATATTTTGTCAACGATTGGACTTCATATATAATATACTTGAAGCATGTGCATGAGGTTAACATTTTTATTTCTTTATTGAAATAGGTCGAATATAGAAGCATGTTGTTTCCAGAATTATATGTTATTGTTACTTGTCAAAATAAAGTGCAAGCTATTCTAGAAATTACAGTTGCTGAACGTAGTTTTCATCGGGTTATGAACGTAGGAAGGAGAATTTTCTAATGCCGTAATAGGTTGAGTTATGTTAACTGTCATTTGAACAAAGACTATCACTAGGTATAGTTCTTGTAGATCGTTTATGTTTTACATGCCTATATTGGGGTATTGAAATATGTGTGTTTACAAATATAATGTTTGCCAGTCATGTCGTGTGTGCAATTCTTATCTATAATTATATCATTGGATAACTATCATTCTTATTCTAAGTATTTTGAACCGCGTGAATAAGTACCGAATATGAATAGTAATGATTTTTTAGATTTTTGGGGGGTTGGGCTGGTGTGCAGAGTAGCACACCTTCATGTCAAAGAGATGTTTTGTTATGGAAAGGGTGAAGTGGCTTGGGATAAGAGGAAATTCATCTTAAAGTATTTCCCCAGATATTTATTCATCAATGCCCACAAAGAGGAAACACCCATGGTTTCTTCACCAAGGCAGCATAGCTCTATCTCCCACAAGGTGACCACCATGGTCTTTGACTTTGGATCATGTGTTGGACTTGTGATCGACAACAATTTCCCTCTCGGAAGAGAGCTCAGAGCTCGCATATGACTGATATGTGGGTAATGCTATGATCTTACACGCACACCCACCCACAACTCCCCACCCATGAGAGTTGGAGTAACAACCTGCAGTGTAGCGACAATGAAATGATTTCAGCCCTGGGTGGGATTTGAACCCAGACCTCCATAGTGGCAGCTGGGAACTCTACCAACTGCACCACCGGTGTCATAAGCCATGTGCACTACCTTCACTTGACGCTTTGAGCGAAGAGGAAGGTGACGATGAATAGAAAGTGATGGGGCATGTATATTATATATATATATATATATATATATATATATATATATATATTTGTATAAATGGGCCCGTCTGGGGTATTGGCTGCATGTTATTGTGGCAAAGTGGCATGCAGTTGATACTTTAGGGTCTATATGGGGCGCCCCTATGGACCAGAGCCACACATCATTTTGGCTGTGATAGAGGAAAACTCTGTTCATAGAGAAATGATGACACTTTTATACTACGACTGTCCCTCCATTATGCTGTCCCCCAACCCCTGTACAATTTCTCTGAATATTCATTTCCTTTTTTGCCTACCTTCCCTGTGGTGGGGGAAAAGAATACTGCCACCAAGTAATTCCACTTGGATCGTAAGAGGCGAGAAGAAAGGGACGGGGATTGGGACTAGGCATCCTTCTCCTTGTAGCCCCACAGGGGACATTCCTAAAAGAAAAAGCAAAGGCATAAGAGGGTCTGGGAGTTTTCGGACCAGCACCCTAAGGTTTGGGTCTTTTAATGTGCGTGGATGTGGTACAGATGAGAGTAAAAGGGAAGAGATAGGTAGTATGTTTGTGAGAAGAAAGATGGATGTGTTGGCTTTGAGTGAAACTAAGCTGAAAGGGAAGGGCGAGTGTAAGTGGAAGGTTATCAGGAGTGAAGAGAGGGCGAGGGAGGGAAGGGGTGGCTATACTAGTAAATGAAGAGATAGGTAAATGTGTAGTAGAGTGGAAGGAGGTTTCCTCAAGGATTATGTGGATGAAGGTGAAACTGGGAAAGGAGATGTGGGTTTTTGTAAGTGCATATGGGCCTGGCAGTGAGAAGAGCGTAGAAGAAAGGGAGGCTTTTTGGATAGATTTAAATGAGTGCATAGAGGATTTAGGGAGAAATATCAATGTACTGGGAGACCTTAATGCTAGGGTAGGAAATGATCCAATTGATGGAGTGGTTGGGAAATGTGGAGTACCAGGAAAGAATCGTAGTGGAGAGTTGATGGTGGAAATGTGTCTAGAGAGAGAGTTGATGATAGCAAATACAGTGTTTCGGAAGAAAGTCAAACATAAGTACCCATGGGAGAGGGTGGTGGAGGGAAGGGTGGTAGATAGAGCATTAATGGACTATGTAGTGGTAAATAGGATTATGATAGGAAGAGTTAAGGATGTACATGTGCTAAGGGGAGAGGGTGGGGGAATATCAGATAATTTTTTGGTGGAAGGTAAGTTGAGAGTGGAGGATAGATGGAGGAAGAGGAAAGGGACAAAAGGTAGGGAGGTGCTTAGAGTGAACTCTTTAAATGAAAAGGAAAAGGAGGAGTACAAGAAGAAGCTGAAGGAGGAGTGGGAGGGAGTGAAGGATAGAGTAGAGCTAGGTGTGGAGGAGGAATGGGGATGGTTCAAGGAGGGAGTCACAAAGTGTGCAAAGATGGTGTGTGGAACAAGAAGGACAGGAGGAAATAGAAGAAAGGGTAGTGAATGGTGGGATGAGGAAACAAAGAAGGTTGTAGAAGAGAAGAAGCAAGCTTTCACAGATTGGTTACATAATAGGACGAGGGAGTCATATGAAAGGTACAAAGAAAAGAAAAGAGAAGTAAAGCAAAAGGTAAAGGAGGCAAAGAGGAGAGCAGATGTGAAATGGGGTAAGAGTATGACAAAATTTTGAAAGTAATAAAAAGATGTTTTGGAAAGAAATTAAGAGAGGAAGAGGAGGCGAATCAAGTAGAGAAGAAAAGGTAAAAGGTGCAGGTGGAGAGATGATAATGGAAGAGAAGGCAGTAAGGGAAAGATGGGCAGAATATTTTAGAGAGTTGCTAAATGTGAAGGAGGATAGGGAGGGAAAGGTAGCTGCAGTGGGAAATGCTAAGAAAATGAGAGTGATGAGTGAGGAAAATAGAGGACAAATAAGGAAGGATGAAGTGAAGGTAGCTGTTAAGATGATGAAAGCAGGTAAGGCACCTGGTCTGGATGGATGCCATGCAGAATGTCTTAAAAAAAGGAGGTACAGTGATGGTGGACTGGCTGGTGAGGTTATTTAATGTTTGCTGAAGAGATGGTAGAGTGCCGGAGGACTGAAGGAGTGCCTGTATAGTTCCACTTTACAAGGGAAAAGGGGACAAGTGTGAATGTAGTAGTTTCAGAGGGATTAGCTTGTTAAGTGTAATTGGGAAGGCTTATGGGAGGATCTTGATTGAGAGGATTAGGAGAGGAACAGAGGGAGTAATTGGTGAGGAACAGTGTGGATTTAGATCGGGTAGAGGTTGTGTAGATCAGATTTTTGTGGTAAGACAGATATATGAGAAAGCTATAGGAAAGGGGAAGGATGTTTTTTGGGCCTTTATGGACCTGGAAAAGGCTTACGACAGGGTAGACAGAAAGGCACTGTGGGAGGTTTTGCGGATATATGGGATAGGAGGAAAGCTTCTAGGAGCTGTCAAGAGTTTTTATGAGAGTAGTAGAGCTTGTGTCAGGATTGGAAATGGAGAGAATGAGAGTTTCGTGGTAAAGGTGGGACTTCGTCAAGGATGCGTTATGTTGCCCTGGCTGTTCAACTTATACATGGATGGGGTAGTGCGAGAGGTAAATGCAAGGGTAGTGGGTCAGGGATTGGAGATGGTTAAAGAAAATGGAGAAAAGTGGGAGGTGAGCCAGCTGTTGTTTGCGGACGACACTGCGCTTGTGGCAGGATTGGAGGAGGGATTGAGGAAGTTGGTGACAGAGTTTGGAAGAGTGTGTGATAGAAGAAAGCTGAAGATAAATGTGGGTAAATGTAAGGTGACGAGATGTACAAGAAGTGAAAGTGGCAGTAGTCTGGAAGTGAGCATTAAGGGAGAGCAAGTGGAAGAAGTGGATAATTTTAGATACTTGGGTGCAAATGTGGCAGGAAAAGGTGGAGTGAAGGTGGAGGTAGAATGTAGATTGAGAGAAGCGAGTAAATGCCTTGGTGGATTAAAAAGTGTAATGAGGAATAGACATTTGGGAATGGATGCTAAGAGGAGACTGTATGAAGGAGTGATTGTGCCAACAGCACTGTATGGGGCAGAAACATGGAACATAAGAGAGGAAGAGAGAAGGAGTTTGAATGTGCTGAGATGAGGTGTCTGAGAAGTATGATGGGGGTTACTAGGCTGGATAGAGTGAGAAATGAGGAGGTGAGGAGGAGAACAGGGGTGGAAAGGGAGTTGGGAGATAGGGTTGATGAAAGAGTATTAGGATGGTTTGGACACATGGAAAGAATGAGTGAAGAAAGACTAGTAAAAGAGGTATGGAAGGCAGATGTGGAGGGAGTGAACATGAGGGGACGTCCTAAGATGAGGTGGATGGATGGGGTGAAGGGGGCTTTGGGGAAGAGGGGAATGTCTGTTGAGGAAGGACGGGAGAGGACAGAAGACGGGTGAATGGAGAATGGTTGTATATGGATGATGATGTGATGCATGAGGTGGAATGGGGGGTGAGGTAGTATGTGTGAGCAAATTTTGACGCAGCCCGAAGGGATTTCTCCCCGTCTTCTCCTTTATGCATGGGGGGACGGAGAGGGGGGGTTGCCGATTTAATGAAGCGGCTTTGCTGTGGATGTGCTGTGTCTTGCGACACTGCTTCTGACCCAGGGCAATGGACAAGGTGCAGGGATGACCCGTCATCCAGGAGGTGCTAAGATGAGATAGAGGGTGGAGGGGTGTGGAGTGTATTCAGGGATGGAATGGGTGGGAATGATTTTATGTCTTTTCCTTTTTGGCTACCTCCCTTGTAAGGGGGAAAAAGCCTTGGTATATGTATGTATGTATGTATAAATGGGCAGGAGATTCTCTCTCATGCATATTTCATTAAATGAAATGGCAAGCTTGTTGTGACAAAGATTTTTTTCAGTCCTCTCTCTCTTTCGTAAGGCGACTTTGCCTTCCATAGGCAGGAGTCTGTGTCAAAATAAGAAGACATCAAGCCTACTCATTAAGAACAACAACAAGCCCATCAACGATAAACTTCAGAGATCTCATGCCATATTAGGTATATGTGTAACCTTGGGGGCTGTGCAACCCAACCTTCTTCCTAAATTGGTATGACCATCATGAAGCTGTCGCGTAGACTGTCATACCATCTGACGTCAGGTGCACCTAAGAATCATTCCAAAGACACTCACTACACCATCTTACGAAGGGAAACCCTGGTCAACAATACGGAAATTTTAGCCACACACCAAGACCCTAAAAGATTACCTATACTGGAGGCCCTTTACATAAAAGATCTTTCCCCAAATCTTAATATACAAGCCCATGACCTGCAAGTGTTACCCAGCGTTAGAAGGTCCGCCCATTATGGTACTGGGGTGCAAACTGATGGCATCATGCACCTCTCAGCCAGTGGGAGAACAGACCGTACCTAACCCGCAGCAATCCAGCCAATCACCATTCACCTTCCGGGTATAAAAGTTGCTGATCTTCATGGAATCTCCATTACTTCAGTTGCCACTGAAGAAGCACCAGGAGGTGTGAAAACGCACTTTGGCTTTCGACTGTGCCTATTTCTATCTCATGGCATACGGCAAATTACTCGGACTCCTGCCTATGGAAGGCAAAGTCGCCTTATGAAAGAGAGAGAAGATTGACAAAAAGCTTTGTCACAACAAGCTTGCCATTTCATTTAATGAAATATGTATGTATGTACGTATGTGTATATATATATATATATACATATATATATATATATATGTATATACATATATATATATATATATATATATATATATTTCTTTCTTTTTTCCTTTTTTCTTTTTTCTTTCCTGGGAAACATAATTACCAGGTGCAGATGTGCTATTTTCTACCACAGCTCCTGCAAAAGAAATAAATAAATTGTTAACTGTTACTTATGTTACTATTAATTTGTGGTATTTATATATTCTGCATGCAACTGCACCTTGGGCAGCTGACAACAATGGTCAGGTGATTTACCGCATCAGGGAAGCATCATAAAAAGGAAAGTGGCAGACTTCCAAGTTGGCCTTGACAGTGGACCTCAAAATGAAAGACAAGACAAGGTTCAAAGTAGTGAGAATGATAAGAGCTATCCAATGATATAGATAAGAATTGCATCTGTGAGACTGGCAAACAACTGTATATTTACTGGAATGTGTATGTCATACCAGTTCTTTCTGAAGTGACTTATGACATGTCCTTCAGCCCTCACAGTGAAAATTAATAAGAAAATGAACGTACTAAACTTAGTAGCAAGCTTAGATTGTGGAGTTGCAATTAAGAAAGAAATTTAGGTATTATGCCAGTTATTCAGAATGGGGTATTAAGAACAATAGTGTGATGCACCAAAACCACCCAGTAGAACATTTACACACAAACCAAAGCCATCCCTATGAAAGGCACAAGTCTATGTAAGAGCCCTCACCCCCTACCCATCCATCTTATTACATTGTTGGGATCACCTGAAGAATTGTCATCCCAGAACATCCACCTGAAGAATCATTACCCCAGGGTAGCCCACTTGAAGAATTATGGTCATCCCAACCAACACCACCTGAAAAATTGTCACCCCAGTTAGGTTAGGTTAGGTAAGGCCAAGTTAGATTAGGTTAGGTAAGGATAGGTTAGGCAAGGTTAGGTAAGGCAAGGTAAAGTTAGGTAAGGTTAGGTAAAGAAAGGTTAGGTAAGATTAGGTGGGTGAGGTTATGTTAAGCTAGGCTAGGGTTTAGTCAGGTTAGGATAGGTTATGTTAAGAATTGTCACCCTAGCATAGTCCACCTGAAGAATTGTCACCCCAGAATAGCCCACCTGAAGGATTATCACCCTGTTGAAGTCTGGGGTGACAATTCTTCATGTGATCCATTATTGAATTAATTAATTGAGACACGGGTCTAGGGCTGAGTTTATACCTGACCAGTTTTGCTTAGAGCTTCTTCAGAGGTCAGGAGTAAACCCGACCCTAGACCCATGGCTTACTGTTCCACCTTCCTGAAACCTGTCACAATGTCTCAACAATTAATTAATTGCTGACTTGTGTTTCAACAAGTGACCACAGTGGCTGGAGACAGTCCTTAGGCCATACTGCAAGTCTCGTGGGAAAGAAGCTTTGACTGTTATCTGTTATATTAACCACTTCGATATGATGATGTCTACATAGGTGTCATGAAGCGTAAGAGGGTACATGAGGATGCTAGTGTCAGCGTCTTGATCATATATTTTGTTGTAGATGTATATGAGTTCCCCCAGATTCTGTGAACTGGTTTGATCACATTTTCTGTTTATTATTGCTCAAAGTAAAAGAGGACAAGTAATACAGCAGTGACTTTATATTTTATAATGTGAGTAGTGTGGCAGCTGATGGTGTGTGCAGGAATTTGAGTCATACTTAAGTGGTTAATGTGGGGCCATTTCCCTTATAAAAGGGAATATAGAGACAAGATGCTGCCTAATAGTTCTAATAATTTGAATTCTATAGGGAAGTAATTAACCTTACCTCCTAATTTCCACTCTCACCTGTGAAGTGAGTGGGCCCAGCTTGTTTTACATGGTGCCAGTTCCATACGTCTGTAGTCTTCTGGCATAATTGTCTTGAGCATCTGTGGCTATAGGGTTTAAGATGGTAATGGGTTCTTTACTTTTTGTTTTTAAGAGTTCTATTTCTCCAATGGAAATTATTCCAAATAATGAATAACCAGAAATGAATTAAAAAATTATTGAATTTCCACAGTACATTGAAATTTATCCATCACTTGCTGTTTTTCTTTTCAAACAGTATTCATTTTCACCTTTTTCTCTTTTTGATTGAATAATAACTAAGTTGTTGAATGTTCAAAATACAAGAATAAAATTGATCTATTACTTCCTTTTTTTCAAATGGTAGTTAATTTCACTTTTTTCTAAAATAAATTCTTTTCAATAAAGAAGTGTTGGTTAAAGGTAGTATTGGAAGACTAATTCAAATTTGTGGGGCTAATAAAAAGGGCTCCATAATTGTGTCATGTATCATGCAGTGTTGTGACAAATAACATGTCTGTGAAAGTAGGCTAAACTGCTTTCTGCATTATCAGTAGCAAGGAAATTTACAAGGAAGGACAACGAATGACAAAGCACACCAAAAAGTGGTATCAGGAGTTTTGACACCCTTTGGTACTGTCTCTATCCTCCCCATAATAATGACCAATGTGGCTGTGGCTAACAACTGCTATCCTATGTATCTTGGACAAGATCATTTATAAATGCACATAGTTCAAGATGTTTATTTTGAAGGTGGAGATTGGAATTTAGGGATGATTATACATAGATGATAGTATGTTAGCTCTTATTTCTGGTAGTGGAGCTATGAAGTGTAAGTTAACTTTTTCAACCCTGAAAGGAGAGCACCTGTTATGATATAAAATTAATTTGGTATATGGAATGTGAGATTTTACTAAACCTGTTTAGTCCTGAGAAACTAAAGTTTGTGCAGTGTATTTCTCTCTTTCAGGTTTTTCTGATGTGTTCATCATTTACAAGATGTGTTACTGTATCATCTAAGCTCCAGTTTGTCGAGATTCATACACCTCCACATAATCAAAGCATAATAAGCTTTTGAGACATAACAGGTAAAACTGTAGTATTTACAGTGATTAATAGCTTCTTCATTGATGATGTAAGATGACTAAAAAGTGAACCATTTTTGTAACAGAATGGCAACAACTGGAACAGCCGTACTAGAGAAGTTGGAAAAGGCACGAGAATTAAAGATAGAAGGTAATGCCTTTTTTAAAGAGAAGAGCTATCGAAAAGCAGTAAGAAGCTACCACAGGTAATATTCTGAAAATATATGGGTTCCTCATAACTAACTCCAGCTCATATTTGTACCATGTGAGTTTTTCTCAGTATTGTTATGTGAGAATAATGATGTAATGTTTTGTCTTTATGATCAGTGGTCTTCTCTACCTTAAGGGGATCAACCAGGTTACTCCATATATTCCAGTACCACAGAATAGAACCCAGAAGATTTCTCAAGAAACCCAGGATGAAATTACATCATTAGTAGTAGATTTCCATAACAATATAGCTGGTAAGAAGGAAACTGCAGTTATTAATACTTGAAATAGTTTGTATGAAATGGAATGAAGTTTTGTTCAAAACTATACTGGGAGATAATAAATGTTAAGAAGGGCCTCAGCATTCTTGTGTGACTAGAGATTTGTCTTCAAGCATGAAAAAATGGCTTATGACCCTGAACCATAGGAGCCACTGAAGTCCTTAGAATATTGATTGCACATAACCATGCAAATGATACCCCAATATGAGAAATCACAAAATGTATGCAGTATATAGAATTTTTTGTTGGTGGCCATTTTGGATTTAAATGGGTCTAAATCAAAATGTATACCAATATTTATTAAAAAAAAAAAAATGAGATAAAGGTAAGACTGTACCAGGGATGTGTCATGTCGCCATGGCTGTTCACTGTTTACATGGATGGGGGTGGTGATGGAGGTAAATGCAAGGGTAATGGGCAAGGGATTGGAGATAGTTAAGGAAAATGGAGAAAAGTGGGAGGTAAGCCAGTTGTTTGCTGACAACACTGTGCTTGTGGCAGGATCAGAGGAAGGATTAAGGGAGTTAGTGATGGAGTTTGGGAAGGTGTGTGAGAGGAGAAAGTTGGAGATGTGTGGGTAAAAATAATGTGATGAGATGTACAAGGGGAGAGGATGGCAGCAGTTTGGAAGGGAGTCATAGAGGAGAGAGGCTGGAGGAAGTGGATAGCTTTAGGTACTTGGGGTCACATGTTGCAGGAAAGGGAGGAGTGGAGGTGGAGGTAGATTGTAGAATGAGAGAAGCAAGTGCTTTAGGGTATTAATAATTGTAATGAGAAATAGACATTAGGGAATGGATGTTTGGAGGAGATTGTATGAAGGGGTGATTGTGCTGACAGCACTGTTTGGACAGAGAAATGGATCATTAGAGAGGAAGAGTTTAAGTATGTTTGATATGGAATGTTTGAGAAGTATGGTAGGGGTTACAAGGTTGGATAGGGTGAGAAAGGAGGAGGTGAGGAGGAGAGCAGTGGTGGAAAAGGAGATGGGAGATGGGATTGATGAAAGAGTATTGGGATGGTTTGGACACATGGAAGGAATAAATGAAGAAAAATTAGTAAAAGAAGTGTGGAAGGCAAAGGTGGAGGGAGTGAACATGAGGGGGTGACTGAGGATGAGATAGATGGATGTGGTGAAAGGGGCATTGAGCAAGAAGGGATGTCTGTTGAGGAAGGGAGAAGGTAGGATAGGGGTGAGTAGAGAATGGCTCTGTATAGATAATACTGTAATGCATGGAAGGGAGTTAGTGGGGGATGGGAATGTTAGGGAGTGATTACGTGTGAATGACATTTTTACGCAGACCGAAGGGGTTTCTCACTTCAATATTTCTGTTTAAGGGGATGGAGAGAGGGTTGCCAATTAAATGAAGTGGCTTTGCTCTGGATATACTGTGTCTTGCTGCATTGCTTTTGACCAAGGGAAATGGGCAAGATGCAAGGATAACCTGTCATCCATGAGAGGCAGGGAGGGATGAAATGGGTGGGAGTGGAATTATGCCTTTTGACTTTGGCTACCTCTGGTAAGGAGGAAAAAGCCCTTGGTATATGTGTATGTACAAAAAATAGTATTACATGCCCTTATAGTAGTCGTAGAGTAAAAAGTATATTTGTATCATTATTTACATGTAATCAATCTCTTGCTCCAGATATCTCTTGCAGAAGACCCACATTTCCCAGGGAACCAGCAATAGCCACTAAATTGGCCCATAAGTCACTCGGGAAGGAATAGTGATTTTTTTTTATCTTTCTTCGATCAATACTCAATTGTTGCTTCGAGTTTCACTAGATGGAAAACCTGCAGCCCTACAGTGGCTGGCAATGGACCTTGGAACCTCCCATAGATCTCTCTGAAAGAAATTTTGGACTGTTCACTTTGTTTTATCTGTTTAGGACTGTTTCTATGTCACTGGCTGATAGTTGTAGGGAGAAGAGAGCAATTGTCAATTTTTAGCTCTCCATATATGAGAAAGTGCAAGAAATATAGCTGAAGTTACAGAGAGAAACCTTGGGTCCAGTCATTGAAGGTGAGGGGGTTGATGGGTTTTGAAAATGGGTAGCTTTGCTGTCAGTCTTGCAGGACCATGACTTGAAGTTACCCATTGTTGGCCCCTTTCTCATTCTTAGGTAATTGCTAGCATCTTCTAAATTTTTACTCTGCCTAGATAAATGTTAAATGCTTGCTAAAGATGACATGAGGTACTTATATGAACTAACTTTAATTTCCAGCCTGCCTTTTGAAGCAAGATAATATTAGATATGAGCGTGTCCTGGAATGTTGTCAACAAGTCACTCAGCTCCAACCAGGCAATAGCAAAGGCTGGTATCGAATGGGTTTAGCATATTTTCATCTGCATAATTATGATGAAGCCAAGAAAGCTTTGGAAGAGGCCAACAAGCTGTCAAATCAAGGTAATTGTTCACTTGCCATTAATGCTGCATAATGGATGTGCCCTGGTTTGCCTTTTTTGTTGTACCTTGATTTTATAAGGCATACCTTGCAATGATATTTTATTTTTCAGATATTTCAGTAAGGAAGCTGCTGCATCAGACAAATGTGGCATTGGCAAAAGAAGATGAAAAATTTAAAAGTATGTTTAGAAACAGTCTTTTGAAATAAAGCTTTGGTGTCCTGTCAAAATTGTTGGTTAATAAATGTTAAGAAATAATGGTTCAGATTATTATCCGGGAGTTTATGTACATACAAAAAAAAAAAAAAAAAAAAAATAATAATATTAGAGTTTTGTTAAAATCTGTTTGCCAACATTGAGTGGGAAACCTGGTATGAATAGTTTAGAGATTGCATGTATTCATGATAGATTTGATAGAGTTGATTCAATTGAGCAGTCTTCACCTAACAAAATATAATAAGAATGAAGGAGACTGCAAGAGACCGTAAGGCCCACACTAGGTAGTTCCATGTCCATTACCACCTGTTATCCCCATCCATAAAGTTATCTAAACTTTTTCTTAAAACAAGTTTCAGTGCTCATTACATGGTTATTAAGTCTATTCCATTTGTTGACCACTCTATTGGTAAACCAGTTCTTGCCTATTTCCTCCTTAAATCTAAATTTGTCCAATTTAAATCCATTATGGAGTCCTGTCCCATTGTCTTAATTGATGACCTTGTTTGTGTCACCCTTGTCAAAGCCTTTGATCCACTTGATCACCCTGCATCTTTCCAGAGAATGTAAGCTAAGATGCCTATGCCTGTCCTTGTAAGGTAAATTTCTGAGCCCATTTTGGTCATTCTCCTCTGTACTGATTGTAGTGAATTTAAATCCATTCTATAGGACAGAGACCAAAACTAGTGCATAGTCAAGGATGGGCCTAATGCCAGATAGTTTGATAATTACCTCTGCACTTTAAACTGTCCTAGCAATGAAATAAAGATTCCTGGATTTAAGGTCAGGACTCACCATAATTCAAATCTCTTGTACCCTGTTTTCTGTAAAAAAAGTATTTAAGCTATACCTGCTTTCTGGGATGTCCTGCATTTAACATGTTGCATTTTGAGATGTTGAAATCCATTTGTCATTTTACTGACCATGTGAACAATTTGTTTAGATCCTGCAAAATCTGTCTTCTGACCTAATTAGACATCCTATTTTAGTCATCTGCAAATTTACTAATATCACTAATAATTCTATTGTCCAAGTTGTTTATATACTCAATGAACAATAAAGGACCAAAGACCAAACCCTGGAGAACTCCACTAGAAACAATCCCCCATTTGGATTTTACACTATTTATGGTGACCCACAGTTTTCTGTCACTGATGCAAGGTCTAATATATTCAAACACTTTTCCTTCTATGCCATGGGCTTTGACTTTATTTAGTAGTCTCTGGTGGGGCACCTTGTCGAATGCTTTGCTAAAGTCAAGGTAAATAACATTGTAACTATCATTGTTATCTGATGCCTTGAAGACATTAGTGTAAAAAGATAGAAGATTAGTTACACAACTTACCCTAGGAGAATCTATGCTGTGAGTCATGAATCAAATTATGTCTCTTGATGTGATCACTGATTCTAGTAACTATTATTGATTCAAGCAAAATACATATACCAAAGGCTTTTTCCCCCTTACAAGGGAGGTAGCCAAAAAAAAAACAAAGGCATAAAAACCATTCCTACCCATTCCACCCCCAATATACTCAACTCCCATCCACACTCTTATCTTGGCACCTGGATGATGGGTCATCCCTGCATCTCGGCCACTGCCCTGGGTCAGAAGCAGTGTTTCAAGACAGAGCACATCCACAGCAAGGCTGCTTCATTAAATCGGCAACCCCCCCCCTCTGTCCCCTCATGCAGAAGTGCAGAAAAGGAGATGGGGAAAAATCTCACACATACTCCCTCACCCCCACCCCCTACCCACTCCCTCTCATACATCACAGCATCATCCATACACGACCATTCTCCATGCACCCCTATCTTCTGTCCTCTCCCATCCTTCCTCAACAGATGTTCCCCTCTTTACCAATGCCCCTTTTACCCCATTCATCCATCTCATCCTAAGTCACCCCCTTATGTTCACTCCTTACACACCTCTTTTACTAATCTTTCTTCACTCATTCTTTCCATGTGTCCAAACCATCCCGATACTCTTTCATCAACCCTAACTCCCAACTCCCTTTCCACCCCCATTCTCCTCCTCATTTCTCACTCTATCCAGCCTAGTAACCCCTATCATACTTCTCAGGCACCTCATCTCACACATTCAAACTCCTCTCTTATATTCCATGTTTCTGCTCTGTACAGTGCTGTTAGCACAATCACTCTTTCATACAATTTCCTCTTAGCATCCATTCCCAAATGTCTATTTCTCATTACACTTTTTAATCTCCCAAGGCACTTACTTGCTTCTCTCAATCTACATTATACCTCCACCTTCACTCCTCCCTTTCCCGCCACATTCACACCCAAGTATCTAAAACTATCCACTTCCTCTAGTCTCTCTCCCTTAACACTCACTTCCAGTCTGCTGCCACTTTCTCCCCTTGTTCATCTCATCACCTTACTTTTACCTACATTTATCTTCAACTTTCTTCTTTTGCACACCTTCCCAAACTCTGTCACTAACTTCCTCAATTCCTCCTCTGATCCTGCTACAAGTGCAGTGTCATCAGCAAACAAAAACTGGATTATCTCCCACTTTTCTCCATTTTCTTTAACCATCTCCAAATCTTGACCCTATCCTTGCATTTAGCTCTCACACCATCCCATCCATGTATAAGTTGAACAGCCAGGGCAACATAACACATCCCTGATGAAGTCCCACCTTTACCTCAAACCACTCTTTCCATTTCTAATCCTAACACAAGCTCTACTACTCTCGTAAAAACTCTTGACTGCTCTTAAAAGCTTTCCTCCTATCCCATATATCTGCAATACCTCCCACAATGCCTTCCTGTCTACCCTATCATAACTCTTTTCCAGATCCATAAATCCCCAAAAAACATCCTTACCTTTTCCTACAGCTTTTATCACATATCTCTTACCACAAAAATCTGATCTATGCAACCCCTACCTGTCCTAAACCCACACTGTTCCTCACTAATTACTACCTCTGTTCCTTTCCTAATCCTCTCGAGCAAGATCCATAAACCTTCCCAATTACACTTAACAAGTTGATCCCTCTGAAACTACACACTTGTCCCTTTTTCCTTTGTAAAGTGGAGCTATACAGGCACTCCTCCAGTCCTCCAGCACACTATCCTGTTAAACAAGCATAATACCTAAGGGAAATTCTGGATGAGGATGATCTGAACATAATTTGTTCACTGTTGGGATGAAGATTTTGCCCAGATGTGCTACAAGAGACTAAGCAACTTTTACTAATTCAGTACTTGACCAACCAAGACTCAACTTTGATGATAAAGAAGCAGCATAGAAATGTATGTATAAAGAGGTATTGATCACATGATTTAGTGAAGAAGCCAAACATCTTGTGGTATATATAAATTTTAGTACAGTACATATTACCTTGAGTGGTGCATTAACTATTTGTAGGACTATTATGGTAACTACTGCTTCAAGTTTCAATGACTGGAAACTCACCTCAATTGACTTGATCTCCCCATGCCCAATCCTCACACAAGCTCTACTACTCATGGGATAACTTGTGACTGCCTTCAGTAGACATTCCCATCCCATAGATGTCATTTGCCTTCTCCAAATCCATGAAGGCCTAAAAAACATCCTTACCATTCGTCAAAAACTTGCCTAGGTCTCACTACAAAAACCTGATCAATTCTCCCTCTTCCTCTTCTAAACCTACAGAGCTGTTCTTCAATATCTCCCTCTGTTCCTCTCAATTAATCTATCTATATACCAAGGGATTTTTTTCCCTTACAAGGGAGGTAGCTAAGTCAGTCTCAATTAGTACCCTCCAATAAACCTTACTACACTGATCAGGCTGATTCCTGTAAAACAACTGCATTCAAACCCATCACATTTTCCCTCCTATAGTTGAATGTTTGTGCACTACACCATAGCACCTCCCAAGGCATCTAAGTAGTATTTTTGCTGGGGTGGATCTTTTGCTTTTACTATCAAGGAAGAAGACAGAAGATAGGGGTGAGTGGAGAATGGTTGTGTATGGATGATGCTGTGATGCATGGAAGGGTGGGGGTGGGGGGTGAGGGAGCATGTGTGAATTATATTTTGATGCAGCATGAAGGGATTTCTCCCCATCTCTTTTTCTGTGTGAGGGATGGAGAGAGGGGGGGCTCACCGATTAAATGAAGTGGCCTTGCTGTGAATGTGCCGTGTCTTGCTACATTGTTTATTACTCAAGGCAGTGGTCAAGATGCAGGGATGACCAGTCATCCAGGAAGCGCCAAGAAAAGAGGGAGGGATGGAGTATGTGGGGATGAAATGGGTGGGAGTGGATTTATGCCCTGGACTTTGGCTACCCCTCTGGTAAGGGGAAAAAGCTCTTGGTATATGGATCTTTTGTTTTGTCTCGAGTTAGTCATAAATCAAGGGATTACATACATAACCAAAAGGCCTTTTCCCTTTTATATGAGGGGTATTCTAATCAAAGCATACACTATTCTGACACTCATTCATTGCTCCTCTATCTTAGCACCTCATAGACTAAGGATCATCCCTGGCCCACACCATACTACTCAGTTCAAAAGCAATGCAGCGAGACAAATCACCTTGACTATAGGACTCAACTGCCAGAGCTGGTTTATCCTTACCATTTCACCCTTCCCTTGCTCATCTGTGTGTGTGTGTGTATATATATATATGCACACACACACACTTATGGAGCAGAAAAGAACATCCCTTTGGGCTGTTATTTCTCCATCGTTTTACAACTGCTCTCTAATCTTTTTGCTTAACAAACATTCCTCTTTTGTCCAGTGCCCCCTTTACACTGTCCATCCACCTCATTCTTGGTCGTCTTCTCATGTTCATTCCATTTACTTATATTTCGGCTAGGTTTTCTTCACTCATTCTTTCCATGCGCCCAAACCATCCCTACACTCATTGGTCTGTTTTTAACAAAAAAGGTCTTTTCATCCCTGTTGTTTGCCTTACCACCAATCTCACACTGTCCATCCTTGTAACACACATTACATGTCTCAAACATGTTCAGGCTATTCCAGTTTGCTTCCAAAATAGTCAAAGTATTTACCTAATTGCAATATACAGCAAAGGAGTAACACTTATGGGGTTTTGTCATCAAACTATCATGCCTAGTTTTGAATTCATTTTCACCTCAGGCTATATCATCTAATTTATTCCAGGAGTTCATGTATCTATATGGAAAACATTTTCTTAACATCCTTTAGAAAAGTGGTCTTTCTCATGACATCATAACTCCTCCTTTTAATAATCTCGTGCTGTAATGGATACGAGGTTTTGTGAGCTCTACCATAAAATGTTACTGGTATTAAGTGAATGATGAAGTTCTACATGCAAAAATGTTTTTTGGTCAAATGTCCTTCAATGATATCAAGAGGAACATATATGGATCCACTGTTCTTCATGTGGCAAAAGAACAAGTCCATTACCAATGCTGTGGAGATGAAGCTCCACACACCCATACCTGATGATAGTCTTGTTAGTCTTAATAATATGCATTTTTGGAAAAAAGAGAGAGTGAATGGGAGTGGAGTATGTGGGGATGAAATGGGTGGAAGTGGATTTATGCTTTTGGCTACCTCCCTTGTAAGGGGGAAATGCCCTTTGGCATATGTAAGTACAAAAATTTGAGCTCTTCAGCATCTCATGAGGAATTATCCTTGTCCCATCATAAAGCTCAGGTCAGAGGCAATGCAGCAATACACAGTACTTGTACAGCAGGGCTTGACAGCTAGATGGTTTACCTCCACTGCATCAATATATAGAAACTGCCCCTCCCCCACTTTGGGCCATGTTGTTTCCTCCATCAATTACAACTATTTTTCCACCCCCTATGTTTTCCTTGTTTACACTTTTCCTTACTTGACAACCATTCCTTTTGCATCTTGTGCCCTTTTCATCCCACCATCTTATCTTTTGTCTTCTTAAATTCCCTCCATCTACTGTTGCTTTTCACATTATTTTTTTTATTTAATTCCTTTCATCTCCCCACACCATATCTGCATTCTTTGATCAACCCAACCCTATCTGCCAGCTCCCTTTTCATCCACAATTTCACCGCATTTCATTATATCCTTCCCAAAATAAAAGGATGATCTCAAATTCTTGATGAAATGCACTTCCTTTTACTTTAAATTTGAGGATTCACATATTCTAAGGTTCTACAGTATCTACTTAGAACAGTAAATAAGCAATTAACCTTTTATTGACATAATGAAAATATCCAACATGATTCATTGCAAGGCTGAGAAATGGAAAAAATATTTCCCTTTGCAAATACAGGTAGATAAAGGGATCCACGACATTGTATATCTCTTGATACAGAGTTGGTGTCTTCAGGCTGTAAAAGGGACAAAATAACAATCCTGTGCCTTATAGCTCATGTTGAGTGGGAGACCCAAGACAGGTCTTTTCCTCCCAACTTTGATTCACTCTGCACTCGACTCCGAAAAGGTCCATATCAGGCATTGTCCCTAGCAACCCCAGATTCTTATGATAGTATAGGGTTGAGACAGTAGCATTTCTACACACAACCAGGACTTAGGTAAATAAATACCTGTAAACCTTGAACTGTGAAAATGTTTACATATGACATTTGGGTCTCCCATTGGAGATGAAAATCACAAAACTTATCTAGTTGCATAACCAACTAGAAACATTCGGAAACTGGACAATCTACTTTCAAGTCTACCAGAAAATAAAAGTTAGTCTTCTTGCATGAGAATGGTACAGTAAAGTTATACACACTTGTGATTTCTTGCAAAAGAAGACACACTAGGCACTATGGACTCGAAATTCAAGTGGCACTGTACAATAGCTTTCAAAACATTGAAGTCCTAGATATGTATAACAAACTGTTCTCAATTGCATTTGACCAGAATCTTGTTCTATAAATGAACTTTTTCCCATCTGCCAAAGCTTTGTAATATCAAGAAGAGGAGGCTGACAGGTGGCAGCTGTTTTGTATACACCAGTACACATTTGCACACGCATGCATACATGAGGCAGGATTGTGGACTAGGTCAGATGAGGGCAAACATACTTTTGCTGGTCCAATCATTTGGTGTCTGAGTAGTATTACTTCCTATACACAACTTGTACCTTTCAGCAAAAGTATTTCCTCACCATAATATACATAGTTCAGACACTCAAATAGGTCAGGTATGTTCATTAACATGTGAACATTGGGACGACAATATTCTTTGTAACATGGATACTATGCTGCTTCCATATTGTCAGCAGTCTCTGACAACCCTCCATGATCCATTTGGAGGGGGTCATTCAAAAGGCCCTGACCCAATGTAACCCCCACAGTACCTGTCCCCATCAAAGCCCCCAGACCCATGCACACCCCTCTCCTAGCATCCCCAAGCTCAGTTTACCCATGCAACATAGATGACCAGAATCCTTATGTACAAGCCTTACTCTAACTTAATCTAAAGGCTGTATATACTGTCAGCAATTGTATCCAGGAATCTTTAGATCATGTTTTTCTATATATTTTCTGCGAGCATTTTCAATTAGTTGTTGCTTCCTTTCCTGGAATGATTTCATCCGCTCTGCAGGGGATTTGCAGAAAGTTTTTGCAGCCATATTTAATGTGATGGAGCCCTGTAAAGATAATGGAAAAATGCTCAATTACTGAGTGCAATGGGGGAGGGAGAGTGTATATATATATGCATGCATTATTAAAGTCGACAGCATTAAGGAGGTTGTTAATCTTCTATGGGTATTCTCAAGCTTTCTAACCAGTACTCTGTCATTTGGAGGGTGCGCATAAACCAGATTGCCAAAATGATTCATTTATTCAACGTATATATATATACATACACATATATATATACATACACACACACATACAAATTTATAAGGGAGGTGATAAGGAAGATCCATCTAACTACAGACCGGTCTCACTAACAAGCACAATAGCAAAAATTTGTGAAAGAGTTGTCAAAAACAGATGGGTTAAATACCTGGAAGAAAAATCTATACTGAACCCAAATCAATTTGGATTCAGACAAGGGAGATCATGTACAACAATTTTGATCTGCTTTACTCAAGATTAATAGACATAATACAAGAAAGATGGGTGGGCGGACTGTGCTTTTCTGGACCTGCAAAAGGCATTCAACAAGGTACCACATAGGAAACTAATAAAGAAGATAGAGTCAAAAGGTGGCATCAGAGGAAAATTATTGGAATGGATGAAAGACTTCCTGATTGGGAGGAAAATGAGAGTTGTAATTAGAGAAAAATTCTCCAACTGGGAAGAAGTAAAAAGCGGTGTCCCGCAAGGATCAGTACTGGCCCCAATCATGTTCGCCGTATACATTAATGACATGAAGGTGTGGAGTGCTATATGAATTTCTTTGCAGATGATGCAAAATTACTAAAGAAGGTAAAAACGGAAGAGGACTGCAACTCATTGCAACAAGATCTGGAATTGGACTCAAAAGTGGGAAGTAAAATTTAATATAAAGAAATGCAGTATAATGGAATTTGGAAAGAGTAAAAACAGAATATCAAAAGATTACAGAATTGGGGAAGAAAAAATAAAAAAGCAAACTCGGAAAAAGATCTTGGAGTGATGATTGGAAAGGACATGAAACCAGATAAGCATATAAATAAAATATTCGGAGAAACCTACAACTTATTGAGGTCAATCAAAGTGGCATTTGCTTATATGGATGAAGAAATGATAAAGAAAATACTAACTACACTAATAAGACCAAAACTTGAGTACGCAGCATCACTTTGGACACCCAGTACCAAAAAGAATATTAAGAAACTAGAAAGATTACAAAGAGCGACAACCAAACTAGCACCGACTCTCGCCGAACTAACATATGAGCAAAGACTGTCCAAATTGAATCTACCAACTCTGGAACAAAGAAGAGAAAGAGGAGATTTGCTGACTACAGAATAATGAAAGGAATGGAGTTTTAGACAGGAACGACTTGTTAGTGTGGGACAATGGTAAAACGAGACACGGAAAAAAACTGAAAAAGGATAGTTATAGAAAAAAACTTGAAAAGGAACAGTTTCCCACACAGAGCAATAAATACATGGAACAAATTAGACAACAAAACAGTATGTGCAAACACTATATAAGATTTTAAGATAAAACTTGATGCAAAGAGATACAAAGACGGGTCACCACGAGCATAGCTCCCCTCCCGTATATTACAACTAGGTAGGTAAATACACACACACACTATCGAGCTTCTGAACTGTCAACATCTCACTTGAGCTCCATAGACTATTGAAGATGAAAATTCTTAATAGTGCAAGGAAAACAGGAGGCCTGATTTGTATTGAATGGGAGGGGGAGCAGTCATGGTTACCCAAAATGATTTGTCTGTAGTGTTAGTGATTTAACAAGAAAAAAAATGTAAGAAAATAAATATGATGATTTTGAGACAAATGTTGACTCAAAAGCAGAGAGATCTAGGGACACTACACCAAAGTACATTGTAAACAGACTGATGGTAACACCAGCAAGATTTAAATTGTATAATGAAGACTCCTTTTCTGGTTCTGTTTACGTATGAAAAAAGAAATTTGAGTCAAATCATAGACATGGAAAGGGAAATGAGTAACAAGAGAAAATGGTGGGAGAACAAATTCACTGAAGGAAGGAGACTGTAGAACTAATGGAATGTTTAGTCCAAGCTAACAACTAAATATCTGATCTGAAGAAATCAATCTCTAAACTTAGGAACGAACTCAAGATAGTGAAAAATGATATAATAGAAGTTAAATGTGAAAACGAAAAAATGAAGATTAATGATACTACCAATAGTGAGAAATTAAAAAGAGGTAAATAACAAAATACAAGAAATGACAAAAAAACTGAAAAGTTAGGTGAGGAAAGTATGCAAAAGATTAAGAAATGAAGTGAAAACAGAAAATGAAGAAATTGCCTTTAATGACATAGTACAACAAAAGATGCAGGAAAATGCAAAAGATACAATCATTCAAGTAATTGAAGAAAAGTCAAATTGTGTTAGAGATACAGTGGATAGAAAAAAATGTATAGTAGTATATGGACTAACGGAAAAACATGGTCTGGTGAGGTACACGAGAGAAAAAGCAGAAAAAGAAACATCATTATCAATTCTAAAAGAAATACAAGATGATGACCTAGAAGTAGAGGAATATATAGAAGTATATAGAATGGGAGAATATTCTAAGGAAAGAAATTGACCACTAAAAATAAAACTAAGATTGCAAATGGTAGTAGAAGACATATTAGAAACAGCAAGTGAGCAAGGAGTGAACATTACAACAAGATATGGATAAAAAGAGAGATGTGTTGAGGAAATAGAAAAAGAAAAAATACTAAAAGGTGATAAGGAAAAAAACGCGAAGAGACAAAGACCAAAAGCAAGGAGTTCTATTGGAGGGTCATAGACATGAGGCTGAGAAAATGGTACATCAGAGTGGGTGAAACAAAATCAGAAAACAAGATAAAGAAAAAATTAAAAGTGCCCTATACTAACATTGATAGATTAATCTCAGGATTGAATGAACTAAATGATTATCTGTCAGATAAAAAAAACAGACATAATGGGAATTGTGGAGTCAAAATTAAGAGGTCCAGTCCATTACCACTTAATAGTGTTGGACATGGGTTATACAATTATTGTATTAACCTCTTCACTCCGGGGCACATCGCACGTCTGGCAGCATTAGCTGCCCGACGTGCGATGTTGCGTCATAATAATCGCATTATAAAAAATAAAGTCAGTGCTCAATCGTTCATTCTCTTTCACCCATGAATTTTGATAACCATAGAAAATATGATGAAGCCAGTTTAGAGAGAATGGAGGTTACGTAGGTACGACTACAATAAATATAATCAAGATGCCGACGTCAGCATCACTGCATACCCACTTGCTCCTCATGACGCCTACGTAGGGGTCACCGTATGGAAGTGGTTAAAAACAGACATGAGATACAGGGAGGAATCATGTTCTTATCCAAGAAAAACTTGAAAATGATGAAGGTTACAGAGGCTAAAAACAATGTAGAAATGATCATGATAAAAGTTCAAGACAGAGGTTTGTGGTGACTTATATGCCCCAAAAATGAGCTCTTGGAAAGAGAACGAGCATGTTAGAAGATTCGAGGCATTTATTAAACGAGATACTAAAGAACGGAGGTAACATGGTACTTACATATATACATATACCAAAGGCTTTTTCCCCCAACACGGGGGGTAGCCAAAAAGAGAAAGGCATAGAAACCACTCCCACCCAATTCCATTTCCTATATATTCCACTCTCCTTTACCCTCCTCCCTCCCTCTTATCTTGGCACCTCCTGCATCCTGTCCACTGCCCTGGGTCAGAAGCAGTGTCGCAAGACACAGCACATCTACAGCAAGGCCGCTTCATAAATTCGGCAACCCCCCCCCCTCTATCCCCCATACAGAAAAGGAGAGGACAGGGAGAAATCTCTTTGGGCTGCATCAAATTTTTACTCTTACATACTTCCTCACCCCCAATCCCCTACCCACTCCCCCTCATGCATCACAGCATCATCTATACACAACACTCTCCATTCACCCCTATCTTCTCTCCTCTCCTGTCCTTCCTCCACAGACATTCTCTTTTGTAATGCCCTTTCCACCCCATCCATCCATCTCATCCTATGACACCCCCTCATATTCACTCCTTCCACCTCTACCTTCCACACTTCTTTTACTAATCTTTCTTCACTCATTCTTTCCATGTGTCCAAACCATCCTAATACTCTTTCATCAACCCTATCTCCCAGCTCCCTTTCCACCCGTTCTCCTCCTCACCTCCTCATTTCTCACTCCATCTAGCCTAGTAACCCCTATCATACTTCTCAGACATTTCATCACATTCAACCTCCTTCTCTCTTCCTCTCTCATGTTCCATGTTTCTGCCCCGTACATGGTACTTATGAGGGATTTTAACTGCAAAGAAATCAGTTGGGAGATGACAGTGAAGGGCGGCGAGGACCAATGGGGAAATGTACAACTGGGTATGAGGTGCTAAGATAAGAGGGAGGGTGGAGGGGAGTGGAGTGTATTTAGGGATGGAATGGGTGGGAATGATTTTATGCCTTTTTGGGTACCTCACTTTTAAGGGGGAAAAAGCCTTGGTATGTGTATGTATGTATGGATATGATCATGGAACATACAATGACACAATGGGTCAATGAAAATACCAGATACAGAAGCATTGAAGAACTGTCGAGACTGGATTTAATATTTACAACAGAACCTGAAATTGTAGATAAAATTGAATACAAAACACCATTTGGAAAGAGTAACCACATACTAATAAAGCCTGAACTAAAGGAAGAAATATATATGGAGAGAAATGAAAAGTACAGAAAAGGAAGACTGATGTGCAACAAAACGGACTTTAACCAAAGAAATTCTTTCAAAACGCAAATTGGGAACAATTTTAAATTGAAGAGACAAAAGTGGAAGAGAAATGGGCAATTGTGATTGAAATCTATAATGAAGGAGTGAATAAGTATGTACCAAGACAAAAACAAGAGAGGGTTTATGTTAAATGCTGGTTCAATAGAAGATGCAGTGAGGCAAAAGACAAGAGACAAAGCTTGAAAAAAAAAAAAAAAAGAGGAAAATGGTAGATATACGGGATAGGAGAAAAGCTTCTGGGAGCTGTCAAGAGTTTTTATGAGAGTAGTAGAGCTTGTGTCAGGATTGGAAATGGAGAGAGTGAGTGGTTCAAGGTAAAGGTGGGACTTCATCAAGGATGCGTTATGTTGCCCTGGCTGTTCAACTTATACATGGATGGGGTGGTGCGAGAGGTAAATGCAAGGGTAGTGGGCAAGGGATTGGAGATGGTTAAAGAAAATGGAGAAAAGTGGGAGGTGAGCCAGCTGTTGTTTGCGGACGACACTGCGCTTGTGGCAGGATCAGAGGAGGGATTGAGGAAGTTGGTGGCAGAGTTTGGGAGAGTATGTGATAGAAGAAAGCTAAAGATAAATGTGGGTAAAAATGAGGTGATGAGATGTGCAAGGGGTGAAAGTGGCAGTAGACTGGAAGTGAGCATTAGGGGAGAGTGACTGGATGTCACGTACTCACATTGTGATGTGACATAGCTGTTCATTATGCTTACCCATGTTATAGTATGTAACCCTTAGTGATTTTGTGCTTAATTATATTATAGTATGCAACCCTCGGTGAGTCCTACAGTGCGAGTCCAATTATGGAGTGGCGCCAAGTTGACGGAGAGGTGATCATAATCTGAGGTATCATATTGTAGGAACTATATAAACACTCTGTTCGATTATAGTGAGTTTAATATATCAACTCAAGTGAAACCTCAGCATATGACACTGGAGGAAGTGGATAGTTTTAGATACTTGGGTGCAAATGTGGCAGGAAAAGGTGGAGTGAAGGTGGAGGTAGAATGAAGAGTGTAATGAGGATTAGACATTTGGGAATGGATGCTAAGAGGAGACTGTATGAAGGAGTGATTGTGCCAACAGCACTGTATGGGGCAGAAAAATGGAACATAAGAGAAGAAGAGAGGAGTTTGAATGTGTTTGAGATGAGGTGTCTGAGAAGTATGATGGGGGTTAATAGGCTAGATAGAGTGAGAAATGAGGAGGTGAGGAGGAGAACAGGGGTGGAAAAGGAGCTGGGAGATAGGGTTGAAGAAAGAATATTAGGATAGTTTGGACACATGGAAAGAATGAGTGAAGAAAGACTAGTAAAAGAGGTATGGAAGGCAGATGTGGAGGGAGTGAACATGAGGGGACATCCTAGGATGAGGTGGATGGATGGGGTGAAGGGGGCTTTGGGGAAGAGGGGAATGTCTGTTGAAGGACGGGAGAGGACAGAAGACAGGGGTGAATGGAGAATGGTTGTATATGGATGATGTTGTGATTGCATGAGGTGGAATGGGCGGGGGGATGGGGGTGAGGTAGTATGTGTGAGCAAAATTTGACGCAGCCCGAAGGGATTTCTCCCTGTCCTCTCCTTTTATGCAATGGGGGGACGGAGAGGGGGGTCGCCTATTTAATGAAGCGGCCTTGCTGTGGATGTGGTGTCTTGCGACACTGCTTCTGACCCAGGGCAGTGGACAAGGTGCAGGACCTGTCATCCAGGAGGTGCTCAGCATGAGGGGACAGAGTGGGAGTGGGGGGTGGAGGGGTCACCAAATAAATGAAGCGGTCTTGCTGTGGATGTGCTGTGTCTTGCAACACTGCTTCTGACCCAGGGCAGTGGACTAGATGCAGGGATGACCTGTCATCCAGCAGGTGCCAAGATAAGAGGGAGGGAAGAGGGTGGAGGGGAGTGGAGCATGTAGGGGATAGAATGGGTGGGAGTAGTTTCTATGCCTTTTTCTTTTGGCCACCTCCCGTGTAAGGGGGAAAAAAGCCTTTGGTATATGTACATACCAACTTTGGAACAAAGAAGAGAAAGAGGCGACCTACTGACCATCTATAGAATCATGAAAGGCAAAGAAATACTTGATAGAGAAGACTTGTTAAATTGGGACAAGTAAAACACAAGAGGACATGGAAAGAAATTCAAAAAGGATAGTTATAGAAGTGATCTGAAGAAAAACAGTTTTCCACTCAGAGTGGTGGACACTTGAAACAAATTGGACGAAACAATAGTGTGTACAAAAACCATACATGAATTTAAGAGCAAACTAGACACTGCGAGATACAAAGGCGGAACACCACGAGCATAGCTCCCCTTCCCATAAGATACAACTAAGTAAATACACATATATACATATACACACACACAATCTCACCTCCCTCCATTCACTCAAGAAATATATGGAGCAGACAAAAAGAAATACCTTCAGGCTACAGTATTTCTTCATTCATTTACAACTACTCTCCATGCACACCTATTTTTTGCCCTGCCCTGTTTCCCAAAACCCATCTAACCACCTCACTCTTGTTCTTCCCATCATGTTCCCTACATCCATTTCTACTTACCACACTCTTTTTGCTAGTCTTTTTCACTCATTCTTTCCATATACCATCCCAACATTCTTTTTAATGCTACCTGCCAGCTCTCTTTCCATCCCTGCTCTGCCTCACCTCCACATTTCTCATTCTATATATCCTTGTAAGCTTCACCATACTTCTTTCTGCCACCTTTAAATTTAAAGTCCATGTTCCATTGAGTGCCAGGCATAGTTGTTCCATTGCCATCTTCTCTCTGTGTTCATTCCCAGGTACCCATTTCTCATAACACTTTTAATTCCCCTAGACATTTACTTGTTCCCCTTATTTTAACTCAACTCCATCCCCAATCCTTCATTACCTACTTGTAACCCCCAAAACTTAAAATTTCCTAATATCTCCAGCCTAATGCTCTTTAAACTCCATTGTACCTCACTCCTTGTATATCTCATCACCTTACTTTTAGTTTCCTCCACTCGACTCCCCTCTCAAACTCTGCCACAAACTGCTTCAGTCTATCCTCTGACTTGGCTACAGGTGCAGTGTCACCTCCCATTTCCCTCCATTCTCACTGGCTCCACACCCCTGCTTAGCATCCTTGTGTTTACCTCCCTTACCACCTGATCCATACACAGAATGATGAGCAACCATGGTGAAAGTTGCATCTTGTATCTGCTGCCAGTTCATTCCTGGTAACCCCTTTAATATTCCTCCCCATGACTTTCTTCTCTTGCATTCATCACCTTGGCCTCACTTCTGTGCATGATAGCTGGTGCATTATTTACACAGACATCCTTTTTATTTCTTCATAAAGCTCCCTGGGCACTTCCTACATTTTTCACCATCTTACTTCATTCTATGACCAACAGAATAAAACAAGTTTTCCTCACCTGCTCTAAGGTTGATTTAGTGGGTGTGACAGTAGTAACAGTGGGTGTTGGACTGCTTGTGGTGATGGAGCTGGAACTGGTGGAGCTCTGTGGAGTGTCTGCTTGGAAGACAGTGTGTGCAGGGGCTGCTGGGGTGGAGGCAACAGCATAGGAAGGTTCAGGAATGGGTTCCGGTACATTCCCTTCCAGGAAGTTGGTAATAGTCACATCAACATTCCAAGTTCGTACTGGAATATACCAATGCTCTCATTAGTTTTCACTTGTACTACATACTATGAAATCAATGGCACACATACATATACCAAAGGCTTTTTCCCCCTTACAAGGGAGACAGCCAAAAAACAAAGGCATGAAAATCACTCCCACCCATTCCATCCCCAACATACTCCACTCCCTTCCTTCCCTCTTATCTTGTCACCTCCTGGATGATGGGTAATCCCTGCATCTTACCCACAGCAAGGCCACTTCATTAAATCGGCGAACCCCCTCTCCGTCACCTCGTGCACAAAAAGAGAAGACTGGAAGAAATCCCTTTGGGCTGTGTCAATTTATTTCTCACACATATTCCCTCATCCCCCCATCCCCCGCCCACTCCCCCTCATGCATCATCCATACACAACCATTCTCCATTCACCCTTATCTTTTGTCCTCTCCTGTCCTTCCTCAACAGACATTCTCCTCTTTCCCAATGCCTCTTTTACCCCATCCATCTCATCCTAGGTTGCCCCCTCATGTTCACTCCTTCCACACTTCTTTTACTAGTCCTTCTTCACTCATTCTTTTCATGTGTCCAAACCATCTCAATACTCTTCCATCAATCCTATCTCCCAACTCTTCTGAATCCTCTCTCCCACCAAAGGACAGAGTCCACCTGGCCAGACTGCAGTGTGGCCACCACACAGCCCTTCTAAGCTGCAAGAAGAGACTGGATGACAGCATTGTGGACAATTACCCAGGATACAACACTTCACCCTATACTTTTCAACACATAATGGAAGACTTGATTATACAAAATCACACATGCATACAACACAACATACACTATATAAAGGACTTGTAGGAAAAACCTGTTCAGGCCATGGCATCCTTTGGGGGGACGGGACTGCTCGGACAGAGAGTCTAGGGAACGACAACAACAACAACTCCCTTTTCATCCCCATTCTCCTTTTCACACTATCCAGCCTAGTAACCCCATATCATACTACTCAGGCACCTCATCTCCAACATGTTCAAACTCCTCCTCTCATATGTTCCATGTTTCTGCTCCATACAGTGCTGTTGGCACAATCACTCCTTCATACAATCTCCTCTCAGCATCCATTCCCAAATGTCTATTTCTCATTACACTTTGTATTCCACCAAGGCATTTACTTGCTTATCTCAATCTACATTCTACCTCCACCTCCACTCCTCCCTTTCCTGCCACATTCACACCCAAGTATCTAAAACTATCCACTTCCTCCAGTCTCTCTCCCTTCATGTCTGCTGCCACTTTCTCACCTTGCACATTTCATCACCTTACTTTTACCCACATTTATCTTCAACTTCCTTCTTTTGCACACCTTCCCAAACTCTGTCACTAACTTCCTCAATCCCTCTTCTGATCCTGCTACAAGCACAGTGTCGTCAGCAAACAACAACTGGATTATCTCCCATTTTCTTTAACCATCTCCAATCCCCAACCCACTGCCCTTGCATTTACCTCTTGCACAACCCCATTCATGTATAAATTGAACAGCCAGGGTGACATAACATATCCCTGACCAAGTCCAACCTTTAACTTAAACCACTCACTCTCCATTTCTAATCCTAACACAAGCTCTACTATCCTTGTAAAAACTCTTGACTGCTCTTAAAAGCTTTCCTCCTATCCCATATATCTGCAATACCTCCCACAATGCCTTCCTGTCTACCCTGTCATAAGCCTTTTCCAGATCCATAAAAAAAAAAAATCTTTTCCTAAAGCTTTCTCAAATATCTGTCTTACCACAAAAATATGATCAATGCAACCCCTACCTATCCTAACCCCACACTGTTCCTCACCAATGACTCCCTCTATTCCTCTCCTAATCCTCTCAATCAAGACCCTCCCACAAGCTTTTCCAACTACACTTAACAAGTTGATCCCTCTGAAACTACTACACTCTCACTTGTCCCCTTTTCCCTTGTAAAGTGGAAATACACATGCACTCCTCCAGTCCTCTGGTATTCTACCCTCTCTTAAACAAACATTAAATAACCTCACCAGCCAGTCCACCATCACTGTACCTCCTTTTTTCAGACATTCCGCATGACATCTATCCAACCCGGGTACCTTACCTGCCTTCACTTAATCTTTCCTTATTTCTCCTCCATTTTCCTCACTCATCACTGTGATTTTCTTAGCACTTCCCACTGTAACTACCTTTCTCCCCTATCTTCCTTCACATTTAGCAACTCCCTAAAATACTCTGCCCATCTTCCTCTTACTGCCTTCTCTTCTATTATCATCTCTCCATCTACACCTTTTACCTTTTCTTCTCTACTTGATTGCCTCCTCTTCCTCTCTTAATTTCTTTCCATATATTTTTCATTACTCTCAAAATCTAAAAAATGGCACACATAAGAAATATTATATATCATGTTTTGTAACTACCAAGGACTTATCCCCCTTACACGGAAGGTAGCCAAAGTCAAATCCACTCCCACCGATTTCATTCCCAAATACTCCATTCCCCATTCCTCCCTCCCTCTTTTCTTGGTTCCTCCTGAATGATGGATCATCCCTGCATTTTGCCCACTGCCCCAGGGGTCAGAAGCAATGCTGCAAGATACAGCACACCCACTGCAAGGGTGCTTCATTTAATTGGTGACCCCTCCTTCTCCACCCCCTCATCCAGAAAAAGAGAGGACAGGGGGAAATCCCTTTGGGCTGCTTCAAAATATTCACATGTAACAAAACATCACAATATAGCTAACATGAGTTTCTCTCTAATAATAAATTTTCAGTAGTATCATGTCAATAAAATTTTTACATATATATAGTAAAGGCTTCTTCCCCCTTACAAGGGAGGTGGCCAAAAAACAAAGGTATAAAATCCACTTCTGCCCATCCCATCCCCATGTACTCCACTCCTATCCTCTTATCCTGGCTTCTCCTGGATGACGGGTAATCTCTGCATCTTGCCCACTGCCCTGGGTCAGAAGAAGTGTCGTAAGACACAGCACATCCACAGCAAGGCTGCTTCATTAAATCGGTGACCCCCCTCTCGGTCCCCTCATGGAGATATAGAAAAGACGGGGAGAAATCCCTTTGGGCTGCATCAATTTATATTTCATATACACTCCCTCACCCCCCATTCCCCACAGCATCATCCATACACAACACTTCTCCATTCACCCCTATCCTCTCCCATCCTTCCTCAACAGAGCTTCCCCTCTTTCCCAATGCCCCTTTTAGCCCCATCTATCTGTCTCATTCTAGGTTGCCCCCTCATGTTCACTCCTTCCACACCTCTTTTACTAATCTTTCTTCACTCCTTATTTCCATGTGTCCAAATTACCCTTGCATTTATTAATAAATGGTTCATATCCAACATCTTTCAATAGATGCAAAGAAATGGCAACAGTCACTTCCTGAAGTCATGGGAAATTTTCATCACCAATGTCATTAACAAAATAAAAACTTGATCTGACACTCAAGGTGTACAAGTCAGGACTACCATATAACCTACCAAGATCTTTCTTGATGAGGTCAATAGGTAAGTATGGCAGAACCTCTTGTACTTGCTGTGCCATAGTATATATTTCTGGACTAAGGAGGACACTGTTGTTTGCTGCTGCTTCCTGAGCCAAACGTTTCATATACTCAACCTGCAACATACATATGCATTTTAGTTACACTCAACTTGATGAAGATGATGAGCACTTATTCATGCTTCAAGGTTCACTGACTGGAAACCCACAAAAGCCAATAGCCCAGTCAAGATAATGAATGCCAGACCTCCACCTCCAGATAAAGGTCAGGGTGTCCATGGATTCTAAAGATGAGATGGCTCTGTGATACAGACCTCACTGGGCCAACCACCATCACTGGTCCCATTACTGGGATTGATACAAGACTGGTAAATATTTGGACTAAAATTTAACTTTTTATCTGTGACTCCTTTTCTTTTACCTTCATTTTTCATTATACTCCGATTTCTACTAAAAGAAAATTAACTTCTCACCTTATCAGCCACTGTGTGGTTTGACACTTGTAGATGGAGGCTCTCTGCTGTCTTGGTTTGAACACTCTTAGCAAAGTCATCAACATTTTCTCCTTCTTGTAAACTGAACCTGCCCAGGTACCTTTATGTACAAAATAGATCAGTTATATATATCTCAGAATCAATAAAGAGCAAAGAATGCATAAAAATAACATTAATAATTACTTATAAAATAGAGAGAGGGGGAAATAGAGATAGAGCTACAAAACAAATCTTAAATAAATCTCCCTGTTGTGGTCTGACTTACCTCACAGTGAAGTGTGTGAAAGGTGAAAACATGAGGAAAAACAGGTCTGCTGCCCAGGAGGCCCCTAGGACTGATGGTGCCACATCCAAGATGGGAATTCTGGTGACACTCAAACCTATGGCTAATACTTGGGAGTCAATGCTAAAAGCCCAAGTAGCATACCTGTTAAAACATTGGCACTTCATTAGCAAGCCAACATCCAACCATTCAAGAAATTACTTTCTTTAGAAAGCACATTAAACATTTAATAAATATACATATATATACACACATGCACACACACACACACACATATATATATATATATATATATAATATATATATACATACATATATATACAGGAATGTCTAAAAAAAAAAAAGGAGGTACAGTGATGGTGGACTGGCTGGTGAGGTTATTTAATGTTTGCTGGAGAGAGGGTGGAGTGCCGGAGGACTGGAGGAGTGCCTGTATAATTCCACTTTACAAGGGAAAAGGGGACAAGTGTGAATGTAGTAGTTTCAGAGGGATTAGCTTGTCAAGTGTAGTTAGGAAGGCTTATGGGAGGATCTTGATTGAGAGGATTAGGAGAGGAACAGAGGGAGTAATTGATGAGGAACAGTGTGGATTTAGGATGGGTAGAGGTTGTGTAGATCAGATTTTTGTGGTAAGACATATGTGAGAAAGCTATAGGAAAGGATGTTTTTTGGGCTTTTATGGATCTGGAAAAGGCTTACGACAGGGTAGACAGGAGGGCACTGTGGGAGGTTCTGCAGATATATAGGATAGGAAGAAAGCTTCTAGGAGCTGTCAAGAGTTTTTACGAGAGTAGTAGAGCATGTGTCAGGATTAGAAATGGAGAGAATGAGTGGTTCGAGGTAAAGGTGGGACTTCATCAGGGATGCGTTATGTGGCCCTGGCTGTTCAACTTGTACATGGATGGGGTGGTGCGAGAGGTAAATACAAGGGTAGTGGGTCAGGGATTGGAGATGGTTAAAGAAAATGGAGAAAAGTGGGAGGTGAGCCAGTTGTTGTTTGTGGACGACACTGCGCTTTTGGCAGGATCACAGGAAGGATTGAGGAAGTTGGTGACAGTTTGGGAGAGTGTGTGATAGAAGAAAGCTGAAGATAAATGTAGGTAAAAGTAAGGTGATGAGATGTACAAGGGGTGAAAGCAGCTGCAGACTGGAAGTGAGCATTAAAGGGAGAGCGACTGGAGGAATTGGATAGTTTTAGATACTTGGGTGTAAATGTGGCAGGAAAAGGTGGAGTGGAGGGGGAGGTAGAATGTAGATTGAGAGAAGAGAGTAAATACCTTGGTGGATTAAAAAGTGTAATGAGGAATAGACATTTGGGAATGGATGCTAAGGAGACTGTGTGAAGGAGTGATTGTACCAACAACACTGTATGGGGCAGAAACATGGAACATAAGAGAGGAAGAGAGAAGGAGTTTGAATGTGTTTGAAATGAGGTGTCTGAGAAGTATGATGGGGGTTACTAGGCTAGATAGAGTGAGAAATGAGGAGGTGAGGAGAACAGGGGTGGAAAGGGAGTTGGGAGATAGGGTTGATGAAAGAGTATTAGGATGGTTTGGACACATGGAAAGAATGAGTGAAGAAAGACTAGTAAAAGAGGTATGGATGGCAGATGTGGAGGGAGTGAACATGAGGGACGTCCTAGGATAAGGTGGATGGATGGGGTGAAGGGGGCTTTGGGGAAGAGGGGAATGTCTGTTGAGGAAGGATGGGAGAGGACAGAGGGGTGAATGGAGAATGGTTGTATATGGATGATGTTTGTGATGCATGAGGTGGAATGGGTGGGGGGATTGTGGGACGAGGTAGTATGTGTGAGCAAAATTTGACGCAGCCAGAAGGGATTTCTCCCCATCCTCTCCTTTTCTGCATGGGGGGATGGAGAGGGGGGGGTCGCCTATTTAATGAAGCGGCCTTGCTGTGGATGTACTGTGTCTTGCAACACTGCTTCTGACCCAGGGCAATGGACAAGGTGCAGGGATGACCCGTCATCCAGGAGGTGCTAAGATAAGAGGGAGGGTGGAGGGGAGTGGAATGTATTCAGGGATGGAATGGGTGGGAATGATTTTATGCCCTTTTCTTTTTGGATACCTTCCTTGTAAGGGGGAAAAAGGCCTTGGTGTATGTATGTGTACGACTGAGTGCTATAAAGTAGGTAAAACAAAAGTTGGCTGTATGTGAAAGCATCAGGCAAAAATTGAGGAGGGGGTTGACAGGGTCCATGAACACAACCCCTCTATTTACATGTAAAACCCACCTCAATATACGAATTTTTGCATTGTGACAAGTCAGCTGGGAACAACTTGGTTGTATAGTGAGGTATTCCTGTATATGTATATGTATATATATATATATACACATACATGTAAGTGGAGTAGGAAACACAGGAATCTTAATCTTGAGTTTATTCCAAACTAGTTTTGCAGGTATGCTTTTTCAAATATGTATATGTATATGTATATATACATACATACATATATATATATATATATATATATACATATATATATATATATATATATATACATATATACAGGAGTCCCTCAAATAACGCGGGGGTTAGGTTCCTGAAATTACCGTGTATGACCAAATCCGCGTATGCTGACATTCCATATTAAATACCGAGAACCGTATGTATGTGTATGTGTACATGTGTGTGTGTGGCGTTTGTGGCGTATGTATGTGTTTGTGCGTATATACATGTGTGTGTATGTGGCGTATATGCATGTGTGTATGTGGCGTATATACATATGTGTGTGTATGTGGCGTATATACATATGTGTGTGTATGTGGCGTATACACCTGTGTGTGTGTGTATGTGGCGTATGTATATGTGTGTGTATGTGGTGTATGTATGTGTGTGTGTGGTGTATGTATGTGTGTGTGGTGTGGCGTGTGTGTGGCATGTGTGTGTGTGTGTGCATGTGTCTGTGTTCACATGTACAAGTAAGCATGTACGTGCATGTGTCTGTGTTCGTATTTGTGTGTACACACACGCGCATTCACAACATACACTGGTTGTCTAACACGTGTCTACGTGTGCATGTCTACACGTGTGTAAGCGTGTATATGTCTGTTTTTGATCTCCCAAACCACCACCGCCAGTAACAACAAGAACCTCATAAGAGAAATTAAGACACGACAAGTGGTCATTATCAGACTTATTAGTTGTGTTCCAAATAAAAGAAACTACACTTCAACAGGTTAGGGCGGTAAAATTTCATGCTAGCACGGTGCAGGTGGTGGAAGCGACAAGCTAAAGCTTGCTGGCTACCCCCCTACTCCCCCTCTCCTCCCTTCCCTCCCTCCTGCATCAGTACCCGGAGGTTGACACGTGACCGCAGGCAGCCACCCATGGCTATCCCCTTGCCCCACACCCTTGTTTGAGCAGTTTCCCAGTGTACATAATGACCGCGTTATATGAGGATAGACTGTATATGGTAAAATAGAAAGCAGTCACCACAAATGTTTGCGATGTTGCCGTGTGTGTGCCCGACTCGGCGCGAATTTTAAAACGGTTCTCTACATTTGAGATGGTTTTGAAATAAAATCCGTGTATGACTGAATCGGTGTTATTCAAATCTGCATTATTTGAGGGCTCCTGTATATATATATATATATATGCATGTACATACATATATATATATGTATATACAGGTGGTCGTCGACTTACGACCTATGCGACTTACGACTGATCGACTTTTCGACCACGAGATAGTGCAATAATATTTAACATTTAATAGAGTAATAGAATTGCAATGTTATGTCTGGCAGCGCAGAACAATTACTCCGCACGCCGCGAGACGCTAGTACGATAGTTTTGGCAGGCTGCCGACAGCGTCAGCATCCCAGCCAGCTAAATATTCTTTCAATTTTTTGTTTGAAGTAAAATCTTTCCTAATTTTGCATTGCATTTTGTATTTCTATATGTTTTGCAATTAATAAAATGTAACAATATTTTTTATGCCTAGGCTAGTTTGTCGATAACAGTATGTTCGGTACAGTACGTAAACGGAAAGAATGTGTTTTGAAATAAAAAAATTCCTAATTTTGCCTTGCATTTTGTATTTTTATATGTTTTGCAATTAATAAAATGTAACAGTAAAACTTTATTATGCGTCTGTTGTCAATAACAATATGTTCGGTACAGCATTTTGTATTTATATGTTTTGCGATTAATAAAATGTAACAGTAAACTTTGTTTATGCCTAGTCTGTTGTCGATAACAATATTTTCGGTACAGTACGTAAACGAAAAGAATGTGTTTTGAAATAAAAAAAATTCCGAATTTTGCCTTGCAATGATTTTATTGTAACCAACAAAAAAGTATTTGTAGGTCAAAGATAACAGGACTTTATTCAGGATGCGTAGGCCTAGGCTACGTTTCCTAACGAAAATTATAAAAAAGTTAATGAATATTAAACAACGTAGCTCAAAGATAAGATTTTATTCAGTATGCATACGTTTCTTAAAGAAAGTATGATGGTAAAATAATAAAAAGGTTAGAAAATACTCGTACAGTATTAGATATCATAGGTTAAAGATGATAGGATTTTATTCAGTATGCTTATGCCTAGGCTACGTTTCCCAAGGAAAATCAGATAAAATTATAGAAAGGTTATAAAAAGGTTAAGAAATACTATACAACATAGTTCAAAGATGCTAAGATTATTTCAGTATGCTAAATATAATATACAATATATATATATACAGTAACAAAAATATTCAAAGGGTAATACATACTGTATATATATATATAGACCGACTTGCGTCCAGATCGACTTACGACCTGTCTATCGGAACCGAACTCGGTCGTAAGTCGACGACTACTTGTATACATACACACACACATACATACGCCACATACACACACATATACATACGCCACATACACACACACACACGTGTATACGCCACATACACACATATGTATATACGCCACATACACACGCCACAAACGCCACATACATACACCACATACACATGCACACACACATGTACACATACATACGGTTCTCAGTATTTAATATGGAAAGTCAGCATACGCGGATTTGGTCATACGCGGTAATTTCAGGAACCTAACCCCCGCGTTATTTGAGGGACTCCTGTATATATATATATATATATATATATATATATATATATATATATATATATAGTAACCCTGGAGTGTACAAAATACCATGTAAAGATTGCAATCAGGTCTACTGGGGCCAAACTGGTAGAGTAAAAGAACACCAAAACTCTGTAAGGTACGCACAAAGCAATTCCGCAGTCTTCCTCCATACATCCACAAAGGATTACCGCATGGATTGGAACAACCCGGAAATTATTTATAAACTCAATTGAAGTTTTTGCAGAAAGAAAATTGAATTGTTTCTTATCAATCTGCCAAATTTTAATACTTCCAAAGGCCAATGGTCACCAGATTGCATCACAACTTATGCTGTTAATAGATTGATACCACCTATGTCGAGTCCGTCCCACCTTGTTGTATATATTCATGTCATCTAACTTTTGTACTTATCTGCAGAAGAGGACCACAGTTGTGGTCAAAATATACTGATCTTCTGTTTCTTTTGCTTTGTTTCTTTGACAGTGGGTTATATTTAAACATTTTACAAATGTGCAACTAAATTTTGGTTTTGTGAATATATACATACATACATATACCAAGGCTTTTTCCCCCTTACAAGGGAGGTAGCCAAAAAGGAAAAGGCATAGAATCATTCCCACCCATTCCATCCCTGAATACACTCCACACCCCTCCACCCTCTCTCTTATCTTAGCACCTCCTGGATGATGGGTCATCCCTGCACCTTGTCCACTGCCCTGGGTCAGAAGCAGTGTCGCAAGACACAGTACATCCACAGCAAGGCTGCTTCATTAAATCGGCGACCCCCCATGCATAAAAGGAGAAGACGGGGAGAAATCCCTTCGGGCTGCGTCAAATTTTGCTCACACATACTACCTCACCCCCCCATCCACCTCATGCATCACAACATCATCCATATACAACCATTCTCCATTCACCCGTCTTCTGTCCTCTCCCGTCCTTCCTCAATAGACATTCCCCTCTTCCCCAAAGCCCCCTTCACCCCATCCATCCACCTCATTCTAGGACGTCCCCTCATGTTCACTCCCTCCACATCTGCCTTCCATACCTCTTTTACTAGTCTTTCTTCACTCATTCTTTCCATGTGTCCAAACCATCCTAATACTCTTTCATCAACCCTATCTCCCAACTCCCTTTCCACCCCCATTCTTCTCCTCACCTCCTCATTTCTCACTCTATCTAGCCTAGTAACCCCCATCATACTTCTCAGACACCTCATCTCAAACACATTCAAACTCCTTCTCTCTTCCTCTCTTATGTTCCAAGTTTCTGCCCCATACAGTGCTGTTGGCACAATCACTCCTTCATACAGTCTCCTCTTCGCATCCATTACCAAATGTCTATTCCTCATTACACTCTTCAATCCACCAAGGCATTTACTCGCTTCTCTCAATCTACATTCTACCTCCACCTTTTCCTGCCACATTTGCACCCAAGTATCTAAAACTATCCACTTCCTCCAGTCGCTCTACCTTAATGCTCACTTCCAGTCTACTGCCACTTTCACCCCTTGTGCATCTCATCACCTTACTTTTACCCACATTTATCTTTAGCTTTCTTCTATCACATACTCTCCCAAACTCTGTCACCAACTTCCTCTGTACCTCCTCCGATCCTGCCACAAGCGCAGTGTCATCAGCAAACAACAGCTGGCTCACCTCCCACTACCCTTGCATTTACCTCTCACACTACCCCATCCATGTATAAGTTGAACAGCCAGGGCGACATAACGCATCCTTGACGAAGTCCCACCTTTACCTCAAACCACTCACTCTCTCCATTTCTAATCCTGACACAAGCTCTACTATCATAAAAACTCTTGACAGCTCCTAGAAGCTTTCCTCCTATCCCATATATCTGTATAACCTCCCACAGTGCCTTTCTGTCTACCCTATCATAAGCATTTTCCAGATCCATAAAAGCCCAAAAAACATCCTTCCCCTTTCCTATAGCTTTCTCACATATTTGTCTTACCACAAAGATCTGATCTACACAACCTCTACCCATCCTAAATCCACACTGTTCCTCACCAATTACTCCCTCTATTCCTCTCCTATATATATATGAAGGAGTGATTGTGCCAACAGCACTGTATGGGGCAGAAACGTGGAACATAAGAGAAGAAGAGAGAAGGAGTTTGAATGTGTTTGAGATGAGGTGTCTGAGAAGTATGGTGGGGGTTACTAGGCTGGATAGAGTGAGAAATGAGGAGGTGAGGAGGAGAACAAGGGTGAAAAAGGAGCTGGGAGATAGGGTTGATGAAAGAATATTAGGATGGTTTGGACACATGGAAAGAATGAGTGAAGAAAGACTAGTAAAAGAGGTATGGAAGGCAGATGTGGAGGGAGTGAACATGAGGGGACGTCCTAGGATGAGGTGGATGGATGGGGTGAAGGGGGCTTTGGGGAAGAGGGGAATGTCTGTTGAGGAAGGAAGGGAGAGGAAGGAAGGGAGAGGACGGAAGACAGAGGTGAGTGGAGAATGGTTGTATATGGATGATGTTGCGATTGCATGAGGAGGAATGGGCGGGGGGGTGGGGTAGTATGTGTGAGTAAATTTTGACGCAGCCCGAAGGGATTTCTCCCCGTCCTCTCCTTATATGCAAGGGGGGACGGAGAGGGGGGGTCGCCGATTAAATGAAGCGGCCTTGCTGTGGATGTGCTGTGTCTTGCGACACTGCTTCTGACCCAGGGCGGTGGGCAAGGTGCAGGGATGACCCGTCATCCAGGAGGTGCTCAGATGAGAGGGAGGGTGGGAGGGGTGTGGAGTGTATTTAGGGATGAAATGGGTGGGAGTGTTTTTATGCCTTTCCCTTTTTGGCTACCTCCCTTGAAAGGGGGAAAAAGCCTTGGTATATGTATGTATGTATATATATATATACACACACGCACACACATATATGCACCAAGGGCTCTTTGCCCCTTATCAGGGAGGTAGCCAAAGTCAAAAGGCATAATTCCACTCCCATCCACTCCACTCTAATCTTGGCTCATCATGGATGATAGGTCATCCCTACATCTTGCCCATCACCTTGGGTCAGAAGCAATGCAGCAAGACACAGCACATCCATAGTAAGGCTGCTTCATTTAATTGGCAACAACCCCCTCTCTGGCCCCCTCATCCAGAAACACTGAAGACTAGAGAAATCTTTTGAGCTGTGTCAAAATATTGTTCATACAGAACCACTCTCTAACCTCCCCCCATACATCCTTCCATTCATCACAGTATCATCCATACACTGCCATTTTCCACTCACCCATATCTTCTACCTTCTCCCTTCCTCAACAGATATCCCTATCTTGCTCAATGCCCCTTTCACCCCATCCATCCATCTCACCCTCAGTCACTCTCTCAGGTTCACTCCATCCACCTCTGCCTTCTACATTTCTTTTACTAATCTTTCTTCATTCATTCTTTCCATATGTCCAAACCATCCCAATACTCTTTCATCAACCCTATCTCTCATCTCCTTTTCCTCCACTACTCTCCTCCTTGTTTCTCACTCTATCCAACCTTGTAACCCCTACCATACTTCTCAGACATTTAATCTCAAACACACTTAAACTCTTCCTATCTTATGTTTCATATCTCTGCCCCACACAGTGCAGGTAGGCAGTTTGAGATCCCAAGAGTCTGTGTATGACATAAAGGCATACATTATTAAATGTTGAAGCTCCAAGAGAAGCTCTCACACCCATATGCCTTGCAGAGCAAGTAAGGGATAAATTGTAAGGGGAGTTGGATTACTTGGTCTATACAAGGCCAGCTCCCCAATGCAGCATGAATTTAAAATGACTTACATGTCTTTGAAAAGGCTACATCTTCCCTTTCCTAAAAGATAGCTTTACTTACTTCATAACAGCCACAGATCCATTTGTGGTGGCCCCTTCTGGATGGAGCAAAAGAGGTGTGCTAGCTGTCTGAATATATGCCTTGGCATTATTCACCACCACCTCTCTACCGCGACTTGAACCAAGGTCACGATAGTACAGCAGAGAGGACAGAGCACTCGGGAAGTCATACACACTTGGCTGAAGAGAAAATGACAAACACATTTATCCTTACATCTATCTATTAATCCTTTGGTGCCAGATGTAAATATATCTACAATTAATTTCTACCCTTATTTGTTAGAAAATGACTGACCCTACAACTTTCATGGTTGCATTTACTTATGGTTTTCCTACTGCCATAATCAAAATAAAATTGTTGCATTGAGTTTCTCCGACTCAAAACCCATAGCAGCTGGCAATAGTATTTTGCATGGTATATTTGAGAGCTGCTAGTACCTCTGACCCAATAATTAAAAATTATTTAGAGTATAGTAATGACAATGGCCTGTATAACTATGATATATGCTTTAAAAGAAACACACCTCACTATATACAAGCATGCATACATTTAAGGGGGCCGTTGCACTTGAAAACGAACTTCGTCAATCATGATTAGAATTTCGCGAATTTTTGATATGTTATATATATATATATATATATACTGAGATGTTCACCACCAATTTTCATATCATTTGGTTGAAAAACAATGAAGTTATTAATAAAAAAATGTTTTTTGACCAATTACAAACTTTCTATCACCTCATTTATCCATTGACTGAGCATGCTGAA
Source organism: Oratosquilla oratoria (assembly GCF_046742065.1). Lineage (NCBI taxonomy): Eukaryota > Metazoa > Arthropoda > Malacostraca > Stomatopoda > Squillidae > Oratosquilla > Oratosquilla oratoria. Next base: position 28,713,971 of record NC_134817.1, on the reverse strand, counting down.
AAAAATACCAATGCTCTATAGCAATACCTAAAACATTATCGTACAGTTTTTTGAATTTCCTCTTAGTTTAGGAAAGATTTTTTTTAAAGTGTCATCTTTTTTTTAATACAATATATCGACTTCTATCACAAAAAATGAAAAACCCCACAATAAAAAGTTTGCAAATTTATTCAGCTTTCAAATTATCCAAACCTCATTAAAATTGGCCAAGTAGTTATGGAGGAGATAGAAAAAATGTAGAGAAAGGGGTAGTTTTGAGATATTGAGCTTTGAAGTTCAAAATACATTTCCCTGCATTTTTTTATATATTTCATTTAGATTCTTTTTCTCTGCGACAATCTTCATGCATTCTATGTCATTCACATATTATTATAAAGTGTAGCTGGTACCTGGTCCCCCCTTTTACGAGGTATTAGCAGCTCAGAAGGCATGTGAACGATAGTTTTCTCTTCCTCTTTCTGGTCTTTGGTGTCCCTTTCTGTTCTGTGTCTTTGTCTTGTTCCTCAAGTGCTTTTGTAATGATGGGATTGACTCCAACCAAGTGAGAAAGAAGATTATGTGTCCTTCCAAAGTTATGATCAATGACAGTCGCTCTTGTGATGAAAAGCACTCGGAGCGTTTCATTTGAAGAGGCATGTGATGGTACGTCACGCATGCTCGATGTTTGCGATGACATCATTTGAGAAAAGAGGATATGGAGGGGTAGAGGAGTGCGATAATGCACGATCAGCGTAACCAAGCCCGGGCGCGCACTACAGCACTGCTATGAGTCATCTCCAGTAATAACCGAGGCAGAAGTACACTCTTTCTCAATAATTTGATTCAGTTTCTTAGCTTTCATGAAACGCACGTTTATTCTTCGAATGTTTAGGCACTCTTGAAATGATTATAGCTTCAAATAAAAGTAAATAAAAGTTCTCCAAGGAGTGACAATTCGCTTTCTCCATCTACTCACAATAATTCTCTCAGTTTACTCATGAGTGCGAAGTGCTATCCCCGTGTAGGACAAGTTTCCAGCTAGTCTATATTAGTGAATAACAAAATACATCGCATCTGTGCCATTTTTATTGCGATGAAATAACTTAGTCGAACATATGTGCAGCGGTGTACTGGGAAGTGGGGGGGGGTCAGAAAAATAGCCATAACTCCTTTATTTTTTGGTATTTCACTGAAATATTTCAGGACTGGCTTGCCAAAGGCCACTAGATGACAGGTATTTTTTTTTCTTCGAATATTTCAATTTTTTTCGGAAATTCATCGCGATGGCCCCCTTAATGTACTAGCAAAGTACAGCACAATTAAATGACAATAAAAATTTGATACAAAACTTACTGTGTGGCATGGAAGCACATTTGCGATGGCAATATGATCAAAAGGAGTGATGTGGTTTGCTACCAAAACACGACATGTTTTATCCTTTTTCTCTACTGCCTTTTCTTGCACAATCACACCCAAGACACAGTACAACACCCTTATAATGAACCTGTAAAACAGGCATGAACAATATTTTAAATTATACAAGATTAAAAGGTGCATTCTAAAAATTAGCATTTCATGTTTTGAGAGGTATAAAGAAAAGAGAAGACGAGTAAAGCATAAAATAAAGGAGGCAAAGAGGAGAGCAGATGCAAAATGGGGTAAGTATGGCAAAATATTTTGAAAGTAATAAAAAAAAAATAATTGGGAAGAAATTAAGAGAGAAAGAAGAGGCGAATCAAGTGAAGAAGAAAAAGTAAAAGGTGCAGATGAAGAGATGATAATGGAAGAGAAGGCAGTGAGAGGAAGGTGGGCGGGAAAGGTTGCTGCAGTGGGAAGTGCTATGTAAATGACCATGATGAAGGAAAATGGAAGAAAAATAAGGAAAGAAGAAGTGAAGGCAGTTGTTAAGATGATAAGAAGTAAGGCACCTAGGTTGGATGGATGTCATGTGGAATGTCTGAGAAAAGGAGGTACAGTGATGGTGGACTGGCTGGTGAGGTTATTTAATGTTTGTTTAAGAGAGGGTAGAGTGCTGGAGGACTGGAGGAGTGCCTGTATATTTCTACTTTACAAGGGAAAAGGGGACAAGTGTGAGTGTAGTAGTTTCAGAGGGATCATTTTGTTAAGTGTAGTTGAGAGAGCTTACGGGAGGGTCTTGACTGAGAGGATTAGGAGAGGAATAGAGGGAGTAATTGGTGAGGGACAGTGTGGGTTTAGGACAGGTAGGGGTTGCATAGATCAGATTTTTGTGGTAAGACAGATGTGAGAAAGCTGATTTGGAGAGGAAAAGAGGGAGTAATTGGTGAGGAACAGTGTGGGTTTAGTACAGGTAGAGGTCGCATGGTTCAGATTTTTGTGGTAAGAAATATGTGAGAAAGCTATAGGAAAATATAAGGATGGTTTTTGGGCTTTTATGGATCTGGAAAAGGCTTATGACAGGGTAGACAGGAAGGCATTGTGGAAGGTATTGCAGATATATGGGATACGAAGAAACATTTTAAGAGTTTTTACAAGAGTAGCAGAGCATGTGTTAGGATTAGAAATGGAGAGAGCAAGTGGTTTGAGTTAAAGGTGGGACTTAGTCAGGGATGTGTTATGTCACCCTGGCTGTTCAATTTATACATGGATGGGGTGGTGCAAGAGGTAAATGCAAGGGTAGTGGGTCAGGGAAAATGGAAAAAAGTGGGAGATAAGCTAGTTGTTGTTTGCTAAAGACAATGCGCTTGTAGCAGGATCAGAGGGATTGAGGAAGTGGCAGAGTTTGGGAAGGTGTGCAAAAGAAGGAAGTTGAAGAGAAATGTGGGTAAATGGTGATGAGATGTACAAGGGGAGAAAGTGGCAGTAGACTGAAAGTGAGTATAAAGGGAGAGACTGGAGGAAGTGGATAGTTTTAGATACTTGGGTGCGAATGTGGTGGGAAAGGGAGGAGTGGAGGTGGAGGTAGAATGTAGATTGAGAGAAGCGAGTAAATGTCTTGGAGGATTAAAAAGTGTAATGAGAAATAGACATTTGGGAATGGATGCTAAGAGGAGATTGTATGAAGGAGTGATTGTGCCAACAGCACTGTATGAGGCAGAAACGTGGAACATAAAAGAGGAGTTTGAATGTGTATGAGATGAGGTGCCTGAAGTATGATAGGGGTTACTTGGTTGGATAGAGTGAGAAATGAAGAGGTGAGGAGGAGAACAGGGGTGGAAAGGGAGTTGGGAGATAGGGTTGAAAAAGTATTGGGATGGTTTGAACAAATGGAAAGAACGAGTGAAGAAAGACTAGCAAAAGAGTGGGGTGGGTGGATGGAGTGGGGGGTGTTTGGAGGGAGGGGAGTGTTTGGAGGGGGGATGGGAGAGGCCAGAAGACGGGTGAATGGAAAATGGTTGTGTATGGATGATGTTTGTGATGCATGAAGGGGAGCAGGTGGGGGATGGGGGTATGTGTGAGAAATAAATATACGCAGCCCAAAGGGATTTCTCCTCGTCTTCTCCTTTTCTGCATGAGGGGATGGAGAGGCGGAGTTGCTGATTTAATGAAGCTGCCTTGCTGTGGATTTGCTGTGTCTTGTGACTCTGCTTATGACCCAGGGCAGTGGGCAAGATGCAGGGATGACCCATCATCCAGGAGGTGCTAAGATAAGAGGGAGGGAAGAGGGTGGAGGGGAGTGGAGTATGTTAGGGATGGAATGGGTGGGAGTGGTTTTTATGCCTTTGTTTTTTGGCTACCTCCCTTGTAAGGGGAAAATAGCCTTTGCTATATGTATGTTTTGAAACACTTGTATACACAAATAAAACAGTCATTTGCCTTCACAATGTAAAAGCATACTAAGGTTACTATTTACTCTGTTTACCATATCTACATGTATTCACTAGATGCATCATCCTTTCCTGCAGCTGATGAAACAGTTTATCAATTACATTGCATAATGGGGTACCTGGAAATTTACCAATACAGTTATACAATACAGTGTACCACTACCCATTAACAGTTGACTTTTCAAATGAAATAATAAAAGCTATTTTTTTCCTAGTGGTATCAATACAATGCTAAGTTAACTATAGAATATCATCAATAACCCCTTATATTTTTTCTATTTTGATTATGATGTTCCTAAAATATTTAAAAAATTATTTACTCTTATCCTTGTGTATATGTAATGCTCAACATTTACAGGTTAAATATAATTAAAACATCTCTAGCCTCATGTGCACATATTGCTTACTGGGGTCAAATTTCATTAACCACATCTCTGATTTCAAGTGACAACAACTAGGCTGGCAGTTCAGTGTTAGTACAAAGCTTCACACAATCTTTCTGAGTAGCCCCAAACTAAAGTGTAGATAGCCTAGTTACTTCCAACTTTTAATATTTCCTGAGATAAACCCTCCATAATAGTGACAATCACCTACATATTCAGATTCACTTAAAATCACCATTCAAGAAAATATGTGGGTGTAAATATCCTGTACCAAGTGGTGGAATTGGACAAGACTACCATCACCTTCCTCTGCTTTTCATAAAAGGTGACTAAATACAGCAGCTGTGTGTATGTAGCTATCATATATACAAATAGTTGCTCATATGATCATCATATCAAGTGCAGTTGATGTTTTTACTATACCTGCAAATGGGTGTGTCCTGTGGCAGAATTGCAGTTGCAACAAACAACTGCAGAGATATGAAGAGCCTTAGTATGACCAAACTAAGTCCTAAGGGTGTATAAAGCAACAGCAAAAACAACCGCACACCACCACCAAATCTGAAAAAAATATATATACATGAATAAATAAAATAAACCATTAAAATAAATGGTCAAAAAGCACTTAGTGAATGACATATCAAAGCATTTACAAATTAATAGATATGGAGAATAATGCTTTAAGAACATACACGCCTCTTATAGTTAAACCATTGAGGAGTGATTTTCAGATGATCATAATTTCCAACTGATCAGTGATCAGCAATTAATTTCTTTAGTGTTCAATAATGAAGAATGGAAGAAATCTGAGAATGATAAAATAAGGCAGTGTTATCTTCAGCAGTCTTCCTTTAAGTATATTATTTATCACCCTGGTGTAACATGATAATGTCCATAAGGAATTGGTGAACAGTCAGTGATGATACTATCATCATCCAGATGTTGGTCTTCTGTGCTCATATATTTATGATTTTGTTTCAAGTGGAAATACTCTGGCAGAAAACCACCGGAATTTTTATCTTTTTGGTGCTAGAAGTATAGCTCACTTTATGATTTCAAAATATTTCGTACTCCATTAAAGACATCATGTATATGACTGCTGTTAGATTAAGAGTTGCCAGATGTCCCTAATATATGGGACATGTCCCATATTTGATGGTTTTATCCCCTGTCCTGTATTGACCTTTCTGGGTCACCCCAAATGTTCTGTATTTAGTTCATCTTCAAATCTTGCTTACTACCTTCTTCTGGTTCTTAATTGTAGCAGTATAAGTATATTTGACCCTCTATTTCATGGACAAATGTATGCAAGGATCAATCCATTCCTGCCAAATGTAAACAGAACAGACCAGATTGGTAAATAACAGACAAATGACTGTTGTTAGCAATTTGGTATGGTAAACATTTATTTCTTTCTTTTACTGTGACTGAAAACAACATGGTAATATTGTACTACTGATTAGTTTTAACACACACAGCAGGTAAATATGAATTAAATGAACAGAAATAAAGGGGTTTCTTGGGCAGCATTGTGCAGGTATGGGTTGCTGTGCCACTGTAAAGTATTGTGCGACAACAGATGAATGACTTGGATCAGACAACTGTATGCAGCAATGGATGATTGGACCATCGTCTGGCTCTATAACGGATGGAATTTTTTGTCTGCTAAATCAAGGATCTGTTGCATTGAGGTACGTTAAATGGACAGTCGAGAGTAATTATATTTTCTTTTCACACATTATCTTGATGAAAGCAGACTAAATGTAATGAGAAAACTAGTGTTGCTAGAAATTTACACAAAACTGATGTGTTTCAGTGTTTGCAACTTGTTCAGTTGCTATGGTTGGCTGAGGACAATGACTGTTATAATTTTGCTCTTCAAATTCTTTCACATTACCTTATGTCTCTACTTTTACATATATATACAGTACTTATCAAAAGTACGTGGTGCCTACGCCTTGCAGCTGCATATTTCTAATGAAAATAAGAAGGCATTTTCTAAGGTGAAATTATGTAGGTAAAATGTATCTGGCAATCCCCTGCTGTCACGCTGGGTCAACAGAGTGGAATGTGAGGGAGAATCCAGCCAGTTGCTCCCACATTGTGGGAAGAACATTTATAAGTGACCCCTCTCCTTGGGACTTTACCTTTTTTCACACTGGTTTTCTTCATTTCCCTTGGGTCTATAATCTATATCATTACCATACCCCCTACACTGATGAAGGCAAAATCTCTGAAGGAGAAGTCTTCTCAGGACTCCTATACCAGGTTACTGGAATGGTATCTCCAGCCCTCCTCCTTCCTGAAATCGCACCACGTATCTCTTGACTTTGGACTTGGCCACCTTCAACATTTCACTCGTTTCTTATGTCCAATGATTTGAGCAATTATATATTTTGTTGATTCCTTTGTAGGGGCCATGGTAACAAGACAGACCCTAGGGGAATGAAGAAAACCAATGTGAAAAAAGGCAAGGTCCAAAAGAGAAGGATTACCTGAAATTGCTCTTCTCACAGCATTGTGGGAGTGAATGGCTGGGTTCTTCCTCACATTCCACTCTGTTGGCCCAGCGTGACAACAGGGGTTGCCAGATACATTCTATCTACATAATTTCACCTCAGAAAATGCCTTCCTATTTTCACCATAAATATGTGGCTGCAAGGGGTAGGCATCACATACTTTTGATGAGTACTGTGTACTGTGTATATGTATATATGCACATATATATATATATATATATATATATATATATATATATATATATATATATATATATATATATATACATGTATATACATATACACACACACACACACACTTACGTTGGATGGACAGTGAGAATTGGAGTTCCGAAGAAAAAGCGAAATCTATGTGGATCTCAACGTCAAGGAAGTACCTTATTGTATTTATAGGGAAGGGGAAAGCTCATGGTGTAGTGGGAAGATGATAAAAAAGGAGAAGGGGAGGGATTACTGAGGGAAATGGAAGGAAATGAGGAAGGGGAGGACTTGGTCCAGGAGGCCAAGTGTCTTGTAAACAACTGAAGGACCGAGGATGATTTTGGAGACGATGGGACTAACAAAAATGTAAAGATTAGAAATATAGACAAAAGCAGCACAATGGAAGGTGAAGATAATAATTTCCAGGGATTTAATGAGGGGGGGGGGGATACCAACCTCCCCCAATTAGCAAGACTAGTGGAAAAACTAGGAAAGTAGGTTCGGTAACATAGCAAAGATTGCCAGAGTTGAAAAATTGAAAGAACTAGAGAAGGTGAACAAAAACTTAACTAAAGAAATAGATTAAAAAGACAGTTAAAAGAAGTAAAAGAAGAGAATGAGGAATTAAAGAGGAATAATAAAGACAAAGAGGCCATAGCAAAAGAAGCACAGGGTTGGAAAAAAAATCCAAGAAAATAGTAAAGTTGCATTTACTGACATAATAAAACAGCAAATGAAAGAACAAACTGAAGACTCAGTTATTAAAGTGATGAGACAGAAGGAGAATATAGTAAGAGACTTAACAGATAAAAAGAAATGTATAATTATATTAGGAATGGAAGAGAAATATAACCTAAATAGAACCACAAGAATCAACGAGGAAAAAGAAAGCAGTTTACTAGAATTAGTTCAGGAAGATGAACCTGAAATCATGAAACAAATTGAAGAGATGTAGTGAAGAGACTCGGAAAGTATAGTACAGATAAGACCAGACCAATCAAGATTAAATTCAGGTCACAAATGATGGCAGAGAATATCTTAGCAAAAACAGGGAAGCTAGCAGCAAGTGAACAATATAAAAAGAGAAATGAATAAAGAGGAAAGAGAGGAGGAAAAAATGAAAAGACATGAAGCTCAGGAAAAAAACAAGAACAGAACAGTCAGAAAAAGATAAATTCTATTGGAGAGTAGTGAATATGAAAGTAAGGAAATATGACATACTAGAGAAAAACAAAAGGGAAACAGAGAATACAATGGAAGTGGCAGAAAACTAAAAGTGTCTTACACAAATATAGATGGATTAATAACAGGATTGAATGAGCTGAATGATTATCTGAAGGAAAAAGAACTGGACATAATGGGAATTGTAGAAACGAAATCAAAAGGTCCACTACTACCCAACAGTGTAGGACATGTATATAATTATTGGATTAGAAACAGAGAGACAAAACAAGGGGGTGGAGTTATGTTCCTGACTAAGAAGGATATAAACATGAGGTGTGTCACATATGGAAAGAATACAGTAGAGATGATTATGATCAAAGTGGAAGACAGAGATAAGAAGGGCAGAAAGTTTGTGATAAATTATGTGCCTCCAAAAAAAGCCTCATGGGAAGAGAGTGAACATAAAAGTATGTTAGAAGACACAAGGATAACATTAAATAAGATAATGGAAGATGGAGGAAGAATAGTTATGATGGGCGACTTCAAATGCAAAGAAGTCTGTTGGGAAGAGATGACAGTAAAGGGTGGAGAAGACTCATGGGGAAATGTTCTACTTGAGATGATTATTGACCATACAATGACACAGTGGATACAGGAGAACACTAGGTATAGAAATGAAGAAGAACCATTGAGACTAGACCTAACAATAACATCTGAACCTAGAATAGTGGAAAAGATTGAATATAAAACACCAATAAGTAAAAGTGACCACATATTGATTGAACTGGAACTAAATGAGGAAAAATACATGAAAAGAAATAAACAATATAGAAAAGGAAGAATGATGTATGAAAAAAACAAACTTTGATAAAATAAGAGAATTCTTTCAAAAAGAAAACTGGGAAGGAATATACAAAGAAGAAACAACAGTGGAAGATAAATGGAATATTTTGACAAAAATCTATAAAAAAGGAGTGGAAAAGCATGTCCCAAGACAAAAACAAGAAAAAGAATATGTAAAGTGCTGGTATAACAAAAGTTGTACAGAGTTAAAAGACAAAAGAGATAAAGCTTGGACCAAATGGAAGAAAACAAGAGACCTGAAAAATGGAAAATATATACTTGTTATAGAAATGAATATGTACAAGTGTGCATAGAGGAAAAGAGAAAATATGAAAAAGATGTCATAGAAAAATGTAAAGATCAACCAAATTATTTTACATATTTGTAAACAAACTGAAAAACAAACAAGATTTGGAGAAATTAAGACAAGGAGGAGTTGAATACACAGAGGAAATAGAAATGGCAGAAATTATGAACAAGCATTTTAAATCAGTGTTTACAAAGGAGAACATACAACCTGAAGGGATCGAATGGAAAGAGAAAGTCCTCCCTATGAAAGAAATAGAAGTAACAAAGAATGAAATAATGAAACACTTGAGTAATCTTGATGTCAGAAAATTGCATGGACCAGATGATACAGCAAACTGGATTTTGAAAGAATGCAGGAATGAACTGGCAGACAAAATACATAGCATAATAAACAGTTCCTTGAAAGAAGGAAAAGTTCCAGAAGATTGGAAAAAAGCAAATATAGTACCTATATATTAAGGGGGAAATAAAGAAGACCCTACCAACTATAGACCAGTCTCTCTAACAAGTACAATAGCAAAAATTTGTGAAAGAATTGTCAAAAGTAGATGGGTAAAATATAAAAAAAAAAATCCAAGGCAATTTGGATTCAGATAAGGACGATCATGCATCACCAATTTAATATGTTTCTATTCAAGGCTAATAGATATAATACAAGAAAGAGATGGATGGGCTGATTGTGCATTTCTAGACCTAAAAAAAGCTTTTGACAAAGTACCACATAAGAAGTTGCTTAAGAAATTAGAAACCGAAGGAGGAATACAGGGCAAACTGCTTAAATTATTTTCAAGAAATCCATCATATCCGGAGATGTCCCAAGAGAATGGAAGCTGACGTTACTCCCATATTCAAAAAAGGTGACAAAAAGAAACCAAATAACTATAGGCCTATAAGTTTGACTTCAATTGTAGGAAAAATAATGGAAACTATCATCAGAGATGCTATCGAACATCATTTAGAAAGTAACCGTTTGATAAATGATAGCCAGCATGGTTTCAGACGGAAACGTTCTTGCGTGACTAACTTAATTGAATTCTACAACACAGTTATCTTGAATTATGACAAAAGAAACAATATAGATTTAATATATCTAGACTTTGCAAAAGCTTTTGATACCGTCCCACACGAAAGACTACTTACTAAATTAGCTTTGCATGGAATAAGTGGTAGCCTATTAGGTTGGACTAGTAATTGGTTGAATGGTCGAAAACAGAGAGTTGTTTTAAATGGAAAAACTTCTGGATGGAAAAGTGTTGCAAGTGGAGTTCCTCAGTGTTCCGTTCTTGGGCCACTTCTATTCATAGTATATATAAATAATAAGTGGTGTTCCACAAGGAACAGTTTTGGCCCCAATAATGTTTGCTATATATATTAATGATATTGATGAAGAAATTGAAAGTTATATGAGCTTCTTTGCAGATGATGCAAAACTATTAAAAAAAAGTGAACAAGGAAGAAGATTGTGAATCACTACAGAGTGATCTAAATAAAGTCTGGGAATGGAGTAGGAAGTGGGAGATGGAGTTCAATACTAAAAAGTGTAGTATAATGGAATTTGGAAAAAGCAAAAACAGAATAACAGGATCATGTAAATTGGGAGAAGAAGGAATAAAAAAAGTTGAAAATGAGAAGGACCTGGGAGTCATTGTTATGAATAATATGTCACCTGAGAAACAAATAAATAAGATTTTTGATGAAACTTATAATTTAATAAGAACAATGAAAGTGGCATTTACATACCTGGATGAAGAAATGGTGAAGAAAATACTAACCACTCTGATAAGACCAAGATTGGAATATGCAGCAAAGATGTGGTCACCAAGTACAAAAAAGTGTATAAAAAAATTGAAAGAATACAAAGAACAATTACAAAATTGGCACCAACACTCAAAACTATCATATGAAGAGAGACTAGCAAAACTTGAGCTACAGACACTAGAGCAAAGAAGAGAGAGAGGAGATTTGATAGCTATTTACAGAATCATGAAAGGCATAGAAATTATTGATAGCGGACCTAATAAAATGGGATGATAGAAATACAAGAGGACACGGAAAGAAAATCAAGAAAGACAACTATAGAAGAGATCTGAAAAAGAACAGCTTTCCTCACAGAGTAATAGACAGTTGGAACAAGTTAGATGAGAGAGTAGTGTGTGCAAAAACAATACATGAATTTAAAAATAGTTTAGATAAAATGAGATATGAAGACGGGACACCACGAGCATAGCTCCCCTTCCTGTAAAATACAACTATGTAAATACATGTATACACAGATATCAATCATTCAGCAATTTTGAATTCACAGCTGAACAAAGGCCTTTCATAAGTTCCATGACTTGGATGACTGTGCCAACCTCTCCCATGACAATATATATATATATATATATATATATATATATATATATAAATAATCAAGAGTGCCTCATATTTCTAACCTTCTAATCTAGCAACCCTTTGTTTGATTCATTCCAAGTTTAAACCCAGGTTCTTCCACCCCAGAGGCAATACTGTCAAGTTTACACAACTGTTTGAATTGTTAAATATTGACTTCAAAGGCCCTCTACTATTCATGCTCTCAGAACAATACACTAAGCCCTTGATTCAATGGTGGTCCCTATCATTTCATCAATCTGTTGACCCAAGTCTCTCTTGCAGGATATGGCCACCAGACAGGTCCATAGATCACTCAGGGAAGAAATATTGTTGTTGCCTAGGGATAATTAGTATGGGGGTAGTGCATGATAATGTGCTCAGTATCCTATGTGATAGCTGCATCTAGGGCTGTTTGATTCAGTGGCCAGGCCTATACTGTGGTGGTACTGTTTTAGAACTGGATGGTGTCCTAAAGATGGACTGTCCTGAATGCAAATATGCTAGTGTGGTTCTTATGATCCCTACAATAATTAAAAAGACACCCATAAAAACCATACTTACAGAACATCTACAAATAGAAACCAAAATCTTCCCCACTGAATAGCACATGAAAATGATAGGTACCCAGTTCTATACAAGAATCCTCAATGCCAACAATCCATCTCATTACAAACATGACCAACTCTACACAATAAAAACATCAGTATACTACTGAAACATCTACAGCAACTTACTACCTGGACAATGCAACACTACTATACAAAAACATATACAGTACATACTCAGATCACAAAATAATCACTCCAAGAATGATCACCCTTCTCTATTCCATCAAACCTCTGTTATGACAAGACCCACACTAGTATGAAGGAATTTAGGCCACCATCCCGCCTTAGGAGAAAGAAAGGAAGAAAGAAAGAAAGAAGAAAAAAAAAAAAATTGTTGACTTATAATCCAATATTTAGCACCATGTGTTCCAGCGTTTTCCATATATATATGACAGTGTATCATTCATGTCATCTCTGGAGGGAGTAGAGCCTAAGTTCCCTCAGGCTCTCCCAGTAACTGAGCCCTTGCATACCTTCTATTCTGCTTGTGAAGGTCCTTTGTATTGCCTCCAGCTTGGCTATTTCTCCTTTGTGTGGGGACCAGAGTTGGCAGCAGTATTCCAGTCTTGGTAGGACTAAGGTCTTCCACAGGGTCAGCATGCATTCTCTATCCCTCATGTGAAAAGTTCCTTGAATCCACCCTGAGAACTTGAGAACACTCTCAACCCCTATATCAATGCAACTCATAAAAGTTAGGTTGTTCATGTGTACCCCTAGGTCTTTTACAGAATTACTGGCTGTATCTCAGGAGCTCAAACTTGTCCTCATTGAGGGCCATGTTGTTGGTTTTGGCCCATTTTGCCACTCTGTCCATGTCTGCTTATAGTAGGGCCACATCTGCAGCAGACTTGAAGTCCCTGGTGATCCTGGTGTCGTTGGTGAGGGATGATGCATGCAAATGTTGTAGGTCTTTGCTGATGTCTCCAATCATGATTAGGAACAGTAGGGAGCCCAGGATTGTGCCCCGAGGGACTCCACAGATGACTTGGCTCGGCTCAGACAGGGTTTCCTGAAGTGTTACTTATTGTGTCTGGTTTGTGAGGAAGATGTGCAGCCACTTGCCCAGTTTCCCATGGATACCTGGTGTCCTCAGTTTATGAAAGAGAATGCCATGATCTGCCTTGTTGAAAGCTTTTGCAAAATCCAGGTAGATAAACATTTTTACCTTCCTGGACATTTTCCATGATGAGACAGCAATTATGATAGACATGATTAACAGTCTGAAGGTATGTTTGCCCTTGTTAAGGGTGTTTATGATCTCTAAGTTGTCAGTTACCTTGGCTTGAATCATTCTATAATTTCTATCAGGTGGGAGGTTAGGGCCACAGAAAATGCAGTGTCTGAGGAGTTGCAGAAGTGGAGGATGTTGTGGTGATTGTTCATCATGAGATCCAGTATATTATCACCTCTTATTGGTGCTGTGATGAACTGTGTCAGGTAGTGGTGATCAATGACACTGAGTAAATCCTCAGCCTATCTTCTTTCCTCAGGTGGACCTCCACTAATGTGAAGCAAGGGCCAAGAGATATGAAGTTGAAATCCCCCACCAATAGTACATTTGTTGTGGGGCTAGGGAAGGCATTTAAGATCACTCTCGTCCTTTCTGTTACCTTACAAATGTTTTCAGTGTTGGGGTTTGGGGGGGTAGTATACATTTATTATAACTAGGTTCATCTTTCTAACATGCAGCGGGGTCATCTTGACTGTCCCATTTAAGAAAGACTCGTCATTTTTGTGCATACTGCCAAACAATTTCTGACACACACTGCTACATCTCCATGGCTCCTCTCTTTTCTATCAGTACAGAAGATGGCATAGCCCAGCATGTTCACCTCTGCATCTGAGATTTCCATTTAGGTGGTCTTCCGTGATTACAAGGAAGGAGAGGTTTTCCTTGCTTGCAGTCTCTTGGTGCATCAGGATCTTATTTTGATTACATTTTAGATAAAGAACCTTAATGGTTAGCGCATAGTATTTTAGTAGTGGTGACACTACTTCTCTCTCTATCTGGTCTATTCAGTTTATAAGGTCTTCTATCAGCTGTTCATTTTACTCATGTACCTCTCTAGAAAAGGCTGTTCAGTAGCCACTGTTGTTTGTTTGGGGGGGTGGGTATTTTCATGACCATCCTAGTGATCCAGGTATTTAGGGGTTTTGAACCCTCTGGGTGCTCAGGCCATCTTTTGTTTGATGCGACCACAGCAGATTTTGATGGGTTCCTATTGGTGAAGGTGAGAGTCAGTATGGTTTGATCTCTTATTTTGTCTGTAGTTTCCAGAACTCCTGGCTTTTTAGTGCCTTTGAGGTGCCAGTGTTTGCATTCTCTGATTTTGCTATACTCCCTCATTCATAAAGAGCTTATGCAGATCCAGGGGTGCAAATTCTTGCACCAGCAGCTAAGCCTGCAGCCTGACTGCTTATCTAGTCCATGTCTCATAAATTTTGTGTATGGTTAGGGGTGCTGGTAACCACGTTTGTGGCCTTTCATCTTTGTGCGGCACTTGCCTTCCTGGTAAAATGTGCAAAATTGTACATCCCAGCTAAGACTAGCAATAACTGCTCAGGCTGTGGATTTGTCTATTAACCTCTTCACTCCGGGGCACATCGCACATCTGGCAGCATTAGCTGCCCGACGTGCGATGTTGCATCATAATAATTGCATTATAAAAAATAAAGTCAGTGTTCAATCGTTCGTTCTCTTTCACCCGTGAATTTTGATAACCATAGAAAATATGATGAAGCCAGTTTAGAGAGAATGGAGGTTACGTAGGGACGACTACAATAAATATAATCAAGATGCTGATGTCAGCATCATCGCGTACCCACTTGCTCCTCATGACGCCTACGTAGGCGTCACCATATGGAAGTGTTTTACAATTTTCTGTGAATCCCTTTCAAGGATAGCACTTGTAACCTGCTCAGACTGAAAATTTTGCCTGTGGAGCACACTTAATACTAGCACTTGTATTTTGCATAGACTGAGAATTTGCCTGTTTTGTTTCACTTTGTTTTTTGACCACTTTCCCATGGCCTGCTTGCCAATTTAAGGCTTCCTGGGCTGCCTGGTTGTCTGAGTTTGTTTAGGCCTTAGCCTGCCAATTTATTGTGTCCTGGGTTTTTTCAGCTTCTTTGGCTCCCTTATCATTGCAATATTTCGATGTGTAACACTTCTCACAGGTGTATCTTCTACTTGTTTTCAGTAGAACATCAGTTGATACAAAGGGAGTTGTGCACAAAAACAGTGAATAAAGTCATTGCATTTGTTTCAACAAATGGTGTTGTCTTTACCTTTGTCTATTAATACTTTGGAGAGAAATATTGGCATTGGCCATTTTGATTGTCTTGGTTTTGTTTGTTTACCTTGGGATCATTGTGTTAATCCTCAGTTTCTCCTTAATAGCCTCAATATTCACTTTACTTTCACTGTTCTGTGGAGATTTTAGGACATTTTGCATTAATTTATATGAGACATAGAGCTTGGGTGGTGTATGTCCATTCACTACACTAAGTGTATATGTATTTCATTTAAGCACAGAATATTGGCTATTAAAGTCAATGTTCCTAGGATTGAAATGACACCCTAATGGGACTAGTCACATATCATTCAACTATGTTTGGGGACAAAGCACTCATAGAGGTATATAAGAGAATTTGTACCAGTTCACATAGTCACTAGTGTATGTCATATAATCTAATTAGCAATAGAATCATTAACATGACTTTCTATTTTATGTACTCCACGGATTTTTTCCATCAGCTTCTAACACAATTATTAATACAGCTATATTTAATATTAGCTCATGTATGAACGAACATGTAACTATATGATTAATGATGTTTCGTATACATTTTACTAAAATATTCTGAGCTACTTCAGGCCTTACACCCTGATGTAGCACAATTCTATTTGTAAATATACATAACCTACAATATGCCCTACATCTGAAGAGAAAATACCTCCTGCCATTGATATATATATGGCCAACAAATTATGCATTAAAAAGTAACTGTTTTCCATGGATTACTTTTCCTTTTAGCATTACATAAATGAGAAAAACAAACTGGTAAACTCAATTACCTGGCCCGTGTATATATGGCTTCGACTGGTACGCTCATATCGATTACATGTTAATAACGTAATGTTCTCCAACTGCTAGTTATCTCAGCCACCACTACACACAACTGTAAACATCAGAAGGACAGATGAACGTCATCATACGCTACTACCCATAACATTTTTAAATTTTCTTTTAAGTGTCTGTATACATATTAAGATATGTAAAAACAAAATTTTATTTTATCAGGAGATTAGATATAAATATTTTGAATTATTTTTCAAACTGAATTTAGTCTTGAAAACTGTTCGGGAACAGTGTTTACATTTATCATACTAGATGGCAGTAGTGTCGAAACAACACAGTTGTAAGTGGGAGGGTGGTAGTAATGGTCAGGAAGGGCAGAATGGAAAGATAATATGTGGAACTTTTTAAGGGTTAGCGTTCCTTTTGGAAACTTATGCCCGTATAGCTTCCAGTGGAGAAGGTTAGTAAAAACCATGTGCAGTGGTATTTTCACACAAATGAATTAATTATGCTTCCGTAATATGCCAGACACATTCTGGACCTTTGCTGACACTTGGGTTTTGCCCTAGTCTAATTAAAACAAACTTATAAAGGAAAAAGTAAGAATCTTTATCGTACAAAAAGCAAACTGCTAGTTGCCCAACTATGTGATTGAAGGTCAGTAAGGTGTAATGGTGTTCACTATAGCCGGATAGTCTAATAAGTCTTAATTGGCTAATTGTTATTGTAGGTATGTTATCCAAAGATAACAATTGTATAGATTTTAACTGGGCAAATCATGGTTTTAAATGATTCTATATTGCATTATTTAAATAGAAAGTTTAGAAGCCATCCTGATTGTATTTGAACCTCTGTTTTGCCACTACCTGACCTAACCTGATAAATGGCATATTTGTTCTGATAGCAAGGAGATACTGATATGCTTCTAGAGGATAGACTTGTTCTTTAAATCAGTCATAAGTTTCATTAGTGAAACAGTGTTATTTGTTGGATCTGTGTACTTTAAGTGGTTATGACTCTTAGTGATTGTAAATTCATATCCTTGTCCCCAGATTCCCTAAACTTAAAACCTTGGAAAAACTTGGCATTACCCAACTTAACAGTAATTTAACCTACTGTACATAACTCATCTTAATCCTTCACATGGAGTCTTTGTACCTAGACCTCCACAAACTAGCCTTTAAATTTGTGAAATAGACGCCAGA
The DNA here is from genome assembly GCF_046742065.1 of Oratosquilla oratoria. Taxonomy (NCBI): domain Eukaryota; kingdom Metazoa; phylum Arthropoda; class Malacostraca; order Stomatopoda; family Squillidae; genus Oratosquilla; species Oratosquilla oratoria. The sequence goes on along the minus strand of NC_134817.1, from coordinate 28,696,499 downwards.
TGTCTGGTTGCCTCTCTTCACCTACAGGTTAAAGGGGAGACACAAAATACATTTGTGTTGATAATGATTTAGAAAATATTAAAGACATTAATAACTCTAGAATATAACAAATAATTGTGAAATATAATTGTCCTGATGGTAATTAGTTCAGGAGAATTATTTTTCTTGAATAAGTTATTTTCAATAACAGATTTCAGAAAATAATAGTAGCAGCAATATTAAATTTCTAGATTAAGAAATATCACTTGCCATTTATTTTTGGATGGTAATCAGTTCTTCTTTTTTAGCTCTGAAAATTTTCTTCAAAGAACGTATTGTATAATAAGCAGTATGTCAAAAATAAGTAATAACAGTATTACTTAAACTCATGCCCATTTTATAATTTTTAAACCCATCTGCTCAAATCTCTCGCAGATAGGAAGATCATGTCAATAACAATTGCCCACAATAAGATATGCTGTAAGTTAAGTGAGGTCCTTAATCTTAGAAAGTATGATAAAAGTGGTTCTTGCTCCAAATTTTGAAATATCATTAATGATTTTGAAAATTAGATAGCATTATTATTGCTTGTTTTCAATAATTTGTGATTGAAAATAATCCTTAAGGAAAAAATCTTATAAGGAAAATACAGACATGGCAGCCAGCATTTTTTTTTTTTTTTTTTTTACACAGAATATTAGTATAAATTAATTAATACTTCTAAAATTCCAGTGAAGTGACCTTAGGTGGGATTGCTTATTCAAGAATATATTGGAAGTGCTGGGAATCTTCAATTAAGATACTGAATTACATTAATTAAGAGAGAAAAGAAAAAAAGATTGATAATAACAGTGAAGACAAGATGCAGACCAACTCAGCAAGTGACAGACATTTTCAGTGCCACCAGAAAGGTAAGGTATCAAGGAAAAAAAAAAGGAATGTAACAATTAACTCTGTGATTAGAAATTGAATAATTATAGTAGTAATAGATTGCTCCAAGGCCTGAGTTGTAAAGGTGCTTTCAAACTTTAACAGTTTTATGGTTTACATATGGTTATGTGCTAACTTTCAGCTACCTTAATAGAATATAGAAATCAGAGTACAGGTAGTTCTTGATTTGCTGCTCTAAAGCAGTTGATATTGTCATAGAGACCCATATATACCAACTTCATACTTTCAGTCTACCTTCCCACAGTTTGTATATGGTTGTGAGAGAGTGGGAGGAAGTGAAATGCTGACCCTGCCTCTTGTGTATATTATATTCAATTAATAAGTGTTGGATGTATAACTAGAAAGTCCTCTATATATATTTAAAAAATGGATTTTAAATACTTTTGTACATCTTAAATAACTTGTTTTACCATCAAAAGCAGACCCATGCTGATTATGAGTGTGGATTTGATGTGTTACTGTTATTAATTAATGCTTATTTGTCATATGTAATATGTAACTAATGATTGCTATACAGATATGATTATTTTTTCTCCGACTTTACAGGTGTCCACTTGCTGCTGTCCACCGGTGTCAAAATGACACCAAGTGATAAGGAAAGCTTTTGTGAATTGGTGCAAAATTCAAATTCCTGAGATATGGAGAAAGAATGGTTTAGGACTTGGCCAGAGAGGCACGCCAAACTGAAACAGCTGTTGAAGAAGAAGAGTGTCTCTGATATTGAGCCTGGCATGCCAAGTCAGCAGGAGTGGTTACTGGAAGAAGCAGTTCCAACATTAGTTGAGAGTGAAGATGAATATTTGAGTAGGGATGAAAGTAAGGGAAAATTAGTGTACAAGCATGGCAGTGAAGAGAACTTTGACTCTGAACAAGATCTGATGACCAAGTGTTTTACTGAGGAATCTCACCTTTTATCTCATGATCATAGTGATGATGTAACTAGTAAGAAGAAAGCAAATGGAAGTACTACTCAAGATAGATTACTTGTAAAATCATCTCATCAGAATGTATCTCTGGATACCCTATTAGAATCCATACCTTTAGTTTATGATCCTGTAAATAAACAATTGTGTCTTAGACATAAGGGTGATAGCCTGTCATGCCACAGGAAAATGTCACAAGAACGTTTGCCAGAACTGGTGCTAAAAGAGGATCCAGCCAATACGAACAAACCAGAGACCGAAGATAATAGATTAGTTTCTCCAGAGAGGAACCGTTTACAAGAGGGCCATGGAAAGTTGTCACCAAGTAGTGATTGTGTAACATTACAAAGTATTCAAGAAGTAGAAGAAAATGAAGGTGGGCTATTGGTCGATTGTAACTCATACAACCATCACAGTCGCAGTGGATCTTCCGACTGTGCAAACTTGGACAGTCCTAAAAATACTCTTCAGCGTGTTAGTACCCATAATTCTTTGTCTGTGACTGACACAGGCTCCTTTTCTAGTCTTTCAAGCTCGAATACAGAGCTGTCTTTGCATTCGGTATCTGCAACTACAGAAGATAGTGCTGTAGGGCTGGGATCTCAAGCATCTGATAACAGTTCTGTTCAGGACTTGATACTTGATACAAAAGTCAAGAGAAAAGGTATCACAGATTTTATCACAAGGTATGTCAATGGTTTACTGTATTTAGTGTTATATAGAAAAAACTCCTAGTAGTATTAAAAACTAATGTTGTATACTTGATGTCCTATTTAATATGCAGTGAATTTTTGGGAAGAAATTTGTCTGAGTTTTACTTCATTTAGATTGAATAATTTTTCTTTTCATTTAGGAATGTCCCCTGTGGGGCTACAAGGAGAAGGATGCCTAGTCCCAATCCCCGTCCCTTTCTTCTCGCCTCTTACAATCCAAGTGGGAATACTTGGTGGCAGTATTCTTTTCCCCCACCACAGAAAAAGAATACTCAGAGAAATGGTACAGGACAGCAACAAGGGGTTGGGGGACAGCATAACGGAGGGACAGTCGTAGTATAAAAGTGTCATAATTTCTCTATGAACAGAGTTTTCCTCTATCATAGACAAAATGATGTGTGGCTCTGGTCCATAGGGGTGCCCCACATAGACCCTAAAGTATCAACTGCATGCTACTTTGCCACAATAACAAGCAGCCAATACCCCAGACAGGCATAAGAGGGTCTGGGAGTTTTCGGACCAGCACCCTAAGATTTGGGTCTTTTAATGTGCGTGGATGTGGTACAGATGAGAGTAAAAGGGAAGAGATAGGTAGTATGTTTGTGAGAAGAAAGATGGATGTGTTGGCTTTGAGTGAAACTAAGTTGAAAGGGAAGGGTGAGTGTAAGTGGGAGGTTATCAGGAGTGAAGAGAGGGCGAGGGATGGAAGGGGTGGCTATTCTAGTAAGTGAAGAAATAGGTAAACATATAGTAGAGTGGAAGGAGGTTTTCTCAAGGATAATGTGGATGAAGGTGAAACTGGGAAAGGAGATGTAGGTCTTTGTAAGTGCATATGGGCCTGGCAGTGAGAAGAGTGTAGAAGAAAGGGAGGCCTTTTGGATAGATTTAAATGAGTGCATAGAGGATTTAGGAAGAAATGTCAATGTAATAGTACTGGGAGACCTTAATGCTAGGGTAGGAAATGGTCCAATCGATGGAGTGGTTGGGAAATGTGGAGTTCCAGGAAAGAATCGTAGTGGAGAGTTGATGGTGGAAATGTGTCTAGAGAGTTGATGATAGCAAATACAGTGTTTTGGAAGAAAGTCAAGCATAAGTACACATGGGAGAAGGTGGTAGATAGAGCATTAATGGACTATGTAGTGGTAAATAGGACTATGATAGGAAGAGTTAAGGATGTACATGTGCTAAGGGGAGAGGGTGGGGGAATATCAGATCATTTTTTGGTGGAAGGTAAGTTGAGAGTGGAGGATAGATGGAGAAAGAGGAATGGGACAAAAGGTAGGGAGGTTCTTAGAGTGAACTCTTTGAATGAAAAGGAAAAGGAGTACGAAAAGAAGCTGAAGGAGGAGTGGGAGGGAGTGAAGGATAGAGTAGAGCTAGGTGTGGAGGAGGAATGGGGATGGTTCAAGGAGGGAGTCGTAAAGTGTGCAAGGATGGTGTGTGGAACAAGAAGGACAGGAGGAAATAGAAGGAAGGGTAGTGAATGGTGGGATGAGGAAACAAAGAAGGTTGTAGAAGAGTAGAAGCGAGCTTTCACAGATTGGTTACAAAATAGGATGAGGGAGTCATATTAGAAGTACAAAGAAAAGAGAAGTAAAGCAAAAGGTAAAGGAGGCAAAGAGGAGAGCAGATGTGAAATGGGGTAAGAGTATGACAGAAAATTTTGAAAGTAATAAAAAGAAATTAAGAGAGGAACAGAAGGCGAATCAAGTAGAGAAGAAAAGGTAAAAGGTTCAGATGGAGAGATGATAATAAGGCACCTGGTCTGGATGGATGCCATGCAGAATGTCTGAAAAAGGGAGGTACAGTGATTGTGGACTGGCTGGTGAGGTTATTTAATGTTTGCTGGAGAGAGGGTAGAGTGCCGGAGGAGTGCCTGTATAGTTCCTCTTTACAAGGGAAAAGGGGACAAATGTGAATGTAGTAGTTTCAGAGGGATTAGCTTGTTAAGTGTAGTTGGGAAGGCTTATGGGAGGATCTTGATTGAGAGGATTAGAAGAGGAACAGGAGGAGTAATTGGTGAGGAACAGTGTGGATTTAGGACATGTAGAGGTTGTGTAGATCAGATCTTTGTGGTAAGACAGATATGTGAGAAAGCTATAGGAAAGGGGAAGGATGTTTTTTGGGCTTTTATGGATTTGGAAAAGGCTTATGATAGGGTAGACAGAAAGGCACTGTGGGAGGTTATGCAGATATACGGGATAGGAGGAAAGCTTCTAGGAGCTGTCGAGTTTTTATGAGAGTAGTAGAGCTTGTGTCAGGATTAGAAATGGAGAGAGTGAGTGGTTCGAGGTAAAGGTGGGACTTCGTCAAGGATGCGTTATGTCGCCCTGGCTGTTCAACTTATACATGGATGGGGTAGTGCGAGAGGTAAATGCAAGGGTAGTGGGTCAGGGATTGGAGATGGTTAAAGAAAATAGAGAAAAGTGGGAGGTGAGCCAGCTGTTGTTTGTTGACGACACTGCGCTTGTGGCAGGATCGGAGGAGGTATTGAGGAAGTTGGTGGCAGATTTTGGGAGAGTATGTGATAGAAGAAAGCTAAAGATAAATGTGGGTAAAAGTAAGGTGATGAGATGTACAAGGAGTGAAAGTGGCAGTAGACTGGAAGTGAGCATTAAGGGAGAGCGACTGGAGGAAGTGGATAGTTTTAGATACTTGGGTGCAAGTGTAGCAGGAAAAGGTGGAGGTAGAATGTAGATTGAGAGAAGTGAGTAAATGCCTTGGTGGATTAAAAAGTGTAATGAGGAATAGACATTTGGGAATGGATGCTAAGAGGAGACTGTATGAAGGAGTGATTGTGCCAACAGCACTGTATGGGGCAGAAACATGGAACATAAGAGAAGAGAGAAGGAGTTTGAATGTGTTTGAGATGAGGTGTCTGAGAAGTATGATGGGGGTTACTAGGCTAGAGTGAGAAATGAGGAGGTGAGGAGGAGAACAGGGGTGGAAAGGGAGCTGGGAGATAGGGTTGATGAAAGAGTATTAGGATGGTTTGGACACATGGAAAGAATGAGTGAAGAAAGACTAGTAAAAGAGGTATGGAAGGCAGATGTGGAGGGAGTGAACATGAGGGGACGTCCTAGAATGAGGTGGATGGTTAGGGTGAAGGGGGCTTTGGGGAAGAAGGGAATGTCTGTTGATGAAGGACGGGAGAGGACAGAAGACGGGTGAATGGAGAATGGTTGTATATGGATGATGTTGTGATCGCATGATGTGGAATGGGCGGGAGGATGGGGGGTGAGGTAGTATGTGTGAGCAAAATTTTGACGCAGCCCGAAGGGATTTCTCCCCATCATCTCCTTTTATGCAATGGGGGAACGGAGAGGGGTTGGCCGATTTAATGAAGCAGCCTTGCTGTGGATGTGCTGTGTCTTGCGACACTACTTCTGACCCAGGGCAGTGGACAAGGTGCAGGGATGACCCGTCATCCAGGAGGTGCTAAGATAAGAGGGAGGGTGGAGGGGTGTGGAGTGTATTCAGGGATGGAATGGGTGGAAGTGATTTTATGCCTTTTCCTTTTTGGCTACCTCCCTTGTAAGGGGGAAAACGCCTTGGTATATATATGTATGAATCATCATGAAGTCAAAATGATGGTGTGTTTAATATGTAAATATAGTGAAGATGGGAGGGTGCTCACTGGCCAAGCAGTTTAGTGCATTGCCATTTGGGTGCAAGGTTGTAGTGGAACCAGATTGAATCAGCTTGGCAGAGAACTAGTTCAGAGTAAGAGCATACATTTCTTTGCTTCTAAAAGGCCTCTGTAAGGTGGCACCATCCAAATCCTCTCTGAGAGGAGTATATTCATAACATTTAATAGTATTTTATAACAAGAGTTTCTTTCCTGTGATATTCAGATATGTTGTGCACATTGGCTTGTGTTACAGTCTAAACCATTAATACTTTTGGCTTTTATTCATATGTGCTTTGTTCCCCTGACACCCCAGAACACCTTACAAAAATATGTATACATATACACATCACAAAACAAACAATACTCACATGACCAACCCAACAAACACAGTATAAATCACTCACCAGGCATACAAGAATATTTGCCCACCAATGCTCAGGTTATTACTCAGAATTAGAATATAAGCACAGTGCTTATGCTCCAATTCCAGTCACCACACAGAAGACATGGAACATATTATCTCAAGCTGCTAGTCATTCACCCATTTCAGACAGCGTGACCAAGTCCCTGTCCTGAGAGAGATCCTAGGCAAAGGATTGATTGATTGGTTTCCTATGAAATGAGACCAATCATGGGTACCTACCAGTGGTCTTGAGGATCATCTTGAACTGTTATGGGGCTGTGGCATTATTGCCAGTGAAACTTGAGACAATATTATTATCATTATTATCTATCTATCTATATACCAAGGGCTTTTTCCATGTTACAAGGGAGGTAGCCAAGTCAAAAGGCAAGTACCCACTCCCACTCATTCCACTCCATCCACCACCCTTTCTTCCCTCTCAGCATCTCATGGATCATGGGGTATCCCTGTATTCTGTCCACTGCCTTGAGTTAGAAGCAATGCAGCAATACACAGCACATCTACAGCAAGGCCGCTTCACTTAATTTGCAATCCCCCCTCTCTGTTCCCTCATGCAGAAAAGAGAGATGGGGAGAAATTCCTTTGGGCATCATCAAAATATCATTTATACATAACCTCTTCCTTACTCCCACCCCTTCCCTTCCTTGCATCACAGTATCATCCATACACACCATTCTCCACTCACCCCTATCTCCTGCCTTCTCCATTCCTTGCTCAACAGACATTCCCCTCTTGATCAATGCCCCTTTTACCCCATCCATCCATCTCATCCTCAGTTGTCCCCTCGAATTCATTCCCTCTACCTCTGCCTTCCATATTTCTTATACTAATCTTTCTTCACTCATTCTTTCCATGTGTCCAAACTATCCCAGTATTATTATATAGGAGTCCCATTATTTACTGTGAATCAGGCCCATGCAGAGGGGGGTTGTTGGGGGTGCCCGAGCACCTGCCCCATTGCCCTATGCCCCAAAAGTGCTCTTCACAAAAATATATAAAGATGAATGAAAAAATTATTTCTCACAGGTTTTTTCCATTTTCATACCATTCAGAAATTATAGTGTGAAAAATGGTGTTGCACCCTACCGGATAGTTGCCAAATACGAATAATACAAAAGAGTGAAATGCCCAATTTCCAGCCCAAAGCACCTGCCCCTTGCAATGTCTGTGCACATTACTGCTGTGAATATTTATATTGCCTTCTCAAGGCTATAATCTTTAGATTTATTATTATTATTTTTTTTTAAGGGGAATGTCTGTTGAGCAAGGAAGGGAGAAGGCAGGGGATAGGGGTAGGTGGAGGATGGTTGTGCATGGATGATATTTTGACATGGCATGAAGCTGTCTTCTCTGTTTTCCATATGAGGGGATGGGAAGAGGGGGGGATCACTATATAAGTGAAGTGGATGTACTTTGTCTTGCTGCATTGCCTCTAGCCCAGGAAGTGGACAGGAAACAGGTATGACCCTTCATCCACAAGGAGATATGATGAGAGGGAAACAAGGGTGATGGAATGGGCGGGAGTGGGTGCATGCCTTTGATTTGGCTACCTTCCTTATGAGGGGGAAGAAGCCCTTGGTATATTGATAGAATGTCACATAACCTTGAAATTAATTCTGAAAATCTGCATGCACACTGAAAAGTAGTTTTGGATGAATAATACAATACAATTTTTGTCTCAAATTCCGCTAAGTGGAAAACCTAGAGCCCCATAGCAGCTGGCGATGGTCCTTGAGTTCTCCCACAGATTTCTCAGGAAAGAAACTTTGGACTATTGTTAATTTTGTATTGGTGTGGGACTCTTTTTATATCACTGACTGAAAGTAGTAGGAGGAAAGCACTCAAAATTGATAAAGAAAGATTTTGAGTCCAGTTCAAAGACTGAATGTCAGGCTTGCAGGTCTACAATTCCTGATGGAGGTTAGTGGTGATGGGTTTTGAAAATGGACAGCTCTAGTGTCCATCTTGCAGAGTAATCTACACACACACATATATATATATTTATATATATATATATATATATATATATATATATGTGCAGGAAAAACACTGGAAGCGTGTGTTCTTGAAAATGCAAGGTTGATCATGAAGAAAAACTATTAAAGCAGAGCACTTTCGTGTATTCACATCTTCAGTGCAGATAATACATAGTGAAAGATACAAAGGTTTAGAATATATAGGTGGGAAACATGGGGGACGTGGAGACATCCTGGTGAGAGAGGTGAGGTAGTACCCATGGACTAACTGTCCATCTGCATTTACAATGGGTGCGGAAATGTTCTACATGTTTACAATTTATACATCTTCTAAATTTTTCTTTAAATAAAGTTGTTTAGTTTATATTATCATTTTTCAGTGTGAATAATACATAGTGAAAGGTGCAGACAACATGGGTTATAGTGTTGTCCAACTGTCCGTCTGTGCTTACAATGGGTACAAAATGTCTTACATGGTTACAACTTACATCTTAGAGATTTCTAAGATGCAGTGGCACTGCTCTAGTCATTCTGTCATTTACTTTGCAATGAAAAACTGCTGAGAGCACTTTGCACTACCTCATGCAAATGCTACTTGCCAGCAACTGATGCTATTGACAGGCAGGAAAAAATTCAAGCATGTGCACAAAGGTTCAAGGTCAGCTCATGCAAGCATGCTTGATTCAAATCCATCAGGTTTTTGCAAAAGAAAATAAAGTTGGATACTTTTCTAACAGACCTCGTATATATGGGTTACTTGCCTGGGTAAATTAAGCTGCTCACGGGGATCTGTATCACCTCCAGGGGTGGCAAGAGCTTCTTGTGGCAGTTTGGCCCCCAACTCTTAGGGATTGGGGGATGGTCCCACAATATAGATGCTGCCAACAACACAATATACACTCATAAGGGATTTGTGGGAAACCCCTGTTCCTGCCATAATAATACTCAGGGAAACAGGACTGCTCAGCCAGATAGTTTAGGGAACAACAACAACAGATATATAGATGAATCTAAACTGTTCTCCTGATTCATTAACCACTTCGGTATGATGATACCTACATAAGGGTCATGAGGCATGAGTGGGTACATGAGGATGCCAGCATCGGTGTCTAGATTATATATATATTTTTATAGTTGTACAAGAGTTACCCCTGGATTCTGTGAACTGCTTTGATAATGTTTTCTGTGTTTATTATTACTCAGTAAAAGAGAATGAGTAATACAGTAGGAGAATGAGTAATACAGCAGTGACTATATTTTATAATGTGAGTAGTGTGATGCAAATTACATATGGCAGCTGATGCAGCACACAAGAGTTTGAGTCCTGAAGTGGTTAATGGTAAACAGGGAAACAGTTAAAAGTGGATGGAACAGTATATGAAGATACCAAAGTTGCTGAACAGTAACTTCCTGTATATGTTTACCAGGGGGAGAGCAATTTTGAGGGAAATTCTGGAAGCAAGGGGTTGTGTTGAATGAAGTTAGTTGTTACAGTTTGTTATTGGAATTTTTTAATGCATTTTCACAAACTTAAAATTTCTCAAGTTCTTGTAGAAGGACAACATTAAATGTGTTTTGACTGGAAATGTTTCAGTATGTTGAATAGTATTTTGTAATTCTGGTTTCTTATTTGAAATACAGTATAGATAAAAAGTGAAAATGTATCACATGTTTCAGAAACTTATTTGCATGGCGTAACAAAGATGGATCAATACTGGGTATTCCTCAATCAAAGGCAGTAAAAGAGTCCCAAAGTGGATCCCAAGCTCCCTCAGACCAGGAGTCCTCATCATCTGCATCATCTTCCCATTCTCCTTCAAGCTCAGCTCCAGGATGGAGAATCTTCTCTCGAGGGGCACTGAAAGGGAACAGAACAGTGGAGGTGAGGATTCAATTTAGTTCCTAAGAATGCAAAATAAAGGATATGGAAGTTCAAGAAAACTCCAGTACTCTAGTATTATCAAGGCCCTGGTTTTTCAAACATGTTATGATACATACATACATATACCAAAGGCTTTTCTCTTAGCTGGGATTTCTGGTGTTAACCAAAATAGAATTCACAAGTACAGTAATACTCTTTTACTTGTTGAAAAAAGGAGTACAGGGCTTGTTGTAATCACTTCTAGAAATACTGTTTTATGAACATAGTATGACTAGATGGGAAGGATGGTTGAATGGGTTTTATTTGTTTATGATGTGGGTGTGTGCTTTGATTCAGCCACCCCACTGTAAGAGAGAAAAGACCTTTGATACATACATACTCATAATTTTTATGAGTGTAGTACTTGATGTACTGTTTGAAACTATAGATATTGCTAAGGTCTTATATTGTACATTTTGTTAAATATGTGTCAAGGAATTTATGATTTTCTTGCAGCAGGTGCGCAATTCGGACTTGGAGGCAGGAACTGTTGGACTCATAATGGAAAACAGACCATCCAGTCTTCCTGCCAAAACAACAAAGGAACAACAGAAGCATGATCAAGAGTATCAGGAGATGGTTACTGCTGCCAAGAAGAAAGGTACTACTTATGACAAGAGCTGGACTGAGTAAAAGTCAGATCATACTTATATAAGAACATGAAATAGGAGTAGGTCATTCTTCCATTTTTGGCATTGATTGTGTTATTGTATTTTAAATGTGAATGTATATTTGTTCAGGTCAAGATATAGACATTAGTGAGATTGGCTTGCCATTAGTGATTTAAAGATTTTGAATTACAAGCCAGTGAATTTATAGTTATCCTGCTTTCATGATTTAATTACAGGTAGTAGTGTAGTAGCCATCTTGAATTTAGAGGAAAATAGAAATTTTCAGGTCTATCTAGTCAACTTGCAAAAATGTAGCCTTGACATAAAAACACTGTATCTACCTTTTGAACTTAAACAAGGGATGAGGGGATGAAGAGAGTGTTGCCATGTAAATGAAGTGCCTGGCCCTGCTTTAGATATGCTGTACCTCATTGCATTGTTCCTGACCTAGGCAGTTGACAGGGATGATCCTTCATCCACAAGGAGCTAAGATAATAGGGAAATGGGAGTGGTATGGGGGGATGGGTATATGCCTAGGTTGGCTACCTCCCTTATTACAAAGGAGGAGCATGTCAAGGAGGAGACCTTTTGGTTCATAACTAGGTCAGAAGAAGGGGAAGAAGCCTATTGATATATAGATAGAATAAATGGAATCTAAACATAAATCTTTGGTAGACTATTTTGATGGCTGAATTGCCCTCTTCCTCTGAAGTAAATATTATGGTTCACACTTACTCTGCTGAGGATTACTCCCCCCTTACATTTCTTTCTTTGCTGTTTTTTCCATCCTGTTAAGAATGCATTGTTTTTCTGTTAAGCTGCAACCATCAGGTCCTAAGATATATGTGTATTTGCTTATGATACACAGTACTCACCCTCACATCTGGGGGTATTCATAAACTCACTCTTAGCTCATGAGTTATACATACATACATATACTAAAGGCTTTTTCCCCCTTATAAGGGAGATATCCAAAAAACAAAGGTATATAAACCACTCCCACCCATTCCATTCCTAACATACTCCACTCCCCTCCACCCTCGTCCCTCCCTCTTATCTTGGCACCTCCTGGATGATGGATCATCCCTGCATCTTGCCCACTGTCCTGGGTAAGAAGCAATGTTGCAAGACACAGCACATCCACAGCAAGGCTGCTTCATTAAATTGATACCCCCCTTTGTCCCTTTCATGTAGAAAAGGAGAAGATGGGGAGAAATCCCTTTGGGCTGCATCAGTTTATTTCTCACACATACTCCCTCACCCCCCATCCCACATCCACTCCCCCTCATGCATCACAGTATCATCCATACACAACCATTCTCCATCCACCCCTATCTTCTATCCTCTCCTGCCCCCCCCCCCCAAACAGACACTCCCCTCCCTCCCAATGCCCCCCACCCCATCCACTCACCCCACCCCAGGTCAAACCCCAATGCTCACCCCCCACCCCTGCCCTCCACACCTTCCCCCACCAGCCCCCCCTCACTCACTCCCTCCATGCATCCGAACCATCCCAAAACTCTTTCATCAACCCCACCTCCCACTCCATCCAGCCCAGCAACCCCCACCACACTCCTCAGGCACCCCATCTCAAACACGTTCAAACTCCTCCTCTCTTTCCCTCCTATGCTCCATGCTCCCACCCCACACAGCACTGCCAGCAAATCACTCCTTCTTACAATATCCTCTTAGCATCCATTCTCAAATGTCTATTTCTCATTACATTCCTCAACCCCCAAAGGCATCCATTCCCCCCACCACCATGAGTTATACTTTGTCATTATATTTGTGAGCTTCCTACTAAGGGAGGTCCTCATGCTGCACTAGAAAGGGATCCATAATACATACATACTAAGGGAGGTCCTCATGCTGCACTAGGAAGGGATATATATATATATATATATATCAAATACATATCAAACTAAATATAGTTGCAAAATAATTATCATACAGTAAAAGAGACCAGAGAAAGTATAGTATGCACCCAGGCCAGATAAGAAACAATATAATATATATATATATATACAGTAGAAGCCCGATTTAACAAACTAATTCAGCCAAGGTCCAGTCCGCTAAATTGAATTTTCCGTTATATTGAGCGAGTGAGCATTGGTGTAACAGTGTTGCCAGAGCGGATTATAAAAATGATACGTACCTAAAAATTCCCTAGTGTACACACACACACGTACAGTATATATATTATTGTAAGTGAATTATAGGCAGCACAATCATGAATTGCAAATGAACAGCAATGTGCAGTAATTTGTTGCAACGTGTGTGTGTGTGTCGTGTAACAATGATATGAGCTGTCTGTGAATTTCGCGGAATATTAGTCATAGCTTCGTGTTTGGTTCGATGTACATAATTCTAGCGATTAATAGGACTGGGCAGTTGGTTTTTGGATAGTGAGCATTATTGTGTTGTTGCAGAAAACGTAGTTCGTTGTTATAGAAGTGTTTTTCGTGGTGATTACTCTCGCATACTGATTTTGAATTTTCCCATCAACTTACTGTTTCATTATTTTGTTTTCCTATTATACCGTCTATTTCTACTTGAATATATTTCTGCTACAATTATACTTTATACATATACTGAATTATATATTATTGTATATATATATATATATATATATATATATATATATATATATATATTTATATACCTCCAAAGTACTAAATTATAAATTTTGGACTCTGAGACATGCATGTGGCCGGTTGACGGAAAATGCTCAACTTAGCTTACCGTTCCCGCTAAATTGAGCTATTTCCGTAGACGCGCGTCTGGCCAGCTAGCGGAAAATGGTCAACTTAGCGGACCATTTCCGCTAAGTTGAGCATTTTCGTTATTGCTATTTGCAGTTCGCTAATTTCAGCTTCCGCTAAATTGAGATTAGTTGAATCGGGCTTCTACTGTATGTATGTATATATATATATATATATATTATATTGTTTTTTATCTGGCCTGGGTGCATACAATATTTTCTCTGGTCTTTTTTACTGTATGATAATTATTTTGCAACTATATTTAGTTTGATATGTATTTGTCTGGTCAGTGTGTTGAAGTAAAGAAAATCTTCTTGTGGTCAGGTGATGTATTACTTTGAGTCAAGCATACAGTTCATATACGAGAGACATTCAATAAGTAATGCACCCTCACCCATTTCCCATAGCAACAGAGCAACGAAATTTGGCACATTCATTAGTCTTTCTCTACATAGGAACCACCCAGAGTTACACATTTCTCCCATTGTTTGATGCAGCTCTGGAGACTGTTTTTGTAGAACACCCCAGTTTGGTCCTCCAACCACGACGTGACTTCAGAAATCAAGGCAGCAGCATCTAGGAAATGCTTTCCTTTCAAAAACAACTTCATGGCTGGGAAAAGGTGAAAGTTAGAGGGTGCAAGGTCAGGAGAGTAGGGGGGACGGGGGAGAATTTCATAGCCACACGCCCGTGCATCTGATCCGGCGACATGCGAGTTGTTGTTGTTGTCATTCCCTAGACTGTCTGTCCGAGCAGTCCCGTCACCCCAAGGAATGCCACAGCCGAAACTGGGTTTTCCCACAAATCCTTTATAGAGTGTATGTTGTGTTGTTTGCGTGCATGATTGTGTATAATGCAGTCTTCCAATATGTGTTGTATGGTATGGGGTGAAGTGTTACATCCTGGGCAGCTGTTCACAATGCAGTCATCCAGCCTCTTCTGGTAGCTTAGAAGTGCTGGGTGGTGGCTGCACCACAGTCTGGCCAAGTGGACTCTGTCCTTTCGTGGGAGAGAGGATTCAGAAGGGTGGATATCAGGGGGTCTGGCATGCAGCAGTGTGTTGTCTTTCAATGTGTTAAAGGAGCGGTGAGTGATATGATTATGAATATGTTTCCGGAGGCTGGTATTTGGTGGTTGTGGAGGAAGAGAAGAGAGTATCTGTGTGTGATACAGGTCTTTGGGTGTTGTTTTAATGTTCCTTGGTGTGTGTGGGTGTTCTGTTTTGTAGTGTAGCGGGTGTGATGTGTTTGTGGTGGCTGCGGCAAGTGTTTGTGTGCCTCTCATGTCGAGGTGGTCCTTGACTTTGAGGACTTTTGTTTCATGGTGTAAATGGTCTGTAGGTGTTGCATTTGTGCAGCCTGTAATTGTTTTTAGGGCTTTGTTTTGTATGATTTGAAGGGTGTTGTGGTGTGTCTCACTGAGATTAGGAGCCCATGCAGGACTTGCATAATTCATCACTGAGCATATGCATTGTTTGTATATTGTTGTATTAGTTTCTTTGTTTTGTCCAAATGTTGTTCCAGCGATTGACTTAAGTGCATTAAGTCTAGGTGTGCATTTGTTTTTTATGTTTGTGATGTGTTGTTTGAAAGACATGGATGTATCGTATGTTACACCAAGAATTTTCGGTGTGTTTGTGTGTGGTATTAGAGTGTTGTTGATGTAGAGATGAGGTATGTATTTGTGTTCTATTGTCCAGTTGTTGTTGTTGTTGTTGTTGTCGTTCCCTAGACTGTCTGTCCGAGCAGTCCCGTCTCCCCAAGGAAGGCCACAGCCGAAACTGGGTTTTCCCACAAATCGTTTATAGAGTGTATGTTGTGTTGTTTGCGTGCATGATTGTGTATAATGCAGTCTTCCATTATGTGTTGTATGGTATGGGGTGAAGTGTTACATCCTGGGCAGCTGTTCACAACACGGTCGTCCAGCCTCTTCTGGTAGAAGTGCTGGGTGGTGACCGCATCGCAGTCTGGCCAAGTGGACTCTGTCCTTACGTGGGAGAGAGGATTCAGAAGGGTGGATATCAGGGGGTCTGGCATGCAGCAGTGTGTTGTCTTTCAGTGTGTTAATGGAGCGGTGAGTGATATGATTATGAATATGTTTCCGGAGGCTGGTATTTGGTGGTTGTGGAGGAAGAGAAGAGAGTATCTGTGTGTAATAAAGGTCTTTGGGTGTAGTTTTAATGTTTCTTGGTGTGTGTGGGTGTTCTGCTATGTAGTGTAGCGGGTGTGATGTGTTTGTGGTGGCTGCAGCAAGTGTTTGTGTGCCTCTCATGTCGAGGTGGTCCTTGACTTTGAGGACTTTTGTTTCATGGTGTAAATGGTCTGTAGGTGATGTATTTGTGCAGCCTGTAATTGTTTTTAGGGCTTTGTTTTGTATGATTTGAAGGGTGTTGTGGTGTGTCTCACTGAGATTAGGAGCCCATGCAGGACTCGCATAATTCATCACTGAGCGTATGCATTGTTTGTATATTGTTATATTAGTTTCTTTGTTTTGTCCAAATGTTGTTCCAGTGATTGACTTAAGTGTGTTAAGTCTAGGTGTGCATTTGTTTTTTATGTTTTTGAGGTGTTGTTTGAAAGACATGGATGTATCGTATGTTACACCAAGAATTTTCGGTGTGTTTGTGTGTGGTATTAGAGTGTTGTTGATGTAGAGATGAGGTATGTATTTGTGTTCTTTTGTCCAGTTGGTGAGAAGTGTTGCTGTAGATTTGGTTGGAGCTATTTTGAGTCTGTTTGTGATGAACCATGTGTTGAGTGTGTCAAGGTAAGGCTGGATTATTTCTGCAGCTTTGTCTGTGTTACGATGTGTGCATGTGATTGTTATGTCGTCTGCGTAGGAAGAGATTTGTATTTCTGAGGTGTCTGGCGTGGGTAAGTCATGCATGTATAGATTAAATAATGTGGGGGATAGAACCGAGCCCTGTGGTACTCCGTTCTTAATGTTTCTGATGTGCGATGATTGGCCATTATATGACACATGAGCATTCCTGCCTGCCAGATAATTGGCCAGCCATCTTTTGGTGTTATTGTGCATGTCTGTGTTATATATTTTATTTGTTAGGTTGTGGCGGGGGATAGCATCAAAAGCTTTACTAATGTCCAATGTTATAAGAAGTGTTCTGTGGTGGGGCCTATCTGAATTGATGCCATCTAAAATTCTTTGTGTGAGGTTTGTCAGAAGAGTGTTTGTGGAGTGTAGTGGCCTAAAACCGTGTTGTGAGTCAGCAAGGGGAATATATGGTGTGACAAGTTTAAGTATTAGGCGTTCAATGACTTTAGAGGGGGTGCAGAGAAGTGTGATTGGGCGGTGCGATGTTGGGATTGTTGGGTCTTTGTTCGGTTTTGGAATGGTGATTATTTTACCATGCTTCCAGATGTCGGGTATTGTGTTGTGTGAATAGCTGTAGTTTGCAATGTTTGTGAGTGCGTGTATACCTTGTGGTCCAATGTGTTTTAGGTGTATGTTGCTTATGTTATCAGGGCCACAGGCAGATGAGTGCTTGAGACTATGTAATATGAGTTTTGTCTGACTGTCTATGAAGGGTGTATAGTCTGAGTCTGTGGGAAAGTCTTTCTTACGGTCCTGGAGCTGCAACGTCTACGTCGTGGGACCACCCCCCAACCCCAAGAGTTGGGGGCCAAACAGCAGCATCTACCCCTGGCCATCAGCTCTACGCAGATGGCACCGATCCCCTCTTTTGTCCAGTTGGTGAGAAGTGTTGCTGTAGATTTGGTTGGAGCTATTTTGAGTGTTTGTGATGAACCATGTGTTGAGTGTATCAAGGTATGGCTGGATTATTTCTGCAGCTTTGTCTGTGTTACAATGTGTGCATGTGATTGTTATGTCGTCTCCGTAGGAAGAAATTTGTATTTCTGAGGTGTCTGGTGTGGGTAAGTCATGCATGTATAGATTAAAGAGCGGGGGGGATAGAACAGAGCCCTGTGGTACTCCATTCTTAATGTTTCTGATGTGCGATGATTGGCCATTATATGACACGTAAACATTCCTACCTGCCAGATAATTGGCCACCCATCTTTTGGTGTTATTGTGCATGTCTGTGTTATATATTTTATTTGTTAGGTTGTGGCGGGAGATAGCATCAAAAGCTTTACTAATGTCAAATGTTATAAGAAGTGTTCTGTGGTGGGGCCGATCTGAATTGATGCCCTCTAAAATTCTTTGTGTGAGGTTTATCAGAAGAGTGTTTGTGGAGTGTAGTGGCCTAAAACCGTGTTGTGAGTCAGCAAGGGGAATATGTGGTGTGACAAGTTTAAGTATTAGGCGTTCAATGACTTTAGAGGGGGTGCAGAGAAGTGTGATTGGGTGGTGCAATGTTGGGATTGTTGGGTCTTTGTTCGGTTTTGGAATGGTGATTATTTTACCATGCTTTGAGATGTCGGGTATAGTGGTGTGTGAATAGCTGTAGTTTGCAATGTTTGTGAGTGCGTGTACACCTTGTGGTCCAATGTGATTTAGGTGGATGTTACTTATGTTATCAGGGCCACAGGCAGATGAGTGCTTGAGATTATGTATTACGTGTTTTGTCTGACTGTCTATGAAGGGTGTATAGTTTGAGTCTGTGGGAAAGTCTTTCTTACGTCGAATAGTGCGTCGGTCGTCAGGGTGAGAAGTGAGATGGCTTGTCTGTGCAAAATGATTTATGAGAGTTTGCTTGTCTGTTTGAAGGTAGATTGTCTGTTGTTGTGATTATTGCTGCGTGAGAGCGTGTTGTGTTACTGTTGGATAGTGTAATGCTGTTGAGTGTTTTGTATAATTTGCTGGTGTTTGTTTTGTGATCAAGTGAATTGATAAAGTTTTGACAATTTTGTGTTTTTTGTTCGTGTATTTTATTGGCAATCACAGTGTTTAGTGTTTGTATTTGGTCTGCTATTTTTTGAGGGATAGGTGTGGGGGTATTGTGTTTAAGTGTGTCTTGTTGTCTGATGAGGCCTTGGATTTCTGGTGTGAAGTTGGGGTTGTGTGATTTTCTGTTGCCTCTAGGGATGTATCTCTTGTCTGCGTTTTGTATGATTGTATTAAAAGTGTGCACAGCATTGTTTATGTTTGTGATTGGTGTACTGTTAATTGTTTCAAAATGTTGTTCTGTCTCTTCAGTAAAAGCTTCCCAGTTAGCTCTCTTGTAATTGGTGTATGTGTGTCTGTGGCCAACTGGGGTGCATCTTGTTTTGGTGGTGATGATGATTGGAAGGTGGTCAGAACCAAGGGTTCCGACCACTCTCCATGATGTTGTTGGGGTTAGGCAGGGGGAGCAGGGAGGGAGTGTATAGGGCTTGGTGTGGGATATGTGTATGATTATGTGTGTTGTTCATGATAGTCAATGAGTCAAACTGAGTCTGTATATCAAGCCCTCTGTCTGTGTCAGGGTTGTCGATATACCAGGCAGACCACTTGGCGTTGAAGTCACCACCCATGATCAGGTTGGGGATTGAGGCTAGTTGGCTAAATTGAGGCCTGAAGGTGTTTGGAACTGTGGGGGATGATTGGGGGGGAATGTACATGTTAACTATTGTCAGTGTTGATTTGTTACCTCTGCGGATTCGAATGGATTGGATTTCTGTAGTGTTATCTGTGGCAGGGAGGAGAATTTTGGTTGTGGCACATGTGAGTTGTGGACCGGAGCGTTGTCCTGCAGGAGGAGGACACCTTTGCTGATCTTACCCCGCCTTTTGATTTTGATAGTTTCTCTTAATTTCCTCAAAAGTGAAGCATAATAGGCTCCTGTAATTGTGGTACCCTTTGCCAGGAAATCTGTCATCACTACTCCATCCTGGTCCCAGAAGACTGTGAGCATGACCTTGCCAGCGGAGGGCTGCACCCTTGCCTTCTTTGGAGGTGGTGAATCTAAGTGCTTCCACTGCATTGACTGGGCTTTGGTCTCTGGATCATAGTGATGGACCCAGGTTTCATCCTGTGTAATCAGTCTTTTGAAAAACTTTGACTCATCTTCTTGGCACATCTCCAAATTCATCCTCGAGCACACGACGCGTTCTTGCTTCTGGAAAGGTGTGAGCAACCTGGGGATCCATCTGGCAGACACCTTATGCATATACAAATGATCATGAATGACTGTTTCTACAGAACCTGTACTAATCTTGACCTCTTGGGCTATTTGGCGAATAGTAATGCGTCGATCTTCCAAAATGGCAGCCTCAACTTGACGGACAGATGCCTCATCAATGGCAGAAGGGGCGACCAGGTCTGGGAGCTGTTTCCACAGAGTTCCGGCCATATTTGAATTCATGATGCCAGCGTTTTACAAGGTCATAGGATGGGGCATCATCACCATAAGTTTCTTTCATTTCATCAAAAGTCTCCAGTGGTGTGCGTCCTTTCAAATATATAAACCGGATCACAGCTTGGCATTCAACAGGCTCCATTTCACACCTGACTCGGTTCAAACACCTGTAAATAAAAAACCACAATTAGTTCTAAGCTCTTATTTTCCACATAACCCATAGAGATATAAATCACTGCACATGCAAAATTTCAGCTAGATTGGACAACTGGAAGGGGGTAAGGGGCATTACTTATTGAACGCCCCTCGTATATGTGCATACGTTCCATTATTTTTCCTCGAGTTCTCATGCAATACAGAAATAATTTGCTAGTGCTTTGTCTCAATACTACATATAGTAAACACTTCTAAGATACTTTTTCCAGCTAAGGTTACTTTTGTAGCCTTGTTATTTATATTATGATGATTAATTTTATTCTTAGCCAGCCTTTTTACTACAATGTTTGCTATTTGTCCAACAGAACAAAAGGAAGCAAAGGCTCGCCGTAAAGCACAGGTGGCCCAGCTGAAGCAAGAGGAGCAAGTTTCTAGTGCTGTGGCTGTCTGGAACAACGAAATTATACCTAAGTGGGACACTATGTAAGGATGCACACTATTGTTTGGGAAATTCTGAATAATAAAGAGATTGATCTACCATACTCACCTGTGAAACTGATTGACTTAACTTTAACACAACATCATATTCATTTAGCTTCTTCTTGGTCATGGGAGCCATCTTGAGTGTTCTTGGGTTTTGTCTTGTTCTTGAGCTGTTCTTCTGTTGATTCATGACTTGTTGTTGAGCTCTTCTTCAGTTTATTCTTAACTTGTTCTTTGTTGTTGATTCTTTGACTTCATTTTTGTTAATTCTTGAACTGTTCTTGATTCTTAAGTTGTGATGCTTGTAGACTTCATGATAATATGCTGACTCAGGTCCCAAACCCTGGTATTTATAGGCCAAGTATGTATTTCCTCACTGATGAATATGGTGCACTAGCTGCTCATTGACTAGAAACCCAAACTATCAGCATTTAGGCAGGTATCAAAACGATTGACTTATTCGCAGTGATACATAAGGCAGCTGACGGACAGTGAAAACAGATTTTTATTTTATTTATTTTATTTTTTATTTTTTTTTTTTATTGATTGCAAGTATTTACAAAAGAAAACTTGCGCGGGTCACAACCCGCTACTTCCTAAGAAGTTCATCTTCGGTATTCTTCTGTCTCCCGGTCTGATGTGTGTCGTCTTGTCTCAGTCCATGCCTTCCGGGATCCCAGGTAAGGACGGCCAGTCGTCTTTGCTGTAAAGAAAGAAAAAGAGTCATGGTGAGCGGATATGCTTGTTGTATATAGGCTATATATTCAGTGTGTATTCATAAAGGAAAAGAAAAAAATGGGGGGCATTATCTAGGAGGTGATACTTCCGTTAGGCGCCGAAGCCGGTATGGGTTGATCGCGCCCAACAGCCTCCTCACTAGACCCTCCAGTGAAGTGGCAGGACCCGCTCGAAGAAATGTAGACGCTGGACAGGTAGTCAAGTAGTGGACCAGCGTATTGGCCCCCACCGTGCCGCAGTGTTGGCAGTCCTCTTGGTGTCCCGCAATCTCCCAGAAACATCGATACCCTAGCCTAAGTCAATGTAGGATCACTTCTTGCACCCTGGAGAGGCACATTCCTGTGGCAAACTTCTCATAGTTGGAAGTCCTCTTGTACCACAGGGCTGACGGCCTCATGGGCGCCATCAACTTGTGCTTCTCTACCTCTCGCCGGGTCAGTGTTCTTGTGGTGATGGTCAAGTGAAAACAGAGACAGAGAGAAACAAAAGAAGAGTCCTGAACAGAGCTGAGAAAGTGCTACAATTGTCATCTGAATACTACATAGATTACTACTCGTCATTTTGACAAACACTGACCAATCTCCTAGTGTTTCCCAAATGTCTTCAAGAATTTTCCCCTTAGAGAAGTTATTGAGAAGTTATTGTACATCTGCCTCCTAATGACTCATTTGCACTGAGATGGCAGTAAACAGTTGTTCCTGACATCTGTGCCTAATGAATCTTCATTCAGCCAGCATCAAGGCTCAGTATCCCGTGCTTAATGAATCTTGATTCAGCCAGCATCAAGCCTCACTATACTGTCTCCTGTACTTCCTGTCTTAATCATGGAGTAGCTGACTGCTCTTCATAACCCCTATAGGAATAACTTCTTCAGTTCATCCACCAGTTCCAGCTTATGAAACTCAAGGCCTGGGCTAGTGATACTTGTCAGTAAATATGCTAGTCTGTCCTTTTCATAGGCATTTCTAAGAAATATTTTGATTTGATAATATATACCATTCATCAAAATCTTCACGGGATTGATGATGGTCAAAACCCATACATGAGGCACACCTCTCATTTTCAGGCCATTTCCAGGTAAAAAAAAGCTGCAACTCTTACACTGAAAAATACAGTATCTGGAGTGATTAAGATTACCTATAATTTCTAGGGGGAGGCCTCCATTCTGTTATTTCTAAGTCATTGTCTGAGTATGTTTGGGTGTTCTTAGCAGCTATTGTATAGCTACTATGCTGGATTATGGTCCTGTTATCTGCAAGGGTCATCCCAAAGGTTTCCCACTGTAGTAAGGACTGCCCACAGTACATTGTGTCAGGTTGCAATATACTAACTCTTCAGAATTTCATGTTTTTGAGTATTTATTTTTATGGGTAATGGACAACATGATATGTATATCTGAAAGAAATTTGATTAGCTATAAATTACATCATAGTTTGATAATATAATACTTGTTTCCTAGGCATAGTCACAAAAGATGTCAGGACTTGTGGTGGCAGGGTCTTCCTTCATGTGTACGTGGAAAGATCTGGAGGCTGTCCATTCGCAATGAACTCAATATAACACCCCAGTTGTACAATATTTGTTTACAGAGGTAAGCATGAGGTGTTATGATTTGATTCAGATTTCTTAATGTGATGTTTGTGTTTATAACATTTACTTGGCATAGTGATGAGTACCTGGTTATGGTGGTTTTGTGAGATAATTGTTGGAGAATACCATCTACTTGTTGATTGTCTTCATATCTCATCAGCACCCTATCTCCACCCATAGGTGCAACCCTAAGGTGCTGGCACCTTATTTCCATCAAGTGATTGAGTTGTAAAATGAGGTTATTCAGTAATTTGCCTACAAGTACACATGAGATATATTTTATTGGCAGGTCTAAAGAAAAGCTAGTTAGTCTTAGTGAGTGTGGAAGTGTTGCAAGTCAGGATGACCTTGCAAGTGAAACAGGGGATCATGAAGCGACCATTGACCTCATCAAGTTGGATGTTTCACGTACATTCCCACAGCTCTGTATTTTTCAAAAGGTATGCTATGCAAATGAGTTTTTTCTCTGAAGTCTTATCTTTCATCCATATACTTATCTGCCTTTATCATGAGTAACAATGGCTAAACCAGTGGCCATGGCCTATTTCTGTGAGGTTGTGTTTCTCTTGAAAAAGAGAACTGGGGCAATGGATTGATTAATCATTCTAATGAAAAGGTTCATATACAGATTCTCTTTCATACTATTATTTTTTTTATACAGCTTCTGTGTTGATGTACTCCTTTATTATCCTTTTCTTTGTGGTGAAGTGTTGAATGACCTCCATTTTGATGCATGTTTTCCTTATATACAACAGGGTGGTCCATTTCATGATCCTCTGCACAACATCCTGGGTGCTTATGTGTGCTACCGTCCTGATGTCGGCTATGTGCAGGGCATGTCCTTCTTGGCCGCCACACTCCTGCTCAACATGGAGGAGGGGGATGCCTTCCAAGCCTTTACCAACCTTCTCAACCGTCCTGCACATATGGCCTTCTTCAGGGTGGATCAGCCGGTGGTAAGGACAAGTTCTAGAATTAGCAGAATTAGCATTCATAAAAGCATATTAATTTTTCTAAGAGTTTTTCATTCATTCATTTTTCATTCTATCAATATACCAAAGGGTTCTTCCCCCATGTAAGGGAGGTAGCAAAATCAAAGGCATGCACCTACTCCCACCCATTCCATTTCCAGTCACCACCCTTGTGTCCCACTTATCATAGCTCCTTGTGGATGAAAGGTCATCCCTGTCTCCTGTCCACTGCCTGGGTCAGAAGCAAATCCAGCAAGACACAGCACATCCCCGGCAGGGCTGCTTTACTTCACAGTGATTTCCCTCCCCATCCCCTCATATGGAAAATAGAGAAGATGAGGAGAATTCCATTTGAGCTGCATCAAAATATCCATACACAACCATCCTCCACTCACCACTATCCCCAGCTTTCTCTCTTCCTTGGTCAACAGGCTCATAGCCCCTTTCACCCTATTCATCCATCTCATCTTTGGTCATCCCTCAAGTTCACTCCATCCATCTCTGCTTTCTACACCTCTTTTGCTAATCTTTCATCACTCATTCTTTCCATGTGTCCAAACCATCCCAATAAGCTTTCATCAGCCCCATCTGCCAGCTCCCTTTCTGCCCTTGCTCAATTACTCACCTTCTCATTTCTTACTCTATTTGGGTGGAGTTTTCCAAACAGAACCCTAAGGTTTGGGTTTTTTAATGGGTGTGGGTGTGGTACAGATAAGAGTAGAAGGGAAGAGATAGGCAGTATATTTGTGAGAAGATGGATTATTGGCATTGAGTGAAACTTAAGTTGAAAGGGAGGGGCAAGTTTGAGTTTGGGAGTGTAGTTGGGAGGGTGTCTGGAGGAAAGAGAGGACAAGGGAGAGAAGGGGTGGCTATACTAGTAAGTGAAGAAATAGTGTGTGGTGGAGTGGAAGGAAGTTTCTTCAAGGTTGATGTGGATGAAGGTGAAATTGGGGAGGCAGATGTGGATCTTTGTACATGCATATGGGCATGGTAGTGAGAACAGTAGAGAAAAGGGAGGCTTTTTGGATAGATTTAAGTGAGTGGATAGAGTGTAGGGGAAAAAGAGGCTTTTTGGGTAGATTTAAATGAGTGTAGAGAGTTTAGGGAGAAATGCCAATGTAGTGGTATTGGGAGATCTTAATGTAAGGGTAGGAAATGAACCAATAGATGGAGTGGTTGGGAAGTGTGGAGTTCCTCAAAAAAATTGTAGTGGAGAGTTGATGGAGATGTGTCTAGAAAGAGAGGTGATGATAGCAAATACAGTGTTTAGGAAGAAAGTCAAGCATAAGTACATATAGAAGAGGGTGGTGGATGGAAGGGTGGTAGATAAGGCATTAACCCCTTCCATACGGTGCCACATACATAGGCGTCATGAGAGCCCAACAGCATATACGGTGCCGCACACGTAGGCGTCATGATTTAATTTTGTTTCCGCTCTTGTTGCGTTATCTTGTATATTGTACTGGTAGTAAGTAAAGATTCCGTATGCTGTACTTGGGATTCTGTTGCTCCTCCCACCATCCTTGTTCCCACAAATCACGATAATGAGCTACAATATGCCCCGCCTTCTATCTAAAATGAGGAAGTCTCATTAGGTAAAGCTCTCTCTCTCCTTCCCTCTTCTCTCTCTCTCTCTCTTTCGCTCCTCCCTCTCTCTCTCTCTCTCTCTCCCTCCCTCCCTCCCTCTCCCCCCCACCCTCTCTCTCTCTCTCAGAGCTGGATGCTCGTGTGGTAGGTCAGCGGGAAGGGTGGAGGTGACAAAGATAGATATGCGCTTGCTTTCCCCCCCTGAACTCATTCTCTCCCTCACTCACTCACTCCCCCCCTCTCCCCCCCCACCCTCTCTCTCTCTCTCTCAGAGCTGGACGCTCGGGTGGTAGGGCAGTGGGAAGGGTGGAGGTGACAATGATAGATATGCGCTTGCTTTCCCCCGCTGAACTCATTCTCTCCCTCCCTCCCTCCCTCTCTGGGCAACCAGCAGCAGTGAGGTATAGACTGCAGGGCATATGACTGGTAACTTATCTGATATCTTCCGCTCTCTCCCTCTTACACACACACACACACACACACAGTGCTGTTAGCAACACCGACCGTCGTCGCTGTCGTCGCGCGACCAAGAAGACGAGGATTTACGACGAAAAAGGAAAACCTGGTTTGTACTGTAGGGGTGGGGAGTGAACGTGAGTGCCCGAAATGGTATCTATGCAGTGCTAGTTAATTGTGTTAACTCGAAATTAGCAAAAATGAATGAAAACGACTCGAAAGCCAGTTGCGAATCAGAGCCATCTGGCGGCAATCCACTGAACCGCGATGTAAACAATCAACAAAGCACGTGTTATGACAATGATTTCTTAGGGTTTGGTAAGTACGAAAGAAAGAACTTAAGTAGATTATTAGAGATAGAGAGAGAGATGAGCAAAAATAGGACTCGGTGGGAAAATGAAATCATGGACTTAAGAAAAGAGGTCATTGGTTTAATTGATTGTTTATCTAAGACTAACCATGAAATTTCTGACCTGAGAAAAGCTAACTTGGATCTTACAAACGAAATTAAAGAAATGAAAAGAGACATAAATGAACTGAAGAATGATAATGAAAAGAAGAAAACTAATGATAATAACAATAGCGAAAATCTAAAGCAGGAAGTGAACAACAAATTACAAGAATTGACACAAAAGATCGAAGAAAACTTAGGTGGGGACAGTATCCAGGAAATTAAGAAGTGGAAAGAAAATATTGAAAATAAAGAAATTGCTTTCAAAGAAATAGTCAAGCAGCAAATGCAAGATAATGCAAAAGACACAATCATTCAAGTGATTAACGAAAAAGCAAATTGGGTCAGGGACACAGTAGATAGGAAGAAATGTATTGTGGTTTATGGGCTTAAAGAAAAACAAGGATTGGCGAGGTACATGAGAGAAAAAGAAGAAAAAGAGACAGCAGTAGAAATCCTTAATGAAATTCAGGGGGGAGACAGTGATTCAGGCACAGACTTAGAAGAGACTTACAGAATTGGTCGCTATACTAAGGATAGGAATCGACCTCTAAAGATAAAACTAAGGTCACAAGTGGTAGTAGAAGACATATTTGAAAAAGTAGGTAACTTGGCAAAGAGTGAAAAATACAATAAGATATGGATAAAAAGAGAAATGAGTACTGAGGAATTAGAAAAAGAAAGGGCACTAAGAGAAGAAGCAAAGGAAAAAAACTTGAAAAGATCGGAGACAGAATGCAAAGAATTCCAGTGGAGAGTAATAAACTTGAGATTAAGACAATGGCGCTTCAAAACGAACAAAACAAGGGAAGAAGAAACCAGGGAGAAGGAAGAAAATTAAAAGTGGCCTATACCAACATTGACGGACTAATTTCGGGACTGAACGAACTCAATGATTATCTGTTAGAAGCAAAACCAGACATAATGGGAATTGTAGAGACCAAACTAAGAGGTGAAATACCATCCACTGTTATCGGACAAGGTTTATACAACTACTGGATAAAAAACAGGGACAAGAAACAGGGAGGGGGAATCATGTTCTTGGCCAAGAAAGACCTAAAGGTGACAAAAATTGCAGAGGGCAAAGGTAATGCTGAATTGATCATGATAAAAGTCGAAGGCAAGAATATGAAAAGTAGAAAGTTTGTGGTGACTTATGTGCCTCCAAAAACAAGCGCTTGGAAAGAAATCGAACATAAAAAAATGCTAGATGACACAAGAAAATCACTCAATGAGATACTAATGGGTAAGGGTAATCTGGTAGTTAAGGGGGACTTCAATTGCAAAGAAATTTGTTGGGACAGCATGACAGTGCAAGGAGGAGATGACTCGTGGGGCAATGTACTGCTAGATATGACCATGGAGTACACAATGACCCAATGGGTCCGTGAAAACACAAGGTACAGAAATAATGAAGAGCCATCGAAACTAGATCTAATATTTACAACAGAGCCTGAAATAGTGCATAAAGTCCAGTATGAGACACCAATTGGAAAGAGTGACCATGTACTCATCGAAACTATACTAAAGGAAGAAATAGACATAGAGAGGAACGAAAAGCATAGGAAAGGAAGACTGAGGTACAACAAAACAGACTTTACAAAACTAAAGACATTCTTCCGGAATGCAAACTGGGAAATATTTTACAGGGAAGAAACAGCAGTGGAAGAGAAATGGAATATATTGATGGAAAACTACAATGAAGGGGTAAACAGGCATGTACCAAGACAAAAGCGAGAGAGAGAGTACATTAAATGTTGGTTCAACAAAAGATGCAGTGAGGCAAAAGACAGAAGGGACAAAACTTGGAAAAAGTGGAGAAAAGACAAAAAACAAAGCAAATGGCAAATTTATGTTAACTATAGAAATGAGTATGTTAATGTGAGAAGAGAGGAGAAAAGGAACCATGAGAAGGATATTATAGACAAATGCAAAGAGCAACCCAAACTATTCTATCGGTATGTGAATGGTAAACTTAAAAACAAACAGGAATTGGTGAAACTATGCCAAGGAAACATAGAATACACAGAAGATTTAGAGATGGCCGAAGTCATGAACAATCACTTTAAATCTGTTTTCACCAGAGAGAAAATACCAAATTGTGACATAGACAAAAACAAGAAATCTCCCCTCATGAATGAGTTTACAGCATCACTAAAGGAAATATCAGAACATTTATCAAGGCTGGATGTCAGAAAATCACATGGCCCGGACGGTATTGCAAATTGGATTCTAAAGGAGTGCAAAGAAGAACTAA
Source organism: Oratosquilla oratoria (assembly GCF_046742065.1). NCBI lineage: Eukaryota > Metazoa > Arthropoda > Malacostraca > Stomatopoda > Squillidae > Oratosquilla > Oratosquilla oratoria. The sequence continues at coordinate 28,667,660 of NC_134817.1, read as the reverse complement.
CAGACAAAATACACATCTTAATAAACAGCTCACTCAAAGAAGGAAAGATACCCGAGGACTGGAAAAACGCTAACATTGTACCAATACACAAAGGAGGAAACAAAGAAGAACCCACCAACTATAGGCCAGTATCACTAACAAGCACCATAGCCAAAATTTGTGAGAAAATAATCAAGAATAGATGGGTAAAACATCTGGAAGACAATGACATATTAAACCCAAGACAATTCGGATTCAGACAAGGAAGATCATGCTCCACAAACTTAATATGCTTTTACTCAAGACTAATAGACATAGTGCAAGAAAGAAATGGATGGGCTGATTGTGCATTCCTAGACTTGCAAAAAGCCTTTGACAAAGTACCACACAGAAAACTACTAAAAAAACTGGAACACATAGGAGGAATACAGGGAAACCTACTAAAATGGATAGAGGACTTTCTGACTGGTAGAAAGATGAGAGTAGTGCTCAGAGAAAAATATTCAGACTGGAAAGAGGTGATCAGTGGAGTACCGCAAGGATCTGTGCTGGCACCAATAATGTTTGCTATCTATATGAATGACATGGATGAGGACGTGAACTGCTACATGAGCTTCTTTGCCGATGACGCCAAACTGCTAAGGAAAATAGAAACTGATGAGGACTGTGAAGCACTGCAAGAAGACCTAAATAGGGTATGGAACTGGAGTCAGAAATGGGAAGTGGACTTTAATACTAAGAAGTGTAGCATAATGGAGTTTGGAAAAAGCAAAAACAGAATATCAGGAAAATATACAATTGGAACCAAAGAAGTAAAGAAAGTAGGATCCGAAAAAGATTTGGGAGTAATTATCACGAATGACTTGTCCTATGATATACAGATTAACAAAATTGTCGGGGAGACTTACAACTTGCTAAGATCAATAAAAGTGGCGTTTACATACTTGGACGAAGACATGATGAAAAAAATATTGGTTACATTGATAAGGCCTAGATTAGAGTATGCAGCGACATTGTGGTCCCCCAGTACCAAAAAGAATATAAAGAAAATAGAAAGAATCCAAAGAGCAGCTACAAAAATGGCACCTGCACTTGCAAACCTATCTTACGAAGAGAGATTGGCTAAACTGGAGTTACCGACACTGGAGCAAAGAAGAGAGAGAGGTGACCTATTGACCATCTACAGAATCATGAAAGGCACAGAGGTACTCGATAGTGAGAGCTTACTTAACTGGGACAAAAGAAACACAAGAGGACATGGAAAGAAAATAAAAAAACATAGCTATAGAAGAGAACTGAAGAAAAACAGTTTTCCTCATAGAGTTTTGGACACTTGGAACAAACTGGACAATGGAATAGTATGCGCAAAAACCATTCATGAGTTTAAAAACAAACTAGACACTGCAAGATACAAAGGCGGGACATCACGAGCTTCCCGCAAAATACAACTAGGTAAATACACACACACACACACACACACACACACACACACACACACACACACACACACACACACACACACACACACACACACACACACACACACACATTCTGTGATGCATAATCAGGAGAGGGAGAGGGAGAGAGAGATAGGGAGGGAGGGGGGATGTGTGTGGTCAGAGTAGGAATAGCAAATGATTCCAGTGAAGGGAAAGAAGGAGGTTTGTTTAGCCTTTGCCTGGATTACTCCATCACCCCCTGGGAGTTTGCATAAGACATCGTCATCGACCAGAGGGTTTATTTCTATACGACTGGTAACTTGTTTGATCTCTTTCTCTCTCTCCCTCCCTCCTCCTCTCTCTCTCTCTCTCCCTCTTACACACACACACACGCACGAACACATTCTGTGATGCATTATCAGGAGACGGAGAGGGAGGGAGAGAGGGAGAAAGAGATAGGGAGGGAGGGGGGATGTGTGTTGTCAGGGTAGGAATAGCAAATGAATCATGTGAAGGGAAAGGAGGTTTGTTTAGCCTTTGCCTGGATTACTCCATCACCCCTGGGGGTTCGCGTAAGACATCGTCATCGACCAGAGGGTTTATTTTTACCAGGGATGGGCTCTTCCTCTGTCTATGATGCCTTACAACCCATTGTCTCTTGTCTCAGTACCTCTTTCTTTTAGGCTTGGTGCTGCCAGGCTTGTGCCATATGTTGAAGTGTTCCATGGAACACAAGCCTGGTTGCTCTTCACATCCAGGGCAGATGTAGAGTGTTTCCCTACGTTTAGGGTAACAGATTCTGCATCATTTCTTCATTCTGGTTTCTTGCTTCACAAACTGATGGGTTTCTTCAAAAGGATGGCGGCCCCCTGTCCTGACTTGTTTTCTTCTCTGTGTGAAGAACGTTGCCAGAGCTGCTGCCCCCATATTGTGTTCAAGCAGGATTTCTCTAGTCAATGAAGTGATAAACTCCAGGAGAGGAGTCTTTTCACCACTGAAATTTTTGTAAGTAATATGGGCATTCAGCACCATCCTGAAGAGCATGTGTATTCCTATTTTCTTGAACCATGCCATGCTTTTTCTGTGTGGAGTGTATGGTTCAAGTAGTTGATCTGCTAGATCTACACTGCCCATCTTTTCGTTATATTTCTCAATATGAAGTGGCTTATTGTAGAAAATTGTTTTATTTCCAAAATAGGTTTTGGTTTTTTCTACCATACCAGCATGGTATTTGGTAGTCAGAACTACAATATATTTTTTGTCCGCCCACTTCACTATAAGCACATTGCCATTTCTTGCAAAGGCTGTTTGATAAGTTTCCAGTGCCATGTCCTGCACTTCCTTGGGAGGCCCTCTTCCATACCTCACAACGCCAGTAATCATCGTCGTTCTCTCCTCCAGGTACCTAGCCAATCTCAGGCTAGTGTACCAATTATCAGTTATGACATGCCTCCCTTCATCTAGCAGATTTTCATCAGAGAGACAACAATTCTCTCTGATACAGACAAGTGGGAGGCAGACTCATCTTGTACCTGGTAGGTATCTTTACTCCAAATCTTGCCCTCTTACTTTTTATGTACTGCCTGAAGTGAAGCCGCCCTTTCCACAAGATAAGGGCTTCAACAACTGCCACATGGCATCCAGGTCTCATGACCATCTGGCAGTTTTCTCTAAGCAAGCTCATAAATGACTCAATACGTGTGCGAGGGTCAGTTTTTACTACCTTCGCAGGTGATGAAAAGCACAAGAACTTCATTATGCTAAAAAATCTATCCCTACTCATCACCTTGGAACAAAACACTGGTGATCCAGTTCTTATCCAGTCACTTGCCCAGTAATCGTGCATCTGAGGAAGTTGATTCAGTCCCATTACTAACACAAGGGCTATGAAAGTGTACAGGTCACCTTTTGTCACTTCCCTCCATACAAGATTGTGTATCTTCCTCTTTTTCTAAATTTGTCCAGTTTATACCCATTACTGTGAGTCCTGCCCTTCTATTAGATCACCCCGCACTCTGCGTCTTTCCAGAGAGTGTAAGTATAGGTGCCTAAGCCTCTCTTCGTAAGGCAAATTTCCGAGTCCATGTATCATTTTGGTCATTATTCTCTGTATTGATTCAAGTGAATTTATGTCCATTCTGTAGGATGGAGACCAAAACTGTACTGCATAGTCAAGGATGGGTCTAACTATCGCTAGATAGAGTTTAATAATTACCTCTGCACTTCTATTCGTTATCATCCTAGCAATGAAACCTAATGCTCTGTTAGCTTTATTTCTGGCGCTAATGCACTGCTTCCTGGTTTTAAGGTCCGGACTCACCAGAACTCCCAAGTCCCTCTTGCACTCAGATTTTTCTAAAAAGTGTTATCTAAGATGTATCTATTTTTGGGGTTGTGTAGCCCTACGTTTAACACGCTACACTTAGAAATATTGAAGTTCATTTGCCATTTCTCCGACCATGTTAACAATTTATTAAGATCATCCTGCAGAATCTCTGCTTCGTCTCCTGACCCAATTAGGCGTCCTATTTTAGTGTCGTCCGCAAACTTACTAACATCATTATTTAGCCCATCGTTCGAGTCATTTATGTACATAATGAACAACAAGGGACCCAAAACCAAGCCCTGGGGGACCCTGCTAGTAACATTGCCCCACCTAGATTTTATTCCATTTATGGTGACCCGCTGTTTTCTGTTACTAATCCAAGCTCTAATCCATTCTAACACTTTTCCTCCTATGCCATGGGCTTTGATTTTATTTAGTAGTCTCTGGTGAGGCACCTTGTCAAACGCTTTGCTAAAGTCAAGGTAAATAACATCGTAATTTTCATTGTTATCTGACGCCTTATATACTTTAGTGTAAAAGGATAGATTAGTCACACATGACTTACCCTTGGAGAAACCATGCTGTAAATCATGAATTAAATTATGCCCTTCGATGTGTTCTCTGAGTCTATTTACTATTATTGATTCAAGCATTTTTCCTATTACTGATGTCAAACTGATTGGCCTGTAGTTGCATATGGACAATCTATCTCCCTTCTTAAAAACAGGAACAATGTTTGCCTACCTCCAAGCAGTTGGCACAAAACCAGTGTCTACCGATTTATTGAATATTTCAGTTAACTGGTTGCAGATTTCAAATTTACACTCCTTAAGCATTCTTGGAAAAATTTCGTCTGGTCCCGGAGATTTTGTAGCTTTAAGTCTTTCAATCTGCTTGACTACTTCTTTACTAATGCTGATATTAGATAGACTTTTTTCTTCATCCCCTCTGTAAATCGGAACGCAGTCAGGTACTTTATCTAACCTCACATTAGTAAACACCGATAGAAAATAATTGTTAAACTCCTCACTCATTTTTTCCTCCGATTCTATCATGTCATTTTCATCGTTTTTAATTGGTCCTATTCTTTCTTTATTTTTTGTTCTATAGAGGTGAAAGAAACCCTTTGGGTTGGATTTTGCTTGACTGGGCACCTTTATTTCATAATTACGTTTCGCAGTACGTGTATTTCTTTTAACCAGCTTTGCCAATTCGTTATATCTTGATCTAAGGTGTGATTCCCCGTTTTTTTTTTTTTTTACGTAAAGTCCTCTTTTCATTCCGATCTCATGTTTCAATCTGTCCATCATCCATTTGGGAGTATTACTATTTTTCTGTATTGACTTTAGGGGGATAAATGTGTTTTGTGCATAAATAATTAGATCAGTTAGATTGCTATACATTTCTTCTAAATCGCTGACCTGACTGTTGGGCCCTCGGCCCCAAATGACCTAACCTAAGGTATGCATATTACCCTCCGTGACCCGGCTCTCAGCACCAACCTGACTCTCAGCCCCGCTACGAGAAACAAAAATGTCTGAAACATCCACATTCATGTATGGTGTGTATGTCAAAGTTTGCTTTCCTGAAGTCTGGTACTTGAACGTTATTCGTACTTTTTAATTTTTCCCAAATAACATTAAATCTTATTTCTTGATGATCGCTAAAGCCTAGACTATCTCCCACTATTACGCTGCTAATTTGATGCTCATTATTTGTTAAAATTAAGTCCAGGGTATTTTGTCCCCTCGTAGGATCGGTAATCACTTGTTTTAGGAAATTATCCTGTACCACATCTAGGAATTTCTTTGCTTCATGATGATCTGTTAAAGTTTCCCCGTCAATGTTTCTATAATTAAAATCTCCCATGATCACAACGTTTTTGTATTGGGACGCTCTGTGAATTTCATGAATCAGGGGATCAGTCTGCTCAATGCTGAGGTTAGGAGGTCTATACAAGATGCCAATAATAACTTTCTTATTCTTGCCTATAATCTCTACCCAAATAGATTCTGTACAGTCCTCTTCCTTAATCGAATTGTGGATAATACAGTTCAATGTATTTTTAACGAAAAGTGCTACACCTCCCCCCATTCCTGCCAACCCTATCCTTATGAAAAAACTTGTATCCTTCTATTTCGATTTCCGGAAGGAAATGTTTATCAGCCATGCTGATCCAGGATTCAGTTTATCTTCCCTCCACCTGCTTTGGTGATACTTTTCACAGTCCCTCTCTAAGTTGCTTCTATTGCCTAAACTATATTCCGATACTTCCCCCCTTACTCCCACGTAATCTACCCGTAAAACCCTGTAGGATGCCTACTTCTCGCTCAAGGGATTCAGCAAGGAGCTGAAATCCTCTTGGAGACAAGTGCACCCCATCCCTTTTGTATAGGTGATTCTTACCATAAAAGCATTCCCAGTTGTCGACAAATGCCCATCCATTGGCCTTACAATGTTTTGCCAGCCTGCAATTCATTGCAATAGCCCTGGAATGCCACATGCCTCCAACTCTATGCCTCGGGTTGCTGATTAAATGAAGTGGCCTTGCTGTGGATGTGCTGTGTCTTGTTACACTGCTTTTGACCCAGGGCAGTGGGCGAGATGCACGGCTGACCCATCATTCAGGAGGAGCCAAGATAAGAGGGATGGAGGGGGGTGAATAGGAATGGAGTATATAGGGATGGAATGGGTGGGAGTTGATTTTATACCTTTGTTTTTGGCTACCTCCCTTTGTAAGGGGGAAAAAACCATTGGTATATGCATATATGTATTAATTGAAAAAGTAAACTTTTAAAACTAACAAGAATGGCTTTAATACAAGGAACATTTAGGTTTCTTCATTTGAAATCCAAACAGACTTTTCTTTTACCTGTGTTTGTAGATGTGTGCCTACTACCAGACCTTTGAGGACCTTCTCTTTGAAAACCTGCCAAATCTTGCCAGCCACATGAAACTGATTGGAGTCACACCAGATTTATATGTCTTGGACTGGCTGCTCACAGTTTTTGCTCGCCCCCTGCCCTTAGATGCTGCCGCCAGAATATGGGATGTTTATCTAAGGGATGGGGAAGAGTTTCTTATAAGAGCAGCTATAGGTAAGCTGTGTTTGTTGCGTATTTTTCCTTAGCAATATATGTTTAAACTTTAGAATTATGTACATACATATACCAAGGCTTTCTCCCCCTTCCAAGGGAGGCAGCCAAAAAGGGAAAGGCACAAAAACACTCCCACCCATTTCATCCCTAAATACACTCCACACCCCTCCCACCCTTCCTCTCATCTGAGCACCTCCTGGATGACGGGTCATCCCTGCACCCTGCCCACCGCCCTGGGTCAGAAGCAGTGTCGCAAGACACAGTACATCCACAGCGAGGCCGCCTCACCCAATCGGCGACGCCCCCTCTCCGTCCCCCTTTGCATATAAGGCGAGGACGGGGAGAAATCCCTTCGGGCTGCGTCAAAATTTACTCACACATACTACCCCACCCCCCACTTCCCCGCCCATTCCTCCTCATGCAGTCACAACATCATCCATATACAACCATTCTCCACTCACCTCTGTCTTCCGTCCTCTCCCTTCCTTCCTCAACAGACATTCCCCTCTTCCCCAAAGCCCCCTTCACCCCATCCATCCACCTCATCCTAGGACGTCCCCTCATGTTCACTCCCTCCACATCTGCCTTCCATACCTCTTTTACTAGTCTTTCTTCACTCATTCTTTCCATGTGTCCAAACCATCCTAATATTCTTTCATCAACCCTATCTCCCAAATCCTTTTTCACCCCTGGTCTCCTCCTCACCTCCTCATTTCTCACTCTATCTAGCCTAGTAACCCCCACCATACTTCTCAGACACCTCATCTCAAACACATTCAAACTCCTTCTCTCTTCTTCTCTTATGTTCCACGTTTCTGCCCCATACAGTGCTGTTGGCACAATCACTCCTTCATACAGTCTCCTCTTCGCATCCATTCCCAAATGTCTATTCCTCATTACACTCTTTAAACCGCCAAGGCATTTACTCGCTTCTCTCAATCTACATTCTACCTCCACTTTCACTCCACCTTTTCCTGCTACACTTGCACCCAAGTATCTAAAACTATCCACTTCCTCCAGTCGCTCTCCCTTAATGTTCACTTCCAGTCTACTGCCACTTTCACCCCTTGTACATCTCATCACCTTACTTTTACCCACATTTATCTTTAGCTTTCTTCTGTCACATACTCTCCCAAACTCTGCCACCAGCTTCCTCAATCCCTCCTCCGACCCTGCCACAAGCGCAGTGTCGTCCGCAAACAACAGCTGGCTCACCTCCCACTTTTCTCCATTTTCTTTAACCATCTCCAATCCCTGACTCACTACCCTAGCATTCACCTCTCGCACCACCCCATCCATGTATAAGTTGAACAGCCAGGGCGACATAACGCATCCTTGACGAAGTCCCACCTTTACTTCAAACCACTCACTCTCTCCATTTCTAATCCTAACACATGCTCTACTACTCTCATAAAAACTCTTGACAGCTCCCAAAAGCTTTCCTCCTATCCCATAAATCTGCATAACCTCCCACAGTGCCTTTCTGTCTACCCTATCATAAGCCTTTTCCAGATCCATGAATTATGTAGAGGAGTCTTAATTATGTAGAGGAGTCTTAATGTCGTTCATAATGTGATGTTTCAGTAGTCCCACCTTAGAAATAGAAAAAAACAGAATCCAAAGTCTTGGACTCGCAAAAATACAGAGCAGACAAGAAATTCTTTCGAGCTGCTTGAATTTATCATTTATTCACAACCACTCTATTCATACCTATATCTTGTATAAATGTGTATATTTTCCTTTTTTTTTTTTTTACAGGAATTCTGAAACTATATGAAAATGTCTTGTTGCATCAAGATTGTACGGCAACAGCAGCCCAGTTTCTCACACGTCTTCCTGAGGACCTCAGCACAGAAGCTCTTTTCCGCCACATTGCTCTTGTACACACTGGCATACAAAAACGAACATTTTCTCAGATTTTGCATGCTCATATGGAAACAATTGGTGGGAGTATATGAAAAAAGGTTAACAAGATGAAGTGTATCAATGAAGGTGATTAGTGTATGTGAAGAAGGGCATTTGGCATGTTACAGGAAAGTTTCAGTGGGAGTTCTAGGGAAGACAGTGTATGGTGGAAGTGTTCTTATAATTATTCATTGAAGTTCTGAGTTGATTGAAAGTGTGGAATTGATGAAAAACTGAGACTGTAAGGAAATTATATGAAAGGGGCCCTTATCGTAGGAGTATATACCTTGGGATTTGTGTTGTCGGGCAGGACAGTATTAGATTTTAATTTACTGTACAGATAGTATCTTTCACTAGAATCATGTGGATTATGAGGTGAGCAGTGGCTGGGAAGTTGAAGTAGAAGTATCTTTACAATTTTTGTTGGGCTTTCCAATACTATAAATATTACAGCGTTAATTTTTTTTCTATATTTAGCTGTCAACAAATAACTAAGACCATTCTTTCCTTTGACTTACCTATCCAATTTTCAGCTTTACTGCTTTATTCTTTCTCTTGATATAAGCATTTTAAGGGAATGAAGTTTCCATCCATGGGGTCAGAAGAATATAAATGACAAAGTTGACCTTGCCAGAGCTTTACTTATGCTAATCTATTTTCATTTTCTTATATTTCATAATCACTTGGACCAAAATAGAGGTACTGTGAAGGGTGCTTTTTTCATAGATCTGTCTCAATTTTACTAAAGACTCATGAATGTATCTTGTCAATGATGGAGATGCAAAATGTGGTGTTATGCACCTGATGAAGATTGCCTGCTACTCTGGAAATTTCAGGCAAGAATGCTTGAAAAGCAATAGTACTGATGATCTAAATAATAGCCATGTAGAACAATTTTAGTATTTGAAATACTGCATCTCATCTTGACATTTTTGTGTACAATTTTATTATGATTTTTTCACAGCATTCATATGTATCATTCAGATGAACAGTTAATGTCAGCAAGATTGTTGTATTAGTTAATGCATGTATTTTTTTTTTATTATTTACACAAGTGTACTGTGATCTAGCATGTAAAGCAAAATATTAGCTTTTGATGCTAAACGATATTTTTCATTCAGGGAAATACTGCTTGATGGTATGCGTGAAACTACATTATCTACATGTATTAATGTGAGTTTAACATATTCTCAGTGTATTGTAATAATGAACATAAAATACTAATTTTTTTATAGAGTAGAAATCTATGTCAGTACCAAATGACTTTAAGAAGTCAAAGTGATGTCAAGATCTGCCCAAATACTACAGATGATTGGAGGAGAATGTGTTTGACATATTTCTGTGTCTTAAGGCTTCCTTGCTCTTTTTTAGCTGTTTGTATGGATGGCATGTTTTTGTTCTTTTGCATACATGAGTTGAGATTGTATGGTTGTATGTGCACATGTGTACATGAGTGTATGTGTGTGTTTACCTAATTTTGCCGAATTGTATATACCTAATTGAAGTATACAGGAAAGGAGCATCACTCATGGGGTACCATCTGCTTTCCAATTTATCATATCTAGCTTCAAATTCATGTATGGTGTGTATATCAAAGTGTGTGTGCACATAGGTATGTGTGTTAAACTTGATAGGATTACTGTATGAAGAAAAACAAAAAATTGTTAGATGAAAAGCATTGTCTCCTGTATGGAATAAAGGTTGTTATAATTCATAATTCTTTATTATGATGATGATGATGGTAGTTTTGAATAAAAAGTGAAATATAATATGTATTGAACTGGATGTAGAAATGATAAGTTAACCACCTTTGTTACCAAAGGGGTGCCATGTAAATAGATAAAACAGGTTGGCAGTGGCCAGGATAAAAGGTAGATCCACCATGATCAACTTCTGTATCAGGTGACACTTTTTTCATTCTGGCTGCCACCAGTCTATTTCCTTGATCCATGAGGCACCCCTTAGCAGTGAAGAGGTTGGTGAGATATTACTGTTTGATATGTAAAGCCATTTAGTAAGAGGATATCTAAAATTATGTATTATTTTCATTGTTGACCAAGTAAAGTATGATTGCTGACAAATGTGCCATGAAACAAGAATTTCATTTTCTTGTGACATTTGTCCATGAAAGACAATGTGTAACTGAATTGTTTAAATAAAATATATGATATGTGACTATAAGTCATGGCATTGCTATTTTAATATACCCTTTCCTATTACATACATATACCAAAGGCTTTTCCCCCCTTACATGGGGGAAGCCAAAAAGAAAAAGGCATAGAAACCACTCCCACCCATTCCATCCCCTCCACCCTCCCTCTTATCTTGGCACCTCCTGGATGACGGGTCTTCCCTGCATCCTGTCCACTGCCCTGGGTCAGAAGCAGTGTTGCAAGACAGCACATCCACAGCAAGGCTGCTTCATAGATTTGGCGACCTCCCACTCTCTGTCCCCTCATGCAGAAAAGGAGAAGACGGGGAGAAATCCCTTAGGGCTGCACCAATTTTTTTCTCATACATACTTCCTCACCTTTCTTCTCACAAACATACTACCTATCTCTTCCCTTTTACTCTCATCTGTACCACATCCAAACACATTAAAAGACCCAAACCTTAGGGTGCTGGTCCGAGAACTTCCAGGTAGATCCACCATGTGAGAAGAAAGATGGATGTGTTGGCTTTGAGTGAAACTAAGTTGAAAGGGAAGGGCGATTGTAAGTTTGGGAGGTTATCAGGAGTGAAGAGAGGGCGAGGTAGGGAAGGGGTGGCTATACTAGTAAGTGAAGAGATAGGTAAACGTGTAGTGGAGTGGAAGGAGGTTTCCTCAAGGATAATGTGGATGAAGGTGAAACTGGGAGAGGAGATGTGGGTTTTTGTAAGTGCATATGGGCCTGGCAGTGAGAAGAGTGTAGAAGAAAGGGAGGCCTTTTAGATAGATTTAAATGAGTGCATAGAGGGTTTAGGGAGAAGTGTAAATGTAACAGTACTGGGAGACCTTAATGCTAGGGTAGGAAAGGATCCAGTTGATGGATTGGTTGGGAAATGTGGAGTTCCAGGAAAAAATCGTAATAGAGAGTTGATGGTGGAAATGTGTCTAGAAAGAGAGTTGATAGCAAATAGTGTTTCGGAAGAAAGTCAAGCATAAGTACACATGGGAAGGGTGGTAGATAGAGCTTTAATGGACTATGTAGTGGTAAATAGGATTATGATAGGAAGAGTTAAGGATGTACATGTGCTAAGGGGAGAGGGTGGGGGAATATCGGATCATTTTATGGAAGGTAAGTTGAGAGTGGAGGACAGATGGAGAAAGAGGAAAGGGACAAAAGGTAGGGAGGTGCTTAGAGTGAACTCTTTAAATGAAGAGGAGGAGTGAAGGATAGCGTAGAGGTAGGTGTGGAGGAGGAATGGGGATGGTTCAAGGAGGGAGTCACAAAGTGTGCAAAGATGGTGTGTGGAACAAGAAGGACAGGAGGAAATAGAAGAAAGGGTAGTGAATGGTGGGATGAGGAAATGAAGAAGGTTGTAGGAGAGAAGAAGCAAGCTTACACAGATTGGTTACAAAATAGGATGAGGGAGTCATACGAGACGTACAAAGAAAAGAAAAGAGAAGTAAAGAAAAAGGTAAAGGAGGCAAAGAGGAGAGCAGATGTAAAATGAGGTAAGAGTATGACAAAAATTTGAAAGTAATAAAAAAATGTTTTGGAAAGAAATTAAGAGGAAATGGAGGCGAATCAAGTAGAGAAGAAAAGGTAAAAGGTGCAGATGGAGAGATGATAATGGAAGAGAAGGCAGTAAGGGGAAGATGGGCAGAATATTTTAGGGAGTTGCTAAATGTGAAGGAGGATAGGGAGGGAAAGATAGCTGCAGTGGGAAATGCTAAGAAAATGAGAGTGATGAGTGAGGAAAATGGAGGAGAAATAAGGAAGGATGAGATGAAGGCAGCAGTTAAGATGATGAAAGCAGGTAAGGCACCTGGTCTGGATGGATGACATGCAGAATGTCTTAAAAAAGGAGGTACAGTGATGGTGGACTGGTTGGTGAGGTTATTTAATGTTTGCTGGAGAGAAGGTAGAGTGCTGGAGGAGTGCTTGTATAGTTCCATTTTACAAGGGAAAGGGGACAAGTGTGAATGTAGTAGTTTCAGAGGGATTAGCTTGTTAAGTGTAGTTGGGAAGGCTTATGGGAAGATCTTGATTGAGAGGATTAGGAGAGGAACAGAGGGAGTAATTGGTGAGGAACAGTGTGGATTTAGGACAGGTAGAGGTTGTGTAGATCAGATTTTTGTGGTAAGACATATGTGAGAAAGCTATAGGAAAGGGGAAGGATGTTTTTTGGGCTTTTATGGATCTGGAAAAGGCTTACGACAGGGTAGACAGAAAGGCACTGTGGGAGGTTATGCGAATATACGGGATAGGAGGAAAGCTTCTCGGAGCTGTCAAGAGTTTTTATAAGAGTAGTAGAGCTTGTGTCAGGATTAGAAATGGAGAGTGTGAGTGGTTTGAGGTAAAGGTGGGACTTCGTCAAGGATGCGTTATGTCACCCTGGCTGTTCAACTTATACATGGATGGGGTAGTGCGAGAGGTAAATGCAAGGGTAGTGGGTCAGGGATTGGAGATGGTTAAAGAAAATGGAGAAAAGTGGGAGGTGAGCCAGCTGTTGTTTGCGAACGACACTGCGCTTGTGGCAGGATCGGAGGAGGGATTGAGGAAGCTGGTGACAGAGTTTGGGAGAGTGTGTGATAGAAGAAAGCTGAAGATAAATGTGGGTAAAAGTAAGGTGATGAGATGTACAAGGGGTGAAAGTGGCAGTAATCTGGAAGTGAGCATTAAGGGAGAGCAACTGGAGGAAGTGGATAGTTTTAGATACTTGGGTGCAAATGTGGCAGGAAAAGGTGGAGGTAGAATATAGATTGAGAGAAGCGAGTAAATGCCTTGGTGGATTAAAAAGTGTAATGAGGAATAGAAATTTGGGAATGGATGCTAAGAGGAGACTGTATTTACCTAGTTGTATTTTGCGGGAAGGAGCTATGCTCGTGATGTCCCGCCATTGTATCTCGCAGTGTCTAGTTTGTTTTTAAACTCATGAATGGTTTTTGCGCATACTATTTCATTATCCAGTTTGTTCCAAGTGTCCAAAACTTTGTGGAAAACTGTTTTTCTTCAGTTCTCTTCTATAGCTATGTTTTTTTATTTTCTTTCCATGTCCTCTTGTGTTTCTTTTGTCCCAGTTAAGTAAGTTCTCTCTATCAAGTATCTCTGTGCCTTTCATGATTCTGTAGATGGTCAATAGGTCACCTCTCTCTCTTCTTTGCTCCAGTGTCGGTAACTCCAGTTTAGCCAATCTCTCCTCGTATGATAGGTTTGCAAGTGCAGGTGCCATTTTTGTAGCTGCTCTTTGGATTCTTTCTATTTTCTTTATATTCTTTTTGGTACTGGGGGACCACAATGTCGCCGCATACTCTAATCTAGGCCTTATCAATGTAACCAATATTTTTTTTATCATGTCTTCGTCCAAGTATGTAAATGACACTTTTATTCATCTTAGCAAGTTATAAGTCTCCCCGACAATTTACTTCCTTGGTTCCAATTGTATATTTTCCTGATATTCTGTTTTTGCTTTTTCCAAACTCCATTATGCTACACTTCTTAGTATTAAAGTCCACTTCCCATTTCTGACTCCAGTTCCATACCCTATTTAGGTCTTCTTGCAGTGCTTCACAGTCCTCATCAGTTTCTACTTTCCTTAACAGTTTGGCGTCATCAGCAAAGAAGCTCATGTAGCAGTTCACGTCCTCGTCCATGTCATTCATATAGATAGCAAACATTATTGGTGCCAGTACAGATCCTTGCGGTACTCCACTGATCACCTCTTTCCAATCTGAATATTTTTCTCTGAGCACTACTCTCATCTTTCTACCAGTCAGAAAGTCCTCCATCCATTTTAGTAGGTTTCCTTGTATTCCTCCTATGTGTTCCAGTTTTTTTTAGTAATTTTCTGTGTGGTACTTTGTCAAAGGCTTTTTGCAAGTCTAGGAATCAGCCCATCCATTTCTTTCTTGCACTATGTCTATTAGTCTTGAGTAAAAGCATATTAAGTTTGTGGTGCATGATCTTCCTTGTCTGAACCCGAATTGTTTTGGGTTTAATATGTTGTTGTCTTCCAGATGTTTTACCCATCTATTCTTGATTATTTTCTCACAAATTTTGGCTATAGTGCTTGTTAGTGATACTGGCCTATAGTTGGTGGGTTCTTCCTTGTTTCCTCCTTTATATATTGGTACAATGTTAGTATTTTTCCAGTCCTTGGGTATCTTTCCTTCTTTGGGTGAGCTGTTTATTAAGATGTGTATTTTGTCTGTTAGTTCTTCTTTGCACTCCTTAAGAATCCAATTTGCAATACCATCCGGGCCATGTGATTTTCTGACGTCCAGTCTTGATAGATTTCTTTTAGTGATGTTGTAAACTCACTCTTGTGGGGAGATTGCTTGTTATTATCTATGTCCCAATTTTGTATTTTCTCTCTGGTGAAGACAGATTTAAAGTGATTGTTCATGACTTCGGCCATCTCTAATTCTTCTGTGTATTCTATATTTCCTTGGCATAGTTTCACCATTTCCTGTTTGGTTTTAAGTTTACCATTCACATACCGATAGAATAGCTTGGGTTGATCTTTGCATTTGTCTATAATATCCTTCTCATGGTTCCTTTTTTCCTCTCTTCTCACATTAACATACTCATTTCTACAGTTTATATAAATTTGTCATTTGCTTTGTTTTTTGTCTTTTCTCCACTTTTTCCAAGCTTTGTCCCTTCTGTCTTTTGCCTCACTGCATCTTTTGTTGAACCAACATTTAATGTACTCACTCTCTCACTTTTGTCTTGGTACATGCCTGTTTACCCCTTCATTGTAATTATCCATCAATATATTCCATTTCTCTTCCACTGTTGTCTCTTCCCTATAAAATTTTCCCCAGTTTGCATTCTGGAAGAATGTCTTTAGTTTTGCTAAGTCTGTTTTGTTGTACATCAATCTTCCTTTCCTATGCTTTTCGTTCCTCTCCATGTCTATTTCTTCCTTTAGTACAGTTTCGATGAGTACATGGTCACTCTTTCCAATTGGTGTCTCGTACTGGACTTTATCCACTATTTCAGGTTCTGTTGTAAATATTAGATCTAGTTTCGATGGCTCTTCATTGATTCTGTACCTTGTGTTTTCACTGACCCATTGGGTCATTGTGTACTCCATGGTCATGTCTAGCAGTACGTTGCCCCACGAGTCATCTCCTCCTTGCATTGTCATGCTGTCGCAACAAATTTCTTTGCAATTGAAGTCCCCCATAATTACCAGATTACCCTTACCCATTAGTATCTCATTTAGTGATTTTCTTGTATCTTCTAGCATTTTTGTATTCTTTCCAAGCATTCGTTTTTGGAGGCACATAGGCCACCACAAACTTTCTGCTTTTCATATTCTTGCCTTCGACTTTTATCATGATCAGTTCAACATTACCTTTGCCCTCTGCAAATTTTGTCACCTTTAGGTCTTTCTTGGCCAAGAACATGATTCCCCCTCCCTGTTTCTTGTCCCTGTTTTTTATCCAGTAATTGTATAGACCTTGTCCAATAACGATGGATGGTATTTCACCTCTTAGTTTAGTCTCTACAATTCCCATTATGTCTGGTTTTGCTTCTAACAGATAATCATTGAGTTCATTCAGTCCTGAAATTAGTCCGTCAATGTTGGTATAGGCCACTTTTAATTTTCTTCCTTCTCCCTGGTTTCTTCTGTCCTTGTTTTTTTTGTTTTGATGCGCCATTGTCTTAATCTCAAGTCTATTACTCTCCACTGGAATTCTTTGCATTCTGTCTCCGTTCTCATCAAGTTTTTTTCCTTTGCTTCTTCTCTTAGTGCCCTTTCTTTTTCTAATTCCTCAGTACTCATTTCTCTTTTTATCCATATCTTATTGTACTTTTCACTCTTTGCCAAGTTGCCTACTTTTTCAAATATGTCTTCTACTACCATTTGTGACCTTAGTATCTTTAGAGGTCGATTCCTATCCTTAGTATAGTGACCGATTCTATAAGTCTCTTCCAGGTCTATGCCTGAATCTCTGTCTCCCCCCTGAATTTCATTTAGGATTTCTACTGTTGTCTCTTTTTCTTCTTTTTCCCTCATGTACCTCGCCAATCCTTGTTTTTCCTTTAGTCCATATACCACATATACCATACAGTGCCAACAGCACTGTATGGAGCAGAAACATGGAACATAAGAGAGGAAGAGAGAAGGAGCTTGAATGTGTTTTGAGATGAAGTGTCTGAGAAGTATGATAGGGGTTACTAGGCTAGATAGAGTGAGAAATGAGGAGGTGAGGAGGAGAACAGGGGTGGAAAGGGAGTTGGGAGATAGGGTTGATGAAAGAGTATTAGGATGGTTTGGACACATGGAAAGAATGAGTGAAGAAAGACTAGTAAAGGAGGTATGGAAGGCAGATGTGGAGGGAATAAACATGAGGGGACGTCCTAGGATGAGATGGATGGATGGGGTGAAGGGGGCTTTGGGGAAGAGGGGAATGTCTGTTGAGGAAGGACGGGAGAGGACAGAAGACAGGGGTGAATGGAGAATGGTTGTATATGGAAGATGTTGTGATGCATGAGGTGGAATGGACGGGGATGGGGGGTGAGGTAGTGTGTGTGAGCAAAATTTTGACGCAGCCCGAAGGGATTTCTCCCCGTCCTCTCCTTTATATGGGGGGACGGAGAGGGGGGATCGCCGATTTAATGAAGCGGCCTTGCTGTGGATGTGCTGTGTCTTGCGACACTGCTTCTGACCCAGGGCAGTGGACAGGGTGCAGGGATGACCTGTCATCTAGGAGGTGCTAAGATGGGAGGGAGGGTGGAGGGGGTGTGGAGTGTTTTCAGGGATGGAATGGGTGGGAATGATTTTATGCCTTTTCCTTTTTGGCTACCTCCCTAGTAAGGGGAAAAAAGCCTTGGTATGTATATGTATGTATGTATGTACTTCCTCACCCCCCATCCCCCACCCACTCCCCCTCATGCATCACAGCATCATCCATATACAACCCTTCTCCATTCACCCCTATCTTGTGTCCTCTCCTGTCCTTCCTCAACAGACATTCTTTTGTAATGCCCCTTTCACCTCTTCCATCCATCTCATCCTAGGACACCCCCTCGTATTCACTCCTTCCACACCTCTTTTACTAATCTTTCTTCACTCATTCTTTCCATGTGTCCAAACCATCCTAATACTCTTTCATCAACCCTATCTCCCAACTCCCTTTCCACTCCTGTTCTCCTCCTCACCTCCTCATTTCTCACTCTATCTAGCCTAGTAACCCCTATCATATTTCTCAGACATTTCATCTCAAACACATTCAAACTCCTCTCTTCCTCTCTTATGTTCCAAGTTTCTGCCCCATACAATGCTGTTGGCATAATCACTCCTTCATATAACCTCCTCTTAGCATCCATTCCCAGATGTCTATTTCTCATTACACTTTTTAATCCACCAAGGCATTTACTTGCTTCTCTCAATCTACATTCTACCTCCACCCTCACTCCTTTTCCTGCCACATTCGCAACCATGTATCTAAAACTATCCACTTCCTCCAGTCTCGCACCCTTAATGCTCACTTCCAGCCTGCTGTCACTCTCTCCCCTTGTACATCTCATCACCTTACTTTTGCCCACATTTATCTTCAGCTTCCTTTCACACACCTTATCAAACTCTGTCACCAACTTCCTCAATCCCTCCTCTGATCCTGCTACAAGCGCAGTGTTATCAGCAAACAACAACTGGCTTATTTCCCACTTTCCTCCATTTTCTTTAACCATCTCCAACCCCTGACCCACTACCCTTGCATTCACCTCTCGCACCACCCCATCCATGTATAGATTGAACAGCCAGGGCGACATAACACATCCCTGATGAAGTCCCACCTTTACCTCAAACCATTCACTCTCTCCATTTCTAATCCTAAGCTCTATTACTCTGGTAAAAACTCCTGACTGCTCTTAACAGCTTTCTTCCTATCCCATATATCTGCAATACCTCCCACAGTGCCTTCCTGTCGACCCTGTCGTAAGCCTTTTCCAGATCCATAAAATCCTAAAAAACATCCTTACATTTTCCTATAGCTTTCTCACATATCTGTCTTACCACAAAAATCTGATCTACACAACCCCTACCTGTCCTAAACCCACACTGTTCTTCACCAATTCCCTCTGTTCCTCTCCTAATCCTCTCAATCAAGACCCTCCCATAAGTCTTCCTAACTACACTCAATAAGCTGATCCCTCTGAAACTACTACACTCACACTTGTCCCCCTTTCCCTTGTAAAGCAGAACTATACAGGCACTCCTACAGCACTCTACCCTCTCTTAAACAAACATTAAATAACCTCACCAGCCAGTCCACCATAACTGCACCTCCTTTCTTCAGACATTCTGCATGGCATCCATCCAACCCAGGTGCCTTACCTGCTCTCATCATCTTAACAGCTGCTTTCACTTTATCCTTCCCTATTTCTCCTTCATTTTCCTTACTCCTCACTCTCATTTTCTTAGCGCTTCCCACTGCAACTACCTTTCCTTCCCTATCCTCCTTCACATTATGCAGCTCCCTAAAATACTCTGCCCACCTTCCTCTCACTGCCTTCTTTTCCATTATCATCTCTCCATCTGCACCTTTTACCTTTTCTCTATTTGATTTGCCTCCTCTTCCTCTCTTAATTTCCTTCCAAAACATCTTTTTATTACATACATATACCAAGGCTTTTTCCCCCTTACAAGGGAGGTAGCCAAAAAGGAAAAGGCATAAAATCATTCCCACCCATTCCATCCCTAAATACACTCCACACCCCTCCACTCTCAATTTACCTTCCACCAGAAAATTATCTGATATTCCTCCACTCTCTCCGCTTAGGACATGTACATCCTTAACTCTTCCTATCATACTCCTGGTCACCACTATATAGTCTATTAATGCTCTATCTGCCACTCTTCCATCCACCACCCTCTCCCATGTGTACTTATGCTTGACTTTCTTCCTAAACACTGCATTTGCTATCATTAACTCTCAAGACACATCTTCACCATTAATTCTGTACTACAATTTTTACCTGGAACTCCATACTTCCCAATCACTCTGTCTATTGGTTCATTTCCTACCCTAGCATTAAGGTCTCCCAATACAACTACATTGACATTTCTTCCTAATCCCTCTATGCACTCATATATATATATACCCAAAAAGCCTCCCTTTCCTCTATGCTCTTCTCACTGCCAGGCCCATATGCACTTATGAAAACCCACATCTTTCCCAGCTTCACCATTATCTACATCAACCATGATGAAACCTTCTTCCCCTCCACTACACACTTATCTCTTCACTTACTAGTATAGCCACCTCTTCACTCCTGAGTACCTCCCAGCTACACTCCCAAACTCACACTCGCCCTTCCCCTTTCATTTTAGTTTCACCTTTATTAATATTTTGGACTTAGCCAACCCCTTATAAGGGGAGAAAGCCCATTTGCATACATGTGTTATTATTTATGTTTTATTACCCCATCTGGGATATTGGATGCATGTTACTACACAATAAAATCTGCTCAGCAGCTTGCAGCTGATACTTTAGGGTCTATATGGGGTGCCCCTATGGACCAGAGACACATATAATTTTGTGATACAGGAGTTATCTATTCATAGAGAAATGATGTTACTTTATTGTACTGTGACAGTCCCTCTGTTATGCTGTTCTCCCCATTCTTAATACTGTCCTGTACCTCTCCTCTAAATATACAGTACTCACCAAAAGTATGTAGTGTCTACCCCTTGTGGCTGCAAATTGATGACAAAAATAGGAAGGCATTTTCTAAGGTGAAATTATGTAGATAGAATGTCCCTGCTGTCATGCTGGGTCAACAGAGTGGAACATGAGAGAGAAACCAGCTAGTTACTCCCACACTGCTGTACGAAGAGGATTTACAGGTAACCCCTCTCTTTGGGACCTTGGCTTTTTTCACATTGGTTTTCTTCATTTCCCTAGGGTCTGTATCTTTACCATGTCTCCTAGAAAGAAATTAACTAAAGAAATAATTGCCCAAGTAATTGGACTGAAGAAGGCAGGCCAAAGAACTAAAGAAATCAGTGAAATGTTGAAGGTGACCAAGTCCAAAGTCAAGTGATACATGATGCAACCTTCCTGGTAAGGGGGGGAAAATACCCTTGGTATATAGATAGATTACCTGTTTTCAATGACTTGTCATTGATAATGATTTGTTCACAATAAATAAATATCTTGAAGGTAAAATTGGATGCCACTGAAAAATAAACAGGTAGTGAAGTATAAATTTTATTAATAAAAAAATCAATAATGGTGATACTATCCATAATTTGTTATTCATAATTTCTTTACAAAAAAATAGATATCTTGAAAGTGTCCCCCACCCCCTCACACACACACACCCCTGTATCCACACACTTGTTATTCATAAAGCAAGGACAGTAGTCATGGGAGAGGAACATCTTCACCCTTTTCACTCCCATTACACATATTCCTTTTACTTCTTCCTGCTCAAACTATGCAAAGATTATACCTCATTACTTTAATAGCATTGCTGCCAGTTCATCTCCAGTGCATTCCTCTCATGGAACAGATCAATTTAATCTATATATTTTCCCACTGTCACTCATGCACATTTTCACTTGTTCAACATCATTACAATGAACTCTTACTGGTTAATTTGTCCTAATCACCCACCTTTTCCATGATCTAACTGTTGCTCTCACTTTTGGCACCACTGATTTATGCATCTGTTAACTATATATACTACCAATACTTGCATTATGGAAGTTCCAGGTGTGACATGGAATCTCAATATATAATGAACATCCAGGGCAATTGGGAACATCATTTATTCAGCATACACTTCAAATAAGTCTACTTATCTTTATTACATTACATTACACAAGTATTATACATGAACTGGAAGACATACACAAAAACAGAAGTATTTAGGTTAGGAAGATATGTACAAGGATGGGCACAGCTAATGAAAATAAAGTTGAAGTTACATAACACAATGAATGAAACAAAGAATAAAGCAAGGAACTAGTAGGCAAAATCAAGTTCAAAAATAGTTGAGAAAGCATACACATACCAAGGCTTTTTCCCCCCTACAAGGGGGAAAAAGCCAAAAAGAAAAAGGCATAAAATCATTCCCACCCATTCCATCCCTGAATACACTCCACACCCCTTCACCCTCCCTCTTATCTTAGCACCTCCTGAATGACGGGTCATCCCTGCACCTTGTCCACTGCCCTGGGTCAGAAGCAGTGTTGCAAGACACAGCACATCCAAAGCAAGGCCGCTTCATTAAATTGGCGACCCTCTCCGTCCCCCCATTGCATAAAATGAGAGGACGGGGAGAAATCCCTTCAGGCTGCGTCAAATTTTGCTCACACATACTACCTCATCCCCCATCCACCCGCCCATTCCACCTTATGCAAACACATCATCATCCATATACAACCATTCTCCATTCACCCCTGTCTTCTGTCCTCTCCCGTCCTTCCTCAACAGACATTCCCCTCTTCCCCAAAGCCCCCTTCACCCCTATCCATCCACCTCATCCTAGGAAGTCCCCTCATGTTCACTCCCTCCACACCTCTTTTACTAGTCTTTCTTCACTCATTATTTCCATGTGTCCAAACCATCCTAATATTCTTTCATCAACCCTATCTCCCAGCTCTTTTTCCACCCCTGTTCTCCTCCTCACCTCCTCATTTCTCACTCTATCTAGCCTAGTAACCCCCATCATACTTCTCAGACACCTCATCTCAAACACATTCAAACTCCTTCTCTCTTCTTCTCTTATGTTCCATGTTTCTGCCCCATACAGTGCTGTTGGCACAATCACTCCTTCATACAGTCTCCTCTTAGCATCCATTCCCAAATGTCTATTCCTCATTACACTCTTTAATCCAACAAGGCATTTACTCGCTTCTCTCAATCTACATTCTACCTCCACTTTCACTCCACCTTTCCCTGCCACATTTGCACCCAAGTATCTAAAACTATCCACTTCCTCCAGTCGCTCTCCCTTAATGCTCACTTCCAGTCTACTGCCACTTTCACCCCTTGTACATCTCATCACCTTACTTTTACCCACATTTATCTTTAGCTTTCTTCTATCACATACTCTCCCAAAATCTGCCACCAGCTTCCTCAATCCCTCCTCTGACCCTGCCACAAGCGCAGTGTCGTCCGCAAACAACAGCTGGCTCATCTCCCACTTTTCTCCATTTTTTTTAACCATCTCCAATCCCTTGCCCACTACCCTTGCATTTACCTCTCGCACCACCCCATCCATGTATAAGTTGAACAGCCAGGGCGACATAACACATCCTTGACGAAGTCCCACCTTTACCTCGAACCACTCACTCTCTCCATTTCTAATCCTGACACAAGCTCTACTATTCGCATAAAAACTCTTGACAGCTCCCAGAAGCTTTCCTCCTATCCTGTATATCTGCATAACCTCCCAGAGTGCCTTCCTGTCTACCCTATCATAAGCCTTTTCCAGATCCATAAAAGCCCAAAAATCATCCTTCCCCTTTCCTATAGCTTTCTCACATATCTGTCTTACCACAAAGATCTGATCTACACAACCTCTACCTGTCCTAAATCCACACTGTTCCTCACCAATTACTCCTTCTGTTCCTCTCCTAATCCTCTCAATCAAGATCCTCCCATAAGCCTTCCCAACTACACTCAACAAGCTAATCCCTCTGAAACTACTACATTCACACTTGTCCCCTTTTCCCTTGTAAAGAGGAACTATACAGGCACTCCTCCATTCCTCCGGCATTCTACCCTCTCTCCAACAAACATTAAATAACCTCACCAACCAGTCCATCATCACTGTACCTCCCTTTTTCAGACATTCCGCATGGCATCCATCCAGACCAGGTGCCTTACCTGCTTTCATCATCTTAACAACTGCCTTCACCTCATCCTTCCTTATTTCTCCTAGAGAATTTGGAAGTAAGAAAAGCTTTAAGACCAGATGGGATCTCAAATTGAATAATGAAAAAAATTCAGAGAACAACTGATGGATGAAATACACTAAATAAATGTCCCCTGGAAAAAGGGTCCCCTGAACTGGAAATCAGCCAATGTAGTGTCAATCTATAATGGAGAAGTAGGGAAGAAATTTTTTTTATTTTTTTTATTTTTTTTAGGACTAGATATTTCCTTGAGTGAGCTGTGGTCCAATCTGGTGACCATTGCTGACTACATTAGATCCATGGGTCTCCTGCAAGAGACCTAAAGCAATGAATTGACCGATTGATATAAATTGTTTATTTCATATTGTCTCCTTTATATTTTGTTTTTTTGGCTATTTTACAATGTAATGTAATGGCAAAGAATATGATAATATATGAAATATTTACTGAATAAATGATGTTCTCAATCACCCTGGATGTTTGTTATACCTTATATCTACTCCCATTCATTCTCATACTAGGTCCAAATCACCTCAAGTTGATCTGTTCTGCTCCTTCCAATTCTAACTGTTGCCTAGTCCCTTCATGCCTCCTTTGGTTTCTTACTTTGCAAGAAAAAATGTGAAACTGATTATTATCCAAAACTATTAATGGTGACATATTTTGTGGGTGTGGGTATGTATGACATCTCATTTAGACACATACTGGCATAATCAAAGAATAAGGAGTTCTGAGCCCATGGTGTCAGTGATATGATTCATCTGCACTCAGAGTAGTATATACTTTCCCTCTGCTCAATAAATCACCAGGCAGTCTGTACATCAAGAGCCTCTTTCCCCTTATGAGGGAGGTAGCCAGCCAAAGGGTGCACCCATCCCTACCTATTCCATTCTCATCTATTTCACACTCATCTCATTCCTCACTCATTACAAGTTTATTTTTTTTTTAACTCTTCCGTAGATCCTTATAACCAGTATTCACTGTAGCTGCTGTCAGGTGATTTTATTTAGCTATGAAGTGAAAGGATTTTAGATATCTTGAACCTATCTCAATTAAACCTTCCACTGTATTTTACTTCAGGATTTATTCTAATTGCTACCATACAATTTTATTTACCCAAGAGAAACACCTTCCCTAGTGAAAGGGACACATCTCAAGCCTACCTCAATTATTCCTTCTTCATACTTTATCTTAATATTATCAAGCTGTTGCCAAGTGATTTTATTTCGCTGAGGGAAAGAAACTCTGCAGCAAAAGGGTTAAAAAACACATCTAGATCCTATCTCAATCAGAACCTTCACATGGGTGGTTGGCAGGGCAGCATATGCCCAAGGGCAGCAATTCTAGCCTAGACTTGCCACCCACGAGGCTGACGAAATAATGATAAAAGAGGTCAAAGGACACCTGAATATTTCACTGTAATTGACAATTTTTGTGTTAGACTCAACAAAATATTAAATATTTTTCTTTATCCTTTCTGCAATAGGGACATTAAATAGAATTATTGAAAGCCATTAACATTTTTACATGAAAAAATGATTAGGTTTGATTCAAAATATCTACATTTTCTTTTTCATTTATATACCCATGCTCAGTTGATTTGCAGTTTTGGTGGAGGTGGAAAGTGGTGACATGGGGTGGGTGGTCCACTGGGAATTTCCCCCTGGGCAGTACTTAGGCATGTAAGGGTTCTGATTTCAATTAATCTTTTTTATTTTAGCTACTGCTGTTATTCTATTCAGCTGTAAGATACCCCCTTCACATCAGTATGGTTAAGATAATGACTCAGATGAGTGTCAATCTACTCTGGAAAGACCAGAGCTTTAGTGGTCACGGGCTGCTGCCAGGAATATGAGGATAGTGACTAAGATGCTGAGAACAACTAAAATATTCAGTGTGATGACTGAGGCAACTGCTAGTTTGAAAACCAAAGGGTCACAGCCATAATTATACCATGGATGGGTGTAATCAGGTTCCCACACTGTCCACACCAACACGTTACCTGTGGAAGAAGACTTCAGTTATTAAAAGGGGTAATGCAACTAGACTGATAGAGCAAAAAGCATTTTGATTGTTAGGGGATGAGGAGATAGAGAGCACTACTGGCAAATAATTGGCAGCAGGAAGGAAATGTTGTTGTTGTTGTCGTTCCCTAGACTGTCTGTCCGAGCAGTCCCGTCTCCCCAAGGAATGCCACTGCCGAAACTGGGTTTTCCCACAAATCCTTTATAGAGTGTATGTTGTGTTGTTTGCATGCATCATTGTGTATAATGCAGTCTTCCATTATGTGTTGTATGGTATGGGGTGAAGTGTTACATCCTGGGCAGCTGTTCACAATGCGGTCATCCAGCCTCTTCTGGTAGCTTAGAGGTGCTGGGTGGTGGCTGCATCGCAGTCTGGCCAGGTGGACTCTGTCCTTTTGTGGGAGAGAGGATTCAGAAGGGTGGATATCAGGGGGTCTGGCATGCAGCAGTGTGTTGTCTTTCAGTGTGTTAATGGAACGGTGAGTGATATGATTATGAATATGTTTCCAGAGGCTGGTATTTGGTGGTTGTGGAGGAAGAGAAGAGAGTATCTGTGCGTGATAAAGGTCTTTGGGTGTTGTTTTAATGTTTCTTGGTGTGTGTGGGTGTTCTGCTATGTAGTGTAGCGGGTGTGATGTGTTTGTGGTGGCTGCGGCAAGTGTTTGTGTGCCTCTCATGTCAAGGTGGTCCTTGACTTTGAGGATTTTTGTTTCATGGTGTAAATGGTCTGTAGGTGTTGTATTTGTGCAGCCTGTAATTGTTTTTAGGGCTTTGTTTTGTATGATTTGAAGGGTGTTGTGGTGTGTCTCACTGAGATTAGGAGCCCATGCAGGACTCGCATAATTCATCACTGAGCGTATGCATTGTTTGTATAGTTATATTAGTTTCTTTGTTTTGTCCAAATGTTGTTCCAGTGATTGATTGACTTAAGGAAATGTTGCTAGTGATGGTTATGGCAGCAGATTATCAACTTATTTACTGAAGGAGGAAGAGAAAGAAGGGGAAGAGGAAGAGAAATTACATCATTGTTAAGAAATTTTGCTGTAAGGATGAGGAAAATAATGATCAGGAGGAACTTTACCATGAAGGAGGAGGAAGAGGAGGTAAGATATATGAAGATAGGTTACTGTGGAAGTTGGAAAGTAGGCTTATTCATATAATCTTGGCACACTTCCTACATTGTTGTATATTCAGTATGCCTCTTTGTACTTTACATCCACTTCATATCAACAATATGCACAATACATAAACTTTTACCTCTGCCCTTCATGTTATACCTTTACTGTATGTGACATATTCCCAATACACGAGTTCCATATATGCAATGTACCTAACATATTTCAACCTTGCATTGTATTTCAGCCAATAGTAGCACATGTGATTTCATATGGAAGGGTAGCACAACTCACCAAGGATAAGCCAGCCAACAACAACAAAGACTACTATGGCAGCCACCACTTTTACGCCCATGTTCACCTTCCGCCCATTCTTACGGTCTCTCTGTGCCAAAGCACCACATATTTTCAGGAGGACCAGCAGTATCCCTGTTCAGGAAGAAAATAAACTGTTAAAGAAGAGGCACTATTCTGGAGAAAAAAGAATAGCTACATAGAGCATGAATAAGCCAGGTAATGTTTCCTATAATTTAAAGATGTCTTTATTTTTGGTCATTAGGGGGGATATATTGTATTACCTATTTAAGTACTTTTGTTATGGTGGTTTGTGATTAAGCACCCACTACTAGACTAAAAGAGCTAGATGCTTTTGGTATATGGTGCTTGTGTGGATTACCAAGCACCTGTTAATGCATCTCTGAAATAAAGTATACAAATGATCATTTGGAGTACATACTGTATATACTTGTTGCACCGCTAGTTTGTGGTTGTCAATATTTATTTGCGGTTGACCTGTGGATAGGTCGCACTATAATCTGGCCATTTACAAGACCCATTCAAACATAAAAATGATCAGATACTTACCTTTATTTCAAAACTTTACTCACAAAATCTTATTATCAGAACACATGTAGATTGTCCGACTGTCAAGCCGGTTGTCTAACCCCTCTCAGGAATGTCGAGTTACCAACATATCGTTTTCATTATCAATCATTTTATTTACCACTTGGTGTCTTCTCTGTCTTGAGTATTGGTTCTGGTGCATTACCCATCTATAGTTCCCATGCATGGGGATTATATAATATGTATCGTGCAACATTTTCACTTCAGTTAAGGTGAAGTTGTACTTCCCATAGACCCTTGGCAATGAGAGGTCAAAGGTCACTAAGCGTTCAGGACCAAGAGAGGCCCCTCTCGCCCCTATAATGCAGTCGAGTATGTGTTGAGTACAAGACAAGTCCAAGACAAGAGATGTAACTGACCAAAAGTGTTAGTGATTCATGACTGGGGAGTGACATGAATTTACCCCAATCACAGACCTCATATGTCATGTGTGAAGTGCATATACGATGAGAGAACCATTCCCCTCAACATACCTTTATCCTTTCCCATTCCCATACTCTGCCACGCCCGAAGTCGTCGCACACATCACCGTCATTAACCAGAACAAAGACGAAGAAGATTTCCAAGTGGCCCCAAGGCCATGGTAAGTCATAAATTGAGTTACATGAAATATCCAAACCAACATGAATAATTGAAATTATTACATATTCATAAAGATACATGATGCTTTGTGATGCCATTGTACGTTTCAGGGTTCGATGAGTTCCCTGCCGTTCACAAGTACGTAGTTTTGTAGTGTTGAAAGTTGTATACAAGTTCACACAGAGTATCCCAGTACAGTATTAACTCAGTGGGACGGTCACCTAGATTAACTTATACCGTCAACATTCGTATTAAAAGAGATGGGAAATCTGTAGGAAGTCATAATATTCTCCACAGATTGCATAGCCCAATTTTATTTTAAGCTGGCCCTTCGAACCGGATGCCCTGTGGATTGTGAACATTACAACGTTCATTACACAAAACTACATACTTGTTATTACCATTTTAATTGACCTATAAACAAACATTGGATTCATAATAATAAATCATATATATTGGTTATTTGCCAGTCATTTACGCTTCAAGAAGAAGCTTCATAGTTTACAGGTCAATCATATTTACCATTTAGTACCATCATCGTGGTTAACGAAGTCAGATGGAATAGTATTACAAGCTATCGCAGCCACGTAACGTGCATGAAAAATGAACTAATGAAGGGGGTTAATGATAATGTTGGTGCTGGATTTATAGAAAGGGCCAACAATAAATTAGAAATTAAATTGGAATCCTATGTGGATAAATGGCTAGAATTCTCTCTAACCCATTCACAGGAAAATGACTACGATGAGAAATTAGCTAGCCATAAGTTCGTAGAAGAAATCCATAACTTACGAGTGCAAGCGGACAAATACGTCACATGCCAGGGGGCGCAACAAAATCCCTCTCGACCTGCAAGTCCCAACCATTTAGGTTTTAAGTCAAAACTCCCTAAAATCAAATTAGCAAAATTCATGGAAATCATTTAGAGTGGACCCAATTCTGGAACCAGTTCAATTCAATGGTGCACGAAAGATCCGACCTAGATGACAGCACAAAGTTCACCTACCTCAATCAATCCATAAAGGGCTCAGCTAGGGAATACCTCACAGGACCAAAGGGACAAGCATCCCTTAAGCAACAATACGGGGACGAGAAGAAAGTTATTCGAACCCTGATAAGGAAACTCATCCAACTTGAATCACCGAAGTATAACAAGCAAGACATGTTACGCTTCAAATTGGAAATAGATAATACATTAAAGCAGCTGGAACATCATCCACGTGTAGATATACATGGTGGGAGTTGGTTGATTGAGGAATTACTCTTGCTGAAATTCCCAGATGACTTAAGCAGGTGGTTCTGCGACTTTTACAAGTCAATGTACTATACTATAGACCAGATTAAAGATGAACTTAATACCCTAGTAGAATTTATGGGTGTAGACCAAACTCTAGGAATAATTATTCCGGAGGTAAGTCAAAAGAAAGTCACACTAAATGTCCTGATATCAGTAACCAAGTTCCGAAATGCAACAACACAGCAGCATCAATAGGAACTTATTCAACCACAGTAGGCTGGAGGTCATGCTTCTTTTGCAAGCAAGATCATAAAAGTTAAGATTGTACACAATACAACACACTGCCAGCCAGAAAGGATAAACTCAAGGAAATGAATAGATGTCAAAAGTGCATCAAGGCACATGACATAAATGATTGCACTACTGTACTTGGAGTATGCCCTCACTGTCAAAAGGGTAAACATCACTCCTTTCTGTGCGAAAGCAACCTATCAAGCAAACAAAAACTCTCTAATGTAGTTAATGTTTCTAAAGCTAATAGCGGCAATTGGAATGATCAGTAGTGATTCCACTGAACTGACTGGAAAGTCTAAACCCAAGCCTAAAACAAATGATGACTCGTCAGATTCTAGTAACTCATGAGGTCCAAAAACTGCCATGCAGGTTATGTTGGTCATCTCTGACAAAAGACAGGTAGCCAATTATAGTGTAGCCTTGCCTACAGCAACAGTGACAGTGTGTTCAAGAGCCGGAAAGGTAGAAAGAACAAGAGCATTTTTTGACCAAGGTTCTCAAAGATCCTTTATACTAAGAGATTTGGCTGGTAAATTAGAGCTTAAATCTGTAACCAATGTGAACATGACTTTAGATTGCTTTGATAGGCAAGGAAGACAGAAGAGTTATGAAATAATGAAACTCGACATTGTCTTAGGCAGACGTAGGAAGAAAGTCACGATGGCTGTAGTGGAGGAAATGCCCAAACAGATAACCACTCTGGGCTTACTGACAACTGCCAATAAGTTAGACCAATTAGGCATTCGATTGGCAGATAAGGATATATACTCCGATGCAATAGATAATATCCAACTATTGATAGGAGCAGATTTCATCAGACGTTTCTTGTATGGAATGACTACTGTGAACAAAGTGGATCTTATGCAGTCCCCAGGTGGGCATTTGATCTACGGTATCATACCTGATCACAGTGATGAAACTCCTGCATCCTGCTCGGTCAACCTGTTGACCCCGCAGGTGAGTGAACCATCATTACTGATTGAACCACGCACTATATGCGAGGCAGTAGTGACTGATTGTAATCCCATACATAAATTGTGGGATTTAGATGTCATGGGTATTAACCCAAACCAAGATTCCCCGAATGATGTAAAGGCATTCAAACATTATGAAGGAACTGTACAGTATGAGGAAGGAAAGTATTGGGTGGAATTTCCCTTTAAGACGAACCATCCATTCCTCCCTCATAACTATGGACTTGCCTTAGGGCAAATGCATCATCAAAGGAAAAGATTTAAAAATCAACCAGAGCTACTACAATGTTATCACAACATTATCATGGAACAATTAAAAGCCGGAGTTATTGAAGAAGTTGTTGATCCAATAGTGAGCACTAATACTCATTATCTACCTCATCATGCGGTAAGTAACGAATCTGCAACCACCCCTTTATGGATTGTGTACAATTGCAGTGCCAAAAGTTCAAGGACAAATGCCTCATTGAACAACTGTTTGTTAACTGGTCCCTCACTTACAGAAAAATTAGGTGATGCCCTAATCAAGTTCGAGATCAACCAGTTTGCATTTGTAATAGATATTGATTGAAAAGGCCTTTCTACATATAGGTCTGCAACCTCATCATAGAGATTTCACAAGGTTTTTATGGCTAGCAAACCCTCAGGATGATAGTAGCAAAATCAAAACTTATTGTTTCGCATCTGTGTTATTTGGAGCTACATACAGCCCCTTCCTGTTACAGATGATTTTGAAACATCACTTCAAACTTTCCAAATCACCATTTGCAGAATTATTGTCCTCTTCCTTCTATATAGACAATTTGATGCGGACAACGAATAGTGAGACAGAAATAGTAAAGATATATGAAGCAGCTAACAAGGACCTAACTATTGCTGGTATGTCTCTAGCCCAATAGAACAGCAACTCAGATATGTTAAGAAAATTGATCCAAAAGGACAATACTTTGGTCTCTCCCCCTACTGACCTAGTCACAGTATTGGGTCTAGAATGGGACATTATTAATGACACTCTATCCTTAAAGGAATGTAGGTTTACGTCATTGTCATATGTGACCAAACGCCAACTTCTTTCACTGGTACCCCTTTGTTTTGATCCCTTAGGACTTTGTTCCCCCATTCTTATTAAAGGAAAACTACTTAATCAAGAAGCATGGACAGAAAAGGTGGGATGGGATTCACATTTACCTACTTCCTATCTGGAAAGGTGGAATGAATTGGCCAAGGAAATTTAGGAGCTGCCTTCCTTCAAGTTCCCACGCATATCCTGTGGTAACATTGATAAAGTGATATTACATGTATTTGTTGATGCTAGGACCTTAGCCTATGGTGCAGTCAGTTATCTTACTGAAGGAAACCAATCTGTTATTTTGACCTCAAAGGCCAGGGTTGCTCCATTGAAAAACAAAACCACAATTACTTTACCACAACTAGAATTGACAACCCTACAACTGGGCACACAACTTGCATATAAACTAGAGAATCTCTTAAGAGAACGTATTAAAGAGGTGATTATCTGGTCTGATTCAGAAGCAGCCCTGCAATGGATCAGGAATGACAAAAGCAACATCCCATATGTGCAAAACAGAGTGGCGGACATCCGCAATCTAGGGTCATCCTTCAGATATCAGCATGTACCCTCCAAGGAAAACCCAGCGGATTTAGTTACCAGAGGAATTAGCATCAGACAATTTAAGAAAGCCAAGATATGGACTGGAGGCCCGGAATAGCTACCCTTCAGAGAACACTGGCCTACACAGAAACCAAATGTGTTGGTGTGTGAAATAATCTCAGAGAGAACCCAAGAATTACCAGAGGTTACACCCTTATTTGACTATACAAAATACTCATCTCTTAATAAGATGCTTAGGATAACCAATTATATATTTAGGTTTATAGAAAGTGTAATCCCAATATTTCATTACCAATGGCTAGTGTGTATTGGATGCAGATAGCTCAGAAGACTTATTATCCTAGTATTCAGATTTTTATGGTGAATGGGAGTGATACCCTCGATAAGAATAATAGTTTATCAAAGACTTAGGTCTGTACAAAGAGGAGTCTTCTGGTCTTATCCGATCCAGAGGCCGTTTGAATTATGCTTCTATTGATCATGGTACCAAGTTCCCTATCCTCATCCCAACTAAAAGTCACTTAGCATATTTGTTTATCACCCATGCACATGAAAGGTGCCTGCATGGAGGCACTCAGGAAACAATGTTACATGTTAGAATGTATTATTGGATGCCAAAGTGCCGTCAAACCATCAAGACCATACTGGGTCGTTGTAAGACTTGTAAGAGGGTTGAGGGTGGGAAATTTGAATACCCTGGTCCACCTCCATTGCCTGTTGAGCGTGTGACAATTGAGCGTCCTTTCCTTCACATAGGAATAGATTATTCAGGACCTATCACATTCACAAGGACGGAGGATAGAAACCCCCACAAATATTACATATGTTTATTCACATAGAAACAAATAAATAAGATTTTAGGTGAAACTAATAATTTTAATAAGAACAAAGTGGCATTTACATACCTGGATGAAGAAATGGTGAAGAAAATACTGATCACTTTGATAAAACCAAGATTGGAATATGCAGCAAAGATGTGGTCACCAAGTACAACAAAATGTATAAAAAAATTGAAAGAATACAAAGAGCAATTACAAAATTGGCACCAACACTCTCAAAACTATCATATGAAGAGAGACTAGCAGAACTTGAGCTACAGACACTAGAGCAAAGAAGAGAGAGAGGAGATTTGATAGCTATTTACAGAATCATGAAAGGCATAGAAATTATTGATAAAGAGAATCTGATAAAATGGGATGATAGAAATACAAGAGGACACGGAAAGAAAATCAAGAAAGACAGCTATAGAAGATATCTGAAAAAGAACAGCTTCCCTCACAGAGTAATAGATAGTTGGAACAAGTTAGATGAGAAAGTGGTGTGTGCAAAAACAATACATAAATTTAAAAATAGTTTAGATAAAATGAGATATGAAGACGGGACACTACGAGCATAGCTCCCCTTCCCGTAAAATACAACTAGGTAAATACATAGAAACAACTAAATAAGATTTTTGGTGAAACTTATAATTAAATAAGAACAATCAAAGTGGCATTTACATACCTGGATGAAGAAATGGTGAAGAAAATACTAATCACTTTGATAAGACCAAGATTGGAATATGCAGCAAAGATGTGGTCACCAAGTACAAAAAAATGTATTAAAAAAATTGAAAGAATACAAAGAGCAATTACAAAATTGGCACCAACACTCTCAAAACTATCATATGAAGAGAGACTAGCAAAACTTGAGCTACAGACACTAGAGCAAAGAAGAGAGGAGATATGATAGCTATTTACAGAATCATGAAAGGCATAGAAATTATTGATAGAGAGAATCTGATAAAATGGGATGATAGAAATACAAGAGGACACGGAAAGAAAATCAAGAAAGACAGCTATAGAAGAGATCTGAAAAAGAACAGCTTTCCTCACAGAGTAATAGACAGTTGGAACAAGTTAGATGAGAAAGTAGTGTGTGCAAAAACAATACATGAATTTAAAAATAGTTTAGATAAAATGAGATATGAAGAAGGGACACCACGAGCATAGCTCCCCTTCATATAAAATACAACTAGGTAAATACATGCATAGCAACTAGACTGGTGCACTTTGAGTTAGCCTCAGATATGTCGGCTCTGACATTTCTGAACCTCTTTCGGAGATTTTGTGCAATGTATTCATTCCCAAGAACAGTAATTTCAGACAACGGGTCCAATTTTGTTGCTGGAGCCAAGTTCTTCAAGGAGATGTTAGACCATACTAACGTCTCTGAATATATGACAGTTTATAGCATAACATGGAAATTCATAGCCCCCAGAGCACCGTGGATGGGAGGCTTTTATGAACGCATGATCAGTTTAAAAAAGTCATGTCTGAAGAAGGTCTTGTACGTATAAGAAGAGAGTGACTTGGGAGGAGTTCGAAACAATTCTGCGGGAAGTACAAACGCGGTTGAACAATTGCCCCTTAACCTACTTCAACGATGAAGGACCCGTAGAATCCTTAACTCCTAATCACCTTTTGTATGGAAGAACCATAAACCCCTATCCACCAGTGGTAACGTCGGATACATCTGACCCCGACACAGCTGTCTATCATCAATTATCAAACATTTTGAAAGAATTTGGAAAAAGGATTATTTGACTTCCCTGAGAGAAAAACATTATGGCTCCTCGAAACCAATGCAAATGAAACCACCCAAGGTGGGAGAAGTGGTGATACTGAAGAGACTCGGACCACAACATGAGTGGGCATTAGGATGTATTGTTAAACTATACCCTTGGAAATTCACTCCCAAGAGCCAACACCCTTAATAGGTGGAGAATCCATTGGTGAGGATGAGACACCTTCAGTACGTCCTATGAGACAAGCAGCTTGAAGGCCAATTAGATTAAGGCAATCCCTGATTGACAATGCACAATTGTAATTAGATGTGCTCCTTTGCCTCCCGAAAGGTGTCGGGAATAAATCCCGACAGAGGCATTTTTTAGAGTAAATAAACTATTATTACAAATTGATATAGACATATGTGGTTATGGCCTCAGTTAATTTAGTGAGTTGATAGCTGTGGAATTAGGATTAAGATTGAAATACAGCAATTAAGCATATCAAGCTGTATGAAATTTGTATTCTAGAAACTTAGTATATGAAAGCATGCATGACAAATTATACAGTCTTACTTTTTCCATTTAGATAGAGTGGCCTATCATTTTTGTTTCTATATACGAAAACATTATATAAAGCATTATGTAAGGATTCGACACCCTTAGTTACCAAGCAGGTTGTCTAACCCCTCTCAGGAATGTTGAGTTACCAACATATCATTTTCATTATCAATCATTTTATTTACCACTTGGTGTCTTCTCTGTCTTGGGTGCAAATGAGTCCAGAAAAGGTGGAGTGAAGGTGGAGGTAGAATGTAGATTGAGAGAAGCGAGTAAATGCCTTGGTGGATTAAAGAGTGTAATGAGATACAGACATTTGGGAATGGATGCTAAGAGGAGACTGTATGAAGGAGTGATTGTGCCAACAGCACTGTATGGGGCAGAAACATGGAACATAAGAGAGGAAGAGAGGAGGAGTTTGAATGTGTTTGAGATGAGGTGTCTGAGAAGTATGATGGGGGTTACTAGGCTAGATAGGGTGAGAAATGAGGAGGTGAGGAGGAGAACAGGGGTGGAAATGGAGTTGGGAGATAGGGTTGATGAAAGAGTATTAGGATGGTTTGGACACATGGAAAGAATGAGTGAAGAAAGACTAGTAAAAGAGGTATGGAAAGCAGATGTGGAGGGAGTAAACATGAGGGGATGTCCTAGGATGAGGTGGATGGATGGGGTGAAGGGGGCTTTGGGGAAGAGGGGAATGTCTGTTGAGGAAGGACGGGAGAGGACAGAAGACAGGGGTGAATGGAGAATGGTTCTATATGGATGATGTTGTGATGCATGAGGTGGAATGGGTGGGGGGATGGGGGGTGAGGTAGTATGTGTGAGCAAAATATGACGCAGCCCGAAGGGATTTCTCCCCGTCTTCTCCTTTTATGCAATGGGGGGACGGAGAGAGGGGGGGGTCACCGATTTAATGAAGCAGCCTTGCTGTGGATATGCTGTGTCTTGTGACACTGCTTCTGACACAGGGCAGTGGACAGGGTGCAGGGATGAACTGTCATCCAGGAGGTGCTAAGATGAGAGGGAGGGTGGAGGGGTTGGAGTGTATTCTGGGATGGAATGGGTGGGAACGATTTTATGCCTTTTTCTTTTTGGTTACCTCCCTTGTAAGGGGGAAAAAGCCTTGGTATATGTATGTATGTCTTCTCTGTCTTGAGTACTGGTTCTGGTGCATTACTCATCTATAGTTCCCATACATGAGGATTATATAATATGTATCGTGCAACATTTTCACTTCAGTTAAGGTGAAGTTGTACTTCCCATAGACCCTTAGCAACGAGAGGTCAAAGGTCACTAGGCGTTCGGGACCAAGAGAGGCCCCTCTCACCCCTATAATGCAGTTGAGTAGCAGATGAGTACATGTTGAGCACAAGACAAGTATTTACCTAGTCGTAATATACGGGAGGGGAGCTATACTCATGGTGACCCGTCTTTGTATCTCTCTGCATCAAGTTATATCTTAAAATCTTGTATAGTGTTAGCACATACTGTTTTGTTGTCTAATTTGTTCCATGTATTTATCACTCTGTGTGGGAAACTGTTCCTTTTCAAGTTTTTTCTATAACTATCCTTTTTCATTTTTTTTCCGTGTCCTCTTGTTCTACCGTTTTCCCACACTAATAGGTCGTTCCTGTCTAAAACTTCCATTCCTTTCATTATTCTGTAGATAGCAAATCTCCTCTTTTTCTTCTTTGTTCCAGAGTTGGTAGGTTCAATTTGGATAGTCTTTGCTCATATGTTAGTTCGGCAAGCGTCGGTGCTAGTTTGGTTGTCGCTCTTTGTAATCTTTCTAGTTTCTTAATATTCTTTTTGGTACTGGGTGTCCAAAGTGATGCTGCGTACTCAAGTTTTGGTCTTATTAATGTAGTTAGTATTTTCCTTATCATTTCTTTGTCCATATAAGTAAATGCCACTTTGATTGCTCTCAATAAGTTGTAGGTTTCTCTGAACATCTTATTTATATGCTTATCTGGTTTCATGTCCTTTCCAATCATCACTCCAAGATCTTTTTCATAGTTTGTTTTTATATTTTTTCTTCCCCAATTCTGTAATCTTTTGATATTCTGTTTCTACTCTTTCCAAATTCCATTATACTGCATTTCTTAATATTGAATTTTACTTCCCACTTTTGAGTCCAGTTCCATATTGTGTCCAGATCTTGTTGCAATGAGTTGCAGTCTTCTTCCGTTTTTACCTTCTTAAGTAATTTTGCATCATCTGCAAAAAAAATTATATAGCACTCCACGCCTTCATTCATGTCATTAATGTATACAGCGAACATGATCGGGGCCAGTACTGATCCTTGCGGGACACCACTTTTTACTTCTTCCCAGTTGGAGAATTTTTCTCTAATTACAACTCTCATTTTCCTCCCAATCAGAAAGTCTTTCATCCATTTCAATAATTTTCCTCTGATGCCACCTTTTGACTCTTCTTATTTATTAGTTTCATATGAGGTACCTTATCGAATGCCTTTTGCAGGTCCAGAAAAGCACAGTCTGCCCATCCATCTCTTTCTTGTATTATGTCTACTAATCTTGAGTAAAAGCAGATCAGATTTGTTGTACAGGATCTCCCTTGTCTACATCCAAATTGATTTGGGTTCAGTATAGAGTTTTCTTCCAGGTATTACCCACCTGTTTTTGATCACTCTTTCACAAATTTTTGCTATTGTGCTTGTTAGTGAGACCGGTCTGTAGTTAGATAGATCTTCCTTATCACCTCCCTTATAAATTGGTACGTTTGCTTTTTTCCAGTCCAATGGTACTTTTCCTTCTTTAAGTGAGGATTCAATTATATCATATATTTTGTCAGTTAATTCTTCCATGCATTCTTTCAGTATCCAGTTTGCTATTCCGTCTGGGACATGTGATTTTCTGACATCCAGGGTTTTAATTTGATCACCAATTTCTTTTTGTGTTACGTTTATTTCTTTCATTGTTGGGGATAATTCTCTCTCTCTAACTTCACTGTTAGGTGAGTTTTCTAATGTAAATACTGATCTGAAGTGTTTGTTCATTATTTCAGCCATTTCCAGTTCTTCTGTAAATTCCTTTTTATCTTGGCGCAGTTTTTCTATTTCTTGTTTGTTTTTCAGTTTTCCATTTATATATTTGTAAAATAGTTTGGGTTCTTCTTTACATTTGTCTATTATCTTTTTTTCATAATTTCTCTTTTCATCTCTGCGTATTTTTACATATTCGTTTCTTAGTTTGATGTATGTTTGCCATTTGCTTCGTTTCTTATCTCTTTTCAATTTTTTCCAAGCTTTGTCTCTTTTTTCCTTTGCTTCACTACATCTTTTGTTGTACCAGTTCTCTATGTATGCCTTTTCCATTTTTTGTTGTGGTACAAATTTGTTCACTCCTTCATTATAAATTTCTTTTAGTATGTTCCATTTTTCTTCTATCCCTGTATCTTCGTTATGGAATTTTTCCCAGTTTGCATTGCAAAAGAATGTTTTAAGTTTCTCAAAGTTTGTTTTGTTATACATAGGTCTTCCTATTCTATGTTTATCATCTTTGCTTTGGTCTGTTTGTTCTTTCAATTCCATTTCTATTAGTACGTGGTCACTTTTTCCTATCGGAGTTTTGTAAATAATATTTTCGATTATCTCAGGTTCTGTCGTAAGTATTAAGTCCAATTTTGAGGGTTCTTCATTTCCTCTATATCTAGTATTTTCTCTAATCCACTGGGTCATTGTGTATTCAATGGTCAAGTCAAGGAGTACATTGCCCCAGTGTCTCTCTCCCCCTTTCACTGTCATATCTTCCCAGCATATTTCTTTTGAATTAAAGTCACCCATAATTACTGTATTTCCTCCATCCTTCAGTGTTTCAATTAGTTCTTCTTTTGTATCATCTAGTAACTCGGCGTGATCCCTTTCTGTCCAGGCTTGTGTTTTAGGAGGTACATATACCACTGCAAATTTTCTTTTCTTCATTTTTTTTACCTTCGACTTGTACTATAATTGATTCTACATTATTTTTTCCTTCAGTTATTTTTGTTACAGTTAAATCTTTCTTGGCCAAAATTAGAACTCCTCCGCCCTGTTTGTTCTTTCTATTCTTTGTCCAACAGTTATATTCACCTTGTCCCACAGTGTGGGGTGTTAGTATGAACTTTAATTTGGTTTCTACAATTCCCATTATGTCTGGTTTTTCTAATACTAGATAATCGTTTAATTCGTTTATTCCTGAGATTATTCCGTCTATATTTGTGTAAGCTATTTTTAGTTTCCTTTCTCCTCCTCCCCTTCTGTCTTCTTTGTTTCCATTTTCCCTATGTATTTTTTCCTCAGCCTCATGTCTATCACTCTCCAAAAAAACTCCTCCTTTTCTTTTTCAGTTCTATTCTCATTCCTTTCATTTGCCTCATTCCTAAGTTCCTTTTCTTTCTCTTTTTCTTCCTCACTCATTTCTTTTTTTTATCCATATATTTTTGTACTGTTCACTACTTGCTAATCTCATTGTTCTAGTTAAAATTTCTTCTACACTTGATTGCGATCTAAGTTTTACTTTTAATGGTCTATACTGCTTATCTTTAGAGTACCTGCCCATTCTATGAGTTTCCTCGATTTCTCGGTCCCAGCCTAACTCATCTGTTTGTAACTCCTTTAGTATTTTTTTGGCAATCTCTTTTTCTTCCTTTTCCCTCTGATATCTTGGTACATTGTGCTTTTCTTTAATGCCATAGACTACTATACACCTTTTTCTATCCACTGTGTCCCTAACTAGGTTACTTTTCTCTTTAATAACCTGAATTACAGTTTCTTTTGTATTATCTTTTACTTGTTGTTCCATTATTTTCTTTAGGGATATTTCCTGACTTTCCTGCTCAATTTTCCACTTTTTTTTTTATTTCCTGTAGGTCATTCTCCTTGATTTTTTCTTCCACCTTTTCAGTCACTTCTTTCATTTGACTTTTAATCTCTCGTTTCAGAGCCTCGTTCCTACTATTATCCTCACTTTTTAACCTCTCATTATCACCCTTAAGCTGTTTTAATTACTTTTTCAACTCGTCTATCTCCCTATTGTTTTCTTCGTTGGCTTTCCTTAGGTTTGATACTTCCTGGTACATTATCTTATATTCGCTTTTAAGTTCTAATAGTTCATCTACGATATCACATAGATCTCTACTCCTCATTATGTTCCGGTATCTGGGTTCTCTAATACTCTATCCATCTCTACTCTTAGTAATCCATTTCCTTCTCTTTCAAACCCGGAAAACAGCGGCGGCGCCAGGAATTTTTAGTTGGTGAGGCTATGGGGGGCTGAGCAAATTTTTTGGGGGGCTAATAGTAATATGATAATACTCATATATTATCCTCATTTCAGAAGGGGAGGGGGTTAATGGTAGGGCTAGCACTGATGGCTGACAAATCTTTAGCCCTGGCAATTAAAAATTCCACTTAAAAAAATTATTTCAATGAGCGTTTTAAATTTTCAATTTGCTCATTTCAGTTGGGGGGCTAATGTGGGGGCTGGCTACTTTTTGGGGGGGCTAAAGCCCCTCCAAGCCCCCCCCTGCCGGAAAATCTACTTACGTCTAATCTTTGGTATTCTCTTGGTGTTGAAGCGAAGCATGATTTTTTTCTCACTACTCCTGGTGGAGTTTCGATTTTTGTTTCTTCCAGGCTTCTTTTAGTTGCGTCTTTGGATTTAAGGGTTTCCATTTTTAAGAACAATAAAAAAAATGAAAAAAGAAAGTAACGGAGATACAATTTCGACCTACATTGTTTCACCACGAATGCACGTCCTTACCACCCCGCGTATAGACAATAAGGCCTACGCTAATCGTTTCTTGTTTATATTTTCGCTCGTAAGCCAGCGCTCCGAAAATACGTGTTGCTCTTACCGTGTGAAGGAGTGATGTGTGACACACCTCACGTTTATATCATTCTTAGTCAGGAACATAACTCCACCCCCTTGTTTTGTCTCTCTCTTTCTAATCCAATAATTATATGCATCATGTCCTACACTGTTGGGTGGTAGTGGACTTTTTAATTTTGTTTCTACAATTACCATCATGACCAGTTCTTTTTCCTTCAGATAACACTGTATAACAATGAAAAAAACCGGAAATGAGACTATCCTTTTCTAGAGTTATTTTTTGCGTAGATCACGAATATAACATCCGTTTCTTTCTGTGACCCTCCAGTTCTTCGTAAATAGCAGTGCCCGCAATGTCTATCTGAACGGTATTTTTTGTTGCTTTTACCATTTATATAATTTTTCACATAGCTATGTGTTTTTTTTTTCTTAACAGGATACAGAGTTAAGATGCCTAGAGAATGCAAGAATTCGCCAGACAAGTTTTGTTATATATGTGGATCAGTTACATTAAGGCAATACAAGAGACAGTTGACTCAACGTGTAAAGAAACTTTATGAGCTGTACTTTGGATGTAAAGTGGGTGACCAGGACAAAAGCTGGGCACCTCACATATGTTGTGTCAGGTGTACAAGTTCCCTTTCTGCCTGGGTGAAAGGCAAAGGGACTGGCCTCATGTTTGGCGTACCAATGGTCTGGAGGGAGCCAAAGGACCACTCAACAGATTGCTACTTCTGCTTAACGGATATTAAAGGTGGGTGTTCAGTGTTTATTTTTTACTGTTTTTATATATATTTTCAAGAGATGTATCAATAAAAAAGATCGAAATACATAATAAGTTGCACTTCCACTATTTTTGCACGTGATCACAACCAATAGTATCCATTTTTAGTCTGATTTTATATTATTTTCCTGCAGGTCGCAACAGAAAAGGCAAGAAATCTATCGTGTATCCAGATCT
This sequence comes from Oratosquilla oratoria, assembly GCF_046742065.1. Lineage (NCBI taxonomy): Eukaryota > Metazoa > Arthropoda > Malacostraca > Stomatopoda > Squillidae > Oratosquilla > Oratosquilla oratoria. Next base: position 28,625,223 of record NC_134817.1, on the reverse strand, counting down.
TCAGTCTGCTATTCGCCCAGTTCTACATTCAAGTGATATTCCTGTACCACAGCCGCCCTCTGAACTACCAAGCGATGACACGAGCAACTCAGACGATTCAGAATCTCGATGCAACGTATACGACACAACTTGAATCTGATAAGAAACCACACCTCATCACCCAACTAGAACTCAATGATCTAGTTCGTGATCTAACACTTACTAAGCAACAGAGTGAACTCCTGGCCTCACGTTTGCAACAATGGCACCTGTTGAATGAAGAAGCTCGAATTACAGTATTTAGGAAGCGTTCTGCAAATCTACAGGATTTCTTCACTTTGGAAAACAACTTGACTTATTGTAATGATATCAGAGCCTATTCAGTGCCCTTGAGCTGTCCTATGAAACCAATGAGTGGAGGCTATTCATAGATGGATCCCTTTACAGCATAAAAGCAGTTCTGTTGCACATTGGGAACACCATGCCTTCAGTTCCAGTTGCTTACTCAGTCATTTTAAGAGAGACATATGAGAACCTTGCTTTTATTCTAGACCGCATAAGTTACAAAGAGCATGAGTGGTTAATTTGTGCAGACTTGAAAGTAGTAGCCATACTTAATGGGCTACAAACTGGATACACCAAATTTATGTGCTTTCTTTGCAAGTGGGACAGTAGGGCCAGATCAGAACATTATATACGCTCAGAATGGCCATCTCGGGAATCTATGACGCTTGGATGCCATAATGTAATTCATGAGCCACTAGTTAAGAAGGAGAAAATCATTTTGCCACCACTGCATATAAAACTAGGCCTAATGAAGCAATTTACCAAAGCACTGCATCATAACAAGCCATGTTTCCAGTATCTCAAAGGGATGTTCCCTAAAATTAGTGATGCCAAGATTAAAGAGGGTATATTTGTAGGCCCTCAGATTCGCAAGCTTATAAATGATGAGGACTTTGAGGCGACAATGGATGAACCTGAGCTAGCGGCCTGGCATGCATTCAAAGATGTATGCAAAGGGCTTCTGGGAAAGCACCAAGAGTCCCAGCGAGAGCGTAAAGTGGAGAGGCTAATCAAATGCTACCAAGATCTCGGATGCAATATGTCACTGAAGATACACTTTCTTCATTCTCATCTGTCCTTCTTCCCAGAGAATGCAGCAGATGTGAGTGATGAACATGGAGAGAGGTTCCATCAAGATATAGCGTCAATGGAAAACAGGTACAAGGGAAAATGGAGCCCTGCTATGCTGGCTGACTTCTGTTGGAACCTGAAGCGTGACACGCCTGAGACGTCTTATAAAAGAAGAAGTAAATAATAGATTGTAGGTTAATACATCATATAAAGCTAACAAACTTGCCGATTCATTATATATTAATTAAATAAATACAATGAAGACATTTAATCTGACTTTGGGAGCAAAATACATTTATGGAACCTTGGAAATCTCTATTAATTGCATAATTATTAAAACAGCGATTTACAAAAAATTGTGACGTGGCATGAAATTGTTGTTATCAAATTTGAATTCAGCACACTAAACTTCATAATAAAACGCACATGAGAACTATGTTTTTTTCTTAATCCTGAAATTTGTTGTACAGTGTAATCATTCAGCTCATTCAATCCTGTTATTAATCCATCTATATTTGTGTAAGACACTCTTAATTTTCTGCTATTTCCATTGTATTTTCTGTTTCCTTTTTGTTTTTCTCTAGTATGTCCCATTTCCTCACTTTCATATTCACTACTCTCCAATAGAATTTATCTTTTTCTGACTGTTCTGTTCTTGTTTTTTTCCTTAGCTTCTTGTCTTTTAATTGTTTCCTCCTCTCTTTCCTCTCTATTCATTTCTCTTTTTATCCATACCTTTTTATATTGTTCACTTGCTGCTAGTTTCCCTGTTTTTGCTAAGATATTCTCTGCTGTCATTTGTGACCTGAATTTAATCTTAATTGGTCTGGTCTTATCTGTACTATATTTTCCGAATCTATACATCTCTTCAATTTGTTTCATGATTTCAGGTTCATCTTCCTGAACTAATTCTAGTAAACTGCTTACTTTTTCTTTTTCCTCTTTGATTCTTGTGGTTCTATTTAGATTATACTTCTCTTCCATTCCTAATATAATTATACATTTCTTTTTAACTGCTAAGTCTCTTACTATATCCTCCTTCTGTCTCATCACTTTAATAACTGAGTCTTCAGTTTGTTCTTTCATTTGCTGTTTTATTATGTCAGTAAATGCAACTTTACTCTCTTGGATTTTCTTCCAACCCTGTCCTTCTTTTGCTATGGCCTCTTTATTGTCTTTATTATTCCTCATCAATTCCTCATTCTCATCTTTTACTTCTTTTAACTGTCTTTTTAATTTTTCTATTTAGTTAAGTTTTTGTTCACCTTCTCTAGTTCTTCCAATTTTTCAACTCTCTGCACAATCTTTGTTATTTTACCAAACCTACTCTCCAAATGTTCGGTCATTTTCTCAATTTTTTTCCTCTAGTCTTGCTAATTGGGGGAGGTTGGTATCCATCCCCCTCATTAAATCCCTGGAAATTATTATCCTCACCTTCCATTGTGCTGCTCTTATCTATATTTCTAATCTTTACATTTTTGTTAATCTCTTCACCAAATTCATCGGTCCTTCTTGTTTACAAGACGCCTGGCCTCCTGGACCAAGTCCTCCCCTTCCTCATTTCCTTCCATTTCTCTCAGTAATCCCTCCCCTTCTCCTTTTTCCTCATTTTCCCACTACACCACGAACTTTCCCCTTTCCTGTAAATACAATAAAGTACTTCCTTTGCGTTGAGATCCACGAAAATTTCACTTTTTCTTCGAAACTCCAATCTTCGCCATTCATCTGACGAATGTGTGTGTGTGTGTGTATATATATATATATATATATATATATATATATATATATATATATATATATATATATATATATATATATGTAGATATATTTCATTGAATGAAATGGCAAGCTTGTTGTGACAAAGGTTTTTGTCAATCTTCTCTCTCTTTCATAAGACGACTTTGCCTTCCATAGGCAGGGGTCCAATTAATTCACCATAAGCCATGAGATAGAAATAGGCATAATTGAAAGCCAAAATGCATTTTCGCACCTCCTGGTGCTTCTTCAGTGGCAATTGAAGTAATGGAGATTCCATGAAGATCAGCAACATTTATACCCATAAGATGGATGGTGATTGGCTAGATTGCTGCGGGTTAGGTACAGTCTGTTCTCCCATTGGCTGAGGGGTGCGTGATGTCATCAGTTTGCGCTCCAGCACTGTAATGGGTGGACCTCCTAATGCTGGGTAATGCTTGCAGTTCATGGGCTTGTATATCAAGATTTGGGGAAAGATCTTTTATGTATAGAGCCTCTAGGATAGGTAATCTTCTAGGGTCTTGGTGTGTGGCTAAAATTTCTGTGTTGTTGACCAGGGTTTCCCTTCGTAAGATGGTGTGGTGAGTGTCTTTGGAGTGATTCTTAGGAGCACCTGATGTCAGATGGTATGACAGTCTATACGACAGCTTCATGGTGGTCATACCAATATAGGAAGAAGGTTGGGTTGTGCAGTCCCCAAGGTTACACATGTACCTATATATGGCATGAGATCTCTGAAGTTTATCGGTGATGGGCTTGTTGTTGTTCTTGATGAGTAGGTTTGATGTCTTCTCATTTTGGTAATATATGGTAAAAATAATTTTGGTGTCTGCAGAAGTCTGCTTGATGTTCCTTCTGATTATTTGCTTCATAATTCTCTCATCTTCCTTGTATGCCATAGAGAAGAATGATTTATGAAATATATCAATGATCTTTTATGGTGTTTGGTTATCTTCCAAGAGGTTCTTTTTCAGGTAACATGTGTCCATTATCTTCTTAGTTATTCTTTCAATGTCTTTATTGGCAAATCCGTTGTTGATGAGGACTTGCGTGACCCTTTCCAACTTTGAGTGCACGGCCCTCCAGTTGTTGCAGTGTGTGAGGACTCTTCTAATTACAAAGGATTAAAAAAGCGGAGCATGCCGACAGGAGACCTTTTAGTTCATAACTAGGTCGGATGCGAAAAAATATATAACAATGATAAATTTTGTTTATAATATAAATAATAATAAATTAAATGCATAACTATAGTTAAATAATAAACAGGTAAATAGTAAATGATAATAAATTGACAGATAAGTAATAAATGAAAATCAAGCAAATCATAAACAGATAGATAATAAACAAATAGTATTAAAAGGCAATCATTACAACATCTTGCTTAGATGTTTATCTAAACGAATCTTAAAGCTTCGAACTGAACTACAATGCACTGCCTCTGCAGGAAGTTTATTCCATTCGTTAACTACACGGTTGGCAAAGTTGTTTCTACCCACTTCCAAATTAAATATATTTCCTGACAGTTTGAGAATCCTTGTACCTCTGAGGGCACTCACTTGATCCATTTAGGCAATGTCCTTGATAGGTGGATTTAACATAAACAGAACATAAACAGATGTTTCACCAGAACATCAAGAAATGGGAGGGAACCTTCATCACTATGTTCGATGGTGAAGTTTAGGCCAGAGGCTTCTTTCAATCGTCGTTGCAAGGCTTCAATCTGTTGGATGTTCTTGGTCATAACAAAAATATCATCAATGTATCGGTAGTATATTCGTGGTCTCTGTACCTCATCAAATACCACTTCTTCAATGCTCCTAAGAATCATTCCAAAAATACTCACCACACCATCTTATGAAGGGAAACCCTGGTCAACAACACAGAAATTTTAGCCACACACCAAGACCCTAGAAGATTACCTATCCTAGAGGCTCTATACATAAAAGATCTTTCCCCAAATCTAAATATACAAGCCCATGACCTGCAAGCATTACCCAGCATTAGGAGCGCCCATTACAGTGCTGGGGCGCAAACTGATGATGTCATGCACCCCTCAACCAATGGGAGAACAGACTGTACCTAACCCGCAGCAATCTAGCCAATCACCATCCACCTTATGGGTATAAAAGTTGCTGATCTTCATGGAATCTCCATTACTTCAATTGCCACTGAAAAAGCACCAGGAGGCGCTAAACGTGTTTTGGCTTTCAACTATGCCTATTTCTATCTCATGGCTTATGGCAAATTAATTGGACTCCTTCCTATGGAAGGTAAAGTTACCTTACGAAAGAGAGAGAAGATTGACAAAAAGCTTTGTCACAAGCTTGCCATTTCATTCAATGAAATATGCTTGAGAGAGAATCTCCTGCCCATTTATACGAAGAATATATATATATATATATATATATATATATATATACATAAGTGTTATACTAACCATGCAAGATGAGCCATGTTGAGATGAATGGTTGTGCATTACACTTATTCTGATACTTGGCACCAATCACTATACAGGCTATGCACCAAGCAAATGAGCACAATGACACAAAGACCACTGTTGCTAGTACAGCTGGACCACCCATACATAAACCTGCCAAAGGAAAACATATGAGAATATCATTAGAAGAAAGTTAAAATATCTCCAAATGGCCCTACAAATGCTATCTGTTATGAATACTACAAATTACTAAATGAGGGTGACTCAGTTCACCCTATTAATAAAGGATGGTAATCTCTATCAATTTACTTGTAGTCTATTTTGTGCAGATCTGTGGGCCTAATCAAATGTATAGCAGACTAGTAATGGGTGTTCCAAGACTTTCTTTTATCATAGAGGAGATTTCCAGGAATAAGAAGGTGCAATGAGCACCAAACATGTGGAGAAAGGAGCTAAGTGCCCAGAGGTAGGTACTAATATTCCAGCAAAGGACTTAGGTAATAAAAATATAATTCAATGAACAAATGACAGCTGTAGAGTCAGCCTAAAGGTGTTGAGCAGTGGGAGGATTTAAAACCACAAGAAAGGTTGTGCCAAGAGGAAAGAACAATACTTTACTTCAAAATTAATGGAAAAGGAAGTTTAAGGCTTCCATCCTTTGTTGCGATTGCAGCAAAATTCTTTCATCAAACTTTTGGTTATAGGGTGGGGTTGAGATACTGCTGGGCCCTGCTATGGAAGACTACTTGACTTGATGGTTACAATGTTTGAGGCTCGTCAGGGCCCTGTTCATTGAGGAACTGTGCCTTACTATATTGTTTTTGAACCAAGCAGTGTCATTGGGGACAGGGTGATCTTTCATCCCAGAGGTATTGAGATGGGAGGGATAGTTGTATGGGTTTTGTTTCTTCATGCATACATACATATACACAAAGGACTTTTTTCCAGACCATTCTATGACTTATAAAAACCCTTACAACCCTTTTGTCACCATGGGTTTGAGAACCACTGGTGTACACTATCTGGTGATGAAAGAGTAGACTCACATTTCTTGCTGGAGTCATCTTTGTTGTATTTCCCTGGTATGATAACCCGGGGTTCAGCTGGAAAGAAAAAAGTTAATGGTGATCAAGTGTATGATATTGGCCATCATGGCCAAAGGGGTAATATAAGGGATGAAGGAATCAAGCTTAAAAAATTATGAAGGAATAGAAGAAAAACCTGATGATTATGTTGATAAAAGAAAATATTAAAGGCTTCATAACACTATACTGCACTACCTCCTTCTAATGTATCCTTCATTGGTCAAGACTTCATTGTCTTTCTGAACTAAGTCAACTTGTGCCCATCATACATTTTAGTGATTATATTTCAGATAATGCCTGACAACATACAACCATTTACATATCAGAGACCAAAACAGAAATTTGATTGGTTACCCCTGTTGCCAACCCTAATCTGAATCGGTGGTTCAATTATTTTGATTTGCATGGGGGATGGGGGTGAGTGGGTTAGAGAGTGGTTTCATGTGAATTATATTTTGATGCAGCCCAAAGAGAATTCTCCCTGTCTTCTCTTTTTCTGCATGATGGAACAGAGAGTGGGGTCACAGACTAAATGAAACTGCCTTGCTGTGGATGTGTTGTGTCTTGCTAATTGCTTCTGACCCAGGGCAATGGGTAAGATGCAGGGATGACCCACCATCCAGGAGGAGCCAAGAAAAGAGGGAGGGAGGGAGGGGTGGTGAGTGGGAATGAAGTGGGTGGGGATGAAATGGGTGGGAGTGGATTTATGCCTTTTGACTTTGGCTACCTCCTTGTAAGGGGGAAAAAGCCCTCCTCCAGTTCTCCAGCACTCCACCCTCTTTTAAACAAACATTAAACAACCTCACCAGCCAATCCACCAGCACTGTACCTCCCTTCTTTAGACACTCCATATGCACCCATCTAACACAGATGCCTTACCTGCTCTCATTATTTTGATAACTGCTTTCACCTCATCTTTTCTTATTTTGCTTCCAATTTCCTCATTCATCACTGTCATTTTCTTAGTGCCTCCCACTGCAACTACCTTTCCCTCCCCATGCTCCTTCACATTTAACAAATCCCTAAAATACTCTCCCCATCTTCCTCTTACTGCCATCTTTCATGATCAACTCTCCATCTGCACCTTTTACCCTTTCTTCTCTACTTGATTCACTCCCCTTACTCTCTTAATTTCCTTACAAAACATCTTTTTATTACTTTCAAAATTTTCTGTCACACCCTTTCCCCATTTCACATCTCTTCTCTTTGCCTCCTTTATCTTATGCTTTACTTGTCTTCTCCTTTTTGTACCTCTCATATGATTCTCTTGTTCTATTTTGCAACCAATTTGTGAATGCTCATTTCTTTTCTTCTACAACCTTTTTTGCTTCATCATCCCACCACTCACTACCCTTCATTCTATTTCCTCCTGTCCTTGTTCCACACCCCATCTTTGCACACCTTGTGACTCACTCCTTGAAACATCCCCATTCCTCCTCCACTCCTAGTTCTACTCTATCACTCACTCACTCCCACTCTTCTCTCAGTTTCTTGTACTCCTTTTCTTTCTCATTTAAGCAGTTTGCTCTAAGCCCCTCCCTACTTTCTGTCCTTTTCCTTTTTCTCCATCTATCCTCCAATCTCAACTCCTTTCACTAGAAAAATTATCTGATATTCCCCCACTCTCTTCCCTAACAACATGTACATCCAAAAATCTTCTGGTTACCACTATATAATCCATTAAAGCCTCACCTACCACCCTTCCATCCACCACCCTCTCCCATGTTTACTTATAATTGACTTTCTTCCTATACAATCATCAAGTCTCTTTCTAGACACATCACCATCAGCTCTCCATGATTTTTTCCTGGCACTCCACACTTCCCAACCACTCTGTCTATTGGTCCATCTCCTACCTACCATTGAGATCTTTCAATACCACTACATTGACATTTCTCTCTAAACCAATGGTTCCCAACCCCAGGGTCGCGAGGGTGTTTTTGAGGGTCGCCAGAGGGTCTTACAAAAATATCATTGCTAGTAAATATAACTATAAACATAAAGTTTATCAAACATTAGCAAGTACGTACATTGAAATTTCTTAATTAATTTTTATTCCAATTAAAAGGGTGAGGGTTTAGGGTCGCAGCCAAAAAGGTTTTCATTCAAGTTTCAAACACAGTAAATTCATTGTGCTATAAATATAAAAAAAAAACGAAAGTTTATACACTTTTCTCACAACCAGGCAATCATGAGTTTCAAAGCTACTGGTGTACATTATTTCTATGTCAATAGCAAAAGTAGTTGAGTAAAATGATGAAGCAGGAGATAATACTTACAATCATTGTTGGATTCATCTATGCCATATTTCTTTGGCATGATAATCCGGGGTTCGTCTGAGAAAAAGAAAAACATTGTTTTAGTGTCAAATTGTATTACTGTATGTTAATTATTATTACCAAAGAGGCAAAATGTGGAGAAAGTAAGCTTATAAAGACTATGAAGAAAGGGAAAAGGAAGAAATGGTGATTATAAAAATAAAAGAAAAGGTTACAGGCTTCATAACACTATCCCACATACCTCCCTTTTCTCACATGTATTTTTTATTATAATATTGAGAGCATGCACGGCTTGTACAGCACAATTGTAGATTCACTCTTTTTCTGTTGGCTTGATGTTTCTTCTTATAATTTCTAACTTTATATGCCGGAATACGATAAACACCGGCTTTGTTGCCCGGTGTTTATCGTACTCGTGCTCAGGATGTGATAAAGTTTACATCGGAGAAACGTCACGCGACCTGAATACACGAATACGTGAACACCGTTACGACGTCAGGCATGATGTCACCACCAATGCATGTGTGACACATAGAAACAGGGAAAACCATCTTATGGACTGGAAGAATGCAGAGCTGCTGATACGAGAACCAGACAAGATCCGCAGGAAGTGTTTAGAAGCAGCGATCATTCAAGGAACGAACACTATTGAACAAAATAGGGGCATGTTCAACATCTCACCCCACACAATTCCCCTAATATCCATGGCCAGCAATAAATAAATAAATAAATAAATAAACCACCCTTTGTGAACATTTTGCCCTCGGACGTTTGGGTCAGCATTCTCAACCTTTCCTAGTGTTCAATCCCCCCTTCTCTTCCTCTCCTCCTCCTCCTCCTTCCCCCCTACTTCTTTTCTCTCCCCGTTTCCTCCTTTCCCCTTATTTAATCTCAAGCATATGTATCTCAACTTGTACTTGAAAAAGCTGTAATAAGCGAAACGTCGTACAAATAAAGGCTCCGTCCTCATCTGGTGTTTAACTCGTCAGTTTTGTCGCACGGTTGGGACAGCCTCGAGGTCTTCCAGTGTGCGATAAAACGTCACAAACCGAGGTCGGGGGTGCTCCCAAGCATGCGACAACATGTCGCAAACCGAGGTCGAAGGCACCCCGGTGACCTCCCACGGTGAATAGCAAAGAAGTACAAATACAAGCATACAAGATGAAATATCATCACACCATTCACCAGAAACATTCTTACCCTAACCACAGAGAAAGAAGAATCCAAGCTACTGAAGAAGGGTCTTGTACCCGAAATCGCGATCTAGCAATAAAGACTAGAGTGAAGTCATAAACCTACTTTCAGAAGAAAGCAAGACCATACCAAGGCATATGGAAAATATACATATACCAAGGCTTTTTCCCCCTTACAAGGGAGGTAGCCAAAAAGGAAAAGGCATAAAATAATTCCCACCCATTCCATCCCTGAAAACACTCCACACCGCTCCACCCACCCTCTTATCTTAGCACCTCCTAGATGACGGGTCATCCCTGCACCTTGTCCACTGCCCTGGGTCAGAAGCAGTGTCGCAAGACACAGCAAGGCCGCTTCATTAAATCGACGACCCCCCCCCTCTCCGTCCCCCCATGCATTAAAGGAGAAGACGGGGAGAAATCCCTTCGGGCTGCGTCATATTTTGCTCACACATTTCGCCCATTCCACCTCATGCAAACACAACATCATCCATATACAACCATTCTCCATTCACCCCTGTCTTCTGTCTTCTCCCATCCTTCCTCAACAGACATTCCCCTCTTCCCCAAAGCCCCCTTCACCCCATCCATCCACCTCATCCTAGGACGTCCCTTCATGTTCACTCCCTCCACATCTGCCTTCCATACCTATTTTACTAGTCTTTCTTCACTCATTCTTTCCATGTGTCCAAACCATCCTAATACTCTTTCATCAACCCTATCTCCCAACTCCCTTTCCATCCCCGTTCTCCTCCTCATTTCTCACTCTATCTAGTCTAGTAACCCCCATCATACTTCTCAGACACCTCATCTCAAACGCATTCAAACTCCTTCTCTCTTCGTCTCTTATGTTCCATGTTTCTGCCCCATACAGTGCTGTTGGCACAATCACTCCTTCATACAGTCTCCTCTTAGCATCCATTCCCAAATGTCTATTCCTCATTACACTCTTCAATCCACCAAGGCATTTACTCGCTTCTCTCAATCTACATTCTACCTCCACCTTCACTCCACCTTTTCCTGCCACATTTACACCCAAGTATCTAAAACTATCCACTTCCTCCAGTCGCTCTCCCTTAATGCTCACTTCCAGTCTGCTGCCACTTTCACCCCTTGTACATCTCATCACCTTACTTTTACCCACATTTACCTTCAGCTTTCTTCTATCACACACTCTCCCAAACTCTGTCACCAACTTCCTCAGTCCCTCCTCCGATCCTGCCACAAGCGCAGTGTCGTCAGCAAACAACAGCTGGCTCACCTCCCACTTTTCTCGCACTACCCCATCCACGTATAAGTTGAACAGCCAGGACGACATAACGCATCCTTGACGAAGTCCCACCTTCACCTCGAACCACTCACTCTCTCCATTTCTAATCCTGACACAAGCTCTACTACTCTCATAAAAACTCTTGACAACTCCTATAAGCTTTCCTCCTATCCCATATATCTGCATAACCTCCCACAGTGTCTTTCTGTCTACCCTATCGTAAGCCTTTTCCAGATCAATAAAAGCCCCCAAAAAACATGGAAAATATATTTAAGAAAATAAACCCACAAGAGCCATCAGTTTCAACGAAATATTCACAAGGGAAAATTTCCTGTCCAAATACACCCTTTATATATATATATGTATATATATAATATATATATATATATATGCGTTGTTAAAGTCAACAGCTGAGAGAGCATTATTCTGTTTATAGAATTTCTTTGCTATGTTACGCACCAATGTACGGTCGTCTGGATGCAGATTTCTGAGTAGAGTACTGAATTCCATGGTGTTTTCCTCTAGACGTCTTTCGGCCCTAACTGGCCATCTTCAGGAGGTGTTGTCTGGTTAAATTGTTGACAAAGAATTCTGAATTCCTAGGAAAGACCACCCGCTTGCGCGGGATCGGTTTTTGTGGGAGGGGAAGAATGTCTGTAAGAAAATGAAAAGATAGTAGTGTATAATAGAGGGCAATTGCCACCGGGCGAATTAGCGAGCGATTAGGGGCGGTTGGTGGTCGTGCCTCGGGAGAAATGGACTGGGAGCTTGGACGGCGGCGCCGACGCCGGGATTAGGATCACCAAAAGTTTAGAAAATGGTAGGAGGCATAGTAGTAGAGAAAGGTGGAAAAACGGAAAAATCTTTAGTGGGAGGTAAACTGAAATGAGATGTAGTATAAGAGAAAGTTAGAAAGGAAGCGAATTTTAGTCGAAGAAAAAGTGTAGATGTTTGTGCATGTGTCGTGGCTATGTTCATGAGAGGTGTGTGTGTGTGTGTATCTTACGGGAAGTGAGTAGAGTTCACTTCCCGCGTGTAGAGCGCGTTCCTGATAAGCCACAGGTGGGGCCTCAGTAGCCTGCTTTTCCCCAGGTTGGGTTTGAAGGTCTGTAGAGTTGATTCAGTGGCGGTGCGAAGGGGGGCAGCCGGGCGGGTGTTGTATTATCTCTCTCCTTCCAATCACAACTCTGAAAACAGAGAATTACGTGATTGGGAATTGTGTGTAAATGTCAGAAGTGTAAACTCGCTCGCCAGCGTTAGGTTGCGGGCCGGTTGGACAGAGAGGCGTCCCAATTCCTCTCCGTCGACCAGCCTGCGATCAGATGAGGGTTCTGAGTGAGAGTTGGGTTGGGCTTCTGCTTAGCCAGCGAGCAGGTGTGCATGTGCCTCTTTTCTTCCAAGCACTACTGTGTATTTGTCTTGGTGTAAGCCCGCCTGCCGACGTCAGCGAAGAGGTCGGCCTGTGCCAGACCGGCAGCAGCAAAGGAGATGTATCTCCTCGCCACCACCGGCCGAAGATTCCTGGGCGTTTGTCGAGAGAGCTGGAGTGGAGAGACGTCCGACCTCTAGGAGCGCTGAGTTGATTCTCAAAGAAATGACAAAGAATGACGCGGTTTGGTCGTATGACGATATATATCGGCGGAGAGCGGAGTGCCGAAACGTCCGCCCGCCAATCAGCGCGCGGGATGCATCCTCTGTCGTCTGGTTGGTAACGACGTTTCAGGCTGCTGCTGGATATTAATAGCGGGTTTTTGGTTGTAAATTAGCACCGATTCTGTCATCTTTAGTCTTCTGGTGTTGTTATTTCTTTCAATTATGGTGGTGGTGCCTTCCATATGGCAGTGGACACGGTGCAGGGATGACCCGTCATCCAGGAGGTGCTAAGATAAGAGGGAGGGTGGAGTGGAATGTATTTAGGGATGGAATGGGTGGGAATGAATTTACGCCTTTTTCTTTTTGGGCTACCTCCCTTGCAAGGGAGAAAAAGCCTTGATATATGTATGTATGTAGAATTCAATGAAAACTGAAAACAAAATTGAGGCAATAATGAACATTATAATATTGTCTTGTAAATTTTTGCGTTAACACCATGGCCAGTCTGGGAAAACACCTCTCCCACATCTCTCTCTGCCCAAGCCTCACGTATTGGAACTGGTCTGCGATCGAGTTCGTTGCCGCTCCTCGTGAGGTTAGGTCACGTGGGATTGGAGGGTCATTTGGGATGTTGTCCAGGAATTCTAGCCTCCTCTTGAAACCCTCCGTGTTGACTCCCGTTAGGTCCCATATCTCTCCTGGGAGACAACTGAAGAATCTGGGTCCAGATTAGGTGAAGCTTTCCGTCTAGATCGTCTTCATTCGCTAGGAGCACTTATGAGCCTTCTTTTACAGGTACTGCCAAACCTGGTGTGGTGTTTCCCTTTGATACCACCCCCTTCATTTTGTGATGGGTTTGGTGCTGTGCCCTCCAGGACTTCTCAGACTTAAATCACTCTGCGTCTCTGCAGTGAAAAGAGCTTGAGGAACTTCAGCCTCTCCCAGTAGCTTAGAGAGTCCCCGACTAACCGCCTCATGAATACCCGCTGGACCTTTTCAAGTTCTTGTATATCCTTGACTTTGTGTGGAGACCATAGCTGGCATACATACTCCACCTTTGACACTACCAGGGTCTTCCCCAGAGGTAGCAAGTGCTCGAGCTTCCTAGTCTTCAAGGTCCGGAGGATTCACCCTCTCACTTTACGAGCAGCGTTAGTGGTGTGGATTGCATGCCTTGACGCCACAGTCATCACAAATCCCCCCTCCCCCCACCAGGTCTCTCAGCGTTTCCTTTGTTCTTATTTCCTCTGCACCCACTGTGTACCGGTACTCTAGATTTTCGTTTGACCCATATCTTATCAGTTTAGATTTCTTGTTTTGAACACTATGTTTTCACTTGACCATTTGTATACTGCCTCTAGATCTTTTAGTAATATTTCGGAATCCACCGAAATAATAATAATACATACATACACCAACGGCTTTTTTCCCTTACAAGGGAGGTAGCCTAAAACAAAGGCATAAAATCTACTCCCACCCATTCCACCCACATATCCACTCCCATTCAATCCCCTCCCTCCCTCTTATCTTGGCTCCTCCTACAAGTTGTAAGTACCACGTTTCCAGAAATTAATATTTAAGACCGGATATGACTCATATGAAGCCGTTTAGTTAAGCGCGGGAAATTTTGACCGAGTGACAGACTCGTCATCATAAAGTATCGTATTATGATATGCTGTTGAAAACAAAATACATTTAAGTCAACAATACATATTTAAGTCAACAATACATATTTCCCTTGCACACGGTGCATTTAAAATAATGACGAAAAAACATAATAATGACGACGATATCCCTACATAAATGAAAAACTAAGAAAAAGAGAAAATGCGATCTAAAATTATTCAGTTTAGTCTACAGATCACACAAGAAAACGAGATAAGTTGGATAGCCACGCTAAAAGAAAAAATAGAATGTGACATGACTGCAGTCTTTAGAAATATGAAGTTGACAAGATGAAAAAATACAGGGCTCTAAGGAGTTAAGAAATATTTTTCTGTACACATGCATTAACTTGGAAAATAAACGAAAATAAACAGTACAGGCGTCCACATAAATACACATGAAAGAACATTTGGTAAATCGGAGACAGACAAGATCTCGCTAGGATGTTCCTTATCCTAAACATTTACAATAAGGCAGTCTGGTAACTCATGAAAAAAGTCTTCCGCATTCTAGTTCGTCTCAATGGTGTAATCCCCGTCTTTCCTATTGAGATAGCTAAGAATGGAAACATCCTTGTACCTAAGGCTTTCTTCACATTCCAAGGCTATGAAATGTACCTACTATTTCCTCGTACTTATCAGCGTATTTCCTTATCTCAAACGCCTCCAGGATCTGACCGATTACTGTACAGCTAAGATCAGTTCTCGGCCGTTACAAGACTGCACTTAAACCCTAATCCCCCTCCCATTGTCCCAGCAATCCTTTCACCAGCTGTGACAAAATTCGAATGTCAAAAATATAGACTGATGACAAGAACTCGTTAAGCAGTGGAGTGAAATGGATGCTCTCTGAAATGATGTATCTTTTAATCTAATGTACAGACTTGCTTATTCAACCAATCTATTGCCCCAGGCCTCGTTCGAGACCCGGGTCCATAAGTTACCCAGATAAAAAAATACAGAGTACTGTTGTTTAGGAATTGTTAATGTAGGATTCATATCCTACATACTGGGCCCTGCTTTTACAGGCAATTCAGAATGAAATCCAACCTCACAACATATTTATATCATCTTATGAAAGTCAAGCTTATCCAAGACAAGATATACCTAATGTTACCGACGGTTAAATTTCGTGGTACTGCAAAAAACAAATCACACCATTGACAAGTGTAATTCAATAAAGTGTTATGACATTATGAAAACTACATTGTCCTGCAGCCCTAAACACTGCTTATCTGTATTTGTAGTTCTTAGATTACCCGCCATTGCGGAACATGAATTTGAATGTGCGGTGTTACCCCAACTTTCCAGTAAAGAATGTATACTTACCATTGCGGTTTCCTCTGTAATTTCGGAAATTCTTTGGCCTCATTTCAGATTCTTCTGTTGAGTCGATTCTATCCTCCGACGGAATACGCTCCATATTTCCTTCTTTTTTCAACGTCTGAACTATGAAGTGAACAGTTGAGTGTTTTTCCGTTCCACAATGTTAGAAGGTTACAGTATGCTTTTCAGGAATCTTACTTCGACAAATCAGCTCTCAGATTGACCACAATGAATTAGAGGTGAAAAAGAGAGAAAACGGCGAACTCCAAGTTCCTTATAACTGATTACCTGCATATCATTGAAACATTAAGTGAATTACACTATATATCAAAATTAACGAGATTCTTGGTAGGATTGCAATACTCATTCAGCACTTTCTTTGTCCATGCAACTTCAACTTACACTGCAAAGGTAGGAGTCACTTTCAATGAATAGTAGATATTAACAACAAACACAAAACAGTTGGTAGTTTCGGCGGTCACCTCACTGTGTTCAGCAGTCAGGAGAAAGTGTTCGGGTTGGGGCCTCCCGAGGTGATGCCGAGCTGAATAACGCCCGGCCTTATCCTTTTATCTTATCGGGGAGCCTTTGGTATCGCCGACTCATAGACGTCCCTCACGTGAACAATATCACGTGCTTCCGCAATGAATCTTCGAAGCTCTAGAAGTGGGTGAAATTGAAGATTGACGTCTGTTGGATTGTATTGCTCTTGTGCTGGAATAAGGCATTTAACGGGGTTCTGGATAAAGATATATAATAATGTAACGGCTAGTATCCCGCTCGATGGTGGAAGATGGGTAAATTGTTGGGCAGGCAAATTTCTTGAACCTTTCTTCATCCGTTATTTTCGTTATTTGCTTTCACTACCCCGCAACACTGGCGATAGAAATGTGCCAGGCTCGTAGGCGTTTTTTTTTTCTTCTCATTTTCTACACATGCTTTCCACTTGGACCAATCAGCGTTATTTATGACATTTCACATTAATGACGTCATCGGCAAACACGCACATGTAATTTTGTTTATACCGCCTGTCTTCCGGAATTGTGCAATCTGTTATTTTCGGCCATCTTGTATTGGATTTATTGGCAATAATTTTTTTTTTAGAAGTGCACACCTACGCGATATAGCAATAGAAATCTTGATCATAATTTTGTAAATTATAATATATCAACGTAATATACGCTTTTCTTGGCGGAAATAAAAAATGCTAAAAGCAAATATAATAGTGAACGCCGAACAGAGCTACGAGGCGTTAACGACGATACGTTGGAGTCGCCATGTCAGGTTAACAATGGCGTTGACGTTATGTATCAGGTGTTGTCCCACTCCAATGATGTCACCACGCTACATACTTTTAAAACAATGGCTACGGAGCTGAGGTTCATGCTTTTATTTAAGTTATGAAACTTCTACAGCCTGCAGTCCAATCGGATGCCCAAACCAGCCGTCAACATACCTGTCGACGACGACAACGACCTTGACAACTAGAATTATAGGTACCACATTACTAAATCCAGGTAAAGTAGGGTAGGTTTGATAAGGTAGGTTAGGTTATACGAATT
The DNA here is from genome assembly GCF_046742065.1 of Oratosquilla oratoria. NCBI lineage: Eukaryota > Metazoa > Arthropoda > Malacostraca > Stomatopoda > Squillidae > Oratosquilla > Oratosquilla oratoria. Next base: position 28,607,943 of record NC_134817.1, on the reverse strand, counting down.
TATGATTCTCTAATTCCTTCGACCTCCGCATGTCAAAACAAAAATGGCATTTCAAGCTCGTCGTGGCTCCATCTGTAAATGTATCGCTTCAAGCAACTTTTTCCGTTATTGATTTCCGCCAAGAAAAGCGTACATGCGTTGATGTTTTATTTATTTACCTTTAGTACTGGTCATTAGGTACCTTCACGGGTAATAAGCCCACATACCAAGGTTGCACAGTACCCCTCTGGTGACCTCACCTGAACCTACATCGTCCTGACCTACACAGCATCGTTCTGATGACCTCACCTAAATCAACTCAACGACCGACCTTACAAACCAAATACAGACGTGCCGCGACATTAGCTCACAGGACGGTTGCTCACACCAATGCAACAAATGGAAACAGGAATAATATGACATAGATGTGGGATGATTTAGTGGGCGTTGTACCTGGCCAACTGGGAATGTTAGTTCATTTGTTGCTGCAGTTGTGTGATAATTTGTCCTGGAGCATTTGACGTGGAATCGTGTCATGTGGGTGTGTGTATCAGTGTGTATATTTATGCATGTCTTTATACGTATGTAGCTTCTTGTGAAAGCTGTTTGTTTGCCCAAATTGTATATCTGCACCTTGTATCTGTGTGAATTGTGGATGCACGTATGTCTTTATATATCTGATTCTTATATCTATATATAATATAAATTGTAAATATTGGCTGCTCCCACTGGATACAATTACTGTTGCTATTGATATATTTGTGATTAAATTTCCTTTTCTGTGAAAAATGTAAATGCTGTAATGCTTGTATATAAACTATTAGGGGAGAGCATTTTATAAGCTATTGCTTCCGCTCTCTCCTTTTCAACAGATTAATATTTAAATGTATGTATATATGTACATCTTCAATATGAAAATGTAATGTGTGATATTTTGTTGAATAAAATGTTAAATTGACAAAAAAATGAGTGTTGATTCTGTAGCGGCAACACTTAGCATATACTTAGTATGAAAAATTATACTGGTATAATTCTGCCTTGTGCTCCCATTCTTTAGCAAATTTATTCTTAAAAGTCTCAACGTTGATAGCATCCACTGACTGTAACATGGCTTAGTTTGTGTCCTCTAGTGGTGGTGCTGAGAGGAGGCTGGAACATCGTTTTGCCACAGGAATTACACTCTCATTGGTAGTTGATCTGGTCGGTGTTCTTTAATACAAATGCAGAGCATGCCGACAGGAGACCTTTTGGTCCATAACTAGGTCGGATGCGAAAAATTATGATAAATAAAGATTATAATATAACAACAAATAAAATAAATGCATAGGTATAGTTAAATGATAAACAGGTAAATAGCAAATAATAATAGACATAATTAATAACACATGAAAATCAAGAAAATAACAATAAACAGACAATAACAAACACAAAAATATAAATGGCAGTCATTACAGCATCTTGCTTCGGTATTTATCTAAACGAATCTTAAAGCCATGTGAACAAGTTGTATAGACACGGTAAAGGAAACATGGACTGGAGGTGAAGCTTTTATTCCTGACGTTTCGTCTAACGACTTTCTCAAAGGAATGAGAAAGTCGTTAGACGAAACGTCAGGAATAAAAGCTTCACCTCCAGTCCATGTTTCCTTTACCGTGTCTATAGAATCTTAAAGCTTCAAACTGAACTACATTACACTGCCTCTGCAGGAAGTTTATTCGGTAAATTTTTAGTTGTGCACAACTACTCGATATAGCAATAGAAAATTAGTTATCAAGTTTGTGAATTATAATAGATCAACGTAATATGCAATTTTTCATGGCGGAAATCAATAAAAAAAATTTTTTTTGCTAAAACCTATGCACTAACGAATGAAGTCGCGGCGGCTGAATGATACGCCATGCTTGTTTTGTGCAGAGGTCGAAGAAATGATTATTTCATTCTAACCTAACCTATAATTAGTAATTCGGTACTTCAAATCCTGGTGATGTTGACGGCCTTATTATTATTGTTCCTTGGGCAATTAACAGACGACAGCAGAACCCCGTGTTCTCTCATTAAGTCCAAGGAAGCCCTATTATCTTTGTAACCAGCGCTTGTTAACGTCACATGGAGTTGGAGAACATCCGGTCCACAACGTGAAAGGTATCGTCTGATAGACTGATAGTGACTGGACTGGCATGTCGTCTGGACCGTATCCGAGCGGCTTCGTTCGCTAGTAAATTTGGTTGTGGCAAGTTTTTTTTTCCGCCAAGAAAATCGTATATTACGTTCATGTATTATAATTTACAAAATTGATATTTAATTTTCTAATACTATATTGCGTAGGCGTACGCAAGGATAGCACCATGGTTAGTGCTTTGCACAACGCAGATATGCCACTGCTGTAGTGACACTATAGAAATCACCTAGGCCTAAACTTTATGCATGCTTATCTCCATAGGAAAAAAATGGGACTGTTTTACAGTACGTACATAACACTTTAACCACGATTCTCGAAATTGACTGGTAGATACAGTATATTACAAGGGCATATAAATCGACAAACTTGACGAACCAGACTACCTTCCTCTATACACGGCGCTATTTCTCTTTTGTGTTATTTGTGTATTGTATTCCCAATAAATCCAATTCAAGTTATCCGAAGATTACCAGCTGCAGCGATTCCAATAGATTGGCGGTATAAACTAATACACATGCCTGCCTGCCGCTGACGTTATAAATGAAAAGAACAATAGTGCTGATTGGTCAGACTGGAAAGCACGTGTGGAAAATAAGGTAAAAGGTAAAAGAAAAATTGCGGCCCGTAGCTAGTGTGTGGTAAGGGGGGGGAGAGCTAAGAAAATTATTATACATTAACAGTGACAATAACAACTTAATAAACAACAAAGCCAGTCATTTGTATATTTCTATGAATGGATATTATGATATATTTCACATTTGTATCCTAACGTCGCGAGTATATCATGTTCGTAATTTTTTTTTATCCGGACGAACAACAACCATTGAATAAGACTATTTTACTTCCAACCTCCGATTAATCGGCGGTACGGCCCATTGAAAAAATCTCCCGTAAAATCACTATGACAAACTGCTTTGTTTTATAAACAAAAATACATGAAATATAATTTGATAAGCTCGAGGAGTTTTTTCCTCTAGTATACCATATTCTTTCCCAAAAGCTGCGGGCTGCCTGGTGAAGGTTTTCTGTCACGAAGTAATTCCCTCTAATGGAGAAAGGGATGTTGTAAAGGATTCTAGGAGGAAGATTAAGACCACATATAGGGTAAGACGGGGTACAAAGTTACAATTTTAGGGAAATTCAGAAGAAGTGTTTCATATACAATAAAGGTGATACATATACAATAAAGGAGATACATATACAATAAATATATACAATAATTAAGTAAGGAAGGACTTGCCACTCACCTCCTCTTCTAAAATCAGTCCCATGCTTTATTTTACGATGCTACACAATACACACGCTGTTAGAGAAAGGCTTACTCTTTTCAGTGTAAGCGAGCTGAAAGTCAGATTTCAGTAGAATGAATTCAGTGAAAAATTTCGACGACGAACATTTTTTTAATCACCATGTGCTGAAAGGGAACTGCGTCCGTAGTTGTTAAGGTAATCCGTGAATGGCGCACTTTGCGGCGGAAATGGCAACAATAGAATACTGCGCATGCGCAGACATGAACATCCGGATCGGAACAATGACGCAACTCCAGGGTTGCCGTTTCGTAGATTTTTGTACCAAAACATAGAAAAATAGCGGCATGTGGCAACTGCACGAGGACACGAGGAAATTTTTTCTACATGTCAGTAGGCTGTTTAAAACATTAAAAAACTCAAGCTGTTGTTTAAAAAAACACTTAACTAGTTATCAGATAATAAATGGTACATCAAAATATGACTTTTATTGGTAATTATGTTAATTATAATATATTGTACTCCAAAAGATACGTTTTTACGGTGTAGAAAAAAATTCTAAGCTCAAGTTTGTTTTTTTGCGATAATATAATTTTTTTATTTTTATTTTTATTTTACTGAATATGTTAGGGCATGGGGTTCTTTTATACATTCAAGAATAAAAAAAATAGAACCAACATTTTGTCAAAGTTTGACAAGTATATCTTGCTATGAAAGTCTGCACACGCCCAAGAAAAATGTATGCCCCGGTATTGCAACACTCCCATTCTACACGGCAGTGTAGAAAACGCGGCATCCCTGTGTAATTCTCTCACATAGCCCTGTAACAACGTGACCCGTGTAACATTGTACCCCGTCTTACCCTATTCATATTCAAATTGTTGGAGTATCGATCATTCTAAAAACTATATTCTTACAATGTACATAATCTTAGGACATCACAATGTACCATAACAATTTAACAATAACATAAATAATTCAATCATTTCTTTTAGGCAAGGCAGACTTAAATGGGGTTGGGTGGAGTTAAGACGTATGACGAAAAGGGTGCTACAGGGTGGCAAAATAAAAACCACTAGGTCGTAAGACACAGGCTAGGTAAAGGCTAGCCAATACAAAAAATGACACATTTTCATTGATTGTCTGTCTCACATACGATGAAGCTCATATGTAGATTGCTTACCACAGTCAGTCACACCTTTGCTCTTACATGCTTTTCCCCCTTATAAGGAAGGAAGCAAAAAAAATATATATATATATATATATATATATATATATATATATATATATAATAATCAATAAAATAATATAAATAAATAAACAAATGAAAGCATAAAAACCACTCCCACCCATTTCATCCCTTTCACATTCCACTCCCCTCCACAATCTTCCCTCGCTCTTTTCTTGGCACCTCCTGGATGATGGGTCATCCCTGCATCTTGCCCACTGCCCTAGGTCAGAAGCAGTGTCACAAGACCCAGCACATCAACAGCAAGGCCGCTTCATTAAATCGGCGACCCCCCTCTCCATCCCCTTATGCAGGAAAGGAGAAGACAGGGAGAAATCCTTTTGGGCTGCGTCAGATTATTTCTCACACATACTCCCTCACCCCCCATCCCCCACCCATTCCACCTCATGCATCACATCATCCATATACAACCATTCTCCATTCACCCCTGTTTTCTGTCCCCTTCCATCCTTCCTCAACAGACATTCCCCTCTTCCCCAAAACCCCTTTCACCCCATCCATCCATCCATCCCCCTCATGTTCACTCCCTCCACATCGGCCTTCCATACCTCTTTTACTAGTCTTTCTTCACTCATTCTTTCCATGTGTCCAAACCATCCCAACACTCTTTCATCAACCCTATCTCCCAACTACCTTTCCACCCCTGTTTTCCTCCTCACCTCCTCATTTCTCACTCTATCCAGCCTAGTAACCCCTATCATACTTCTCAGGCATTTCATCTCACATTCAAACTCCTTCTCTCTTCCTCTCTTATGTTCCATGTTTCTGCCCTATACAGTGCTGTCGACACAATCACTCCTTCATACAATCTCCTCTTAGAATCCATTCCCAAATGTCTATTTCTCATTACACTTTTTAATCCACCAAGGCATTTACTCGCTTCTCTCAATCTACATTCTACTCCCACCCCCACTCTTCCCTTTCCTTCCAAATTTGCACCCAAGTATCTAAAACTATCCAATTCTTCCAGTCTCTCTCTGTTAATACTGACTTCTAGTCTGCTGCCACTTTCTCCCCTTGTACATCTCATCACCTTACTTTTACCCACATTATCTTCAACTTCCTTCTTTCACACACCTTCCCAAACTCTGTCACTAACTTCCTCAATCCCTCCTCTGATCCTACTACAAGCACAGTGTCATCAGCAAACAACTGGCTTATCTCCCACTTTTCTCCATTTTCTTTAACCATCTCCAATCCCTGACCTACTACCCTTGCATTTACCTCTTGCACCATCCCATCCATTTGTAAATTGAACAGCCAGGGTGACATAACACATTCCTGATGTAGTCCCACCTTTACCTCAAACCACTCACTCTCTCCATTTCCTATCCTGACACATGCTCTACCACTTTCATAAAAACTCTTGACAGCTCCTAAAAACCTTTCCTCCTATCCCATATATCTGCAATACCTCCCACAGTGCCTTCCTCTCTACACTGTCATAAGCCTTTTCCAAATTCATAAAAAAACAAAAAAAGATCCTTACCTTTTCCTATAGCTTTCTCACATATCTATATCTTACCACAAATATCTGATCTACACAATCCCTACTTGTCCTAAGCCCACACTGTTCCTCACCAATTACTCCCTCTGTTCCTCTCTTAATCCTCTCACTCAAGACCCTCCCATAAGCCTTCCCAACTACACTGAAGCTGATCCCTCTGAAACTACTACGCTCACACTTGTCTCCTTTTCCCTTGTAATATGGAAATATACAGGCACTCCTCCAGTCCTCCAGCACTCTACCCTCTCTTAAACAAACATTAAATAACCTCACCAGCCAGTCCACCATTACTGTACCTCCTTTTTTCAGACATTCTGCATGACATCCATCCAACCCAGGTGTCTTACCTGCTCTCATCATCTTAACAATTGCCTTCACTTCATCTTTCCTTATTTCTCCTCCATTTTCCTCACTCATCACAGTCATTTTCTTAGTGCTTCCCACTGCAACTACCTTTCCCTCCCTATCCTCTTTCACATTTAGCAACTCCCTAAAATACTCTGCCCATCTTCCTCTTACTGCCTTCTCTTCCATTATCATCTCTCCATCTACACCTTTTACCTCTTCTTCTCTAATTGATTCGCCTCCTCTTCCTCTCTTAATTTCTTTCCAAAACATCTTTTTACTCGTATTACTTTCAAAATTTTCTGTTATACTCTTACCCCATTTCACATCTGCTCTCCTCCTTGCCTCCTTTATCTTAAGCTTTACTTCTCTTCTTTTTGTACTTCTCACATGATTCCCTTGTCCTATTTTGTAACCAATCTGTGAAAGTTTGCTTCTTCTCTTCTATAACCTTCTTTGTTTCCTCATCCCACCACTCACTACCCTTCCCTCTACTTCCTCCCATCCTTCTTGTTCCACACACCATCTTTGCACACCTTGTGACTCCTTGAACCATCCCCATTCCTCCTCCACTCCTAGTTCTACTCTATCCTTCACTCCCTCCCACTCCTCTATCAGCTTCTTCTTGTACTCCTCCTTTTCTTCCTCATTTATGCAGTTCACTTTAAGCACCTCCCTACCTTTTGTCCTTTTCCTCTTTCTCCATCTATCCTCCACTCTCAACTTACCTGTGGTGGAGGGAAAGAATACTGCCACTAAGTCTTCCCACTTGAATCGTAAGAGGTGACAAAAATGGGACGGGGATTAGGGCTAGGCATCCTTCTCCTTTTAGCCCCACAGAAGGTATTCCTAAAAAAAAGTAAAGGTATAAGAGGGTCTAGGAGTTTTCCAACCAGTACCCTAAGGTTTGGGACTTTTAATGTGCATGGATGTGGTACAGATGAGAGTGAAAGGGAAGAGATAGGCAGTATGTTTGTGAGAAGAGAGATGGATGTGTTGGCTTTGAGTGAAACTAAGTTGAGAGGGAGGGGCGAGTGTGAGTTCGGGAGTGTAGTTGGGAGGTTCTCAGGAATGAAAAGAGGATGAGGGAGATGAAGATGAAACTGGGGAGATGTGGGTTTTTGTACGTGTATATGGGCCTGGTAGTGAGAAGAGTGTAGAAGAAAGGGAGGCTTTTTGGAAAGATTTAAATGAGTGCATAGAGGGATTAGGGAGAAATGTCAATGTAGTGGTATTGGGAGACCTTTATGCTAGGGTAGGAAATGAACCAATAGACGGAGTGATTGGGAAGTGTGGAGTTTCAGGAAAGAATTGTAGTGGAGAGTTGATGGTGGAGATGTGTCTAGAAAGAGAATTGATGATAGCAAATGCAGTGTTTAGGAAGAAAGTCAAGCATAAGTACACATGGGAGAGGGTGATGGATGGAAGGGTGGTAGATAGAGCATTAATGGACTATGTAGTGGTAAATAGGAGTATAGTATGAAGAGTTAGGGATGTACATGTTCTAAGGGGAGAGAGGGGGGAATATCAGATCAGATCAGACCTTTGGTCTTACCTGGGGTAAAATGAAGTGAAGTTGTAAATGAAGGAGATGGACACGCTACGTGCTATATGCATAGACTGTCCTTTCTTGCTTGTGCTCCACAAAATATCAGAAAGGCAAATTGTGGAGGAAATTTCTAAGACCACATGTACTTATCTTTGTTAAACCTAGCCCAGTAGTGCTGGAAAATTTGTTGTTGGTTTAATGATAAATAAATTGACAAGAGAAGTTGGCATGTTTATGGCAAATAAAAGGGCTACAAGTTGTCTTGTTTGAAGATATCATTTATATCATGAGATACACATAAAAGTTACAAGATTTGGGGCTTTTGGATTACTTTTGAATTTCCAGATGAATAATTAAATTTCTAATACTACGTACCAAAGACCATGTGTCACTGAAGGAAAATCAAAAGTAGTTGTAGGGCTACTAAAGGAGTGACTGGAGGAAAGTGGCAGAAAGGAGGAATAGTAGAAGTTAAAAGTGGATGAGTATCTCTTAATGAATACATACTCATCTGCAATCTTAAAAAGAATACTATGTGACTTTGGGATGTAGGAGTGTCACAAAAGGTCTTTTAGTATTGACTGCATATGATTTATGCAATTAGTTAGACAGATAACTTGAGAAATGCTACATCACTGCACAGTGATTATTGTATATTTTGAACTAATACTGGTAGTACAATATAGTTCTGTCACTGTTTGTATAGGATCTTGTTCCTAGTTCTAAGAGTGGTACTGGAATGGATATATTCTTTAACACTAGATTATTCAGAGGGCTTCCAGACAGGGACTGATATATCTTCTATATTTTCTGTGTGGGCCACAACAGTGTAATTGTGTTCATCTTTGGTCAGATTCCATACTTGATAGAAAGGTTAATCAAACACTATTATTCCATCCAAGGTATCTATTATATTGCAGTCTTCAACCTACAATCGGCCACTGCAGTCATGGACCGCCATGGCCCAACAACTGCTAGTGGGAGTTTAGAACACATTGCCATTGATTGCATCATAATCACCATCATCTCATTACCAGGGTCAGGAGAAGTGACACCGAGGCAGGGGGTGGGGGTCTAATGTCCATCTTGCCCTAGGGGCATGCAACCCTCTGGTCCTCCAGGATTCTGTAGTCACATCACTCTACTGTATACATAAAGGCACTGTGGAAATGGGTCCTTCTTGTCATGGTGCAACATCTACCCACCTCTTCCACATGACAATGATAATAAAAGAAAAAGTGTGTTGCCATAGTGCTTTTCTGCATGTGAGTGAAGTGCTGGACCAGGGCTGGTGCAGGGCCACAATTCCCATGGGACCAGCTGGGGTTTATCAGTCTTCCTGTCCCGGGCCTTTCAAAGGCTGGAGCCAACCTTCTCCCCATAATCGTCATTACACGTCACAATCATTATCATTATGAATCATATACATGTTAAAATATATAAGAATACAGCTATTATACTTTATGTACAAAAACTTAACCTACTTGCCTAACTATTGTTTGAGCTTTTATAAAGAATTTAAATTTTAACGGTCGCATCTGTTATCTCCAGAGTTCCAGATGAACTGGAAACACCGTCATTCTTATGAATTGCTACAGGTGCGGTGGGCTTGTTAAAGCTTGTCACACATTAATAAAAGTGACATCAGTAGAAGAATTAGTGAATGTGGAGTTTTAACACCAATGACAATGTAATGCTTCATCATACTGTATTAGCATTAGAAGAAGTAAATATTTTATTATTCTTGCCAGAATGAATTAAATATCCCATTGTTGGTGGATGTATTAATAGAGGTAAATGTACACACTGTACAGTACCTGGCATAGATGACAGGAAGTATGTAAAGGTTTAATATTCTTGCCAGTAGAAATAAATACCATCATTACTGGAGGTGAAAATACCACAGGTATAGGTGATAAAGTATGAATAATGGTGTCTATGAAGACATGGTTCAGTATGTGACTGACTTATTAAGTGTTTGCAGTGGGCATACATGATCTTGGATATATTTATATACTTTAATAATGTTTGAGATGGTGCATGCATTGATGCAATTGGAGATGGAAGTGTAAATGGTGATGATTATGGATTACAAATAATAGTTTAGATATTGGTGATGATATTCTTTTGACTATGAATGTAGTATTACTTTAAATGGCTTTTGGGTTGGTTGGAAGAGATGTGCAAATTTGTGATTTGATGTACTGTATTGAGGTAATAGATGAAGCATCACTGATAATGTAAATGTTGGTACTGCTGTTGATGAGAGTAGTGTTGCAGGTGGTGTCATTGAGTAATGGTAATGAAGACTGTGGTGCTGCAGTTATGCAATGCTTATGGGTGCAAAATGATGCTTGCTGGATTAGGTATGACACCACTGGGTACCAAACTGAGGCCCATAGTCATGAAACCCATCAGATACCCTGTACCATGGTGAGGGTAGTGATGCACAATAACATCCATTCTTGTTCGTAATTACCATGGCGTTAAAATAATTCTTGCCCTAATGTATGACATACAATGCCACAGTGTGCTCAATGGGATGTTCTTGAATGTAGCCCAAGGAAAGACAACTGGCTCACAGTAGAAGTTAACCATACAGCGAGCATGTCATTACATACTGTTGTCTGCACTATACAAGTTTCTTTATGGTGTTTTATTTATAAACAGATAATTTAAAGTGTGGGACTGCTGGTTCAGAATAAACTAACATGAAACCTGGGTCTAATTCTACATACATCTGAGGTTGTAAACTTGGTCGAGAAGTGTAGGAACCTCACCTTTCTGATTTCTTTTTAAAAATCACTACCACTACTGTCAGAGTACAAATATTTCCATTTTGTGTCTCATTTTGGTAATGTTTTATACTGTACTATTTTCTTTTATGGTAAGATATATACTTACGTGTAAAAAGGTCTTAATCACTTTAATAAGGGGGTGGCCAAATCACAGCATATTTTTTATCTTGGGAGAAAAATATGAAAAGAGGATATCCTTAGTCCCCTTGCTCTGCCCCATCTTTCTTCTACAAAACATAGGGGAACACAGTGGTAATATTCAGGTCCACCATGGGGAGTTCTACTGTAAGACACTGAAAACTAAAAAAAAAAAAAAAAAAAAAAAAAAAAAAAAAAAAAAAAAAAAAAAAAAAAAAAAAAAAAAAAAAAAAAAAAAAAAAAAAAAAAAAAAAAAAAAAAAAAAAAAAAAAAAAAGTATTTACTGGAAATACAGGAAAACTGAATTGAATAACAGAATTTTGCAAGGTTCTGAAAATAAAATTTCAAACATGGAATACCAACATTTCAAGACTGAGCATCCATTTCTCTATGACCCATGATCCATGTCTGCATACTCATACCTACTGGGACTGGATAAAATTTCCACTTGTAAGTATTAATGTGGCTGTTGTCTTCTATGAAGGTGAAGTATGGACAATGCATAATTTTGAGTTATGATGAGAATAAATATTTTTTGTCCTAAAGGAATTATTCTTAATGTTAATGGCTGATATAGAAATATATATTTCCTACAGCTGTGTAGATGCCAAATACTGTGGTAAATATGTAAGTGAAGCCATTGAAGAGGACACAAATCCAAACTATGCACCAGATGGCACATACAACTCAAGAACCTGAAGTAAACGCCCCTGTTTATTCTACTGTCACTCAAAAAACCGAATCACTTCAAATGAATTAAAATTTTCTGTTTAATGAGATGTTATCTGAGGATACAACACTTGGCGTGTATATTTTTATATTGGTATATATTTTGTTTACCTGTATGCATGTTGGTTCTGTTATGATATCCCCAGACAATATAAAAGCATGGAGTATATATATATTTAATGTATCCAGTATGGTTGTTGTATACAATTAAACCTTACCTAACACCACATTCATACTGAGCCTCCTGAATGACACCAGTTTGATCAATACTGAAGTCTACAAAATAAGAGAGCAATTTCTTTTTGTCTGGCAAACATCATAGTTAAATAAAGAATACATGTGAGAACATTAAGACAAGTTCACAATTTCAATTCTTGAACAGTAATAACTGAAATATAACTATAAACACTTTCTGTGAGAGTAATGGATAATTAAAAAGGCATAAAAAATTAAGGAATTTCAATTACAATGATAAAAAAATGTAATATTTACAGTGTAGCTTATTTATGACTTTAAAGTAACTGCCCTTTAAACAACCACTTTACACAAAACACACTGCACAATGTATAAGGAACTTCAGGCCAGCCATGCTGTTTAAATTTAGACTCACAATTTTGAAGTGTTTGCAACCTTTTTTGTCATTCTGACTTTAATGTATAAATGTACTTTGTATATATACTTGTTACATTTATTATTGAGTAGATTAAATAAAACAGAATGATAATTTGGACTTAAATATGTTGAATAAATAAAATCATGTTGTCAACCCCTCATCTTAATTAGTATAAATGAGTAACCTTATAAATGGTTTATGTTTACAACCACTGATTTTATCCTTTGTTTCTTTAATTTTAGTTCAGGTCTATAAGTTTCCAAGAAGCATATTTACCACTGTGATTATAGGAAAAATGGAAGTTAAATCAAGCACTTGAAAAAAGTGCACACTTGTCATAATGCTTACTGTGTTGCAGCATGGATTAGTTCTGCATCCACCCTACTGTACATGTCATGATACACTGACACTGATAAAGATATAGACATGGATCACAGAAAAATGGATAGCCAGCCTAAGGCCATTTTATGTGCTTGGAGTTTTTTTTTTATGAATCTAGGCCCTGGTGGATTAATGTAAGTGATTCTACAAGAGAAACCACTTATGAATGTGAATCTGGATAAGGAAATCATTGTCAGTGGGGAGCATATACTGAAGGGTACATCACTCCATTCAAACACCAGTCCCATTATTCATGGTTTCCCCAAGCAGACCCCCATGCAGCCACCTTTCCCATTCAAAACAGCTCTCAAAAGGATCAGTTGACTTTCATCAGCCACGAGTTTTCTGAGTGTCCCCTTTATCTCTTCTAATGAAGGTTGTCTTTAGTAGAGACAACTTTGTGAGTGGGGCCAACATTAGAAAAGCATGCCACACATCTATATGGCTGGAGTTGATGTTCACATATTATGCTGGTCACAGGTCTTGACTGAGTTATACAGAGGAGTTGCTGATTTTATATAAAATCATACTAGTGACATTCCAAAAATTTCTGAAGGCACTTGGTACCAAAGTTGTTGAAATGTCTCTTCAAATCAGAATTTAGTGTCTGTCTCACATAAGTACAGCAAGACAAGGAGCATAAGTGACTTGAAGATTCAAATCTTAGTCCTGCATAAGTATCAGCAACACTATATACTCTGGTTGAGTGAGTCCATAACACCATGGGTTATGGCAGTCATCCTGATATGACCCACCACTGTTATGCACTACATTACCAAGGTATGTAAAACTTTCCACAACCTCAATGTACTTACTGCACACAGAGAAGCTGAACTATATCATCTTATAAGCCCCCAAATACCTGGATCTTGATCTTGGTACAGGAGACCTAGTAATTGCTTCCTTGTGCAATGATGTAAGAGCTATAGCCAGGACCTTCTACAGCTGTGCAAGAAATACATCATCAATGCCAATGGCAAGGTCAGTGACCTTGGTGCTGTCAATGGATGCTCCACAATGGGACTGATTGATGACTCTGTCCAAAACACAGTCCATACAAGTATTCAGGTGTTATGGTGAGGACACATTCTTGTCTTACTCCTGAATTAACAGGAAAGAAGATAGACATGCCTCCTCAACACTTCACAGTTAGTGTAGGCTAGATATCAATTCAGTAATCCTTGCAGGAATCCCATGTATCCACAGAAGACTCCAGAGTACCTTACAATTAATTGAATCGAACATCTTCTAGAGTTCAACACAAACTGTAGACAGCCCCTGATGAAACTCAAACTGGTGTTCCATAAAAATCTGAAGACCTAGAATCTGATCGGTTATTGACTTACTGGGCATGAACCTAGATTACTCAGACCCCTGGAACTTTAGTAGATGTGAGCAAACATGCCAGCAACAGATGGTTAAGCACCTTGTCTGGCACACTACTGAACACTATATCCCAGTAATTTTTGCAGTACTGCCAGTTCCCTTAGCCCTTCCATTTAGGGACAACCACCCCTTTTTCCAATCAAAGGGAATGTTGGATTTTTGAATGGTGGGCAGTACCATATGCAACACATGGATTATGGTTTCAACTCTGGTTTCTAGTAATTCTGTGCTGATGTTGCATATGCCAACTGCCTTTCCACCCTTCATACCTCTTATTACCTGGTGGAATAATCAGAAACATGCAGGTCTTGTATCTTTCTAGTCATGACTTCAAACTCACCATTTTGTTGTGGCAAATCTCTGATACAGGGACTGATAACTTTCCCTGCTATGGGTGAACTGTGTCTTACTGCATTGCTTTTGACCCATACAATGTAGTGGGGAACAGGGCAATCCTTCATCACCGAGGTGCTGAGATGAGAGGGGTGGTTGAATGGGTTTAAATTGTTTATGATGTGGGTGTGTATTTCAACTCATGCATCCACCCCCATTTAAAGGGGGAAGGGTCTTTGGTATATGTATGTGTATAATGCCACCCCCTTTTTTATTCTGCTGTTTTTCAAGAGCAACACTCACCACATCCATTCTATCTATGGGTGACACTGTGACCTTATGCACAGCCCATCCCCTTGCTCAAGGGGGATAGTTATGACTTGTAGTATCAGTGAAAGCTTTTCATGGAGGGAGCATGGCTTAAACTCAGAACTTCATATGTGGTCACAAGACTATCTACTACACCAGCAAGCTGTATAGGTATGTGTTATTCACCATGGTTTTGGATCACATGTTGGACTCATGATCAATACTCTCATGGATGAAAGCTTAGAGGTTGTATATATGGTCCCATTTATTGGGTAATGCAGTGATCTTAGACACACACCCCTACAACTCCTTGCCCATCAGAACTAAGGTTCCAGCTTGCATTGCTGAGATGCTTTTTACCTCTGGGTGGGGACTTAGACTCCAATCACTGAATTAACAGTCAAGGACAGTACCACTACACCAACAAACTAGTGTATGTGTATTTACTTAATTGTACACAGGAAAGGAGCAATGTTCCAGCATATGTATATGTGTATGTGTGTGAGTCATGATAGTTTAGAGAGTACCGTACACAGTACAGCAGTGTAATGGTAAGTTATGTTATCAATGCTGGATTATATTATAGCAGCAACATCAGCAGCATACAAGTAGCACCAGCCTTCAGTGGTCTGGTGTATAGATGGCTGTGAATAGAGGAGTAAAAGAAAGTCACTTTCTTGCCCCTACCCTTCCTCTCCCTTCCATGTTCTGGACATTACATGCCAGTCATTCCAGGGTCACTCGACAGGTGTACTCTGTCAATGCCAACTCCTGGTCTGACATATTCCACCTGGCATGAAGCCCTGCTTCATGGTGACTGAATGGACACCCAAAGTGACACCGTACTGTAGAAGCATTGATTCTTGAATTTTTGAAGTGGGATTAGTTGGCAGCACAGGAAGGCAAGATGGTCACGGAAGAGCGAATTGGAACTTCGCAACCAAGACTATATTTGGCCACTAAAATATTATTTGTAACTACATGTCTTTACAAAAAAAGGCCGGCAAGGGCTAATGTATCATCACATTTCCTTGAAATATCGACCAGTGAAAACAATTATTGGCAGTTGTCCTCCTGCTCTCTTTAGGCTGAGATGCCAAGGACCTAACATAAACTGTACAAGTCTATGCACGACAATATAAAACATTTCAAATTATACTTTGCACCTATAATTATATCTTCTTATTTTGATAAATAGCATCAATGTATCTAAGATATATATATATATATATATATTATATATATATATATATATATATATATATATACATATATATATGTATGTATATGTTTATATACACACACATCTAATCATAATCTGCCATTTCTATACGGAATGTCAAAATTGGGTGTGACATAAAGCTGGTCGATTCTGACCTTCCCCAAGTCACAAGAAAGACAAATTTAGCAGATAGATATACACAGGTTCAACACCAAATTATTTTTCCACACTTAGTATTTACACGTATATCTTCTTCATAATTCTCTTTATAAACTATTGAAGATATTCCACACACAAATTATCTTTGTGAATATATTATCTGAGTTTAACTTCAGTTAAGTTACATGTTACACAAATAAACTACTTGAGTTCTGTTCCAAACATAAATTCTATTTCAGACATAATACATCTATTCCAACATAATGTTCATATCTTCCTTCTAACATATAAATACTTTTAATCTGTTCATAACAATTTACACTTATACTAATTATCAAATAATACTCTACATTTAGCAACCAGCAAAGTTGTCATGGAAAGAAGCCCCTGGTACAAAATTTTGGTGGAGTGTGCTGATGACAGTCAATAGGGCAACTCCTACACTAACTTAAGGGTCTGCCTGCATCACCTACCAGTGACTGAATCTTGCATCACCCATACCCCTATGGTACATTTAGGTAGGGGTGGGGATTACATGGTAGCAGCACCTTCTGGACCCGTATAGACCTTGTCCTCATTAGTGATATTCTGTGTGCTACAACCAGACTCTTGAATGTAGGAAGCCCATTCTAGGGCATGAATCTATGGTGACACACAATGGATGAGGCAATGGGCACATGCCAGGCAAAGAATGGTTAGTTATGGGTGATAAGTTGGTATTTTCCATGATCAGTATGTGGTGGAATGCATGCTTGTCAGTTAATGCTCCACCATCTTGTCTGAGGACGGAACTAAATGATACTCATGCCCACTCCTTCCCTTGCCACTTGACACTAATATTCTCTCTCAATTACCGTATGATAATACACATGCATTTTGTCTTCTGAAACTCTGCCCTCACCCTGCCAGCAGCACCTAGATTATGCATGACACCACACATGCATGGGTTGGTGCATTCTTAGTTACATCCAGGAAGAGGAGCTCACTCAAGGGAGGGATCAAGCCATTCCCAGGTACACCTTGCTCATGTATTTTAAATCTTAAAATTGTAATAACCTATCCCTCTCTCAATGCATAAGATAATCTTGCTGAACCCTTCCATATACATATCAATAATGAGAAAATTAGCTAATACTGGAATCTGGAGCACCTGTCTTATAGCAACAAGGGTATATTAGTCATAATGACGACCTCTGTCTGGTAATAGAAAATAAATATTTTGATCTCTCTACCTCTTTCCCTCTGTTTTTTAATCACTTCTTTCACAAACTTCCTACCTTACACTCCTTTCCCCCTTTCATGCACACAACACATTTATGCATGCATATGTATATATGTATACAGTATATATATATATATATAATATATATATATATATATATATATATATATATATATATATATATATATATATATATATATATATATATATATATATTATATATATATATATACACACATGCAGACACATTTACCTAGTTGTATTATACAGGAAGGGAGCTATGCTCATGGTGACCAGTCTTTGTATCTCTCAGCATCAAGTTTTTCTTAAAATCTTGAATAATGTTTGCAGTGTGTGCAAACACTATTCAAGATTTTAAGAAAAAACTTGATGCTAAGAGATACAAAGATGGGTCACCACGAGCATAGCTCCCTTCCCGTATAATACAACTAGGTAAATAAATACACACATATACATAATATAAGCTTCTATACAGTAGAACCTTGGCTCTCAACCACAATCTGTTCTAGAATCTGTTCCTGAACCCCTTTGGTTGAGGACTGAAACAAAATTAAGGACGTCAATATGTGTATATTGAAATAATAAAGGTAGACTGATATTTTTTTCTCTTATTAGTAGATAGTGTAAAAAAGGTCTGTGGCAAATTTTATGGAAATCCATTGAAAAAAACAAAAAAATATATATATATATATATATATATATATACAGTATATAATTGATGTATTTTATTTTTCTTATACTTTAGTAATTGATAAAAATTGTATATATATATCTTTTTAACTAGAAGCTTTGAGGAATAGAGATTTGGGAATGGATGCTAAGAGGAGATTGTGTTTACCTAGTTGTACTATATGGGAAGGAAGCTATGCTCATGTTGACCCATCTTTGTATCTCTCAGCATCAAGTTTTTTCTTAAAATCTTGAATAGTGTTTGCACACACTGTTTCTTTGTCTAATTTGTTCCAAGTATCTATCACTCTGTGTGGGAAGCTATTTTTTTCAGATCTCTTCTGTAATTATCTTTTTTTAGTTTCTTTTCATGTCCTCTTGTTTTTCCATTGTCCCATTTCAACAAGTCATTCTTATCTAAGATTTCCATTCCCTTCATAATTCTATAGATAGTAAGTCTCCTCTTTCCCTTCTTTGTTCCAGAGTTGGTAATTCTAATTTGGACAGTCTTTGTTCATATGTCATTTTGGAAAGAGTTGGTGCCAGTTTTGTTGTTGTTCTTTGTATTCTAATTTTTTTATATTCTTTTTGGTACTGGGTGTCCATAGTGTTGCTGCGTACTTGAGTTTTGGTCTTATTAGTGTAGTTAAATATTTTTTTAGCATTTCCTCGTCCAAATAGGCAAATGCCACTTTTATTGACCTCAATAAATTATAGGTTTCTCCGACTATTTTATTAATATGCTTATCCGGTGTCATGTCTTCGCTGATCATCACTCCAAGGTCTTTTTCAGTTTACTTTTTTTACCTCTTCTTCACCAATTGTTTTTACTTTTTCCAAATTCCATTATACTACATTTTTTTATATTGAATTTCACTTTCTAGGAGTTCATTTCCAGATCTTGTCCAAGTCTTGTTGTAATAAGTTGCAATCCTCCTCCGTTTTTACTTTCTTTAGTATTTTTGCGTCGTCTGCAAAGAAATTCATATAACACTCTACTCCTTCATCCATGTCATTTATGTATATAACAAACATGATCGGGGCCAGTACTGATCCCTGTGGGACACTAATCATTTCTTCCCAATTTGAGAATTTGTCTCTAATTACTACTCTCATTTCCCTCCCAGTCAGGAAGTCTTTCATCCATTCCAATAATTTTCCTCTGATGCCACCTATTGATTCTATCTTCCTTATTAGTGTATTGTGTGATACCTTATCAAATGCCTTTTGTAGGTCCAGAAAGGCACAGTCTGCCCAATCATCTCTCTCTTGTACTATGTCTATTAATCTTGAGTAGAAGTAGATCAAGTGTGTTGTACATGATCTTCCTTGTCTGAATCCAAATTGATTTGGATTCAGTATAGTTTTTTCTTCCAGATGTTTAACCCATCTATTTTTGACGACCTTTTCACAAATTTTTGCTACTGTGCTTGTCAGACAGACTGGTCTGTAATTTGATGGGTCTTCCTTGTTTCCTCCCTTATGAATTAGTACAAAGTTTGCCTTCTTCCAGTCTTGTGGCACTTTTCCTTCTTTAAGTGAGAATCTAATTACATTGTATATTCTATCTGTTAATTCTTCCATGCATTCTTTCAGTATCCAATTTGCAATTCCGTCTAGAACATGTGATTTTCTGACATCAAGGGTTTTGATTTTGTCACTGATTTTCTTCTGTGTTACAATTATTTCTTTCATTGAAGGGGATCTCTTTTTCTCTATTTCCTCACAGTTAGGTGATTTTTCTATTGTGAATACTGATTTGAAATGGTTGTTCATAATTTCAGCCATTTCCAGTTCTTCTGTATATTCATGTTTACCTTGGTGCAGCTTTTCTATTTCTTGTTTGTTCTTCAGTTTGCCATTTACATACCTGTACAATAGTTTGGGTTCTTCCTTGCATTTTTTTTTTTTTTTTATAGTTTCTCTTTTCATCTCTGTGCATTTTTACATACTCATTTCTTAGTTTGATGTACATTTGCCATTTGCATGTTTTCTTGTCTCTTTTCCATTTCTTCCAAGCTTCGTCTCTTTTATCCTTAGCCTCACTACACCTTTTGTTGTACCAGCTTTTTATGTATGTTCTTTCAATTTTTTGTTGTGGTACATATTTATTTACTCCCTCATTGTAAATTTCTTCTAGTGTATTCCATTTCTCTTCCATCCCTGTTTCTTCATTTAGGAATTTTTCCCAGTTTGCGTTTTGAAAGAATTTTTTGAGTTTCTCAAACTTTGTTTTGTTGTACATTAGTCTTCCTATTCTATGCTTATCATTTCTGCTTTGATCCATTTGCTCTTTCAACTCAAATTCTATTAGTACATGGTCACTCTTTCCTATCGGAGTTTTGTAATAAATTTTATCAACAATTTCAGGCTCTGTCATAAGTATTAAGTCCAGCCATGATGGTTCTTCACTACCTTTGTATCTGGTGTTTTCCTTATCCACTGAGTCATTGTGTATTTGATGGTTATGTCGAGCAGGACGTTGCCCCAGAGTTCCTCTCCACCCGTCACTGTCATTTCCTCCCAACATATTTCTTTTGAATTAAAGTCACCCATAATTACTGTATTTCCTCTGTCCTTCAGTATATCAGTTAATTCATATTTTATATCTTCTAATATTTTGGAGTGATCACTTTCTGTCCAGGACTGTGTTTTGGGGGGCACATACACCACTACAAATTTTCTACTCTTCATATGTTTGCTTTCAACTTGTATCATAATTGAGTCTACATTATTTTTTCTTTCAGTTATTTTTGTTACATTTAAATCTTTATTAGTCAAAATTAATACTCCGCCACCCTATTTATCCTTTCTATTCTTTGTCCAGGAGTTGTATAAACCTTGTTCCATAGTGTTGGGTGATTGAGTACACTTTAATTTAGTTTCCACTATTCCCATTATGTCTGGTTTTTCCAAGACCAGGTAATAATTTAATTCATTCATTCCTGAAGTTATTCCATCTATATTGGTATAAACTATTTTTAATTTCCTTTCTCCTCGTCTTTTCCTGTCTTCTTTGTTCCCTTTTTCTTTATATACCATTTTCTCAGCCTCAGGTCCACCACTCTCCAATTTTTTTTTTTTTCATTTTTTTTTCATTCGCTTTGTTTCTAAGTTGTTTTTTTTATCCATATATTTTTGTAATGTTCACTATTTGCTAATTTTGTTGTTCTGGATAGTACTTCCTCTGCAATTGTTTGAGATCTAAGCTTTACTTTCAGTGGCCTGTATTGTTTTTCTTTAGAGTATCTGCCCATCCTATAGGTCTCCTCGATTTCCCTATCCAAGCCTTGTCCTTCCGCTTGTAATTCTTTCAGAATTTCCTTAGCGATCTCTTTCTCCTCCTTTTCCCTCTGATATCTAGGTACATCATGCTTCTCTTTAATGCCATAGATTACAATGCATCTTTTTTTATCCACTGTGTCCCTAACTAAGTTGCCTTTCTCTTTAATTACTTGGATCACCGTTTCCTTGGTATTTTCCTTGACCTGTTGCTCCATTATTTCTTTAAGGGATACTTTTTGACATTCCTGTTCAACTTTCCACTGTTTCTTTATTTCCTGTAAGTCATTTTCTTTGATTTTTTCTTCCACCTTTTCAGTCACTGCTTGCATTTGATCTTTTATCTCCTTTTTTAATGCCTCATTCCTATTTATATCTTCACTTTTCAACCTTTCATTTTCTCCCTTTAATTTATTTAATTCCTTTTTTAAGTCATCTATCTCCCTATTATTCTCCTCATTGGCTTTCCTTAGCATAGATACTTCTTTGTACATTATTTTGTACTCACTTTTGAGTGAAGGAGTGATAGTGCTGACAGCACTGTATGGGGGCAGAAACATGGAACATAAGAGAGGAAGAGAGGAGGAGTTTGAAGGTGTGTGAGATGAGGTGCCTGAGAAGTATGATAGGGGTTACTAGGCTGGATAAATTGAGAAACGAGGAGGTGATGAGGAGAACGGGGGTGGAAAGGAAGTTAGGAGATTGGGTTGATGAAAGAGTATTGGGATGGTTTGAACACATGGAAAGAATGAGTGAAGAAAGATTCGTAAAAGATGTGTGGAAGGCAGAGGTGGAAGGAATAAACATAAGGGAAAACTTCTGAAATGAAGAAACAAAGATGGAAAAGAAATGGAATATATTAAAAGAAATTTATAAAGAAGGAATATATAAATACATACCAAAGCAGAAGCAGGAAAGGGTGTACATTAAGTGCTGGTACAACAAAAAATGTAGTGAGGCAAAGATAGACAAAGCTTGGAAAAGATGGAAAAAAGAAAAAATAATAGGTAAGTGGCAAATATATATCAAACTATGAAATGAATATGTAAAATTACACAGGGAAGAAAAAAGAAACTACAAAAATGACATAATAGACAAATGTAAGGACCCACCTAAATTATTTTACTGGTATGCAAATGGTAAATTAAAAAATTAGCAAGAAATAGTGAAACTGCATCAAGAGAATGAGGAATATATAAAAGATGTAGAAATGGCTGAAGTTATGAACATTTTAAATCTGTATTCACAATTGAAAATACACAAAATTGGGATGAAGGATAGAGAGAAAGGTCTCCCCCAATGAAAGAAATAATTGTGATACAGAAAGAAATAAGGGACCAAATAATAAACCTGGATGTCAGAAAACCACACGGCCTGGATGGAATTGCAAACTGGATGCTAAAAGAGTGTATAGATGAACTAATGGACAAAATATATAAGATGATAGATTATTCACTTAAAGAAAGTACTGCAAGACTGAAAAAATGCCAATATTGTGCCAATATATAAAGGAGAAACGAAGAAGACCCCACAAACTATAGACCAGTCTCCCTTAAAGTACAATAGCTAAAATATGTGAAAAAGTCATTAAAAGTAGATGGACTAAACATCTGGAAGAGAACAATATACGAAATCCAAAACAATTTGGACTTAGATAGGGAAGATCATGTGCCACAAACTTGATTTGTTTTTATTAAAAGTTAATAGATATAATGCAACAAAGGGATGGATGGGCAAACTATGCTTTCCTGGACTTACAAAAGGTGTTTGATAAAGTACCACCGAAAAAAAGTATTAAGAAGACTTGAAACAACAGGTGTACATGGAAAATTACTGAAATGAATGGACGATTTCTTGCATAAGAGAAAAATGAGAGTGGTGCTTAAGAGATAAAATCTCAACCTGGGAAGAAATGATAAGTGGAGTCCCACAGGGTTCAGTACTGGCTCCAATAATGTTTGCTATACATATAAATGACATGAGTGAAGGTGTAGAATGTCATATGAACTTCTTTGCAGATGATGCAAAACTACTAAAGAAAATATGTACGGAAAATTGCTACAGAGAGACCTGGACAAAGTCTGGGAATGGAGTCAAAAGTAGGAAGTAAACTTGAATATTAAGAAATGTAGTATCATGGAATTTGGAAAAAAAAAAAAAAAAAAAAAAAATAATATATATATATATATATTGGGACAATATAAAATCAGTATAAAGGAAGTAAAGAAAGTTGGTTACAAAAAGGACCAAGGAGTAATTATCACCAAAGACATGTCCCCAGACAAACATATAAACAAAATAGTCAGAGAAGCCTATAATTTACTAAGATCAATAATGGTTGCTTTTAATTACTTGGATAAAGTAATGGTAAAAAACAAAAAAAAAAAACAAAAAAAAAAAACTGGTCACACTAATAAGACCAAGATGGGAGCATGCTGTGACACTAAGGAGACCCAGTATAAAAAAGAATATAAGGAAAATAGAATCCAAAGAGCAATGACAAAGATGACCCTAACACTTTCAAAATTGACATACAAACAAAGATTGTCTAAACTGGAACCACCAACCCTGGAACAAAGAAAAGAAAGAGGCGATCTATTGACCATTTGCAGAATCATGAAAGGCATGGAAGTCCTTGACAAAGAAGACTTATCAAGGTGGGATAAAAGAAAAACTAGAGGACATGAAAAGAAACTCAAAAAAGATAGTTATAGAAGAGATCTGGAGAGAAAAAAAAAAAAAAAAAAAAAAAAATCCACACAGAGTGGTGGATGTCTGGAACAAATTGGATGAAACAATAGTGTGTGCAAACACCATACAAGAATTTAAGAACAAACTAGATGTTGTGAGATACAAAGACGGGTCACTATGAGCATAGCTCCCCTTCCCGTATAATACAACTAGGTAAATACACAACACACACACGATAAAACTTGATGCGGAGAGATACAAAGACGGGTCACCACGAGCATAGCTACCCTCCCATATATTACAACTAGGTAATTACATGAGGTCAAATCTAAATATGATAATTGGAAATCAAAGATATATATTAAGTTGGAACAGTGCATGAATTTGAGTCTTGGTATGTTAGAAAACTAGAGAATAGGAGACGAGACCCAACGAATGTTGCTCCTTTCCTGTATACCACAATTAGGTAAATACACACACTCACACAAAAAAGAAATCAACAGCAGCAGTTGAGCAATACACAGTGAATTGTTACTTTGTGTTTCTTGCCTTCACATCTCACTATCAGTCTATGTTGACAGACATACAATATACCCTTCTAAAATTTTATGCAAATGAGAAAAACAACAAATGTAAATATCAAATAGAAAGCTGGTCTTACTCCATGTCACTTTCAATAGAGAGAGTGCCTGATTGAGATACTTTAAAAAGAATAGATTAAGAATAGTAAATGATGCCATACAACATTCTTACTTTACCAGTATGTTGTGCATACTTCAAATTATTTTTCAATATTACAAAAAAATTCAATTTTTAGCATATAGACGTCCTTAATGATCTGTTCGATAGAGATTTATCAGGGTGATATTTTCCCCACAAACTTTGAATTTTGCCCTATTTTCCATTTTTTACCATTTAGATTGGTTGAATACTGATATTTTGGTTGACTACAAGAATGTTTTTTTTTGCCAAAAACTGATTTTTTCGACTTCTAAGACATTTGAGGACTGAGGTTCTACTGTACATATACTTTATTTCCCTATATATAACAAACACCTCTGCATAAAGCAATCCCCATTTTACAGGATTTTGAAAACATTGGTATTTTTTAGAAAAAAATATTGTTTCATTATCAATTTATTGAAAATAATTGTGGAAAAGGTTTTGTAGGGGAAAACAAAAAAATGTGTGCTTTGCCATATTTGCAGCAATCGTGATGGAGGTGTTGGTTGTGATACCAATGGTGATACTGATCAAGTGCATTTTGTTTACAAAGCAATGGTGATAAACTCATCTCAATTCACCAGGTAAATTAAGATGAGTGTTGCCACTAACACAATATTGCTGAACAAGACCAATGGCACAGCCAGGTAGAGGAAACATGATGTCATGGCTTCATCTTTGACCATGAGGTAAAATTTCTTAAATCTGCCCAGCAACATGGGTGACCATTATTATTTCTGCCTCTTAGTGGAAATGGTATTGAAATACAAAGAAAATTTTCTCATGCAGTTCCAATATGTTTCAACTGTGAATTAGGCTTGAGCATGAATGGTGTCAATCATATTTCCATTAATTACACTATCTGATACAGTATTCTGTATAAAAATTGACTATCCACATGGTAAATAGTGTTATACATCAATTTTTTCTCCAAATGAAGGCAAATATGTTGAAAATAATTCTAGATGCTTCCTATGTTTTCATACATTAGTTGTACTAATAATATTATTTTCAATGTCCATTATATATGAAAGAAATCATCCCATGTCCATTGCCATAGCCCAACTCTCATTGACTCTGCAGTCAAAAAGGGGCCAGGTGCCATCCTCCTATACAAACCCTGGCTGTGCCACTGCCAAACCCATTTGCCATTCTGCATTCTTTCCCCAATCTCTAATTTGGTGTGATTTTTGTATTCCTTCTTAAAGAAAAGAAACGAAGAAAAAAAAAAAAGTTCTGGCAAATGTAGTGTATATATATATATATATATATATATATATATATATATATATATATATATATATATATATATATATATATATATATATATATATATATATATATATATATATAACCACAATGCACTTTAATTCTAAGCCATTGATGGCTTAGAATTAAAGTGCATTGTGGTTGTTAAAATGTTTTATGATCACTGGGACCCATTCAGTGTTGTACATATATATATATATATATATATATATATATATATATATATATATATATATATATATATATATATATATATATGCACCAACAATGGGCTCTTGCAGGTGGTGGTCCTGCAAGATGGATGTCAGACAGAATTGTCTCCCTGTTGCCCATCCTCAAAACCCATCAACATCCTTACCTCCATTTAATTGTTGCCTAGACTTTCTTTTTTCAAAGGAAAATAATTTGATTTGTAAAGAAACAGTCTCATCACTTTAAAGTATGGTGGCCCTGTGACAACCCTGGGGAAATCTTTATAAGGAAAAGAGACTGTGTTCGGAAGTGTGCTACCTGGGTCAACTGGAAATATTTAAGTTTGTGGAATAAGTCTGGAATGAAATGTGTAGAGGAGCTATGGAGAAGCCATCAGTATAGTGCACATGACAAATACCCAAAACTACTAATAAAAGGGAAAACTGCAGGAGGTAATTGCAATTATTGACAGAAATGCACTAGCAGAACTGAGATTAGATTTGCTCATGAACTGTCAAGGAAATAACTGCAACATAAGCAAAAATAATAATCAACTTCTTACATGTATGGTTCCTCCTTTTGTTTTCAATAATGAAATATGAGTCATGTTCACCCCCTTCTCATGTAAAACACCACACACAAGCATATAAGTGGATGTGTATTCATTTGTATATCTGTATTTCATAGCTATAAACCAATATTACTGGGTGTGATGTTATGATAAACCAACTGAATTTTTGCTACATCTTAAGCCTATCTGAAATTGATATTCAAAACATACATTGCTCCCCCAATTATCATTCACTTCAACCCATATTTGATCAATAGTGATACCTTGTTTTTGAGATGAGTAACTTTATCACTTCAGTTTAGTCTGGTAATGGGACAGTCAGAGATTTGAAGAGACTGGTGCTCTGATGGATGGGTCTGCCTAACATAGTAATAATGAAGAGGCTAGAGTAGTAGCAGCAATAAATAAAATGACAAGAACTACAATGGCTTGTGCCTGCATCAATGAAGCAGTCATGTTAGGAATCAAACCATAATGCCAGACGATAATTAAAAGGGTTTGGAGAGGCTAATTGATATCAATTATTGTTGAAGAATGGTAGGAATAGTGGGAGAATGATGTTCAAGGAAGAAGGGTGTGTGAAACATGAGGTCATAAGAGGGAGATTGAGAGGGATTTGTGTTGAACCAGATGCACTGTGGGAAGTTCAAGGACAAAGCAGCCTGAAGGAAAAAGGCATAGGACAATCTTAGTGTTCAAAGGGGTCCAAGAGCTATTTTGGCTTTCAGAAACAATATATTATGACTGAAAAGGGTATTACAACTGATAAAGTATGAATGTAACTTTTTGAGGAGAATTTGAGCTGGCTTCCTAAGTTAAAGGTCAAGTTCTACAAACCAAAGTAATATAACCAAATTAATGAGGTGGTTTGTCAATCTTACAATGGCAGATGTTATGAAGCAAAAACCCCATCAAGTTTTCCTTCAAGATCAAAGACAGATCCAGAAAATCACAATCTGCTTCAGATAACTTCTGGTGAGAAATCCATGACTCGGATCAAAAAATATTTCTGGTACAAATGTTTCAAGAAAGAGCAAATGTCCATCAAGATGATGAACATTGTGGACAACCATTGATAGGGGCAAGACCCAGGCAGTATACTGTATATATACATGGAGTTAATTATGGAAAATAGGATTATTGTAAAAAAATGCATTGGAAATGGGGAAAAGCTCAGAAAGACCACCAATGAATTGTTCAATGGGAAATCAATTAATCACAAAAGCAAAGGAAAAGAAAGATCTGGGAGTGTTGGCCACAGATATGTTGGTCACCTGACAAACAGATCAGTAAAATTGTAGATGAAATATACATACATACATATACCATGGGCTTCTCCCCATTACAAGGGGGGTAGCCAAAGTCAAAAGGCATAATTCCACTCCCACTCATTTTATCCCCATTCACCACCCCTCCCTCCCTCTCATATGAAACATATGAACTTAAAAGTAACTTTCTACTACATAGTCAAGATGATGAAATAATCATAGAATGTCTGACCTGCTCTAGATTAAAACATGCAGTGATAATATGGTCTCTAGATAAAATGAAGGATAGAAACAAAATTGAAACAATACAAAGAACAGTGACCAAACTGGTTCCCAGCCTTCCAGATAGAATGTATGGAAAGAGATCAAAAGCATCAGAGCTGCCATTATTGAAATAAAGAAGAGAAAGAGTTGATTCGATACTAGTGGTCAGGTCATTCAAGGGAATAAATAAAACTGACAGAGAAATCTCTTAACTTGGGAATGAAGAGTCACAAAGTCATGGGAACAAGCTGAAAAAGACCACTTGTTAAAAGAATAAAAAAAAAATCCATATAGATAAATTAACTCCTGGAGCAGCTTAAAAGTTGATATACCCCAAACTAAAACCATTAGTACATTTAAAAGATGGAAGAAAAAGAGGACACCACAAGTTCAATTAAATAAATACCACATCAGAAGATATTGAAAAAGTATAACAGCCTATCCTTGCAGATTGTAGATGATGTTTGTGATATCAGGAATGTCATAAAGGAGCATTCACACATTTTGTTGGACCTGTAGAACATAAGACATTTTGAAGCAAAATTTGTGCCAAAACTGCTGAATGACAATCAAAAGGTACATGGCAGTGCAGTTTGCAGACATGACCCTAACTTCATCTTCAGTTATGGATCACAACACTCTCACCAGACATTATTTGTTGTCCAACAGTTTATAACTTTCAAAAACACAGTACTCATTTCCTACCAACCCTATTTGCCTGACCTTACCCACAGTGACTTTCTTATGTTTCCCAAGCTGAAAATCTGGATAAATATTATAGTTTTGATAAAGTTGACAAGATCCAGAAAAAAAAATTGCCAGAGATGTACAAGACTGTCAGACAAGAAGATTTTCTTGAATGTATGGAATTGTGGTAAAGAAGAATGCTGAGACTACTGCATATATACCGAAGGGGAGCCCCACAGCAAATGTAGATGGACGGTGGAACGAATCTGGCCCATGAAGAAATGGCAGTTCTTCAAGAAATGGGGCATCTTGGTAAGACTTTCATCTACCCATTATCCCCAATTCAGTGGCAGGGCAGACACCGCAGTCAAGGCCACGAAGCATCTTATCATGGCCAACACCAACAGTGGAGGGAGCCTTGACACAGATACAGCCTCACTGGCCTTACTCCAGTACCTAAACACACCAATTTGGGGAATCGACAAGTCGCCCGCGCAGTCAGGTATGGGGAGACAATTATGGGACGGGGTGCCCACCACCAGCCAACACCTCCAAGTCACCCAACAGGCAGGGCACTTTGCCAGCAGGAGAAACAGATGGTTGACAACGGCAAAATCGTGGTTAACAGTGGCCCAGCAAGAACTCTGCCACCCCTCCTCCCCGGTGCCCACATGCGAGTGCAGAACCAGGCTTCAAATGTCTGGGACAGGACCAGCACTGTTGTCAAGGCACTCCCACACCAGCAGTATACTGTCAGGCTGGATGGCAGTGGTTGAGTATCCGGAAGGAATCATCGCCACATGAGAACCATGATCATGACACCTGAGGGGCTGTCTCCATCACCACTGATGTCACACAGCACACCCTCGTCCGCCCCCCAGGGCCAATGCCCAAGTTGCCCACACAGGCAATCACGGCCACCTGCACGGTTAAAAGACTTTATTCAACAATGATATGACCACTATTCTGGAGTTCATCATACCAGGGTTGCGTACCCATGTCACAGGCATATTGTATACCTTTGTTTAAGTTCATTACTGTCAAAAATTCATGTTAAGTTCATGCTCTATTATAGTATTAGTTAACCTTTGACAATTATCATGGTTTATCTCGGAGGGAGATGTAGGATGTACGATAGTTTAGGCAGCAGAGTGCTGCCGATATGTACCTGTATGCAAGCATGTAAGAACAGTGTATGCCGAAACACAATGGCATTTCAGTCACCTCAAACACTACTTTAAAGTTGATAGTGGAAACTAGAAGATAGTGCAAATTATTTCCCTGCAATGGTTAAATCAGTGGTACTTTTGGGTAGCACCACATAGTACTTATGTCAGCAATGTCAGTAGCTTTTCCTCATCCATGACTTCCAAAAACCTTTGGAAATATAAATTTTCCAAGGAAGCAAAAGAAATAAAATTATTCCTAAAGGAGTCTGCTGCTGGAAGCAGTAAAAAACTTCTAACCCAAGTGTTGCACCCAGCTAAAGACTTCTTAGCCATGCTTCCAAATAATAGCATATTGTTTTCTGTCCACCTATTTACAGAGAAAAAAGCAATTGTGCATAGTGCTTGAAATTATAAGAGGATCAGAGTTGGACATGATATCAGTCAGGGCTGTTTGTGGACCAATCATACCAAGAAGAAACTTTCCACTCCACATTTGTTGGAGGAATTGAAAGCAAAGTTTAGATCTCAAGAAGAAAGGATTGCTAGTATGACAATCCTTATAACTGAACCTGACTTTAACTGATTTTACTACCTCATCAAAACTGCAATAAAGCAACACATTTTGTTTAGATACTATACACAGTCTAATGACCAACTCATTTATCATGCCTACTTATATATTCTTTGCTATAAATCTATGTACACTTAGAATTCTTGTTTTCTATTGGCTGGCTGACCTGCAATCAAGATCATCAATGCATTTACAATATATCATGTCAATTCTACAACTTGTTTAGCTATATGACTGCTGATATAAATGTTAACAATCATTACCATGATTGTTATTATTACTATTATTATGTCATAGGTGGTCCCAGATCTCACATTACTAAGGCATGACAATCAAAAGTATCACTGCCTCAATGGCCAGTACTTGCCCTCCTTTTCCAGTCCTGTGCAGTGGTGGAGAGGTGAATGGACACACACACTGATAGTATACAGTTCGTATTGCCACATCTCATCTTTGATGTGAGATGTGCAGCTCACCATTCCCATCAGGATCTTGGTCCTGGGTTTTACTTAGGTATGGTTACAACTAAGTTATATCCCATCTTTATGATTAAGTCAAAGTTGACATTTTTATTCTAAGCAATTTACAATTTTTTTTTCATAAAAATAATGCATCACTCCATCTCTATTTGTTTCACAGAATTCTACAGTAGATGATATACTGTAGCAGAGCAGCACAACTGAACACTGAAGAACTGCACTACCTACTCAGAACTACCAGTTCCTTATCTGCCCCCATGCACTGAGGGAAAATATATGCCAATTATATACCAAAGGCTCTTTTCCCATTGTGAGGGGTGGGGAGTAGTTGAGTCAAAACACACCATGTCATGCACAAGTAAAATTCTCTCATCCAACTCTCCCATCTCAGCATCTCAGGTTACCGTCTCCTAGTACATTGCTTGGGTCAGAGGTAATGCCATGAGGCACAGTTCTTCTACAGCAGGGGCTAACAGTTGGAGTTGGTTTATCCTGACCATTTCATCATGAGGACAAAAACAAAGGATAAGATATTCTTCTCCAAAAAAGGATAAGATTTTAGGGTGGAGGGTAGTAACTTGTGGAGTCCCAAAAAGATCAGCACTGGAACCATATTCTTGATTTATGATGATGGAAGGAATGGTAGCTATACCAACATGTCTACAGATGATGCATAGATCATAATAAAATACAGAGAACAGTGACCAAACTGGTTTAGTTTTGGAGATAAATCACATGGAAAAATAATAAAAACATTAAAACTGTAGCCATTGATAAAAAAAAAAGAGAAAGGGATGACTTGATAGTAGTACAGTATTCAGATCATTAGAGTAGATAAAACTGACAGATAAGAGAGACAAAAGGTAATGAAAAAAAATCAAGGAACACGTTTTTCCATGTAGAAAAAATGGAATGAAGCAGAGTAATGAGAAATACAGCTGCATAACTGGAAAAAATATTTGGAAAATGTGAGAATATAAGTCTGATGGGTAACTTTAACTGTGGAAGGGTGAAATGGGAAGAATTGATAATAGGTGGAAGCTGAATACAGCAATGACATAATCACCCAGTGGATGAAGGAACTGACAAAATACAGGGGCAAGTCTGGATTTAATCTTAACCAATGAACCTGAAGTGAGTGAAACAGTAAATTACTAGTGTCAGATGGGTAACAGTGAACATATGATCCTTGAATTTACACTGGAAATGGATAAAACAGAGATAGATACATATACCAAAAGGCCCTGTCTCCCTTATAAAGGGAGTGGCCCAGCCAAGGCATATACCCACCTTTCATTCATCCCACACCCATTTAACACTGCTTAGCTTGTAAGCAATACACCAAGACACACCATCAATCTTCATAGCAGGGCCTGACAGCCACAGCTGGTTTACCCTCATTGTTTCATAAGCCAAAGACAAAAATAACAGAAGAAATATATATAAAAGGAAGATACAAATTTGCCAATGCTGAATAATAGAACTGTGAAAATACTTTGAAGAAGTGGACTGAAGGAATTTTAGAGAATCAAAAGAAATAAAGAAGGAAGGGGAAAACTTCCTGACAACTTATAAAACAGGTAGAAAAGTATGTGCCAAGGATGAGTGGGAGAGATGTACAAAAATTTGTATGATTTAATAAAAGAAGTGCAGTAGCAAAAGAAGAAAGACAAAGCATAGAAGAGGTGGGAAAATGAATATATGAGAATTAGAAAAGAAGAGGAAAAGAACTCTGGAGATGATGTAATTGATAAGTGTAAAGAGGAGCTAAGTCCTACAGATTTGTGAATGATAAGCTGAGGTACAAAGAGGGAATATCCAGTTGAAAGTTGAAGGGGTAGTATATGAAGACATAACAAAGCAAGCTGAAATAATGAACAATGCCAATCTTAGTGTTGTTGTTTTTTTTCTTGGTGATTTTCTACAAGTTATCTTACTTAAGTGTCAAAATAACTCTTAACAATTTATAAATTTGGCATCTTGAAGGCCTTTTGAAAAAATTAAAATAATGACAAGTTCATCACTGTTAACAGGGTACAGTATCAAATATCTGGAGTTCATCTATACATGATACTTAAGGAACTGTATTAATCACATGAGGCAAAAATATCACAAAAATCCAAAAAAGGAAAAAGGACAGACAGAATCCGAATTGCCTACAACTTAATATTACAAATTACAAATATAGATATTACATGTATACATACATACACCAAGGGCTTTTTCCCCCTTTACAAGGCATAATTCCACTCCCACCCATTCCACCTGTCCTTACCTCCCTCTCATCTTGGCTCCTCTCATCTCCCCCATTGCCCTGGGTCAGTTGCAATGCAGTAATACACAGCACATCCACAGCAAGGCTACTTCATTTAATCGGCACCCACTCCTCTCTGTCCCCTAATGCAGTAACATTGAAGACAGGGAGAAATCCCTAACCCCCCCTATCCCCCACCCACTCCCATAATCACAGTATCATCCATACTCTTCATGAAAAGAGTGAAGAATGAGGAGGATGGTAGAATATTGCAAAAAGATCTAGATACTATTTTTGCACGGAGCCAAGAATGGGAAATGAAGTTCAATACCAAAAAATACAAATTACTGGAAATGGGCAACAGTTGCAAAAGGCCATTCTTAAATTATTTTTTGAGGAGCAAACCCATTACAAAAGCAAAAAAGGAGAAAGACTTGGGAGTGTTGATAAAAGACAACCTGTCACCTGAAAGATATATCAGCAGGATTGTGGGAGAGACATATGGAATACTGCATAAGATTAAAGTGGTGTTCTTTTATATGGATGAAGAGATGATGAAAAAACTCATCGAAACCCTGATACATCCAAGACTGGAATATGCATCAGTAGTATGGTACCCACACAGAGTGAAGTATATAAGCAAGATTGAGAGAGGGGTGAACAGGAGTGGAGTATGTGGGGATGGAATGGATGGGAGTGGGTTTTATGCCTTTGTTTTTTGGCTACCTCCCTTGTAAGGAGGAAAAAACCTTTGGTATATGTATGTATGTATTTATAGTTCAATAACTAATACAGGTAATAACAGGTATCATTTATAAAATGTGTCTAACTGGGTTGTGTCTATCTGGAATGCGTCTATTTGGCACGCATCCATTGGCTTGATGTCTACAGAAACTGAGATACTTCATTATGATAACAAATGTAATTCTTAGAAATAAAATAAAGAATTAGTTCCTCCTCAATAAGTACAATTTATCTATATTTCTATGCATTTTAATTTTCTAGAGAGAGAGAGGGAGAGAGAAAAAAATTATCAGTCCAGATATTAAAGCTCCTACTACAATTAATGTTCACATTAAAGATGAGGAATCCCATTGATTGTTTGTCTAAAGTGTAAATCCCATTTGTGTGAGTGTGCGGAAGAATACAGCTTGTGCATGAAACATGAGATAAAGGGGAATTTTGACAAGTTATTTAAACAATAATAGAATGTTAGACTCAGTATTAAAATGGTGCTAACACAGAATATGCCTGGGCACAGACACAAATCAACCCAGATACAATCACCAAACAGAAGACACAGAACACCTCATATTACACTGTTCCAGTCTTGCTTCACCGACACAACCACACAGTATCTCTTACTTGAGTGACTTGTGGGCCAATCCAGTGGCCATTGCTGGTTACTTTGTAATTGTGTGTCTCCTTCACAAGAGGCTTGTTGCAATGGATTGCCTGACTGTGACTAGTTAAGTGGGCTAAGTTGGGGAAGTTCACTGATGCCCCATCCTAGGCCCCTCTAGAAGGGGTAGTCCATGAAACTAAACTAAATGCAAAATAAAACATAGGGCAAGTA
Source organism: Oratosquilla oratoria (assembly GCF_046742065.1). Taxonomy (NCBI): domain Eukaryota; kingdom Metazoa; phylum Arthropoda; class Malacostraca; order Stomatopoda; family Squillidae; genus Oratosquilla; species Oratosquilla oratoria. The sequence continues at coordinate 28,572,912 of NC_134817.1, read as the reverse complement.
AAATGATGGTAAGATCTTTTGTGTTATATATATATATATACATATATATATATATTTGTTTATGTATACAAATAAATGAAGAACCAATGATGGGTATCTACAGATGTCAGTGGACCAACATCTCTACAAGTGATGTTCCTATGAAATGGATGTCAAAGAGAATCATCACCCTATTAACCATCTTCAAAATCCATCGAAACCCTTGCCTTAATTTGGAGGTGTACTAGCTCAGTCTCTGGACTAGACCAAAGATTATCAACTTCAATTTTTTTCTACCTTTTCACACTAGGATAACTGACAAATGGCAACTGCTCCCCCATCTACCACTTTCAGCTGGTGACAACATGCAAAGAGTCCCACACTAATAGGCTGGAACACAGTCAACATTCCATAGTTTCTTCCCTGAAAGATCTATGGGAGGGCCTGAAGACCACTGCCAGCCAATGATGGGTTGTGGGGTTTTTAGTCAGCAAAACTCAAGGAAACAATAATTATTATTATCATTATGCTAATGGTGGCCTTGGATGTTGGAGAGAATCCTCTTTTCACTGTTTCTTCCCAGAGAGAATTATGGGAGGGCCTAGGAACAATTGCTGGTTATTGTGCAATTGTGGGTTTCCAGTCAGTGAAAGTTGAAGCAAAAGTCATTATATATAACATCCATATCTGGAAATTTTCCATATCTAGAATGAGAACACTTTCTAGCAATACATCACAATATTAGAAAATGACTGTTTTTTGGAATTATCAAATTTCAAAACTTTCTAACCTTACTATTGAACATTTCCAAAATTTAGAGATTCGGAGGAGAGAAATGTATATATGTATAATGTACATAAAGTATATGTACAAGTATACATTCAGAGAAGAGTGTTAAAGTGCACAAGGCGAAGTTACAAGCAGGTGATATCATGGATGTGAGACAGGGCCAAAATTATTTCATTCACAAATTGCAAGAGGGCAGGATGCAGGATCAATTCCCACACCTACCCACAAATATATGTTGTGTGCTCTGCCAGATGTGGTAAGGAGACTGCTTTCAGCCTCCCTTTTCCCTAAGACCTGTGGGTACTCTCCTCACAATCATGGAGATAAAACAGGCTACCCCCTGCAAGGGGAAAAAGCCAATGGCTAAAAAAATATAATATATATATATGTGTGTGTGTATATATATACACACACACATATATATGTATATGTATATATATATATATATATATATATATATATATATATATATATGTATATGTGTGTGTGTGTACATATATATATGTGTGTGTGTATATATATATACACACACACATATATATGTATACACACTATATATATATATATTATATATATAAATATGTATATATATATATATATATAATATATATATATGTATGCATATATATATATATAATATATATATATATATATTATATATATATATATATATATATATATATACATATACATATATATACACACATTGTGACAGGTTGGAAAAGGTGGGTGAGGAAGACACGAATTAGAATCCAAGTTTATTTCTGACTAGTTTCGCACAAAAGGCTTCTTCAGAGAAATAATATGTTAAAGAGAAAACAAGGCATACATGTATATCAGTAACAGGGGACACTGTGAACAGCCCCGGGCAGCTCAACCAGGGTCGCGTCTGTTTCGGTGGAGTTTTGTCCTACTGGACATTGCTGGGGTTTCTTCGTACCTACTCCGGTGGTGTAACGTCCTACTGACTAGGACATTGCACTATTGCAATAGATATGAAGAAAACCCAGCAATGTCCAGTAGGACAAAACCCCGCCAAAACAGATGCGACCCTGCTTGAGCTATCTGAAGCTCCTCACAGTTTCCCCTGTTACTGATACATATGTATGCCTTGTTTTGTCTTTAACACATTATTTTTCTGAATAAGCCTTTTGTGCTGAACTAGTCAGAAATAAACTTGGATTCTAATTTGTGTTTTTCTCACCCACCTTTTCCATATATATATATATGGGTGAGAAGAGGAAACATAGGAGTTTTAATCTGAGTTTATTGCTGGCAAGTTTCACAATGTGCTCATTGCAAGACAAGTCAAATATAACTTTGAATTAAGAGTCCTATGTTTCCTCTTCCCACCCATATCAACCTGTCAGAATGTTTCAACATATACATATATACACACATACATATATATATATATATATATATACATATATATATATATATGTATATATATATATATATACATACATACACATACATATATACATACATGCATTTTTATTTAAATGTATAGCTATGTACATTATTTCACAATCACATATACTTTTATCACCAATCTTCACTGGCTTAAAAATTTCCAAGAATTGTTTAAATGTTTTCAGATCTAAAATATATTCACCAAGAACAAAGAAAAGAAAAGAAAAGAAAAAAATCCTCAGCAGTTTAGACCTCAAACATATGGACTTAGTCTATAATATTGGCACACTATCCCATATGATAATAAACTATCTTTTCTGTCATTGCCCCCTCATATCATTCTCATCTCAACAACTTGACCCTGGCTTCAGTCTCTAGCAGTTCATTCATATATTACACCAAATATTGTCGACTCTACTTGCATGAGGAAATATTTTTGCAGATGATAGTGGCGTCATCCTTCAATCTCCTTGAGAGGTTTTTGTGCAACTTGGGGCATCATTAGTATCTGCTAACACACTATTAAATTTGTGCAGCTGAAGGAAGTGGATTCTTAGTCCTCTCTCCTGATGAAACATCTGTGCAGGTGTGAGAGTCCTCACCATCCATTCCCCTTACGATGCTTTTGCGCGGCTTGGAGTGTCCTCCCTCTTACCTCTCTTCTGGTTTAGTTCTTGTATTGTTCCAGTGACAATATCCATTGTCTCACGCAGAGGACTGCGAGATTTCTGGTTCTATCTTGTCATGACTCTTGTCCTCTAGAAAATAGGTCACCATGTCACCCTTACCCTTTACCTTTATGGTGCCTCGACAAGTCAGTGGGTAGCCTTTCTTGCTCAGGATTTGATACACCTCTTGCGTCACCTGTGGACATGAGAACAGAGAGTGGAACTGTTTATAGAATAATAGTTTTGACTTGAGGCAATATACCTAAAAAAAATAAAAAAAATAAAAAAAATAAATAAATAAAGCTATGGTACTGATAAAATATGAACACAAAAATCTTATTAGATTTTTGTAATTCATTGAACAAGTATATTAATAAAAGGTTTGGGAGAAAACACATGAAATTTAAGAGGATCTATATTTAGACAATGGGCTGAATTTATAAAACAAGGAACAACCCAAAAAGCCTTACAAATTGAAAGCCTACAAGTAACACATATATATACATACATACACTCATATCATACTTAGATTTGCATTCATGTATTGTTTGAGCTAGCCCAAGCTCAAACAATACATGCATTCAAATCTAAATATGATAACTGGCAAAGACATAGATTAAGTTGGAACTGTGCATGAATTTGAGCCTAGGTGTGACAAAAATGGGGAGTAGGAGACAGGACCTAATGAGAATTGCTCCTTTCCCATGTGCTACAATTAGGTAAACACAATTAAGTACGAATTCAAAAGCAAACTAGATGTGGAGAGATACAAAAACGGGTCAAAACAAGCATAGCTCTAGTCCTGTAAAATACAACTAGGTAAATATTAAAATGCTCCTCTCCCCTTATAAGGGGGTTGCCCAGTCAAGGCATATCCACCCTTCACTCATCCCACACCCATAGCTCTTTGTGAATAATGAGTCATCCCTGTTCCCCACCCACTACCATGGTCAGAAGCAATGCAGTAAGACAGAGCACTTCCATAGAAGGGCCTAACAGCCAAAACAGGTATACCCCAGCTACTTTATTATATGACAACCCTTCCCCTTTGTTTTAATAGAAAATAATAATTAAATCTATCCTGGAAGTCATTATATAATTTTGTATGAGAAATACATACATATACCAACAGCTTTTTCCCCCTTACTAGAGAGGTAGCCAAAGCCAGTCATAAATACACTCCCACCCATTTCATCCCCACATACTCCACTCCCATTCACCACCCCTCGCTTTTTTTTTTTTTTTGTCTCCTGGATGAGAGGTTATCCCTGTATCTTGCCCAATGCCCTGAGCCAGAAGCAATGCAGCAAGACACAGCACACCCACAGCAAAGCCACTTCATTTAATTGGCAACCTCGCCTCTCTGTCCCTTAATGCAAAAAAAGAGAAGATGGGGAGAAATCTGTTTTGGCTGTGTCAAACTATCATTCACACATACTCCCCCCATCCCCCACCCACTCCCTCCCATACATCACAGCATCATTCATACACTCCTATTTTCTGTCTCCTCCCTTCCTTCCTCAACAGACATTCCCCTCTTTCTCAATGCCCCTTTTGCCCCATCCATCCATCTCATCCTTGATCACCCCCTCATGTTCACTTCTTCCACCTCTGCCTTCCACACCTTTGTGAGAAATAACTTGTTTTTATGAAAGAAATGGTCTTCAAAGGAATATATTTAGCATGGTAACAAGCTGCTACATTAATTACTTCTTTCTTGATTATCCAGTTGTACCCCTTTTAAGAAATCTTATGATCTTATAACTAAGCAATAGCAAAGTTGCTATAATATGTACGGAAGGCCCTTTATCCCTTGTAGAGTCACCCTGTCCCACACCACATTGCTTGGGTCAAAAGCAGCACAAGAAGGCACAGTTCTTCTATGGCAGGGTCCGATATCATAGGCTAGCTTACTCTCACTGATAGGAAACCCACAGCCTCACAGTGGTGAGCAATGGTCTTCGGACATTCCCATAGAGCTATGTGGGTAGAAATATTAGACTTCTGTGTTATATTAGTGCGAGACATTTCCATGTCAATAAATTAAAGGAGTAGCAAGAGGGAAATAGTAACCAGTTGTCAATTCTTGTTGTGTGAAAAAGGTGAATGAAATAGTCAAAGGTAATAGAGAGATCAAGTTTGGAAATGTGTTGACAGGCTATGAAAATGGAGAGCAGAGAGATGATTCTTTTGTCTGTCTGTCTCACATGACTCCTTGTATGTACCAATCTCCCCCCTTAACCATATAATACAAAAATGGAAAATACTAGTTTATGTTAGAAAACAATTATAAGTTTGTGACACAAATATAATTTCCTCCCCTTGACCATAACCATTAACATCTCACAGGTGGAGTGAACTCACTTGTATCTTGTCCAGCTCAGCTGTGGAATCCATTCTGGATGCAACATTGACAGCATTACCCCATATATCATATTGTGGCTTGCGCGCACCAATCACACCTGCAACCACTGGTCCTATGTTGATCCCTGCAATATAGCAATTATGAGGTTCTGAAATAACATTTTACTTATTTAATCTTCTTGCACAAGGTGCATAAATCCAACCATTCCCATCTGAGCTCTCTATCAGGGTTTGTCTATTGTTAGCTGATGTGCCATTTGGGTACACATGGCATTTCCTGATTCCTCAGGGTGTCACCATGTCAAGCCAATGGATTATGAAGAGTGCTACTAGGTTGACTCCTGCCTACTTGCTGGGGATTAAAGTTTAGTATGGCATGTGTTTCAGGGGAAATGTAGAATATGGCCATACCCCAGCAATTTTTATTTATCTTATTTTATCTATTTATTTACTTTTTTTTTTTCTCCTTACTAGTGATGTGTTGAGACCAATGTATGCCTTCAATGCTCCTGCATGCTTTGCTGTCAAAGTAATCAAGCCAGGGAGCTAGGTTGTTGTTTAGTGGTCAGGTCTCAAACCCATACAGAAGGATGGTTGGCACAGAACCATTGAATATACAAATTCTAATCCCTCTAGAGGTTATGATGCCTCCAAAGGGGTTGCCATAGAGAGTGCATTTGTGAAGCTGTATGAAATTGGCAATTGTTGATCAAAATAAGCACCAAGTGAGGAAAAAACCTTTATTAGTAAGACATTTTGCTTGTGAGTTTATGCAAAGCCTACTTATTGACCCTCTCCACTTAAGACTTTTAAAATAATAGGTTTAAAAAAAAACTGTTGCATGACTGCATGACCACTAACATACTCTAAGACTAAAACTATTGGTATAATTTCTTTCACACCTAACTGAAATTATGATCAACTCACCTATTCTGATTTTGAAGTTGTTGAACGAGTGCTCGTTGACATATTCAAGCTGTTCCCGTAGGCGAAGGGCATAGTCAGCCATGGCTGTGACATGTGTGTAGTGCTTCATGTCACATGTTGCCTTTGTCAAACCTGTGATACAAAGGACCATAAGGACTCTGCCTCACACAGCCAGGTCTTTTGGGCACTAGTGTCCAGAGGTCTTAAGAGTCTAAGGGGTTTGAAACATTACTGTCATGAAAAAAGTGAGCTTAAATAAGTTAGGATTTTTTAATATTACAGGGTCTGGGACAAGGAATCTCAAAACCTTAATGGCTAAAGATGTTGAGGTATTGAGTACCTTGAGCATCTGAACATTAAGAGTAGGAGGATTCAGTGTTCCAAGCCTTTAATAACCAAACTTTTAGAGCAATAGGGGCCTGTGCTGGGAAGAATATCAAGCTCTAAAGGTATTTGAATAGTTAAGAGCAGTAGGATGATTGGGATTATGTTACTTCACCTTAGCTTTTATTGTCACTACACTCTCCTTATTTTGCCCTTGTTTCTAACTCATTCCCGGTGAATGGACAAAACCCCAATCAGTAGGTTAGATTAGGTTATGTCCTCCCCCCCCCTCCTAATTTTCCTATTGGGGTTTTGTCTGCTATGGAGATTGGGGTTTTGTCCGTTGGGGTTTTGTCATGTGTTCCTCATTCCCTTACTCCTCCACCCTCCTAATACTTAATTTCCTGCCTACATCATCCTCTTCCCTTTTGATGTCGATTTACTTCTCCCAAGTACTTGACACCCCATTCCCTTACTCCCATCTTTCATAATTCTTTTCTGTCCTTCTACCTTTATCCCACTCCCATTACTCCATTCCCCTCACCCAACGTCTTTTCTGAATGACCAAAGATCACCATCCATACCTGAAGCCGCCATGTAGGTCGCTCCAGTGGACTTGATCTTCTCCACGAACTTGAAAGGCTCTTCTTCAAGAATCTCGTCGAAGTCGGCGATGATCTCGTTGAGAAGTCGTAAACACTCGACGCCTTCATTGTTCGATTCGAGTTCGACGTAGAACTCGGAGAAGTTGGGGATGGAAGCGAACATAACGCAGACACACTCGCACTGCTCGTGGTACAGCTCCTAATGAAGGCGTGAGAGACAGGGAGAAATGCGTGAGAACGGGGAGTGCAATAAACTAAGTATGAATGACTGGGTGTTAGAAAGTTGGTATAATGCACAATGTGAAGACCATGGGAAGAGACAAGGGAGAGGGAAGGTCTCAGATGCTGGGTGTATGTGTGTGTGTGGGGGGGGGGAGGCACCCAATTCTTCTTCCCGGTAATCCATTGTAAAATTTCTTTACACAAAGCAGGGGATAATATTTAAACTTTCTGATCAAATGAATTACAATAGAATAGAATAAAACTAATGATGGAGCCATGTTTATGTTTACAGTCTCGTCGTTCTCCAGTCTTGTTCTGTTGAATATATACATTTTCACTACTTCTAATTTTTCTTTTCATTTCATTCTTTAATATTTTTTGCAGAGTTAAAGAGATATTTTGGTACTTACATCCGGGGCTTTGTCGACGCTGAGGAAGTGCTCTGCGACGTGGACAGGAAGGATATTGGCGATCAGTTTCCGGTTGTACGCTTGCAAATGCTCAATCTCATCCTTCTCCTCTGGAGAAACAAAGACAGTTCGACAGGGAAAATCAAAGTATTACATGTGTAATTTCTTCTCTTCTTTTTTCTCTTCAAGTCAGTGTTACTGTGCATGTGAATCTGTCATGCATGTCGGTATGTGTAAATGTGTCAAATGCATGCATACATATACGAGTGTGTCCATGTGTTCGTACTTGCTCATTGCAGGTCAGACGTCATTCCCAGAACATTTTTTTTTTCGTCTGCGGTGATTACTGTAGACGAGCTCATTTCCACACTATCACATTTCTTTCTCTCCCTCTACTCAACCATCACCCCCCCCCTCCTTTCCCACAACTCAAATCTTCAATTGTAGTGAAACACTTGCTGGTCTCCACCAACCCCATCCCTCCCAGGCTCACCGTGGGCTTCCAGCTTCCAGAGGAAATCGAGGCGGGACGTTGCCTCCGTCTGCTGCCCGTGCATGAAGAAGGCGACCGTGAAGCCAACCAATACGGCTACTGTCACGTATCTCGAAGGGAAGAGCTGAGCCTCGCTCGTTCTGTTGAAAGAACGAGAGGACATAAAGATGGTGGTGTAGTCCCTATATGGGGTTGAAGGTTGCAAACTTGTGCAAAACTGTAAGGGCTCGCACACATACAGTATGTATAAATGAACACACATAAGGATACACACATGAATACCGTGAATACCGGGTACTTCCTCACATATATATAAATATCAATGTGTTGATAATATATACATGAGTTTATATACATATGGGTACAATTACCTCAAATTGTACTACAAGGGCTGATATCTTCTGGGGAACCGCAGTACTTCAGAGTGAGGCAAACTGTACATGCGTGCATGCCCATTATGCACACATAAATACACACAATACATATATAGGGTGAGGTAACTAGTGCCACCTTCCCCTTTCAAATCCGGTCACCACCAGCACGACCATTCCAAACCCTCCTGCTACTCACTCCAACAAAACTCCTCTTGTTGCTTTACAGGTTTTTCTTCAATTGCAAAGGCGCTTGTATCCATTAGTCCTCACCTTAGGTCACCTTTCTTCCCCCTCTCCGTCGTTTCACTCCAGTTCGTCTGGTTTCTTTCATTGCCTGCTTTCATCATCGCTCATCCTCTCCGTTCACCTTTACTCCTAGAAACTTCTGTTCTTCCCATTCAACCGATGGACCGATGACAGGTACTAATGGGCATGGAATGGCCAATGTAAGCCTTAGGGTTTCTTACAGTCTTCTTCATTCTTATGTCCTTATGATGATCTTTTCCGTTTCAAGTTCTTCGCCTCTTGACTCCACTACGATCTCAAACATGAGGATGGAGGAGAGTGCAAGAGACCATAAGGGCTACATTAGGCAGCTCCATGTCCCTTAGTACCTGTCATCCCTATCCATAAAGTTATCTCATATTCTCTTAAAACAAGCGATTGTTTCAGCGCTCACCACATGGGTACAAACCAAGTTCCTCCCACTCTCCCTCCAGTCGAACTCGAACCGTTCTCACTCACCCTCGGTGGAGGAGGAGCAGGTAGTCCTGGTTGTCAAAGAGCGTCCCGTGGGTGCCGAGGACGAGCGTCAAGTAGGCGACGCAGACGGCGGCCAGGAGGAGGAGTTTGATGAGGCTGAAGAGCATCTGGTAGACGGCGCACGTCACCATCACGAGGAGAACGCAGAAGGTGAAGTACTGCGGGAGGAGAATTTCGTTAGCGCTTTTATCCTTGTGGGGGCAAAAAAAGCGCCGAGGTAGAGGAGGAGGAATTTATGGAGTGGGTATTCTCTCTGGAGTGGAGAATAGTCTCCAATCGAAAGAGAATACTACTGCGGGATACTGGTCCGTTGGGGTGTCATGAAAGTCCCTAAAATATCGATGACATGAAAATGATGCAGTTGGTATCCCATGTGGGGACAGGAAGACAGAGGGAGGGAGAAAAGGGAAGAGGAAAAGGGAAAGGGGGAGGGGGAAGGGAAAAGGGAGAAGGGGAGGAGGAAGAGCGAAAGGGAAACGGGGGAAAGGGGGAAGGGGAAAAGAGCATCCAGTGTCAGGCTGGCGGAGGGAGTAGAGGAAATGGGCTGATTCAAGACCAGAGGTTTCTTCTCAAGCTGAATAAAATCGTCCGGCGCCAGTCAGAACAAAACCCACAATTCCGCCATATTTGGCACTTTCTGCCGGAAAAGGTTAATCGAGATTATCTTAACCCGTTTCTCGAAACCTTGAAGAGGTTAACTAAGATGATATAACTGGAACAGGTATCATCCCGTTCTACAATAGGGGATTAACACAACGCAATCGTCTTTCGTTAGCCAAAATAAAATGTCTAAAGGTCCACAAAAATGTTAATGGTCCCGTGGACGAAGATTTCTTTTAATCTGATTAAAATCATTTGGCTGTGGATGTGCTGTGTCTTGCTGCATCGCTTTTGACCTAGAGCAATGGGCGGGAGACAGGGATGACCCTTCATCCACGAAAAGCTAAGATGAGAAGGGGGAAAGGGTGGTGGACTGGGAGTGAAATGGGTTGGGACTGGGTACGTGCCTTTTGATCTGGCTACCTCCCTTATAAGGGGGAAAAACCCTTGTTATATAGACAGAATCACTTGGCGACATCAAGAAGAAAAATGTCCACAGACGTGACCCCAATGGTCCTCATGGCTACACTGAAGTACTTTGGATATTTTGTTCTGGTTGGCCCCGGATCACTTTATTCAGTTGAGAGTAAAGGCGTTATCACACTGGGCTATTTTTCCTCCGACCTCCAATTAATCGGAGGCACTGCCCACCCCAGCATATCAGATTCACTACTGAAACCTGCGGGCTGCAAATTTGCTCCAACAGTCGGAGGAAAAATAGACCTTAAGGCGAAGATGATGCATCTTGGTTCTGGATGTCGCCAGGCGATTCTATTCATCTGAAGGCCGAGGCCCAGGCTGACACGCACTGAGGAGAAATTGGCAATTTTCTCTCGTGTTTTCGAGTAGGCCTACTGTCACTAGGTAGCATATAAGAAGACGGCACACGGGAGATATGCAATATTCTGAGAAAATTTGGGTAATTTCCCTCCCAAAGACAAGCTATTTACCTTCGGGAATTCGGAAAGAAGAGAAAGAAGAAGAAGAAGAAAAAAAAAGGACGAAGAAGAAGGAGGAGGAGGAGGAGGAGGAGGAGGAGGAGGAGGAGGAGGAGGAGGAGGAGGAGGAGGAGGAGAAGAATAAGGAGGAGAAGGAGAAGAAGAAGAAGAGGAAGAAGAAGAAGAAAGAAAGAATGAAAGAAGGGCAGTAACTTACGTCCGGGAAGTGGGAGGTGGGGGCCTGGTGGCAGGCGTTCGTCTCGTCCCCGATGGTGAAGTTGTACTCGTCGCGTACGCTGCCGGGGTCCGGGGCGCCGAGGGTCAGTCCGTCGGCCACGTTCCACCAAGAGGTCCAGTTGAGTCCCGAGGGCTGCCGCAGGTCCCCGTCGCCCCCTTCGGCGCCCACGGCAGCCACCCCCTCCCCTCCAACCCCTCCGCCCTCACCGGTTCCCACAGGAGTTATCACGTCGGGCGCTTGGCTGGAGGACATGGGCGCCAGGATGGACAGCGAGGGCTGGAAGGCCGAAGGAGGCGAGGAGGCCACAGACGAGGGCGGCGGCGGCGGCGCCAAAGTGGCAGCGTACATGATGTTGCTCGGGGAGGTAGAGTTGCCGGGGCCACTGGTCGAGGTGGCGTTGGTGTCGGACACGGCGCCGGCGAGAGCCAGGCACTCCTGGTAGCTCTGCAGGTCGAGTAGGAACTGTAGGGAAGGGAACGTGAGGTTACAAAGGACTCTCTTTCTCTCTCGGGAATCTACGCTTGCAGCCTTTCACACACTTCCTTTTTCTTCTTCATTCCCACCTTCTTTAATACATTATTTTTGTGTGTCTGTCCTTTTACACCTCTCACTTCCATGTGAAAGTGCAGCCCCTCTCCGGACCAAACCTAAGATCTTCGCCTTTTCACATGAGATCTGACAACCGGCGACTGCTCGCCGTCTCCTATGAACCGGTGACACCGAAACAATTCTACACTTACACAACACAGACAATAGTTCAATTCCAGTCAGTGAAAACCGAGGCAATACCATCACATCTATATATATATATATATATATATATATATATATATATATATATATACATACATACATACATACATATATATATATATATATATATATATATATTGCATACATATACAAATATATATATATATACATTAATTCCTTAATGGGTAGATATTAAATATATTCTAGTTAACCTAATCATTTTTGGTTAACTCTAGTTAATCCATAAATACGATAATCGCGATCATGAATTGCCTCTATACAGTCGATAAACCTAGCACTATTGGTTGGTGGGTGACTGCAAAATCGTTAGTAAATAGTTATCAGAGGAATCAAATGAAAAACTGAAAAACTCAAATTTTGACTGCAAAATCACAATCAAGATGACTCCAAGATGGACTCGATCTCATTTGTCTTCGTCTTTTCGAAGTTTCCTTTCTGTAGTTCGAACAGCAGGACTTACCATGGAGGCGATGGAGCACAGGAAAAGGGTGAGGACGACGAAGCAAGCTAGCATCTGGCTGATGGTCCGGCTCGTGTTGACGGCGTCGCTCGCTCGCTGGACCCAGCTCGGCGCGCACTGCAGGCAGCAACAGAACCATCAACAACATTTTTTTTTCTAGTGTGTATTTATCTAATTGTATTTACCTAATTGCAGTATACAGAAAAGGAGTAATGCTTGTTAGGTCCCGTCTAATACTCCCCAACTGATCATATCTAGCCTCAAATTCATGTACAGTTCCAACTTAATCTATATCCTTTGTGTGTGTGTGTATGCAGGAGAGGAGCAACGCTCGTTGGATCTCGTCTACTACTCTCCAATTTATCATATCTAGCCTGTGAGCGTGTGTGTGTAGCACATGACCTCAGATTTCAACAGGAAATCAGACACATGATAAACAACACTCAAATATATATAGTTCCTAACAAGAACCACCAACCCTCCGTGACTTCAGTATCAGTTTATTGAAAGCGAAGTTGATTACAGTGCATGAATGGATGTAAATGACAAACTTCACAAAGTCCCAACAAATGTCCATCAAAATTTACCGAGAACCTGGACTGTTTTGGGATGTCTATACAACAGTGACACCGCATGTTCACATTCCCAAACCGTCTTTGAAGTGTTGAATGTGAATAAGATAGTTTAGATATTTTGTAAACAACGGAAACTCGGTTTAACTGAAAATGTGTCATTTACTTGCTGCACACTGTTTGTGGAGTTCTTTATGATACATTTTATGACAAAAAACAAACAAACTCTGATTTATTGGAAATGGAAGAAGGCGGCTACAAGGGCATGCCAGAAATCTACTATGGGTAAAAAGGTCTACCGAATGTAGCACAAGTAAAGAGAATAAAGCAATTGGCCTTAGTATATCACGTACAGTTTAAGACAAAGGCATATACTAAAGGGGTTATCACACTGGGCTATTTTTCCTCCGACATCCTACCTTCAACCTCCATTTGAATAACTAGAATATGATTTCCATTACATAAATCTAGACTTCTCTAAGAACATTTCAACAGTATGTTTAACATTCATAAAGGTTTACAATATCCTGGTTCATCATTCAATTTTGGTATATATGACAGAAAACTAATTTGATATTTGGAGACTTGAAAAATAGAATGTTGTAACCAAAATCGTTTTTACTCAAACCGACTGTCGGCGCTGGTGAAGCCCGTGGAAGCCCAGTGTGATAACCTCTGAAGGGAGAGTATGTTGATCAAGGATAAGGTATGAAACTTGAGGGCGAAATATGGCTTGGTAGTAAGTTAGGGACAAGGAGTAAGGTGATTTGACGTGGGGAAATCAGGATTCGAACTCTGGCAATTTCCTCCTCCTCCTCCTCCTCCTCCGAGATCGAGGAGGACTGTTGCAGGAACTCACTTTGCATTGCTCAGCCAGAACAAGGACGACAGCGGAGGAGGCAACAAGGATCCCGACCAGGAGCACCGTGCACGATACCATGAACCTGTGGGCAATGGGGCCTGTGGTTTAGAACATGTTTAGGTACCATGTGGGGTACTATACGTCTATGGAAGGTATTACGGTTATTGGGGATGGTATGTATACACAACAGATGTACCAAAAAGAATCTCTTAATAATTCCTGGCACATGAATACAACTAAACATGAGAGAGAAAAAAGAAAAACTTTTTTCATTTCCATCACATATTTCATTTCTCTTTCATTTCCGTTTATTCTCCAGCAGTTACTGCTCGTTCATCTTTGTAGCGCCCCTCTCATGAGGCTCTGCATGGTTTCCCAACTCGCCCTGTCACGGTTTCACTTGTAGTGTTGTCTAAAACGTTTGAATGATGGGTAGGTCCTGCTCACACAAGCGGTTTGAACCGCGGCGGTTCAATTACAATGTAAGTCAATAGAGGCGTTCACACCCAAACGCGTATTTTTTCCTTGACTATGCGGTACCGCCGCGGTTTCCGCGCGGTTCAAACCGCTAGTGTGAACAAGGCCTGAGAAGGACTCAGGATTTTTTCTTTTAAGAGCTGTTGATAATGACTCTTCCTGCTACTCAAATTCGAGTCTTGTAAGTGATCTTTGGGGCCTGTAAAAGTGACTGTAACTGATTAATCTAACTTTGGATTTATCTAGTCGTTCTGCGTCACTAAAGAGCGTAATGCACAGCTATCGAGCCCCCGGCCACATATTCGAGATTCTCCTCAAATGTTGTCAATTTGAAGACCTGGAAGACGACTTCGCCTACAGTATTCTAGACTTTCCTAAGAAGAGTTCGACGATGTATTTAATATTCCCATAAGTTTAACTTCTCTTAGTTCGTCATTCAGATTCTCAATATATGACGCAAAGGTGATTTAATATTTGGAGATTGAAAAAATAAAAAGTAAACGAAGTCGTTTCTATTCAAACGAACTCAGTTAAGTCGCGTAGGTGTGACAGGAGCTTTACCGTAGATCAGGCGTAACTATAGATAGCCAAACTTGATCTATGCTATATCAGTCAATAAGTCAATCAATCAACCAGTCAAATAATCATTGGAATATCAAAAATATACAAATGTACCTTTCGTTGTCGTTGTTGTATTAGTTAATACAATCTTGTTGACAAAAAAAAAAAAAACACTAATCACAAGGGTACTACCAAATGTAGAAATGTATCAAATAGGTAACGTAGAAATATATATTTGTCTACTGGGTCAGGTGAGGGTGTCCGGAGTCTTGCAGATTGGAACCACCTCGATTGTGGACGTGGTGCTGACTTTTTTGAAGAAGAGGGGATACACTGACTTCGAGTCCCACATTTTCAATTCTTGCAGAAGTCGAGGCACCCAGATGGTTTCTCAGCGTCTTCCTTGTTCTCCACAACGTCCAGGGGGCTCTGCTTCTTTCTCAGCGAGTAGCTGAAGACGCAGCGCGGGGCAGTCAATAATTGATCCGCCGAAAGGCAAGCACAAGATTCCCGCATCCGCTTGAACCCGTCCGCTACCGAGCACGGAAGGAATAAAATAGCCCGGCGGCAGCCAGAATATGGAGAGAAATGCTAACTGAGATGGTCTAAAGTAGGGGTGGGCAACCCTTGGCACGCGAAACACAGAACTCATCTTAAAAACAATAACTGATAAATCTCCATATTCTTTTGTATGACAACTGGTAACAGCCTGCTACGCTGGGCGGAGGACTGAGGCCCTCATAGGAGGTGAAGAGGAGGGGGGGGGAGGGGGCCATACTTTTATGTAGACCTATCATATTACACCGTTGGCACGCGATAAATTTTTGCATAAAATATTTTGTTGAGTTTGGCATCCACACTTTAAAATGGTGCCCACCCCTGGTCTATAGCATCTCCCATG